>NC_069502.1:967124940-967847440 GCF_027579735.1 Bombina bombina
TCGAGCTTCGCGTTTATGAAGCAACCAACTGGGTATCAACAGATATGGAAGAAGATTTTCTTGGTTATGGGAAAGTTAAAAGCTTCAGGCACTTATTTGGATATATCAGTGGAAAAAACTCCCAAGGTGCGATATCACTCCCCCCCCCCTTCGCAACCTAGTAGCAATATTCATTTTCTATATTATTTGCATGTGTGTAATATGCCTATGTATGATATATGAAAGATAGTTAAATGATGATCTGCAGGTGATTTAAAAAAATGGGAAAATGAAATGAATAGGTGCATTTCAATTTGAAATATAAGCATTTTAGCAATATACTTTCATTAGCAAATATGCTTCTGCAGCATACCCACTCCTGTGAGGGCTTGTGCATCAGCATTCAAACGCCACACCATCTCAGAGAATCAGCAGTAACTTGTATGACACAAATTATGTCTTTAGAAGCAATACACACCACCTCCAGCTCTCTAAACAGGCATAGGCCCATATTTCTCAAGCTCCGTGTTTCTGGCGAGTCTTCAGACTCGCCAGAAACAGCAGTTATGAAGTAGCGGTCACAAAGACCGCTGCTCCATAACCTGTCCGCCTGCTCTGAGCAGGCGGACAGACATCGCCGGAAATCAACCCGATCGAGTATGATCGGGTTGATTGACACCCCCTGCTGGCGACCGATTGGCCGCGGGTCTGCAGGGGGCGGTGTTGCACCAGCAGCTCTTGTGAGCTGCTGGTGCAATGCTGAATACGGCGAGCATATTGCTTGCCGTATTCAGCGAGGTCTGGCGGACCTGATCCGCAGTGTCGGATCAGGTCCGCCAGACCTTGATAAATAGAGCCCATGGTGTTTAGATACTGGAGCATAGCCCTCACAGGATATGTGCATATGAGGCAGAAAATCAGTAATAACTAGAAGATTTTTTAGCTAAAGAAAGTATATTGCAAAAAATGCTTTGTTCAAATTGAAATGCACATTTCATTTTTGACCTTTCTATTCCTTTGATTGCTTTAGTGTTTTAAAATGTATTCACAAGTGGAAACGTTTATTTAAATGGAGAGAGGATACTTTTTAGACCAAGGCTGCAACAAAACCTGCTGTATAATTTTATGAAATGTAGCAGGGAAATGGGTTTTATGGTGTTGAAAATGATCAACATTTTAGAGATTCAAATTAAATTAAATGATGGTGGGGGTGTCTAATGTGGCTATAATAGAAGCTACTTAACATGCAATAATGGGTTAAAAAATCGGTAATGAAATCTGCAAAATAGATCAATTTAATTTCCATAATTAAAGGGATAGTATACACATTGTAATTACAAGACATTTTTAAAACATTAAAACAATTTGCAGCAATTTTTTTTCTCAATAGCCAAATTAAATTCTCCACTTGCCATATTTGGTGGAGCCAATCTTGGCTTGAGATCTGCAGGCAACATAGCTTGCCACTTATATTATGTTCATACAAAGTGCATTGTTGTTATCTCCCAAAACAAATTTGGAAAATATATGTAGCAGAGTTAGCGTCGTTGAGAAGCCTGCAGTGTGCATTTCCAGTACTTAGAAAATCCAGTTTTTAGAGATAAATTACATGGAAAGGGGGCAACATTAATAATGAAAGTATATTGCAAAGTTGTGTTACAGCATTACTTAACATTTTATATTAAAATCCTGAGGTGTTTAAATATGCATAACATTAATGTTTACTGTCCCTTTAAAAGCAACAAAAAATGCAATAGAAGCAACAAAAAGTCATCTGTTTTATTGAGCTTTTTAGCTATGCTAAGCTGATGTATTTGTTAAAAATTAAGGAGCCAGCCTGAATAGTTAGGAACCAGATTTTTTTTTGGACAGCCACATATAGTATATATCTCATCCTTGCTACAGTAAAGGGCATCTGCACAAAATCAAATGCTCTAAATATAATATCATTGGCAACCTGAGTCCAGTGGGCTACAAAATCTAATGTAGATTAGTTATGCAGTTCAAAGTACTGGGTGTTTACCATCACTTTAAAGATGTCAGATCAGTACTAGACTGCAGGAGAGAATGCAAATTGAACGGTCTGATTCTAAAAAAATTGCTGATCTAGATGTGGTTTTCAGCACAGACACTCACAGCGGCTGCCCTCATGGAATTCTATTTAAAAAAAAAAATTGGGATGTCCTTGAGTGGCGGGTCTCCCATAGAAAAAAATGAGAGCTTTCTGCTATGTAAAAGTTCTCAATGGAGGATGAAGTACACGGAGAACGTATGTTTAACATTTAATATTACACATAATACAAATCAAATTACGTTGTTTTCAGTACACTGTACCTTAAAATCACTATTGTTATTTGCATAGGTTTTCCTTAATTAGTGTTGTATTTTGATAAAAACTCACCACGTTTTTTAATTTATAGAAAAAACAATGAGATCTGTAGGGTGAAAATGTTAAGAGAATTACACTGGGATCTGAGACAATATCATAAATGCACATTTTAGGCCAGATGAGAGACATGGTGGCGGTGTTGGAATGTTACTCTCCCCCGTCCCCGTCAGTATCTATCTCAATTTCCATCTCTCTCCTTTTCTTCCTTTGAAGTCCACTGCATTTGTTTGTTCTCTCCCCTCTCTCCGAGTGGCAGTTATTTATTGCCCCCCTGGATCAACCTCCCAATTCCTTGACAACTTTGCTGCCTGGCTTCCTTACTTTCTCTCTACAAATACACCTACTCTAATTCTGAGGGACTTCAACATCCCCATTGATAACCCATCTGCCCCCACTACCTCTAACCTTCTCTCACTCACTAACTCCTTCGGCCTCTCACAATCCACCCTACTCACCATGATGGACACACTATTGATCTGGTATTCTCCTATCTCTGCTCTCTCTCTGATGTCGCCTGTCACCCTTTTCCCATCTCAGACCACATCTGCTCACCTTTAATCTTAATATACAGGCTAAACCTACTTCTACCCCTCGCCCCCACACCTGTAGAAATCTGCACACTGTGGATCCCCCTAACTTGCACACTGTTGATCCCCCTAACTTGGCTGGGGTGTATTTGCCTCCTCCTGGTGGCCAGATGTTGAATTCCCAACAGTAATCAATGAATATGTGGACTCTTTATGCAATCGGAAAGAAAAGTGCTTCCATTTGGGAAAAATAAATGTGAGGCTGTCTGACTCTTTTTGTGTATAATGTGTAACATCAGTGTAACACTACGGGAAGACATGTAGCTGTAGTATTGGGTCTCAGAGATGATCTTGCAGCAGAGGAATGTTAAAGTGAATGTAAACTTTAATGAATTAAAGGCCAGTATCAAATAATAATCTTAAAAACAGGGGCACTTTACGTCATTAAAGTTTACAAAGCATTCAATTAAATCCATGAAGTGTACGAGGAGGCAGATGAGTTAATATCTTCGGGGGCCCGAGTCCTACTGATCGAGGCCCAGAATATCTGAAACATGCTCCACATAATGAGGGGGGAGAGAGGGTTCCCTTTTTCTTCTTTTTTTTTTTTCTTTCTCTTCTTTCTGTTATTTTAACTGCAAAAGTTGAAAAAATCCAACAGTGTATACTCTAAGCCCCTATTTTTGGGTAAAAGGAAATCTTTTAGAGTAAAAATAGGTTAAGATTTATGCTAGGATATTCATGTTATTTTATGTGGCCCTGTGTGGCTATATACTCAATGTATTAAGACTGGTATATTGGTATTTATCCCTAAATTGTTTTCTTTGTTTTTTACTTTTCTGCTCTGTCTGGCTATTTTTTATCCTGCATATTTGTATACCCTGTTGGATTAATAAAATAAATAAAAAAGAAAAAAAAGAAAGGAAGGAAGGGCCCTGAACTGCCTTAACAATAATTTAAAGGTTAAATGGTGGATTGGTGACTTCTGGAAAGGTCTCGTTAGTCTCAAAGTCTGTAGAAAGATGCTAATAATCAGTATTAAGGTCAAAATGTCCTGAAAAGGAACAGACAATGGAAACACACACACACTCACAAACTCAAACTTGCACATGCACCCAAGGAAACACCGACAGAGACAGCCTCAGAAAACACACAAAGACATACACACGCACAGAGAGACACCCACAGAAAACACACAAAGACATACACACAGAGAGACAACCACATAAAACACAGAAAGACATACATACACACACCCTCACTGTGACATCCACAGAAAACACACAAAGACATACACACACCCACAGAAAACACACACCCTCACAGAGACATCCACAGAAAACACATACATACACACACACACACACTGTTATGAATTAATAGGAGAGATGGAACTCAACTGCAGAAATTCAGTAAATTAGGTTTTGTTAGCCAGTAGTAGCACTGAGAAGCTAAGAGACTGAACTCAGAGCAACTGATACTTAGGCTATAATATAATATATACAAAGATCACCTTAACAAGAATGTAAAGGTTATAAAGTGAACAGAACTTGCAATTCTGATTTAGGTATATTAGGCTTTGCCCAGCTAGCTCCCAGTGACACAGAAATAACACAAATCTTGGGTGTAGGCAATATTCTGATAGAAATTCCCAAAGTTAGTTAATGTCCATGCTTCATAACTTGCAATTCTGATTTAGGTATATTAGGCTTAGTCCAGCTAGCTCCCAGTGACACAGAAATAGCTCAAATCTTGGGTGTAGGCAATATTCTGTTAAGCATTCCCAAAGTTAGTTAATGTCCATGCTTCATATAGGAAATAACATAAGGGAATGTTAGGAGAATGTCTTTTTAAGAAAAGATGTGTTGCGCTTTGTTTAGATAACAACTGGTATTCAGTGCAGTAATATATACAGTCAGAGGTTTCCTTAAAGGGACACTGAACCCAATTTTTTTCTTTCATGATTTAGATAGAGCATGCAATTTTAAGCTACTTTCAAATTTATTCCTATTATCAATTTTTCTTTGTTCTCTTGCTATCTTTATTTTAAAAAGAAGACATCTAAGCTTTTTTTTATTATTCAGAACTCTGGACAGCACTTTTTTATTGGTGGATGAGTTTATCCACCAATCAGCAAGAACAACCCAGGTTGATCACCAAAAATGGTCCGGCATCTAAACTTACTTTCTTGCATTTCAAATAAAGATACAAAGAGAATGAAGAAAATTTGATAATAGCAGTAAATTAGAAAGTTGCTTAAAATGTCATGCTCTATCTGAATCAATAAAGAAAAAATTTGGGTACAGTGTCCCTTTAACAAGACTTAGAAAGTAAATCCTGGATGAAGGAAGTAATTCAGCAACTACTCACAGTAAGGATGACAGGAGCAGCATGGAGGTTAGAGTGAATACGCTGTTAGGAGATTCACAGCACAGCAGACTGCAGACAAAGCAGATTGATCACACAGGGAACCACTCACTGTGAGTCAGGCAGTTACACACTGACCGGAGCTTCACAGCACAGCTGAATCCTCACAATGAAATGTTCGTGGAAAGATATGATACACTTCAATAAAGGTTCTTCAGGGTTAAAGCTGAAATGAAATACTGTAGTAACAATTCCAGAATTGGAAGAGACTGTAGATAAATGGCTTTAATTCAATCAGGACAATTCCAGGAGATGCAACTTCTAGGATTACCAAATACAAAATACTAAAGCAGGGAAAAGTGGGCGTGTCAGGTTTAAATAACCTTGCTCACAAGGTGAAGTTGATTAAAGGTACAGTAGCTGAAACATGAGTTCTGAAAAGAAAGACATCCATTACACACACCCTCACAGAGACATCCACAGAAAACAGTCATACACACCCACCCTCACAGAGGCATCCAGAGAAAATACACAAAGAAAAACCTACACACACCCTCACAGAGACACCCATAGAAAAAGCTCAAAGACATATGCACACACCCTCAGACATCCACAGAAATGCACAAAAAAAGCTCAAAGACATATGCACACACCCACCCTCACAGAGAGACCCACAGAAAAAAAAAATATACACACTCATAGAGACACAAACCAAAGTACAAAGACATAAACACAGACACCCACAGAAACACTCACAGGAGGAAACATTTATGCACCTTGCATCCCCTAAGTCTACAGTGTGTGACATGCATGATAAAAAAATTGCACTTTTTAAAGAATCATATTTGTAAATGTGCAAACAAAAATAATTCTGTGAATTCAAAATTGTACATTAATGATCTGGGTAGATAGCTAGATGAAGAAAAGTACTTTAAAAGGTTGACATATGTTTGTTTGTTTTTTCCCCAACTAAGAGCACCACTTCAACTATAGTGTACAAATTTTCCCATCTGTCAGCTGTACTTATGGATTTTGAAAATGTTGTACTCTATATGGTCTTGGTGGAACCATAAGCTGTGGTACTCATACCATTAGATCTGGTTAAATGCAGGATTTAGGCTTGTTGGTATGTATTTCAAAATTATGTCAGCTGTAGTGTAAACTGAACAGTTTTAAGTTAACCTGTCTCATTTCAAACACTGAGCAATCTTAGTCTGAAAGTATAACATTTTATGCAGATGTAAAAATCTTAGATAAAATGCCTCCTTGCATCTGGAAAGTCCTTGTATAAAGGGGCAGTAAACTGGAATGTGTGTGTGCGTGTGTATATATATATATATATATATATATATATAGATATCTACAACAGGTGCACTCACTGTTACTTTGGGCATCCGCCAGGGTGCTGCGTGGAAAACATACAGTGATATCAATCAACCCCAAAAAGAAGAAAAGGCGCTTCACTCTCCGGTCTTTGCAAAAGTTTTAATTCGATCACAACATCAATCAAAGAAGTCCCCCAAACGTTTCGATACCTATTGGTATCTTTGTCAATGGGTATTTAAAACATATTCGTCCCAAGAAAAGGTTCCTAATCTACCCCAAAACCACTCACCTATAAGTACACGTAATGTGTCTCTGTCACTTCCGGTGTATCGGAAGCCGCCCCCGAGCGCGCACGTCCGGCCTTGCACTGGCCGCATGGCTAATTACCATAGATCAACTCACGTGATGACGCTTACGCATCTGTCACACGTAACTCCTCTAGATAACGCGCATATCGGGTGACGGTGGTTCCGACTAACTATTCCAAGTACTATAATTCTAAAGACAATAGTGAAGTGTCCCATATACCACATACAAGAAATGTTTTAAAAGAGTGTTAACACCACACTACTTGAGATCCCGAGCGGATCGTATATCTGTACCATTAAAGCTGCATTAACTTTCAAGCAGCACTATCTTTCAAATACATTACTCAACATAAGACCTATATTGTAATATTATAAATAGCTAGAATAATAACATCAAATGTTGTCAAATATTCTGAGTAGATAAATTCATCAAGTTACATTCATTAATAACACATGTATGTTATTCATGTCTTGTGGAGTATAGTGAGAAACATTATTCAGGCCACAGCAATACACTGAACACAGTTATTATGGAGACTTTGTATATATATGTAACAAAGGACAAGTCCATCCTTTTAACATCAATGACCTAGATCGATTAATCATAGACATCCCATTCAAAGAAAGACATTAAAGTCCAATTGTATATTTAGTCCCTTCGGGGCCACCGTATCAAGACGGTAAATCCAAGAGGTCTCAACCTGTAGTAATTTCGTATTTCTGTCACCCCCCCTCCGTAGGGGGGGCACGTGATCAATAAGCATAGTCCTCAGGCTTGCCGCTGTATGTCCTGCCTGGAGGAAGTGTCGGGCAACAGGTTGATCAGCTGTTTTCTTCTCAATTGCCTGTCTAATGGCATGGCGATGATTGGCCATCCTCTCACGAAATGTAGTGGAGGTCTTCCCCACGTACATCAAAGAACATGGACACATCAGTATGTAGACCACGTAGGTGCTCATGCATGATAATCTATGCAAGATCTTAAACTTTCTCCCAGTATGTGGGTGATGAAAAAACATCCCTGTTAACATACTATTGCACGTCGTGCAATCCCCACACCTGTAGCAACCTAATTTCCTCTTTGTGTCCAACCACCATAGCACTTTATAGGGTCATTGTGGACCAAGAGATCCTTCAGATTAGGTGCTCTTTTGTAAGCCATCCGTGGAGCAGTTGTATGTAGGAATGGTAATGTTTTATCAGTGCTGATGATCTCCCAATTCTTCTTCACCGACTCAGACAGTACCTTAGATATGGGGTTGAAAGTAGTTACAAAATTAATGTTATCACTTTTGTTTTCCACCATCTCAGTCAACTCTCGTGGTTGCAGCAGGGTCATCTGATCATCCTGGGCCAAGTTGGTGTGCACCTGTGTGATCAACCTCTTTCTGTATCCTCGCTGTTTCAATTTCATAATCATTTCATCCTCCTGTAGTCTTCTCGTCTCTCTCAATGTATTATTGCGGGCCACTCGCGTGAGTTGAGAGGAGACAACACTCTTTTTCTGATGTTCCGGGTGAAAACTTGTAGACAGTAATAATGAGTTTCTGTCAGTGGGTTTGGAATATAGTGAAGTAGAGAATTTGTAACACTCACCATCAGTATAGACTGATATATTTAAGTCTAAAAATGGTATGCTCACTCTGTTGTGGGCAACCTTAAAGTGAATAGTAGACTCAATCTGATTCAGGCTATCAACCCACTGCTTTAAAGACTCTTCAGACCCTCGCCATACCATAAACACATCGTCAATATATCTTACATACAATTTGATGTTTTCTACCATACGAATCTGCATAACCATAGTCTCATACCAGGACATATATAAATTGGCGTATGCGGGAGCCATATTTGAACCCATTGCAGTTCCTGACACTTGTAAGAAGAACTCCTTTTCAAATTTGAAAAAGTTTTTTTCCAAACAAAACTTAAGTAGTTCCAACAGGAACTCAATGGGTGGTCCCGCATACGCCAATGATTCACTCAGCATGGATCTGACCGCCTGCACACCGCCATCATGAGGGATGACGGTGTACAGGCTGTCAACGTCCATTGTAATTAGTAGATCCTCAGGACCAAGATCCTTCCAAGTCAATAACCTACGAATGAGTGAGGGGGAATCAAGTATAAAGGAGTATGATTCCTTTACTACTGGTTGAAGGTAATGATCTATGAAAATGGCCACATTAGAACACAAAGAATCCCGGGCAGACACAATTGGTCTGCCAGGGGGTTTCACCAAAGTCTTGTGTACTTTGGGCAACAGATATAACACCGGAATAACCGGAAATGTTGTGGTCATATATTCAAATTCATTTTCATCAATCATACCTGATTCCAGCCCACATTTCAGTATTAGATCTAATTCTTTCTTAAACAAGTTCATAGGGTTCCCTCTAAGTTTACAATAGACTCGACTGTCAGTTAGCTGTCTGTAAGCTTCCTCTCTGTAGTCAGAATCATTTTGAACCACGATTGAGCCCCCCTTGTCCGCCGCATGAATAATGATCGTGCTATCATTCTTTAAACTGTTAAGGGCCAATTTCTCACCCTTTGTGAGATTAGGAAATACATTTTCCACTTTAGCCTGTTCACACGTGTCTTTAAAGCAGTGGGTTGATAGCCTGAATCAGACTATTCGCTTTAAGGTTGCCCACAACAGAGTGAGCATACCATTTTTAGACTTAAATATATCAGTCTATACCGATGATGAGTGTTACAAATTCTCTACTTCACTATATTCCAAACCCACTGACAGAAACTCATTATTACTGTCTACAAGTTTTCACCCGGAACATCAGAAAAAGAGTGTTGTCTCCTCTCAACTCACGCGAGTGGCCCGCAATAATACACTGAGAGAGACGAGAAGACTACAGGAGGATGAAATGATTATGAAATTGAAACAGCGAGGATACAGAAAGAGGTTGATCACACAGGTGCACACCAACTTGGCCCAGGATGATCAGATGACCCTGCTGCAACCACGAGAGTTGACTGAGATGGTGGAAAACAAAAGTGATAACATTAATTTTGTAACTACTTTCAACCCCATATCTAAGGTACTGTCTGAGTCGGTGAAGAAGAATTGGGAGATCATCAGCACTGATAAAACATTACCATTCCTACATACAACTGCTCCACGGATGGCTTACAAAAGAGCACCTAATCTGAAGGATCTCTTGGTCCACAATGACCCTATAAAGTGCTATGAAAAAATCACGTGGTTGGACACAAAGAGGAAATTAGGTTGCTACAGGTGTAGGGATTGCACGACGTGCAATAGTATGTTAACAGGGATGTTTTTTCATCACCCACATACTGGGAGAAAGTTTAAGATCTTGCATAGATTATCATGCATGAGCACCTACGTGGTCTACATACTGATGTGTCCATGTTCTTTGATGTACGTGGGGAAGACCTCCACTACATTTCGTGAGAGGATGGCCAATCATCGCCATGCCATTAGACAGGCGATTGAGAAGAAAACAGCTGATCAACCTGTTGCCCGACACTTCCTCCAGGCAGGAAATACAGCGGCAAGCCTGAGGACTATGCTTATTGATCACGTGCCCCCCCTACGGAGGGGGGGGTGACAGAAATACGAAATTACTACAGGTTGAGACCTCTTGGATTTACCGTCTTGATACGGTGGCCCCGAAGGGACTAAATATACAATTGGACTGTAATGTCTTTCTTTGAATGGGATGTCTATGATTAATCGATCTAGGTCATCGATGTTAAAAGGATGGACTTGTCCTTTGTTACATATATATACAAAGTCTTCATAATAACTGTGTTCAGTGTATTGCTGTGGCCTGAATAATGTTTCTCACTATACTCCACCAGACATGAATAACATACATGTGTTATTAATGAATGTAACTTGATGAATTTATCTACTCAGAATATTTGACAACATTTGATGTTATTATTCTAGCTATTTATAATATTACAATATAGGTCTTATGTTGAGTAATGTATTTGAAAGATAGTGCTGCTTGAAAGTTAATGCAGCTTTAATGGTACAGATATACGATCCGCTCGGGATCTCAAGTAGTGTGGTGTTAACACTCTTTTAAAACATTTCTTGTATGTGGTATATGGGACACTTCACTATTGTCTTTAGAATTATAGTACTTGGAATAGTTAGTCCAATGTTATCGGAACCACCATCACCCGATATGCGCGTTGTCTAGAGGAGTTACGTGTGACAAATGCGTAAGCGTCATCACGTGAGTTGATCTATGGTAATTAGCCATGCGGCCAGTGCAAGGCCGGACGTGCGCGCTCGGGGGCGGCTTCCGATACACCGGAAGGGACAGACACATTACGGGTACTTATAGGTGAGTGGTTTTGGGGTAGATTAGGAACCTTTTCTTGGGACGAATATGTTTTAAATACCCATTGACAAAGATACCAATAGGTATCGAAACGTTTGGGGGACTTCCTTGATTGATGTTGTGAATCGAATTAAAACTTTTGCAAAGACCGGAGAGTGAAGCGCCTTTTCTTCTTTTTGGGGTTGATTGATATCACTGTATGTTTTCCATATATATATATATATCTGCCAAAAGGGCACCTACCATTTGTGTATTGAGGAGGAAACATTTCTGCATGATTTTAAATATAGAATTTCTACAGCATTGTCAAATAATCATAAATACACTGCTGCTAAAAAAAATTGTGTTTTTATGGACCCCTGGCCCCACCATACAACTACTACCACACTGAAGTTACAATCCAAAATTGCACAAAGAAATAAAAAACATTTGCTAAGTAAGTCCTACCTCCTCTGCAAATGAAAGTGATCTGCCATCTGACTCAGGCACACACTGTACTAACAAAGTGCCAAGTCTGTCTCACACTGTGCATAGTGGTTTAGTGCACACTCAGAAATCCTCTCAAATGATAATACTTTACTCCTTGTAATAACATTTCTCATGCTCAATTAGCACACTGCTGTAGTACCCACTGGTGGCTGCCAAAATGTAGTTCTTGCCTCATGGGGCCCCCCTGGCCTATTGGACCCCTGACAGGAGTCACCCTTGTCACCCCTGATGGTGGCCCTGCTCCTCAGCCAAAAGGGAAGGGTAGACGCAGTGGCATTCTGACCCCTGCACCTACCAGCGTACACAACAAACATGGAAGTAGATTGTCTAAAATCCTTGGTAGCATGGAAAGAGAAGATCAAAACACGCACCATATTCTGATTGTGCAACAAACGCTAATTCTGAGAAGAAGGATTATGATAAAAAGAAGGTACTACGATCTCCTTAGAGATATAGCAGTCAGAAACCACCATAGGTAGAATACCCCACTTGGACATATAACGGCCCTATCCGTAAGAAAACAATATAAGGGAGGACATGCAGAAGGCAGATAATTCTGAAACTCTATAAGCAGAAGACTATAGCCAACAAAAACAAAACTTTCCATAATTGAGTCAAAAATTAAGAATACGGCTTCCGCCAATCATGACTCCCCGCCCCAGAGCAAACATTGCCTGAGGCCATGCCGTGACTGGAGGAAGCCGGATCCTTCATTTCTGACGTAAGAAGAGACGAGTGGCAGGCAGGGGAATCGCTGGTCGTCTTCATGAAGAAAAGGTAAGTATTTTAACAAAATGGCTGAAATATAAACTTGATGAATGAAAGTGCCCCTGTTTTTAATAGGATTTTTAAAAACCGGGCACACATTCCTTAAAGTTTACATTCACTTTAAGTCTGAATAATACAGTGCAATAATATAAATAGCATTTCATAGTGCCATGCAGATTTACTTGTTTAGAGTATTCTATAGACAACAGGAACCAATAAGCAGTGATAGCTGGCAGTGTATGGGAACCATGAAAGATTTTAATAGCACATAAACTGCTAAAGCATACACTGATATAAAGTGGGTAAACCTCACCCACTGGGCTGACCCTGATCAGATAAATGAATTAAGCACTCAACACTGCCTGAGGGATATTTTATACAGTAATAGGCCCTCTATACACACACTGCTTTAAACCCTCTCTGTTTCAGCTGTGATAAAAAGGACTGAAACACATAAAACTGCGTACATACTCTGCTTGTACCGCTATAAGAATGGTGCTGCAGAGCAGGACATAGAAGAATTAAGGGTGCGCATTGTGATCGCCTCAGAAAACTAAATAATCGGCATGGCGTGGAGAACTTAAATGGTACAATATACTGTAAATAAAAACATTACACAGCCTGCGGTAACCTCCTCCCATCTCAAGTGACCGGAGGTGTTGCCACTGTAAAGGTGTAACATAAAGCTTAGTCTTAGTGATTATCTACTGCCAATTAGGCCATAAGGTCTAACCTTAGGGGTTCCCTAAGACCCATAAAACATAGCTATGCTTGCCTCCCCTCACGATGGGGGAAAATCAGGCAAATGCAGCTGAGCGAGCAGGGGCACGTTAGAGGGATTAACCCCTTTTAAACAAAGGCAATATGTGGCCTCAGAAATTATGCATGTGCATGGCGTGTCAAGTCCTACACCCTGCCGCTACCATAAAGCCTGCATAAGGAATTCCAGGCTGCTCTAAATCAGAATAAAATCATCATGAGAGGATATGCAAACATTGCCAGACACTTCTATGAGGGCAAGGAGGTGCCAGCTGGTCACCTATAAAGTCTCCCTCTCCCTAAGATAAAGGTACCATAAAGTGAAAGGTCTAAATAAGAAAAAGGACCAGGGTCAGTCACAGGACCTGGGGCAGACCCAGTACTTCCATATCTGACAGCTTCATCCAAGGATCTGAGGTAGAATGGAAAGCAATGTAAGCTAACACTGGTTGCCAGGTGGGGTTGTTAGCACAAATTGCTGGAAGGAGGATAGAAAAATCCCTGCAACATCCAGCAGCTAACAGCTTCCAATACTCTTACTATGAGGTCTACATCGACACAGCATTAACCCCAGTCCTATCTTGAAGGGAAACTACCAATTAAAGGACTTAAATCCAATTTTCGTAAGAGCACCATCTTCGCCATCCTCCAAATTACAGAGGCAAAGAATGACTGGGGGAGTCTGGGAAGTGGGAGGGATACTTATAGCTTTGGCTGGGGTGTATTTGCCTCCTCCTGGTGGCCAGATGTTGAATTCCCAACATTAATCAATGAATATGTGGACTCTATGCAATCGGAAACAAAAGTGCTTCCATTTGGGAAAAATAAATGTGAGGCTGTCTGACTCTTTTTGTGTATAATGTGTAACATCAGCGTAACACTACGGGAAGACATGTAGCAGTAGTATTGGGTCTCAGAGATGATCTTGCAGCAGAGGAATGTTAAAGTGAATGTAAACTTGAAGGAATTAAAGGCCAGTATCAAATAATAATCTTAAAAACAGGGGCACTTTACGTCATTAAAGTTTACAAAGATGCTTATTTTTAAGATACTTACCTTTGCGTTATGGTAAACATAACGCTGATCCTCCTACTACTGCTACTGCTTTCTTTAGCAGAACAATGACTAATCCGGCTTCCTCTAATCGTTGTGTGCCCCCTTTAGCATCCAGCTTGTGAGGCTGCACAACGATTGGAGGAAGCCGGATTTGTCATCTATATGCTAAAAAAGCAGGAGCTTTCAAGTTCAGCTAAATATTACAGCGTATCGACTATCGATCCATATTAAAGAAAGGGTTCGCATACAGGTAACTTGCTTGTCACAGGGATTAGATGTACACATAAGATATTAAACAGGTCTTGAAAAGGGTCCTTGTATGGACCGAAAAGTCGAACTGAATATTGTTTGCATTAAGAAATAGAAAGTTGGCATTTTTCCTATGTTGCATTACGACTCGGAATTAAAATAGATTTTTTTGGAGTTTGTATCATTTAATTTGCACAACATGCCTACCACTTTGAAGATGCAAAATATTTTTAAAATGATACAAAAATGGATGGGTTCCGCTGGTTTTCTTTAAGCAACAGTTTTTTTTCTGGCCACTCTTCTATGAAGCTCAGCTCTGTGGAGTGTACGGCTTTAAGTGGTCCTATGTACAGGTACTCCGCTGTGGAGCTTTGCAACTCCCTCTTTGGTCTCTTTGATTAATGCTATCCTTGCCTGGTCCATGAGTTTTGGTGGGCGATCCTGTTTTGGCAGGTTTAATGTGGTGCCATATTTAATGGTGCATCGTGGGATGTTAATAGTTTTGGATATTTTTGTATAACCCAGCCCTGATCTGTAGTTCTCCACAACTTTGTCCCTGATCTGTTTAGAGAGCTCCTTGGTCTTCATGGTACCACTTGCTCAGTGTTGTTGCAGACTCTGGGGCCTTTCAGAACAGGTGTGTATGTATTGGGTATGGCTAAGCACCCGTAAGGGTCTCAAGGCGCTGCTCATTTTATTGACCTCGGAAAGATGAAAGGCTGAGTGGACCTCGCCGGGGATCGAACCTGCAAGCCTCGGTTTGCTACAGAGCTCAGACACAGTGCATTAGGATGCTGAGGTGTGTGTGTGTGTGTATATATATATATCTTTCATGTAAGTGGCAAGAGTCCATGAGCTAGTGACATATGGGATATACATTCCTACCAGGAGGGGGCAAAGTTTACCAAGCCTCAAAATGCATATAAATACACCTCCCACCTCACTCATACCTCAGTTTTACAAACTTTGCCTTCGTTGGAGGATGGTAAAGCAAGTCGTGCTTGATTTCTTCTGTGAAAGGCGCTTCTAAGCATTTTGAAGCCCAATTCCTCTCAAAGTACAGTGTTTGTCTGAGGGATGTGAAGGGAGTATTGCCTGATGATGTCATGTTTTCACCTATAGGAAATCTATTCTAAGGCTCTCTGTAAATTCTGTTGTGGAGATTCATCTGCCACCTCCCTTTACAGATCGACATTATACTCCTCTACCATTACCTCTGCTGATATGTGTCAATACTGGTTTGGCTGTCTGCTATATGTGGATGGGTGTCTTCAGGTAAGTATATATTATTTTTTAAGACACTCTCAGCTATGTTTGGCACTTTATATTTTAAAGCTGTAATATATATTGCATATATTTGCCATGAGTCAGGTTTATGTTTATTTCCCTTTGCCGTCTAACAGTTTCAGCATGGAAATGATGTTTTTGGAAGATATTTAGTTTTTTTTTTTCTTACCTGGGGTTTCTTCTAGTTCGGACTTGTTTTTTCAAATTTTCGCAGGCAAATTAGGCTTGCGATGGCGCAAAATGCTTCTATTTATTGCGTCATTCTTGGTGCAAATATTTTTGGCACGGAGGTTGCGTTTGTTGTGATGCGAGTCATGTCAATTCTTTTTTCTCTGCATTTGTGTCATCTTTGCTTGCGTCGTTGTTGCCACAAATTTGTTATATTAAGTCTCTCCCTCTTTTGCTCTCTGCTCTCATTTGTTTACAGAGGGCTATGATGTTTTGCTTTTGATTTTATTTTCAAGTATTTTAGCATAAGCATTTTTTTTCCATTCCTGAAACTGCTATTTGGAGGAAATTTGATATTTTGTTTAAATGTTATTTTTTATTTTTTGTTACATTTTGCAAGATGTCTCAAACTGATCCTGCCTCTGATGTTACTGTAGGAACTAAGCTGCCTGTACACTATTTCTACATTGTGTACAGTGTGTATATTGTTAAATTAGCTGATTTTATTTCTTCAGCTTATATATGTGGCATTTGTTATGTTATATTATTTCATACTGGAAATGTTTCTATAGTACAAATACATCTACTGTTAAACCTTCACAGTCTAATGTACATGATATTACTGTAGATATAAAGGATTATATTGCTACAGACATAGAGAAGGCTATGACTGCTTTTCCGCCTTCAAATTAATGTAAAAGATCTCTCCTAACTTCTCATAAATCTAATGAATTTTGTATTGATTGACAGCATACTGAAGTATTTCTGCTGATGAGGTTTTCTCTGACTCAGAGGATCCTACTTCAGAGACTGATATTGATAATTCAACCTTTCTATTGAATGTTTTCATTTCTTTATTAAGGAAGTATTGTTTACTTTGGGTATTGAGGAATCTAGTCCTCATGATAACAAGAATAGCAAATGTTTGAATTCTGGGTTTTTAAGCTTCTGAGGCTACTCTTGAAGTTTTTCTTATTCCAGATGATATCTATCATATGTTTAGTAAGGGATCTAAACTTAGTACTTTGTTTTACCTTTCTTCTAGGTTTAAAAAGCTATATCCTTTACCTACGGCTAATTTAGAGTTTTTGGGTAAAAGTCCTTAAGGTGGGGCCGAACGTACTTCTATCCTATGGAAAATATTTCTTCTTTTAAGGATCCTTCAGATAGGAAGTTTGTTTCCTATCTTAGAGAAGCATATTTACTTATTGGCTATATTTTTAAACCTGTAATTTCAATGACTGATGTTGCTGCTGTTTCAACTTTTTGGTTGGACAGTTTAGTTATCAGAATTGTCTAAGCATTGTTCTTTTACTTCAACATGCTAATCATTTCATATGTGATGGTATATTTTATGTCATTTTAATTGATATTAAATCTATCTATAGCCATTTTTGCTAGAAAAGTTTTATGGCTTAAATCTCTGATATGGTGTTTAAATTTAGATTACTATCTTATTATTTTAGGATAGTATGTTTTTATGTTTTCTATTGGATTTTATTATCTCCTCTATTACTTGGGGAAAGGGAGTTTTTTCTGCCCCAAGATAAGAAATCTAAGGGTAATTTTTAAGCTCCCAATTGTTTTTTCATTCCCCTAAGGCCTCTGGCTATAATTTGAGATTTATTCCGAATTTGAAAAAATCTGAGCCTTATAAATTAAACTAATTTCAGCTCCTAAGACTGCATTAAGGTGCAGCCCTTAAACCAGTTTAACTGGTGGGGGGCAGATTGAATTTATTTCAACACATTTGGACAATTTCTGTTCAAAATCAGTGTATTCAGAATTTTTGTTTTCTCAGGGGTATTGAAAAGATTTCAGAATAAAAACCTCCCATGAAAAGATTCTTTCCCATGTTACAACAAACCCTGTTAAAGCTCAGGTTTTTCAGAAATGTGTTTCAGATTTAGAGTTTTCAGGGGTGATGGTTCCAGTTCCTCTGCAGGAACGAAGTTTGGGTTTCTATTCAAATCTAATAATTGTCCCAAAGAAAGAATTAGTTCAGACCAATTCTGGATCTGAAATTTTAAATCATTTTGTAAGAGTTCCAACTTTCAAGATGACTCTAGGGACTATTCTGCCTTTCTATTCAGCAAGGTCACTTCATGTCCACAATAGACTTACAGGACGCTTATTTTCACATTCCAATTCATTCAGACAACTATCGTTTTCTGAGATTCTCTTTTCTAGATAAGCATTACCAATTTGTCGCTCCTCCCTCTGACAGCTCAGAGATTCTTTTCAAAGATTCTTGGTGCCCTTCTATCTATAATCAGAGAGCAGGGTATTGCAGTATTTCCTTATTTGGATGATATTTTGGTACTAGCTTTAATCTTTTCATTTAACCGAATCTCACTTCAAACAACTAGTGTGGTTTATTCAAGACATGGTTGGAGGATCAATTACAATAGTTTCTTGATTCCTTAGACAATGGTCATCTTTTTAGGTTTCTAGATAAGATTTAGTGTCTATGATTCTTTAGCTGATAGACTAGAGACAAATGAAGTTAATTTTAGTTTGTTAAACATTCAATCTCTATTATTTCCTTCAGTGGTTATGTGCATGGAAGTTTTAGGTCTCATGACTGCAGCATCAGGTGCGATCCTCTTTGCTCGTTTTCGTTTGAGGCCTCTATAGCTTTGCATGTTGCACCATAGGTGCAGGGATTATTTTCAGGTATCACTGATATACTTAATCCCAACATTATTTTCTCTCTGATTTGGTGGTTGAACTATCCCCTTATTGTTCAGAGGGCCTCATTTGTTCATCCTACCTGGAATGTATTCTCAACAGATGCAAGTTTTTCAGGTGGGGGAGCTGTCTGAGAGTCTCTGACAGCACTAGGGGTTTGGAAACCTCAGGAGGCAAGGTTACAAATCAATATTTTAGAACTCCATGCTATTTTCAGGGCTCTTCAGGTGTGGCCTCTATTGAAGATAGAACTTTTACATTTGTTTTCAGACAATATCACAACAGTGGCATATGTCAATCATCAAGGAGGGATTCTCAGTCCTTCAGTTATGGAGGAAGTTTCTTGGATACTTTCTTGGATGGAATCCAATTCTTCTCTAATTTCTGCAATTCATATCCCAGGTGTAGACAATTGGGAGGGGGATTATCTCAGCCGTCAGTCTTTATATCCGGGGGAGTGGTCTCTCTATCCGTATGCGTTTTTTTTTCATCTTGTACAGATGTGGGGTCTTCCAGAAATAGATCTGATGGTCTCTTGTCTATACAAGAAGCTTTCCAGATACCTTTCCAGGTACAAGGATCCTCAGGTGGAGATGGTGGATGCTCTAGCAGTTCCTTGGTTTTTACCAACCTGCTTAAATTTTTATGCCTCTGGTTCTTTTTCCAAGGGTGATCTCCAAGATCATAATGGAACGATCTTATGTGTTTCTGATAGCACCAGTTTGGCCTCTCAGGTTTTGGTATGCGGACCTTGTCAAGATGTCCAGTTGCCAGCTTTGGCCACTTCCTTTAAGGCCAGACCTTCTGTTTCAGGGGCCTCTTTTCCATCAGGATCTCAAATCTCTAAATTTGAAGGCATGGAAATTGAATGCTTAAGTGCTTAGCCGTAGTGGTTTCTCTGACTCAGTTATTAGCACTATAATACAGGCTTGTAAGTCTGTTTCAAGAAGAATTTATATTCGGGTTTGGAAAACCTATATTTCATGATGTTCAACTCATGATTATTCTTGGCATTCTTTTAGAATTCCTAGGATTTTACAGTTTCTTCAGGATGGTTTGGATAAAGGGTTTTGTCTGCAAATACTTTGGAAGGACACATTTCTGCTCTTTCTGTCTTATTTCATAGAAAGATTGCTAAACTTCCTGATATTCACTGTTTTGTTCAGGCGTTGATTCATATTAAACCTGTGGTTAAATCTATTCTCCTCCTTGGAGTTTCAATTTTGGTTTTAAAGATTTTACATGCTTCTCCTTTTGAGCCTATGCATTTTCTGGACCTTAAATTACTTTCTTGGAAAGTGTTATTTCTTTTGGCTATCTCTTCTGCTTGAAGAGTTTCTGTATTGTCTGCTCTCTTTATCTGATTTTCCATCAAGATAAAGTTGTTTTTGCAGACTTCATTTAAATTTTTGCCTAAAGTTGTGAATTGTAACATCAATAAGGAAATTGTTGTTCCTTTTTTGTGTCCTAATCCTTAGAATACTCTTGAAAGGTCTTTAGATTCTTTGGATGTGGTAAGAGCTTTGAAATATTATGTTTATGCTACTTAAGATTTCATAAAGACTTCTAGTCTTTGTTATTTTTTTCTGGCTCCAGGAAAGGTCAGAAAGCCTCTGTTATTTCTCTGGCTTCTTGGTTGAGACTTTTGATTCACAAGGCTTATTTGGAGGCGGGGCAGTCTCCGCCTCAGAGAATTACAGCTCATTCTACTAGATCAGTTGCCACTTCTTGGGCTCTCAAGAATGAAGCTTCAGTTGATCAAATTTGCAAAGCAGCAACTTGGTCTTCTTTGCATACTCTTACTAACTGTTACCATTTTTATGTGTTTGCTTCTTCGGAAGCAGCCTTTGGTAGAAAGGTGCTTCAGGCAGTTGTCTCAGCTTGATTCTAATGCCTTTGATTTTATTTTATTTTTTATTTTTCAGAAAACGTATTTGTTTGGATATCATTTCTCAGCGGAAATAGCTGTTTTTATTTTATTCCTCCGTCTCTAGTGACTCGTGGACTTCCACATCTTGGGTATTATATCCCATACGTCACTAGCTCATGGACTCTTGCCACTTACATGAAAAAAAACATAATTTATGTAAGAACTTACCTGATAAATTAATTTCTTTTATAGTGGCAAGAGTCCACGAGACACACCCTTTTTTTGTGGTTATGATTTTTTTGTATAAAGCACATTATTTTTTCCATTTCCTATTTTTGTATGCTTTTTGCTCCTTTTTATACACCTCACTTCTTGGCTATATGTTAAACTGAGGTATGAGTGAGGTGTATTTATAGGCATTTTGAGGTTTGGGAGACTTTGCCCCCATCTGGTAGGAATGTATAACCCATACATCACTAGCTCTTGGACTCTTGCCACTTTGAAAGAAATTAATTTATCAGGTAAGTTCTAACATAAATTATGTGATATATATATATATATATATATATATATATATATATGTGATATATATATATATATATATATATATATATATATTACTCAGATCATATGACACTTAGATTGCACACATGTGGACTTTATTCAACTAATTATGTGACTACTGAAGGTAATCTGTTGCACCAGATCTTCTTTAGGGGTTTCATAGTAAAAGTTTTTTGTTTTTTTTAATAATAATTTTTTAAAACAAGTTATTTTCTTAATTTCACTTCACCATTTTGGACTATTTGATGTTTGTCTATTACGTGTAATCCAAATAAAAATCTATTTTAAAGTCCAGGTTGTAATGCAACGAAATAGGAAAATGTATGACTTTTTCAAGGCACTGTTTTGGAAGCAAAAACTGTGAGATATCAAGCTTGCATATAACCCAGAGTTCCCTAGTTCATTAGTAAGAGTATGTATATGTTTATCTTTCTATCACATGATTTGAATTTTTTGATCTACCCTCCTTGTATGTGTTTTCACAGAGGAACAGTAACAGCCAGGTAAGTATTTCCCTTGAAAGGCTATAATGGTACAAAAACAAGGTGGAAGATTGGATGTGTAAAAACTACATAAACTATTAGCAACAACAAATTACATTTTATATGGAGATACTCATATCATTCTCCTACATAAAATAGTATACATTTCAGCACAGAAAAATAAAAAATTGACCAGTGTTTGTGAATATTCTTTAGATAGCAGTTTAGATACAATCACAAAACACATTCGTCAAGACATTCATAGCCACAGGCACATCTAGGCACTCAGGTGCACTCCTACCTGCAAGCATCAGGAATAAACCCAGTCAGACAATTTCTTACTAAAGTTTCTTATTTAGGATATCACAGTCAAGCAGCACTTTCATTAACTGAACTTTTTGATGCACATTGTATGTTAATACATTTAGCATAAATTGATATCACATAACTATCATCCTATTGACAAAGCAGTTTAATATGAAGCACAACATTACCTCCTTCTCCTGCCCAGAACACATGTAATCACAAAGTACAGTACTTGACTTTGTCATGGTAAGGGGTTGTGACAATCACTCCTTCTATGGTTAATAATGCATGCCTTCGTCTGATGGCAGAAGTGTCCACTGCTCTTATTTCTTATTTGTTGGTGGCTTTAGATTTTACTAAATGAGTACATACTGTAGATATTTTGATCTTGTTTTTTTAACATATATTCTTGAATAATTCTATGATATTGCACCCAAAAAATATCCTTTCTATACTTGATACGTTCAAATTTATTTGATACCTTTCCCTACTAGGATTTTTTTTTTTTTTTTTTTGAGTGGTTGGGCATTTCTTAAATTTGTAGGTATTATAAGAGTTACTTTCTGAATGCAGAAAGGACTTTAGTCATAGTATTTAGAGCTCTTAAGTTATATATATATTTATTCCCCCCCCATCAATCTACATTCCATAATTACAAAGCAAAAAAGCAGATATCAACAAACATAGTTCTATGCTTTTGGTAAAAGACAACAACAGTATATGTGAAAAAAACAAACTATACCACTTAGCTTGTATACTGAAATCTCATCTTCTCTTTTAAGGTATAAAGATTCCAATGACTGTTCCGGTGAACATTTATATTCCGTTGAAGCGCCCTTCACCTACAAATGCTACAATGTCATTCTTTTTACCGCCATCTCTCTCTCCTCCCGCTCCAACAGATCCTGATGTTTATTTGCAAAGCGTTCCTGAGAAGTCTGTATATGTCAAGTAAGTGACTAGTTTAACAGCTTATCCTTTTTTCTTTATGTTATAATTTATTTTACTTTTGTAAGTGTTCCTAGTTTGTTTCACTTTTAGGGCATCTAGCCACTTTATTAAAATGACTTATTCCTAAAGGATACACGTCTATTCTACAAGAAAGAGCGCATTACAAATTGCTGTTAGGTTGCCTTGAATGGAAATATTGGGAATTGGCACCTAGTAAATGATGCTTTTCTATAGCTTGGGGCCAGCTGATGGACAAGGGAAAAGCCTAAGCCTTGGTTTGGTGCTCTCTACCCCCTCCCTTTATTATTTCTGTGCAGCAACCAAAACCAGCATCCAGCTCTCACTTCTCAAAAACAGCTTTTAGGGTGCACTTCAAAAGAATGCATAAATCCATGTTAAGAAGGAAGGCACTCGCTGTGCTTCAAAGCATTAAGCACCGTTTATTATGCAATAACGTGACTTCTCGGTTGTTTCGACCCCTGCCCTCAGTAACCTCAAATGTTATTATGGGTCTGATGAGGACTCTGTTCTTTCCATTCTGATGTTCTGTTTGATTCAGGCGCCATTGCGATATAGACCTGCGGGGGGAGGAGTTTAGGTGAGTGCTCCATCCAAGTCTTCCTGCGTTCTGCTGTGAAACAGGAGTGTCTGCTCTTACTGAGCTCCGGTGTTCTGGTAGATTAGCCAATAACGTCATATTCGGTGATGTGGAATATTCTGTCTGACCGCATATTCCTTCACTAGGTATGTGCTTCACCACATTCCAATCGCTGCAAGTCTGTCAGATCAGCCAAGTCTAACCAAAAATGGAATTAATGCACATGCGCTCCACAACAGAAGCAAATCTGAACCGTTGATACATGGCATCCATGCTTTCATGTTGTTTACGCCAATTCTGACCCTACCATCTGAATGTTGCAGCTGAAATCGAGACTCATCAGACTAGGCAATATTTTTCCAATATTCTATTGTCCAATTTTGGTGAGCCTGTGCGAATTGTAGCCTCAGTTTCCTGTTCTTAGCTGACAGTAGTGGCACCTGGTGTGGTCTTTTGCTGCTGTAGTCCATCTGCTTCAAGGTTTGACGTGTTGTGCGTTTAGAGATGGTATTCTGCATACCTTGGTTGTAACAAGTGATTATTTGAGTTACTGTTGCCTTTCTATCATCTTGAACCAGTCTGCCCATTCTCCTCTGACATCAACAAGGCATTGTCGTCAACACAACTGCCGCTCACTGGATATTTTCTCTTTTTTGTACCATTCTCTGTAAACCCTAGAGATGGTTGTGCGGGAAAATACAAGTAGATCAGCAGTTTGTTTTAAATAATCAGAACAGCTCGTCTGACACCAACAACCATGCCACGTTCAAAATCACTTAAATCCCCCTTTTCCCCCATTCTGATGCTCGGTTTGAACTTCAGCAAGTCATCTTTACTACGTCTAGATGCCTAAATGCATTGAGTTGCTGCCATGTGATGGGCTGATTAGCAATTTGTGTTACCAAGCAATTGAACAGGTGTACTTATATATGTGTGTGTGTTTGTATATGTGTATATATATATATATATATATATATATATATATATATATATATATGTGTGTGTGTGTGTGTGTGTGTGTGTGTATATATATATATATATGTGTATATGTATATATGTATATATATATATATATATATATATATACTTCAAGGAAAGAAGAGGCACTCACAGGACTTAGTTAACACAATTTTTTTATTAATAGTTCATCAATTCAGTCAGTCAACGTTTCGGTCCTCACAGGGACCTTTGTCAAGACTGTTTCTCAATATGAGAGTGTATGCTTCATGTTGATGAACTATTAATAAAAATTTTGTGTTAACTAAGTCCTGTGAGTGCCTCTTCTTTCCTTGAAGTTTCTACCTATCTACTATAGAGTGCACCTAGGCAATACACACTTACTGTGAGTGCTTGGATCCCAAAACTATATATATAGGCATAGGCAAAGGACATCCACCTGGGTGAAGTATTGTAGTACAATAGGCAAATAAAGATATGCACTCTCAGGATTTGTATGCAAACAGGTCAAAGATTTATTGATGTTTTGGGGTTAAGTCTGACCTGAAACATCAATAAATCTTTGACCTGTTTGCATACAAATCCTGATATTTGCTTATTGTACTACAAAACTGCACCCATGTGGATGTCCTTTGGTGGGATTTAAACAACTGTTTGGATGTGTGTATATATGTGTATGTATATATGTACTGTGTATGTATGTATACAGGCAGTCCCCAGGTTACAAACAAAATAGGTTCTGTAGGTTTGTTCTTAAAGGGACAGTCAACACCAGAATTTTTGTTGTTTAAAAAGATAGATAATCCCTTTATTATTACCCATTCCCCAGTTTTGCATAACCAACACAGTTATATTAATATACTTTTTACCTCTGTGATTACCTTGTATCTAAGCCCCCTTATTTCAGTTCTTTTGACAGACTTGCATTTTAGCCAATCAGTGCTCAGTCCTAGGAGCTTCACGTGCGTGAGGTCAATATTATCTATATGAAACACATGAACTAACGCCCTCTAGTGGTGAAAAAATGTCAAAAGGCGGCCTTCAAGGTCTAAGAAAATAGCATATGAACCTCCTAGGTTTAGCTTTCAACTAAGAATACCAAAAGAACAAAGCAAATTAGGTGATAAAAGTAAATTGGAAAGTTGTTTAAAATTACATGCCCTATTTAAATCATGAAAGTTTTTTTTTTTACTTGACTTTCCCTTTAAAGGGACACTGAACCCAAATTTTTTTCTTTCGTAATTCAGAGAGCATGACATTTTAAGCAACTTTGTAATTTACTCCTATTATCAAATTGTCTTCATTCTTTTGGTATCTTTATTTGAAATGCAAGAATGTAAGTTTAGATGCCAGCCCATTTTTGGTGAACAACCTGGGTTGTCCTTGCTGATTGGTGGATAAATTCAGACACCAATAAAAAAAGTGCTGTCCAGAGTCTGAACCAAATAAAAAGCTTAGATGCCTTCTTTTTCAAATAAAGATAGCAAGAGAATGAAGAAAAAATTATAAAATGAGTAAATTAGAAAGTTGTTTAAAATTGCATGCTCTATCTGAATCACAAAATAAAACATTTGGGTTCAGTGTCCATTTAAGTTGAATTTGTATGTAAATTGGAACAGGCACTTTTTTTTAGGTGAAACTCTAGCCAAACATTTTTTTTAATTTTGGATAGCATAGGGAAAAGTTTGTTTTGCTATCTGTGCCCCTGTTCAGAAAATTTCACTTCACTTTCTGTCCTTGTGACAATTGGATTTTGAGTATTTTGGGTTATCCTGGAAGAAGGATTGGCGATAAAGCTCCATTTTCTCAGTTTGTAAGTACGAGATGTACTTAAGTTGGATGTCTGTAACCCAGGGACTTCCTGTTTATATATGTGTGTATATGTATATATGTGTGTGTATATATATATATATATGTGTGTGTGTATATATATATATATATATGTATATATATATATATGAATATGAGAGATTTACTCTTTAGGGGGACATTGGATAGCGAGGGTGACATGGACCAACAAGGAACTGATAAGTTTGCTGAGGAGGACTCAGTGGAGAAGTTTATTGAGATAATTAGATTCCTTTTTTGTAAATCTAATATGGTTAGCCCCTGTCTCTCCTCATTCTTTAGCTCCTAGCTATTTCTTCCATGCCCTCCCCTATGGTCCCAGATTGCAGCCCTTGCACTTTGGATACCTCCTGTATGCCAATCTTATTCTCCCCCTCTTCTTCAACCGGTAGTCCCTGGTACACAAAAGGGTGCTAGATACTTGTGTGCCTCCGAGTGGCAAAGACTCACTGCCTCCTGATTTTACCTTGCAGTTGCAATCTGCATTATCGGCGGCATTGGGAGCTTTGCCACCTGCAAGTAAATGCAGGAGAAAATCTAAACATTGTTTTACAGAGCTTCATGATCCTCCTGTCTCAGATGATAACTCCTTGTCTAGCTCATGGGGTGAACTTTTCAGGGGCATCTCTAGTGCCTTGCACCAGGGTGAGTTTTCTGGGGTTAATCAGACTCCTTGGTCATCAATATTGTTCTCATAGATCAGCTTAAGATCAAACTCCAAGCTGCATGTCGGCTCTTCAATCCAATCCTTGCCCTTCAGGGGCTCAGTGTATGGAGATAGTAGGTCACATGGTAGCAGCATCAGACGCAATGCCATTTGCTCACTTTTATTTGTGACCTCTACAGTTATGCATGCTAAGCCAAAGGAATGGAGACCATTCAGATTTGACTCTTGATATGTCTAGACTTCGCCAAGGGTGGCTGTCTCCCGAACCCTTAGCTCTCGGAATTAGTTTCCTCCGGCCATCATGGGAGATTACCACAGATGCAAGCCTGTCAGGTTGGGGAGCTGTCTGGGTGTCTCGTTGGCCTCAGTTGACTTCCGTCTGTGCTATTTGATTTCAGTCAGACAATGTCACAGTGGTGGTGTATGTCAATCATCAGAGGGGGACCCGTAGTTCTCTTGCATTGAGAGGTGTCTTGCATTCTCTCTTGGGCAGAGAATCATCAGTGTCTTCTGTCAGCTATCAACATCCTGGGAGTGGAGAATTGGGAAGCAGATTATCTGAGTCGACAGACCCTTTACCCAAGGGAATTGTCTCTCAATCCGGAAGTATTCAATCAGCTGATTCAGCAGTGGGGGACTACAGAAATAAACCTCATGGCCTTGCGTGTCAATTTTAAGCTTCCGAGGTACGGATCTAGTGCGAGGAATCCTCGAGTAGAGGTAGTGGATGCCTTAGTGGACTTATCTGGTTTACCTGCTTCCCCCAATAGTTCTTCATCCTCGAATTGTAACAAGGATCAAGCAGGAGAAAGTGCATCAATTCTAATAGCACCTGCATGGTCTCCCAGGATTTGGTATGCAGACCTCGTCAGTATGTCGGCCGCTCCTCTGTGGGGACTTCCTCTAAGAGAGGACCTTTGATTGAGCATCCTTTCTCCTCTGAAACTGACTGCGTGGAGATTGAACGCCTGATCTTAGCTCAGAGGGGCTTCTCCAAGGCTGTAATCAATATTCTTGTTCAGGCACGCAAGCCGGTCACCAGGCAAATTTATCACAAGGTGTACCTATCTTGGTGCGCGCACGTTGCTTTGATTGGCAGCAGGTTAGGATTCCACATGCTCTTCAGTTCCTTTAGGAAGGGCTTGATAAGGGTCTTTCCTCTAGTTCCATTAAGGGCCAGATATCAACCCTTTGTGGTGTTTCATAAAATGTTGACACAGTTGCTGGATGTTTAATCGTTCGTTCAAGCTTTGGCCAGAAACAGGACAGTTGTTAAGCAAATTGCTCCGTCTTGGAATCTTAACTACTGGAAAGGAAGGGGACATAGGAGGGATAGTTAAATGCTTTGGTTGGAGTGTCTTTACCTCCTGTTGGCCAGGTTGTGTAATTCTCATATGTTAGAATGGATTTTTGTGGACTCAAAACAATATATCAGGTGAGCATAAATTTTATTTTGCAGTCCAGTAACATACCCTTTTTAAAATGTATTTCTTCTTTTGAGACTATTTAGGTACAGATATAAATGAGCTAGTAAAGGGATCAAACAATGCGTATAATTATTATGTAAATATATATTTAACATGCATGCTACAGCTCATGTGTAACTGACTATGTCAAAATAATAAAATGTGTCAAAACATAAGAATATCATACAGACCAAAGAAATAATAGTACCTTTTACACAGAGGACTTTTTGGCATTGCATTCAGTCTTTATTGTATATTTTCCACAGGCGAGTTCTTTAAAAAGAAGAAAGATATATCCATAGCATAAATCTGTGTACAGGGGTCATAGGGGGCGATGGCAGACGAAGCCTTTGATAAATCGCCCCTATAGTATAATTACTAATCCCACACTTGAGCCATTCTACTCATGTGATACAAACCGCCAAATACACTATAGTGTGTAGGAATCCATGCAGTGAAAAAGCCGGTGCCATGAAGTACATTCACCCATCCTTGTGATCAGTCTATTCCAAATTACTCTGACGTACGTTTCGCTATATCATCATAGCTTTTTCAAAGCCTTATTAAGGTGTTTTTTTGTTTTTTTAATCAACAATGGTGATTACATACATAGCAAAAATATTGGTGTTCCATGAGATTTATGGAAGTTCCATGGGAGTAACCTGTATTATAATGGGAAAATGTTGACAGGAATTTCTAATGTTTTAACAATATCCTCCAGCTAAGGTGAACTTGTTCACTCATTATAATAAATCTACTACATGTACTGTGAAACAGTTAATAGTTATATTTTTCCCCCCCCTCAGGTCTTTTACTGGCTACGCATTTCAAAATGACTACCTAAAAAAGGCAAAAGCATTATCAGAAGAGCTGGTGGCCCTGGGCTTGTCTTTTGATGACTCATCCTACACATCTGCAGGCTACAATGATCCATTTACCTTGTTTAAGCGACACAATGAAGTTTGGCTCACAGCACAGTAATCCAGTACCTTTACTTTAAATCTTGAAGCATTGTATAACACAACAGTTTAAAAAAATAAAAACAAAAAAAAAAAGAATTTCTCCAGTATTGTTTTCGTGAACTAACAATTGCACACTTTAGATGTATTCTAGACTGCGAAGAGCAAAACCTCTTTACATCCATTTTGAAAATGACAAATGTTGCTGCCCAAATACATTTTTGTATTGAATTATTTCAGTAGAATTGTTGTTTTTTTTTTTTTAGCAATTCATATATACATTATTGGACTTTTGTGTGTTTTTGTTGTTGTTTTTTTGGTAAACATTTTGACTGCAAAGAATAGAGGTTTATTTTGTAAGTAATTTTAATAGACAAAATATGGATATTTTAAATGAGAGCTCAACTAAACATTCAGCTGGACCTCATTATTGTGCTTCTTACTTGGTAGTGAAAGTCAATCCTAGCATTTCTGAAACGCTAGGATTGACCATTGGAACAGATAAAGGCCTCTATTTATCAAAGTCTGGCGGACCTGATCCGACAGTGCGGATTAGGTCTGCCAGACCTCGCTGAATGCGGAAAGCAATACGCTCTCCGTATTCAGCATTGCACCAGCAGCTCACAAGAGCTGCTTGTGCAACGCTGCCCCCTGCAGACTCGCGGCCAATGGGCCGCTAGCAGGGGGTTGTCAATCAACCCGATTGTACTCGATCGGGTTGATTTCCGGTGATGTTTTTCCGCCTGCTCTGAGCAGGCGGACAGGTTATGGAGCAGCAGTCTTTGTGACCAAAGGGTACTTTCATTCATGAAGTATAAAATACTTCATGCAGAAAGCTCCTTTATTTGTTTCAAGCCCACGGAAGAACGCTGTTTTGCTAAGAGGTGACGTTTTCACCTCTTAGCAAATAGCTGTGGGAAATCCGGCTCCACAGGGCACCAAGCCGGATTTCCCACACGGCTATTGGCCAAGAGGTGAAAACGTCACCTCTCAAACAAAACAGCGTTCTGCCGTGGGCTGCCTCAGTAGTTCAGTGAGGCGAATGCTTAAAACAAATAAAGGTATTTTATACTTCATGAATGAAAGTCCCCTTTATCTGTTCCAATGCTCAATCCTAGCATTTCAGAAAAGCTAGGATTGACTTTCACTTTGTTTCCCATTACGTACAACAGTTTCTACCTCTTCCCATTTGCAACACACAGGGATCCTCTTCTCTCTGCAGTGGACTCAATTCTAGCATGTCTTTGTTGCTCTTCTATCGCTTAAGAACTACTTGTTTCAAGTGTGTGTGTATATCTCTGTCCTACGAAGGACTGAGAGGAAGACCGAGTTGCAGCCATGCAGTAAGAATCTTCCACAGGGCGAAATGCAGATTTATCTGCCAATGACCTAGTCTACAGTGTGCTGTTCCTTGGCACTTGCAGCTGAGATAATAGTAGATGAAGGTGCTGACAGGTTAGTGTTTTGCACCTTCACGTCCCACTTCTTATCAGTATGTACATGTGCTCACACAGAACACTTTTTAAATTTTTTTTATTAAAGCAAATTATTATTGTTATCCCCTGATGCTTTATTAATAGTGTGACCACTTTAGTACTCTGGTTTTACTGGAGATATTTATACAATAATAAATGTGTCAAAAACAGTTATACTAAAATATATATATATATATATATATATAGCCTTTGCTGAAAGCTTTATCTAGTAAAGCTCAGGAGCAGCAGAGAACCTAGGTTCTAGCTGTTGATTGGTAGCTGCATATAAATATCGATTGTGATTGGCTCACCCATGAGTTCAGTTAGAAACCATTAGAGCATTATTGCTACTTCAACAAATGATACCAAGAGAATGAAACAAATTAGATAATAGAAGTAAATTAGAAAGTTGTTTAAAATTGTATGCTCTGTCTGACTCATGAAAGAAAAAATTTGGGTTTCATGTCTCTTTAATCAAGTTTAACAGCTTGAAATTGATTTGTGTACACAGATCAGAACAGAGCTATCGAGCAAGATCTAGCAGCCACTTCCCTATTATCTTCCTGTCCAGCTACTGGAGGTGATGGTGCCTAACTGCTTAGTAATCATTGAAATGCATAGAATAGGTGCAGACCCAATATTATCTAACAAGCTAACAATGCAGAGAACCGATTGCAGAAAAATGCAAGTAAAAAAATGTTTTTGTTCATTAAACTTAGTTTGATGATTATGCAGTCTGTTGTGTGATTATTTTATTAGGTGCTGTTAGCAAATGTTTTTGTTCATTAAACTTAGTTTGATGATTACTAATTAATGAAATGTGTGCACTCTATCTTGATCACAAACAGAAACAATTTTGGTGCTAGCAGTCATAATGTAATATTAAATAAATAAATAAGAGAGTAGTCACAGCTAAAAATAAATGCTGTGAAAAAGAATGACAGGGCAGCACTCAAATTGCATAAATAACAAGTGGTTTATTTGCTAAACCTACACATGTCAAAAACAAAAATACCCAAAACCCTTAATTACAATAAAAGGAGTGACTATTGAAACCAGGCCTGGTAAGTACTTTTATCTGACACACTACCGTAAAACTACGGTTATTGCAAGTAATTTTTCTAAGTATATAACAATTCATAAACTATGCGCTGTTACAAACAAACAAACATGTGAAAGATAAATTGTTGCAACATTATTTCAAAGAGACACAGATTGACAAATGTCCGTTTTAACAGAGCACTTAGTGTGAATCACACGCTCTGTAAATGAAATGTGTTACAAAGAAGCAGTTCCAGCGTTACTGATTGCAAAACCAACTTGAAATAGAATTACTGAGCAAGCAATCTCACCACATTCGCGGTACAAAGTTCCAGTATATGCTCCAACACTAGCTTGTATAATTACCACTTGATCACTCCAAACTTTGCATATGTCTCATGCTGGATCCTGGTAATTCTCCAAACCAAGCAGTTTGTGTTAAGGCTCCATTGCGGTTAATGCCTCCTTGTGTTTACAGAACCGGAACTTCTATTCAAGACTGCTGTGTGCTTGTCAGTTGTTAGAACCACATCATAGTAACTCGGTACGCTTTAGACCAGCTCCCAGGGACTTAGCACTCCACTTCAAACAGTTGCCGCTTCACAAAACGTCAGGCATGACGCGTTTCGCCCCTCCCCTTAGTGGGCTGACTTTAGGGCTTCATCGGATGCTTTTCTGTGGTGATAACACCCCTTTTTTATAGCTCAGTAGCTAATTTAAATATTTAATTGATGACAGTTTTAGTACCATATTGCAACCTCATATTCAAAGATAAACAAAAACTTTTAATTGCACATACATCATATTTGTTAAATAATTACATGTTATGCAACATATATTTGGGATTTTCTTTTTCATTCCGGGATGGCAGAATCAGAACTACACAATTTATCTACCATTGCAATTTTCACATCTCAAAACCTTTCCTTATCTTTTAGGCCAGACTAATGGCTATTATATATCTAACTGGATTGATGTAAGTATAGAGATGCCAAAGGTTCTTTAATATTTGTCCCCTACTAAGGAAAAATTCTACAGAAAGCATGAGAAATCTATTTTTTCATTAAGGCCATTTGGAGCCAGTGTATTTAATCAATAAATCCATCGGGATTCATTCCTTAATAGCATATTGTCAACATCACCACCACGGCGGTGCTGTTTTATATGCTGAATGCCAGTTACTTTCATAATGGTAAAATCAGAGTTGTGATATAATTCAAAGTGTCTGGCCACTGGACTATCCTGCTCTTTATTCTTAATGTCATCCCTATGCTCTCTGACTCGATCTTTCAGATCACGCTTAGTTTTCCCTATGTAAAATAGGGGACATGAGCAGTGCAAGAGGTAAATGACACCTGTAGTGTTGCAGGTTATCCATTGTTTTATATTGTATTGTCTACCTGTTAAAGTTTCAAATTTACATGTTTTTTGTATAAACCTGCAATACACACAATGCCCACAAGGGCTACAGCCTTGCCATTTACCTCTTGCGCTTAACCAATTGGTTATCGGTTCTCTTATGTATTCACTTCTAACAAGCTTATCCTTAAGACTATCAGCTCTGCGTGCTGTCAACAAAGGGAAGTCTCCTACATAATCTCTCAGTTCAGTATCAATAGTCAACATATGCCATTATTTTTTCATTATGTCTATAAGTTTGCCCCAGTGTGCGTTGAACTTAGTTATGAGGCGTACCTTATCACCATTCCTTTTAACTGCATTATGTTTATAGAGCAGATCATTTCTTATGCTGTTCCTAGCCCTCGTCCAGGCCCTTTTAACCTGTCTCTTAGAATATCCTCTTTCAAGGAACCTAGACGACATCTCTTTGGCCTGTAATTCAAACTCCTCCAAGTTGGAACAATTCCTTCTCAACCGAAGGAATTGGCCAACTGGAATGCCAGTTTTTAGGCATTCAGGATGGTGACTAGTAGCATGTAAAAGGCTGTTGGTGGCCGTTGATTTACGATGGACCCTAGTGGTTAGATGTCTACCTTCTTTCCTAATTGATAGATCTAAAAAAGTTGCTTCATCTTTACTCATTTCACATGTAAGAAAGATATTGTACCCATTGTCAGTGTTCAAAATACTCAAGAAATTTTCTAACAACTCTTTACTGCCCCGCCATAGGAGTAGAATATCATCCACATAGCGAAGCCAGAGTGCCACATGTGCCTCCACTAGGGATTCAAAACACGAAAACACCTCTCGTGCCTCCCATAAGCCAAGATGTAAACAGGCATATGTGGGGGCACATGTGGCACCCATGGCCGTGCCTTGGAGCTGTCTATAATATCTTATATCTGGTTGCTCTGATTCCCACATTATGGGGGATCGAGGAGTATAACGACTCGACATCAAGGGTCACTAACCATGTATCTTCATCAACGTCAATGCCATCTAATTTCCTAAGGACATCCGAAGTATCCTGGACATAGGAGGGCAATGAACTCAGGAAGGGTCTCATAAAGTAGTCTATATATCTACTCGCTCCTTCCATAGGCCCCCCTATGCCCGAGATAATTGGTCGTCCCGGCGGTTTGCTCATGCTTTTGTGCAGCTTAGGAATGCAGTAAAAGGTTGGCACAATTGGAAACTTTTTGAACATGAATGCATGTTCTTTGGTTGTTATTAGCCCCTCTCTCAAAGCATCATTGAGAATAAACAAAAGCTCATTACAAGATGTGTCAAATGCAATTCTGTTTGTCAATTCATACTGTGTAGTATTAGATAATTGCCTCTGGATTTCTGTCACATAGTCATGATCATTCATGACCACCAAATTACCACCCTTATCGGATGATTTAAAAATGAGTCCCTTACTATTGAGTAATTATTTGAGAGACCTTCTCTCATCTGTACTCAAATTATCCTGAACAACTTCACATCCTTGTAGATCCCCAATCTCTCTTTCAACGCATCTTACAAAGTTTTGAATCTCTGGAGCTGTTGAGAGTGGGGGCATGTACTTTGAAGTCGGTCTAAAATTGGATTTTTTAGGGTGTTGAGTAGTATCAACATCCTCACTTTGCTCCTCTAAGAGTGACAGTAAATCATCCAGGGCAGGTTTGTCACTTCTGTCCAAAGGCACATCCGGACCCATTTTTCTATTCATCACTTTTTTAAGTACCAACTTCCTGGCAAATAAATTAAGATCTTTTATGAATTCAAATTTATCCAGATGTGCCGATGGACAGAACGACAAACCTTTACTTAGCAGTGACATTATATTATATTATAGACAGCTCCAAGGCACGGCCATGGGTGCCACATGTGCCCCCACATATGCCTGTTTACATCTTGGCTTATGGGAGGCACGAGAGGTGTTTTCGTGTTTTGAATCCCTAGTGGAGGCACATGTGGCACTCTGGCTTCGCTATGTGGATGATATTCTACTCCTATGGCGGGGCAGTAAAGAGTTGTTAGAAAATTTCTTGAGTATTTTGAACACTGACAATGGGTACAATATCTTTCTTACATGTGAAATGAGTAAAGATGAAGCAACTTTTTTAGATCTATCAATTAGGAAAGAAGGTAGACATCTAACCACTAGGGTCCATCGTAAATCAACGGCCACCAACAGCCTTTTACATGCTACTAGTCACCATCCTGAATGCCTAAAAACTGGCATTCCAGTTGGCCAATTCCTTCGGTTGAGAAGGAATTGTTCCAACTTTTAGGAGTTTGAATTACAGGCCAAAGAGATGTCGTCTAGGTTCCTTGAAAGAGGATATTCTAAGAGACAGGTTAAAAGGGCCTGGACGAGGGCTAGGAACAGCATAAGAAATATTCTGCTCTATAAACATAATGCAGTTAAAAGGAATGGTGATAAGGTACGCCTCATAACTAAGTTCAACGCACACTGGGGCAAACTTAGAGACATAATGAAAAAATAATGGCATGTGTTGACTATTGATACTGAACTGAGAGATTATGTAGGAGACTTCCCTTTGTTGACAGCACGCAGAGCTGATAGTCTTAAGGATAAGCTTGTTAGAAGTGAATACATAAGAGAACCGATAACCAATTGGTTAAGCGCAAGAGGTAAATGGCAAGGCTGTAGCCCTTGTGGGCATTGTGTGTATTGCAGGTTTATACAAAAAACATGTAAATTTGAAACTTTAACAGGTAGACAATACAATATAAAACAATGGATAACCTGCAACACTACAGGTGTCATTTACCTCTTGCACTGCTCATGTCCCCTATTTTACATAGGGAAAACTAAGCGTGATCTGAAAGATCGAGTCAGAGAGCATAGGGATGACATTAAGAATAAAGAGCAGGATAGTCCAGTGGCCAGACACTTTGAATTATATCTCAACTCTGATTTTACCATTATGAAAGTAACTGGCATTCAGCATATAAAACAGCACCGCCGTGGTGGTGATGTTGACAATATGCTATTAAGGAATGAATCCCGATGGATTTATCGATTAAATACACTGGCTCCAAATGGCCTTAATGAAAAAATAGATTTCTCATGCTTTCTGTAGAATTTTTCCTTAGTAGGGGACAAATATTAAAGAACCTTTGGCATCTCTATACTTACATCAATCCAGTTACATATATAATAGCCATTAGTCTGGCCTAAAAGATAAGGAAAGGTTTTGAGATGTGAAAATTGCAATGGTAGATAAATTGTGTAGTTCTGATTCTGCCATCCCGGAATGAAAAAGAAAATCCCAAATATATGTTGCATAACATGTAATTATTTAACAAATATGATGTATGTGCAATTAAAAGTTTTTGTTTATCTTTGAATATGAGGTTGCAATATGGTGCTAAAACTGTCATCAATTAAATATTTAAATTAGCTACTGAGCTATAAAAAAGGGGTGTTATCACCACAGACAAGCATCCGATGAAGCCCTAAAGTCAGCCCACTAAGGGGAGGGGCGAAACGCGTCATGCCTGACGTTTTGTGAAGCGGCAACTGTTTGAAGTGGAGTGCTAAGTCCCTGGGAGCTGGTCTAAAGCGTACCGAGTTACTATGATGTGGTTCTAACAACTGACAAGCACACAGCAGTCTTGAATAGAAGTTCCGGTTCTGTAAACACAAGGAGGCATTAACCGCAATGGAGCCTTAACACAAACTGCTTGGTTTGGAGAATTACCAGGATCCAGCATGAGACATATGCAAAGTTTGGAGTGATCAAGTGGTAATTATACAAGCTAGTGTTGGAGCATATACTGGAACTTTGTACCGCGAATGTGGTGAGACTGCTTGCTCAGTAATTCTATTTCAAGTTGGTTTTGCAATCAGTAACGCTGGAACTGCTTCTTTGTAACACATTTCATTTACAGAGCGTGTGATTCACACTAAGTGCTCTGTTAAAACGGACATTTGTCAATCTGTGTCTCTTTGAAATAATGTTGCAACAATTTATCTTTCACATGTTTGTTTGTTTGTAACAGCGCATAGTTTATGAATTGTTATATACTTAGAAAAATTACTTGCAATAACCGTAGTTTTACGGTAGTGTGTCAGATAAAAGTACTTACCAGGCCTGGTTTCAATAGTCACTCCTTTTATTGTAATTAAGGGTTTTGGGTATTTTTGTTTTTGACATGTGTAGGTTTAGCAAATAAACCACTTGTTATTTATGCAATTTGAGTGCTGCCCTGTCATTCTTTTTCACAGCATTTATTTTTAGCTGTGACTACTCTCTTATTTATTTATTTAGTTTGATGATGATACAATCTATATTATTAGGTTTATAATGCTGTTTAGCATTTAAAGTCTTCATTTCAAACCTTTAAAAATAATGCATTAGGTGTTACTTATGACAATTTTGAGAGGGGCCTGGAACCTAACTCCTTCACTTCCAATTGATTTACATTATAAACTGGGTTTCAATTTACAACGGTTTCGATTTACAACCATTCCTCCTGGAACCTAACCCCGGCGTAAACTGAGGGCTACCTGTGTGTGTATGTGTGTATGTATGTATATATATATATATATATATATATATATATATATATATATACAGTATGTCTGATACATTTAAATATTGATACATAATTTCAGGGGAGTCCATATTTTCCCAGAAAATGTTCTTGGTAATTGATTCCTCAAAAGCAAAGAAGAAAAATAGTGTAATATCATAAACAATATTTAATCAACATGCAGGGAAGTTGCACTCACATACATGGAGCTACGTTAGCTTCAAGAAATGTGCACAGTTTTAATGCCTCCAGTACAAGCAAGAACTCTTCATACAATTTGTATTCAAAATCCAAGTTTAAAACATAATTAAAATTATATATGCACAGTTCGGAAGCAAGCGTAATTGAACAGCTGAAATCCAGTAAGTGAAACAGTTAGTAATACTTATTTTACCTTGACCTGCGCCTTAGATGCCGCTTGAAACAGACTCTCCGCCCTTCCTGGTGACGTATTTTTCGCCATCAGGAAGATTTCCAATCATCAAAGATGAGGTAATGTTCCTAATACTTTGTGGACTTGGCACTTTAATTTTAGGTGGCCATAATAAGGACTTTGCGTTGCATAATTTTTTAGGTTGAGCATTAGAAAATGCATATATTTTTGTACATAATGAAATATGAAGCATTTTGATGCTAACCTTATTAAAAAACAATGCATATTTTCTGAGAACAATCATTTTGCAATTTTAAATGGATTCCCCGTCCTCTGAAGTTACGGGTCGGTGTATTGTAGATTATACATTCAATTAGTAATATTTCTTTTTTAAGACATGATGAGTCCACGGATCATCTTAATTACTAATGGGATATTCACCTCCTAGTCAGCAGGAGGAGGCAAAGAGCACCACAGCAGAGCTGTTAAATAGCTCTTCCCTTCCCTCCCACTCCACTCATTCTCTTTGCCTACGTTAGTGATAGGAAGAGGTAAACTGAGGTGTTAGTAAAGATTCTTCAATCAAGTTTATTATTTTTAAAGTAGTACAAGATTGTGCTGCTTTGTTCTAGGGTGTAGCCGTAGCCCATATCAGTCTCTGTAGTAGAGCTTTGGTGGTTTTAGAGCAATGGGAACTTGTGGGACATAACTTTCACTGCGCCTCCCATATATTGTATGCTGCCCTGTTTGTGAAAGTCTGAGAGGAAAATAGACTCAGTACTTTTTGTTTCCACAGGACAATGTGAGGGAGAGGACCTTGCAAGTCACGTGTGCTGCCTTGTTGGCGGGCAGATTTTAAGGTAAGTGCTAAGTTTTATTTTCTGGGGATATGTTCACAGAAAAAGGCACTTTACTACATTCTTGGACACAAGATGACATTATCTCTAGTGGGGTAAGCTGAGTGGAAGGGAGCGCTAGAAGCTATAGGCTATTGTGGTCTATGTGAATGGTTTAATACATATAGTCCAATACATAAAATTATAGTCCAATACATAAAATTATACAGAGAACAATAAACATACGTTAAAAGAATAGTGCATAGGCTAAAAAACTGCATGGATCCATGGGTATATCTAAAAACAATAGCTAGTGATATAGATGTTATCTTCTAAGAACAACCAATAGAAGTTTAAATCGGCAACAATAATATAAAAGCAGTGGTATAAAATAAATGGTTAAAAAGATTTAGAGAGTATGCAACAATCCTAGTGGATGTAGAAGCACAATAAACATCAAAGCATGAGAATGTATATTACAATGTGTTGAAAACTCAATGTGTATAAAAAACTCAATAAACATCAATACATAAAAGTCCTAAAATATAAAAAGCAATATGTGCTAAAGTGTCCAAAAATCAATGTGTGTCCAAATAATGTCCAAAAAAAGGTAAAAGAAGGTGTCCAAAAGGTTTGGTGTGTAAGTGTCCAAAAAGTGTGTATCCAAGTGTTAATTTCCAATCAGTGTAATAGTTCCAAGATGTGTAATATGTTGTTGGCTCATCTATGAGTGTATTCGGATGATAGAAAGAGATGCCAAAAAGCTCTCAAAAATGAAATGGAATAAATAAAATAAATGGGAAAAAATGAAAAAGGTAAAAACAAAAAATTAAAATATACGATAAAAAATTCTCCCAAACCTGTGAAAAGATGAAAAAACACAATGGTGCAATAAAGTTTGCACACTTTAAAATGAATGGAAATAAGCTCACCAGTACTGGTGAGCTTATTTCCATTGATTTTAAAGTGTACAAACTTTATCAATCAGACACACTACACTCGAAGGGGCCCAGGATAAGATGGGCCCATCTCCTTTCTTATAGATGCTTCCCCTCAGGTTTTTAGCGGGGAGCAAACATTTTAGTCTTACCATATTGTTTTGCATTATAGTTAAAGTTACCTTTTTCGTTTCATTCGAGATTTCATGGGAATCCTTGAGGTTTTGGCTTCAAGATTTCTGGAGCCATATGATAGGTAAGGGTGTCCTTCCTCTGTGTAGGAGAACTCTACAAAAAAAAAAAAAGGAGGGAACCTTCAGTTTCTATTTTTAGATCTCAAGAGTTCAAGTTCCTAAGAATACTGTCCTTCTACATGGAAACTATTTGTTCCATTCTCCTTTGTGTCCAAGGAGTCTTTGGTGGATTTGAAGGATGTGTTATCCTTCCTGTGATCTTATGGGTAGACGGTAGAATTTGGTAAAGACTTCCTTACTTCCAAATACAAGGGTAACTTTCTTAGGATCCTTAATAGAGTCCTTGTCTATGTAAATTTTTCTGACAGAAGTCAGGAAATCAATGATTCTTGATACTGATCTAGTCCTTCAGTCCACTCCTTGGCCATTCGTGACTCGGTGCACGGTAATCGGGCTAATGGTGTGAGGATCGTACCTTTCTCAGATAAATGAGATATAAGGTAATATCTAAGCCTGGTACCAATTAGAGCATGTGCGTACCACACAGTCTCACACCTTACCTGAATTCTCTGGATGTTAAATCAGAATTCAGTTTTGCTCATAGACTGTGGGATGACGATATAGTCATTATACTCTGGGTAGCAAACAAGCAAGAGGAGTACGCCCAAGATGAATAGTACACTAGGAGTACTTGTTTATATATGTACAATGAAAGTTCACTTATGGAGTTCAACAGTTCATCAAGGCAGGGCACTGCAATTAATATATTTACAATAAAGGTTCACTTTTGGAGTGTAACAGTTCATCAAGGCAGGACACTGCAATCAGTATATATACAATAAAGGTTCAGTTGTGGAATGAAACAGTTCATCAAAGCATGTCATAGAAATTAATATATATATATATATATATATATATATATATATATATATATATATATATATATATATATATCTCAATGGTCCACTTGTGGAGAGATAAGAGTCAACAAGGAAGGTCACAGCAATTGGAATGTACACACAGCGTAGTTTGTAGGTTAGGTGCGTCAGCAGTAGTTATCTGGTTAAACTTGAGAAGCTTACAAGAGGCAACAGGTGTTAACCATATAAGCTGTAGGATAGCTGTTAGTCAGTTTAGTGCTAAAGGTTCTGACAGGCAGAGAAGATAATAACGGTAACAAGCTTTACCTATTGCAGCAGCGTAATCAATAACATACTTACGGCTTCACATCTCAGTCAGGGAGGCACATGCAAAAGAAGACAGGCTTACAGCATTGAAGTGGTAGCATAAACATTAACTCATGCAATACTACGTTACCCAAAGCTACCAGGAGTTGATCGTGTGAGTGAGTCCGGAGCTGCGGTGCACAGGCTGCTGGAGATGACGTCAGCGAGATACACAGGAGGGCTGACAAGCAGTGTAACAGTCACAGTGATAGTTAGAACAGAGCGGGAGTTGAGCCTTCCTTGGAGAGTAAGATCGAGGACTTGCAGGGGTCTCCAGTGGAACGACAGGAGAGGAGCAAGTAAGACAGGAGCTAATGTTGTAGCTGTATACAAGCAGGCTAGAAACGGAAGTCGGATTTCCCATAAGACTTCATTACCTAGCAACATGTGTATATAGGAGGAGTCTTATATAGGCCTGAAATGAGAATCCTTAAAGAGACAGGTTAGGTGCCTGACAGTACACCCCCTCCAAGGATCCGCTCCAAGGATCAAGGTCTGGGGCGATCGGGAAATCGCCTGTGGAATTGGGATACCAGACGTGGAGCCTTCAGGTTGACAGAGGATTCCCAGGAATCCTCATCATCAGGGAGCCCCTTCCAATGAACCAGGTACTGTAACGTAGATTTGACATAACGTGAGTCCAGGATGGATTCAACTTCGTATTCTAAGTCATCCGAAGAAAGAACAGAGAGAGGTGTGGGAACAACCTGGGTTCTGACCGGATGATAGGGTTTGAGTAGTGATACATGAAAGATATGGTGACAGTGGTACGAAGGAGGAAGTTTCAAGGTAACTGCATTTGCGTTAATGACTGTCAAAATCGGAAAAGGTCCAGTAAAAAGAGGACCAAGCTTCTTGCTGGGTATTAGTAGCTTGAGATACTTGGTGGACAACCATACAAGATCCCCGGGTTTATAACTAGGTGCTGGAGTTCTTCTCAGGTCATAGTATGTTTTTTGTTTAGGCTGGGCATTAAGTAAGATTTCTTTGAGAGTAGTGAATCCTTCTGCTATGGAATTGACGGTGTCATCAACAAGTGGTTCTTGAAGTATAGAAGTCCCTCTGGGGACTTTGTGAGGGGTAATTTGGAAGAGGAGGAGTCCCTTTCCTGATGTTTCCTTAGGTTATCTGATGTATGAGACATCAATGCTAAGAAGCGATCTTGGGGTATAATGGAGGTTGGAGGTAGGTCATATAGGGGTTTAGGTTCTTTTCTTGACAGGGCATCTGCCTTCATGTTCTTACTACCTGGTCTGTACGTTATCTGGAAGTTGAATCTAGATAGAAAAAGACTCCAATGTACTTGTCTGGAGCTAAGGGTTTTATTTGTTTTGAGGTACTGCAGATTCCTATGGTCTATGTAGATTATGATGGGTTGTTGAGTCCCCTCCAATAAGTGTCTCCAGAACTCCAAGGAGGCCTTGATCGCCAGAAGCTCCTTTTCGCCAATGGAGTAATTGTACTCAGCCTTCATCATGAGTCTGGAATAGAAAGATAGCGGGTGTAATGAGTCTGTAGGAGATTTCTTTTGAGATAGTACAGCTCCAAGGGCATAGTCTGAAGCATCAACTTCAAGGTGGTATTGAAGTTGTGGATCAGGGAACTGTAGGATTGGAGCGGTGGTGATTCTCGTTTTTAGTGTATTGAAAGCTCGTTCGACTTCAGGAGTCCATTTAAATTTTATGGAGTGTTTTGTAAGAGAGGTAAGGGGTTTCACAATAGACTAGAACCCTTTAATAAACTTCCTGTAGAAGTTAGCGAAGCCTATAAAGTTCTGAACCTCTTTCTTGGAATCTGGAGTGGACCAATTTAAAATAGCTTCTACCTTCTTGGTTTCCATGAGTATTCCAGATGGTGAGATGCTATACCCTAAGAAGGAGATGGAATCAGTGTTAAATAAACATTTCTCACCTTTGGCATAAAGTGAGTGTTTCCGCAATCTGGAGAGTACTAAACATACGTGTTGGATGTGGTTTTCGAGGCAGTCAAAGTATATAAGGATGTCATCCAAATATATCACTATACAGACATCCAATAGATCTCTAAAAATTTTGTTCATGAAACACTGAAACGTGGCTGGGGCATTGCATAGCCCGAATGGCATGACTATGTACTCGAACAAGCCATACCTTGTTCGAAACGCAGTTAGCCATTCATCTCCTTTCCTCATCCTGACTAGATTATAGGCATCCCGAAGATCTAACTTGGTATACATCTTAGCACCTTGTAAACGCTCAATGAGCTCGGGTATCAAGGGTAAGGGGTATCTATTTTTCCGGGTTCTTTTGTTTAATTCCCGGTAATCTATAATCGGCCTTAGAGTATTGTCCTTGTTGCGGACGAAAAATATCCCTGCTCCAGCTGGAGAAGTGGAGGGTCTGATGAACCCTGTCTCGAGATTTTCATCTATATATTCTTTGAGGGTCTTAAGCTCAAGTTCAGACATTGGGTATATGTGTCCGAAAGGGATTGAGGAATTTGGGAGTAAATCAATCGGACAATCATAAGACCTATGGGGCAGCAGAGTCAGTGCTTCTGCCTTGTCAAAATCTTGGTAACACTGTGGAATTTTAGTTTCTGTTAATTGCATGCGGTTATGTTTATTCCTTGGTATACAAGATTTTGTGCAGTGTTCAGAATTGAAGTGTAGTATGTTTTCCTTCCAATATATAGTAGGTTGATGAATTTTTCAACCATGGTAATCCTAATATAATAGGAAACAAAGGAGTTGAGATTACCTCGAATGTACATGTCTCTACATGTGTAGAGGTAATAGAAAGCTTAAGAGGTGTGGTGTTGTGGGTTATAGGACCTGACTTAATTAATTAGCCATCAACAACAGTTAGTGCTAGTGAAACATCTTTCTTTAACAAAGGAATATCATAACAGTGCACAAAATTATAATCAATAAAATTTCCTGTGGCTCCTGAATCAATCACCACCTGAGTTGTGGTATGATGTAGATCCCACTGCAATGAAACAGAGAGAGAGAAATGTGAGGTAGAATGAACATTTGGGTATAAGGATTGAAGGTGTGTAGTACTCTTACCCTTCTTTTATTTGAGGAGGCTGGGGCATTCCTTTACTCCATGTTCTTTTTCTGCACAATACAGACACAAATTGTGTAGTCTGCGTCTGGCTTTCTCCTCCGGTTTTAATGGCCCTCTGACGAAAGCTACCTCCATCGGTTCCTAAAGACTTGCTTTGAGTACTAGGTGTGTGAGTATAAGTCCTTTTTCCAAATAAATCTGAAGACCCCCTCTCAGATCTTCTCTCACGGAGGCGATGGTCGATGGATATACAAAGTAGTATGAGATTCTCCAAATCAGTTGGCAGTTCTGTTCGTGCCAACTCGTCCTTCAGGGAATCGGACAATCCAACTCGGAACTGGTTCCTAAGTGCTGCTGAGTTCCATTGGGTGTCTGAAGCCCATCTTTTAAAGTCGGTTACGTACTCCTCCACGGGTCTTTTACCCTGGCGGAGAGTACGGATTGATGCTTTGGCTGTGGTTTGTTTATCTCTATCATCATAGAGGATGGACATTGCATTAAAGAAATCGTCCAAGGAGTTTAGTAGGGGATCGTTGCTTTCGTAAAAGGTGTTAGCCCACTTCGTGGGCTCTCCAGAAAGGTATGATATAACGGTTAATACCTTAACCTTCTCTGTGGGATAGGTCTTGGGCTTCAGAGAAAAGTATAAGGTACATGCATTCTTGAATTCTCTGAAGTGAGCCCTAACGCCTGTGAATTTTTCAGGGGGACATACCTGAGGTTCAGGGCCACTCTCGATAGTGGGGTTCTTAGGTGGGAGGTGGTCTCTGATGTATTTCCTTAACTGCTCGTGTTAAATCAGAGAGATCCATAACTAATTGGATACAGGCTGTTTCTATGTTTCAGGCTAGGTAATATGTGAGGATCGTACCTTTCTCAGATAAATGAGATATAAGGTAACATCTAAGCCTGGTACCAATTAGAGCTTGTGCGTACCACACAGTCTCACACCTTACCTGAATTCTCTGGATGTTAAATCAGAATTCAGTTTTGCTCATAGACTGTGGGATGACGATATAGTCATTATACTCTGGGTAGCAAACAAGCAAGAGGAGTACGCCCAAGATGAATAGTACACTAGGAGTACTTGTTTATATATGTACAATGAAAGTTCACTTATGGAGTTCAACAGTTCATCAAGGCAGGGCACTGCAATTAATATATTTACAATAAAGGTTCACTTTTGGAGTGTAATAGTTCATCAAGGCAGGACACTGCAATTAATATATTTACAATAAAGGTTCACTTTTGGAGTGTAACAGTTCATCAAGGCAGGGCACTGCAATCAGTATATATATAATAAAGGTTCAGTTGTGGAATGAAACAGTTCATCAAAGCATGTCATAGAAATTAATATATATATATATATATATATATCTCAATGGTCCACTTGTGGAGAGATAAGAGTCAACAAGGAAGGTCACAGCAATTGGAATGTACACACAGTGTAGTTTGTAGGTTAGGTGCGTCAGCAGTAGTTATCTGGTTAAACTTGAGAAGCTTACAAGAGGCAACAGGCGTTAACCATATAAGTTGCAGGATAGCTGTTAGTCAGTTTAGTGCTAAAGGTTCTGACAGGCAGAGAAGATAATAACGGTAACAAGCTTTACCTATTGCAGCAACGTAATCAATAACATACTTGCGGCTTCACATCTCAGTCAGGGAGGCACATGCAAAAGAATACAGGTTTACAGCACCGAAGTGGTAGCATAAACATTAACTCATGCAATACTACGTTACCCAAAGCTACCAGGAGCTGATCGTGTGAGTGAGTCCGGAGCTGCGGTGCACAGGCTGCTGGAGATGACGTCAGCGAGATACACAGGAGGGCTGACAAGCAGTGTAACAGTCACAGCGATAGTCAGAACAGAGCAGGAGTTGAGTCTTCCTTGGAGAGTAAGATCGAGGACTTGCAGGGGTCTCCAGTGGAACGACGGGAGAGGAGCAAGTAAGACAGGAGCTAACGTTGTAGCCGTATACAAGCAGGCTAGAAACGGAAGTCGGATTTGCAATAAGACTTCATTACCTAGCAACATGTGTATATAGGAGGAGTCTTATATAGGCCTGAAATGAGAATACTTAAAGAGACAGGTTAGGTGCCTGACAAATGGTGACGGCAATGGACATCATCCTGTTGGTTCGATTCCATCTCAGACCTCTACAGTTAAACATGCTGAGGCAATGGAACAGTGATTATGCGGACTTGTCTCCTCGATTACTTCTGGAGCAGGAAACAAGGGATCTCTACAATGGTGGTTGTCTATGGACCATCTCTCCCAGGGAACCTGCTTTCGCAGACCATCTTGGGTGATTGTGACAACAGATGCCAACCTTCTAGGGTGGGGAGGACAGATAGCTCAGCATGCTAAGGCATTGTGGCTGAGCTCTGTAGCAACCCAAGGGTTGCTGGTTTGATCCCCAACAAGGTCCACTCAGAGTATGTTCTACTCATAAACATTCTGGAACTGAGAGCGATCATCAATGCTCTTCTGACCTGGCCCCTGTTTGCCTTGGTACAGTTTATCTGAATTCCAGTTGGACAACATAGCGTCAGTGGTTTACAGAGATATCCAAAATAATTAAATGGAGGACCATTCTTGCTGCCTGTCGGTGATCCACATCCCAGGGGTGGACATCAAGGAGACGGATTTCCTGAGCAGGCAGACCGTTCATCTGGGGGACTGGGGACTCCATCCGGAAGTGTTTTGCAGCCTGATTCTCAAGTGGGGTCAGCTGGAATTAGATTTTATGACATCACGACAGGATGCCAAGCTCCTGAGATACAGGTCGAGATCCAGGGACCCCAGGCAGAACTGATAGATGTTCTGGCGGCCCCTTGGACCTTCAGTCTAGCATACTTGTTTTTCTCCGTTTTGCTCCTCTTGCTCGAGTCAAACAGGAAGGGGCCTCGGTGGTCCTCATAGCACCGACCTGGCCTCGCAGGATTTGGTATGCAGATCTAGTGAAGAGGACATCTCTACCACGTTGGAGACTTCCTTTCTGATTCAGGGGCTCTTCCTTCAATCAAATTTAGTTTCTGTGAAACTGACTGCTTGAAGATTGAACAATTATTTTTATCCAAGCAGAGATTTTCTGTCTCGGTCATAGAGACCATGATTTAGGCTTGTAAGCCTGTTATTTAGAGAGATTTACCTTAAGTTTTGGCTTTCATATCTCTCTTGGTAGGAATCCAAGGGCTACTCATAGAGTTAGGATAGGATTCCTAGAATTTTGTCCTTTCTCCAAGAGGGTTTGGAGAAAGGTGTATTGGCAAGTTCCCTAAAGGGGGCGGATTTCGGCTTTATCTTTTTTGTTACACAAACGTTTGACGGATGTTCTAGATGTATAATTATTCTGTCAGGCCTTGGTCAGGATCAGGCCTGTGTTCAAACCAGTTACTCCTCTGTGGAGTATTGATTTAGTCTCAAAGTTCTTCAAGGGGCTCCGTTTGAGCCTATGCATTCCTTAGATATTAAGTTGTTATCTTGGAAGTTTTTATTTCTTATTGCTACTTCTTCTGCTCGGAGAGTGTCAGAGCTCCCGGCATTACAATATGAGTCTCCTTATCTTATTTTCCATTCAGATAAGGTAGTTTTACATACTAAATTAGGATTTCTTCCTAAGGTTCTTTCTGAATGGAATATTTATCAAGAGATTGTTGTTCCTTCCTGGTGTCCTACTTCTTCTCAGAAGGAAAGGCTTCTGCACAATTTGAATGTGGTCTGTGCTTTTAAGTGTTACCTGCAGGTGACTAAGAACCTTTGTCAGTCTTCTTCTTTGTTTGTGGTTTTCTCAGGAAACCGCAAGGGACAGAAAGTTATGGCTATTTCTCTTTTTTTGAAGAGGATTATATGTTTTGTATAGGAGACTGCTGGACAGCAGCCTTCCGAAAGAGTTACGTCTCCTTCCGTGAGGGCTGTTGCTTCTTTATATTTCTCTTTCTTTTGACTGAAGAGGATCATGAGTTTTGCAGAGGAGACTGCTGGACAGCAGCCTCCCAAGAGAGAGTTACGGCTCCTTCCATGAGGGCTGTTGCTTCCTCATGTGCGCTCTAAAATGGAGCTTCTATGGAATAGATTTACAAGGCTGCAACTTGGTCCTATCGTCACACTTTTTCGAGGTTTGATTTTTTTTGCCTCGACTGAGGCCACTTTTGGGAGATAGGTTTTTCAAGCAGTGGTGTCTTCCGTTTAGGTTCCCTGTCTTGTCCCTCCCGTATCATCTGTGTACTCTAGCTTGGGTATTGAATCCCATTAGTAATTAAGATGATCCGTGGACTCATTGTGTCTTAAAAAAGAAAAGAAAGTTTATGCTTACCTGATAAATTTATTTCTTTTTTGACACGTCGAGTCCACGGCCCGCCCTGTTCCTTTAGACAGGTTGTGGGTTATAGTTAACTTCAGACACCTCTGCACCTTGGCTTTTCCTTTCTCTTCCTAACTTCGGTCGAATGACTGCAGTGGGAGGGAAAGGAGGAGCTATTTAACAGCTCTGCTGTGGTGCTCTTTGCCGCCTCCTGCTGACCAGGTGGTGAATATCCCATTAGTAATTAAGATTATCCGTGGACTTGTGTCAAAAAAGAAATAAATGTATCAGGTAAGCATAAATTTTGTTTTTTAACAGTAAAAATTGAATATGTTATATATATTTGTATTCAATCTACAGAATAGAAGATTAGGTGGTTAAAGGGACAGGCTACTCCAAATTTTTTAAAAAGATAACACCTTTTATAGCTTTTCATAGGGAAACACTGGTAGTTCACATGTGCTATATACATAGGCATGCACATTGCCGTAAGTGAAGGCAAACTGCCCTTAAAAGGCATCAGAGATGTCTCCTGTGAGCTCACGCCTGAGTGTGATCAGCCCTCCATAGGCTTCTATTGGAAGTGGGAGGCCCCCTTGTGGTCTGTGTGCACTTCGTGGCTTGTCACCTCTGCCATCTGATTGGCTGTTGAGCTCAGAATATGCCCACCTGGCAGCACTCACAGCCAAGTAAATACCGCATGGCTACAAACAACACTGCAATAACTTCTACAGCCTAGCTGTTTGTTTAACTGTTAGATCAGCACAATCCCTATTTAATTATGTATTTATTAACTAATAAGTGCAATTATTATAACTAAATAACACATGATCACATAGCAACAAATTGTTTATCAGATCTTGTTTTTCTTAGAAATAAAAGAAAATATAATGCTACAGAGACTGTGCATACAAGTGTGGGGCAGTTTTGGGTGGGGTGGCAAATTTAGAAGAGAAATAGGGCTGAAGTAAAAAAGTGTACCTTTTGTTTACCCCTTTTTTTGATGGATTCTTTGAAAACAATGAGCAGGGAGGGCCAACCAATAATACAGCTTAGTTCCCATATTATCCACATAAAACAGATTTTTTTTTTTTAAGTTCTACTGCTTTATTGGTGAAACATTAAAAAGAAAAATCCCCTCTGTAGATGGAAGATTATTATCTCTTTAAATAAAATACATTTCAATATGCCCTCATGTAGATGCAACAAACATTATGGGGCCTATTTATCAAAGTGTCAACCGAAAATTCGCTGGAATTCAGCATCGTAATTGTTACAAGATTGATCCGACCTAGTTATCAAAGCCTCAAGATCGGCAAAAGTTGAAATTTGTGACGTAACATATGATTCTGTGATCTCAATCCGACGCAGATCGATGCTTACGTCACTTCAGATGCTCCGAATACACATTTGGCTCTATTTGATACTTTTCCACATTTATCAAACATTTAACAGGTACGCTCGCGTCTTTTCTGACATAGCGTACCTGGTTTTCAATCCGCCACCCTTCAGGCCACGGATGCCATAGAAATCAATGGGAGTCTGAAAGCATGAAAGCTTATGTTCGATGCTGCAAGACAATGAAGTATACCCCATTGATTTCTATGGTAGAAAACAAGTTACGTTTACACCTAGCACCCTAACATAAACCCAGAGTCTAAACACCCCTAATCTGCCGCCCCCGACATCGCAGAAGTTTGAATTTATTTGAAGATAGGGATGTTGTAATTTTAATTTAAAGTTAACGGGTTGTTAGGTTTAGGGGTTAATAGCTTAATTTAGTTTTTGGCGATGTGGGGGGCTGACGGTTTAGGGGTTAATAGGTTTAGTTAGTGGTGGTGATGTGGGAGGCCAGAGGTTTAGGGGTTAATAAGTTTATTTAGTGTCAGCGATGTCGGGAAGCGGCGGAATAGGGGTTAATATTTATGTTAGTGGCAGCGATGTCAGGAGCGGCAGATTAGGGGTTAATAGGTTTATTATAGTGGCATTGATGCGGGAGGGTGGCGGTTTAAGTGTTAATAGGTAGTTTATGGGTGTTAGTGTACTTCATAGTAGTTTAGTGGGTATAAATAAAGTTGGGAAAAACACAAATAACAGCGTCATTGATGACTGTTAGTTAACAACAGTCCGATGCTCATCGCCCTGTACTTGGTGCGCATGTTTTTGATGTTTTTTTTTTTATAAATATGGAGATCGTATTCAGATCCGCGGCCACAATGCTTGGTGATGTTAGGCGAGCGTATTGACACCCGCAAATGCATTATAGTTGACGCCTTGATAAATATCCCCCTATTTCCCTTTAAAGGGATTCTGTACTCAAGTGTTTTTTTTATTTAATAGATTTTTATTGAGATTGTTAAGCCAACATTTATCAACTTTCCTTTGTGGGAGGAACCTCCGTTGACGCGTAAACTCTGCATCCCTGGTGTAACACTCGCACCTAAGGCTTCCCCAACTACCTTTAGCCGTTGGTGTGACTCTTTGGTACCGCACCTGCGTTGGGAGAGTGAGGTGGAGGAGCTGCCCTCCGCTTAGAGCATTTTTCGGGTAGCAGGATGTCCGACAAGCCATCTGGGCTCAGTCGCTAGAGCCGGAGAAAACCAAGAAGCCTCATATTTGTAAGAAGCCTCTGGAAGGCAAGGGGGGCACAGATCATCTCAAGACGGATAGCACTCTCCCAGGACCCTGGTGGCCTGCTGACAGAGGAGGAGGATATCACCGTCTTTCTCCCAGCCACACACCTTTGGGATAGGAGACTACTTAGTGCAAAATACCAGCTGCCCTACACTCGCTGCATACCTGTATAACTGCCTATTAACCCTCTCCCAGAACCCTGGCGGCCTAATAAAAGGAATGAGTGGAATATACCACAGCCTGTAGCCGAAGGACTCCAGGGTAGGAAAAAAGCAGACGCAGAAGACGACAGTTACCACACTATAAAGATGCCCCAAGTGGAGGAATCCAAACTTCAAGGACTCTGCTATTTTCAAAGCAAAGGAGGAAAAAGGAAAAAAAAGGGAAAAAAAGAAAAGAACTATCGAACTGCTCTACAAGGCTAGAGGTTTAGAGCCAAGATAAGTACCTTTTTTCATTCTCTTTATTATTGGGCACAGCCCGTGGAGAATATGTGCTTAAAGGTTTAAGGGCCAGGGCCCAATTCCAGTGCAAGAGTAAGTGGTAACGATCTGAGATTCATTTCTGCAGCATACACCCTATAAAGCTCTTCTATATTAGGGGTACTTGAAAGCTGCTGAACTGTAACTGTTGAGGCTTCCTAGTGTTTATCTGCTCATCTAGAAACTGACAAATACGGCCCCTTAAAATCTATCTGGACAGACCACTCATATATATATATATATATATATATATATATATATATATATATAATTGACATTGGATATAATTGATATTGGATTACCTCAGAAGAGGATAACTCCCTGCTTTGTGTGCCATGTGCTGCTGGCAGCCATTTTACTCACCTCTCTTGCTGACTCTGGTGCATACTGTGTGATGCTGCTCATTTCGTGCACTTACTTTTATGGCCAGACTGGTGTACATCATCCGTGTGAGACAGGATGCAGTCTCAGAATTGTGATGTCATCACTTATTATTTAAAGGGCCTCTGTTTAGTATGCTTTGCCCTTGCGTTGTCTCAGACCTGTTTGTGAGAGCTCCTGTGTATTACCTGGCTGTCTGACGTCCCTCCTGGTTCCTGATCCCTGGCTTGTTCCTGAATCTGTTGTTCTCCTTGTTCCTGATTCCGGCTCGTCTGACTACTCGCTTTGGCTCCTGACTCGGCTCTTCTGACTATTCGCTTTGGCTCCTGACTCGGCTCGTCTGACTACCAGCTCTGGTTTTGATTCCTGGCTTGTTATTTGACTTATGGACTTTTTATTATTTTTTGCTATTAATAAAGGTGTTATTATTTTTGCACTTCTCGTCTCAGTCTGATTCCTGGTATCCTGACAATAACTTGCCCTCAATATAATATATATGCAATTTAGTACAGGAGATAATCTGTTTTCTTCTATGTGGTGTTTAGAAAACGTAGACACTTATGAATATATGTCTGTCTGTGTGGGCTAAAAAGCAGTATACTATCCTATTTCTATATGCTAAGAGTAGTTTAGGTTAGGTTTAATGTGGATGGATTGTATTAACCTGCTTTTTTTTCTATATGCAAAATAACTATCTATATCAAGGTGTACATAACCTATTGTCTAACACCAAAGGAAAATGTAAAAATGTTGGTTTAATATCTAAATGTAGAGCTCTTCGTATCAGAAATGCATGTTAAAACTAGAGCTATTGTCTGTTACATATTAGGCTTTTTTTCTTCTATGCCAGATATTACTGTATAGCTCCATTGTGCTCAAACCCTAGTATCTAAAGTTATCCTCTCTTTGGAAATTTTAAGAAGGGCCTGAAACTAAAACGGTTGAATAGATAATTGAACCATAGCTTATATGATTTAAAGTACAGGTATTATTACTTATCTTTATAAGACAACCTATTGTATTATTAGGTATGTCATTTTCTGCACACAAAGTACTTTTTACCTGTAAACTTGCTATTACCTGTTATTGACGACCATTTCATATTGGGTCTGCTAATTAACATAAAGCTATCAGCCCTAGCTTAACTTTTGCATACACTATATACACTCCAATCAGAGACACACATGCACAATCACACTCCTTCTTTAAGATTTAGATTAACTTCACCTTCCCCCTTTCATGTCCCCTGGCGGACACCTCAGATGATTGTATTTTTTTTTTATTTTTTTTTTTGTAAATTCTTTTTATTAGAAAAGAGATCGTGCATAGAATACATCATTTACACATTGGTACAAAACACAAAAACAAAAGAAATTTTGTTAAAGGCAAATAGAGATGGTATTGCATCTATGGATTTACGGTCTCTTAAAATTTTAAAGTAAAACAAAAATAACTAGGTATTATCAAACATTATAACGGTAATTTCAAGGAACTGTTGTTCAGTCTCAGAGGGAGTAAATCAGGCGTCTATGATATGATTTTGACATCTTAGTTGAGGACCACACTAGCATTAAGCAATCATATATATTGGGTAGTTGCTGTAAATGATGAGAGTTAAACATTTCTAATATATTCATCCCACATTGCTTGTAACATTGTAAAACTTTCCGTGTTCCCTCTTTTAAATACTGAGTATTCCTCCAATTCCAGGAGTTCAGTGACCTTATCTCGCCACATCGTTAACGTGGGAACCTCTCTAGACTTCCACCTTTTAGCTATAAGAATTTTTACACTGTTGGTAAAAATCCTGAATATAGGGAGGAGTTGTTTGAAAGGGAGAGGAGTGGACTTGTTCAATAACCAAACCAAAGGGTCTGGAGGGATAGTTATTTTAAGGATATGCTCAACTTCCCTTATGATTTGATACCAAAAGTGGTTAAGCCAGGAGCACCACCACCACATGTGGCCCATGCCACTTCCCACATGTCCGCACCTCCAGCATCTCTTACTGAGCTTAGGGTATAAGCGATGAAGCCTGCGGGGGGTCAAGTACCAACAATGAAGGATTTTATAATTTGTTTCTAAGATGGAGGAAGAGGTAGATGACTATTTTGTATTTAAAAATATATTAGATGCTGTTTGAGGTAGGATGATGGTTCCCAATTCTCTTTCTCACATTTCCATAGAGTTTGGTAAGTTACCCGGGGGGGTGTGTGTGTGAGAATTTTGTAAATGGTAGACAGTGAATGTTTAACTGGGCAAGTTACAAGAAATAATTTCTCCAAATTGGTAGGGGTGCGGACCATATTATTCTGATTTTTGTGAGTAGATATGTAATTGTGTAATCTTCTATATGAGAACCAGTTTCTCGCCCATTCAATGCCACGTTCTATCAATTGGTCCTGTGTGCATATTGTTTCATTAATGGTGACGTGGTGGATAAGTGTATCGGGTAACTCCCGGGTAGAAGAGCCCGCGTTAACTAGCGAAAAGATAGTGAAGTCAGGGTTGTTGAGTAGGGAGGTTCGGGGTCCTGGGCTAGAAGAGATGTGTGGGTAATGTATAGAGGCCCAGCTCCATCGGGAGGCTGTTTCTCTTGTGATCGGATTAGTGATGAGCCTTGTCTGGTCGTAAAAGTCTGCCCTCCAGCATAAATTGTGTAATGGTATACCAGGTCCTAGATAGTTTTCAAGGCAAACCCATCTCCTCTGTGTGTCTCCCACCCTCCAATCTAGCAACCTCTGCATAAATATCGAGGTTCTGTATGCTTCTAAATTAGGTATTCCTAGACCACCATGAGATCTATAGACTACCATGAGATCTAGACAAGGTCATGGTATGTTTATTAATTCTCGGTGGCTTCCATTGCCACACAAAGGCGCTAAATAAGTTTTGCATCTGGGGTATATATTTAGGGGGTAGGGGGATAGGTAGCGCTTCCATGATGTAGAGGAGTCTCGGGAAGACATTCATTTTTAAAGTATTAATTCGCCCCCACCAGTTTAATTTCTTCGAGCTCCAGGAGGACAAGTCTCTCGTAATTGCTGATTTAATTGGGAGAAAATTAGCTGAAATGATCTTATCAATTGAGTCAGTTAGAAATATACCTAGATAATTAATGGATGCTTTGCACCATTTAAAGGGGCAGCTTTTTTGATTGAGTTTATTGAGTCTAGTGGGAGGCATAAGCTCATTATTTCAGATTTGGTCTGATTTATCAGAAAATTTGTTAGGTTGTGAAAAGTAGAGAACTCCGTCAGTAGGGGGGGGGGGGGGATGGAGTGTTCAGGGTTAGTAATCGTAAAAAGGATATCATCGGCGAAAAGGGATAACTTGTAAATTTCCCGTCCCACCGAAATTCCTGTAATCTCAGGGTTGTTCCTAATCTTGGCAGCTAGGGTTTCAATGAGGAGTGCAAACAGTAAGGGTGAGAGAGGGCAACCTTGGCGCGTTCCATTGTTTATATCGATAGGGGGTGAGAGCGAGCCATTAACTAAAATACGGGCGCTAGGTGATACATATAATGCGAATATTCGTTTCAGGGTGATTGAGCTAAAGCCGAATGCTTCTAGAGCTGCTCTCAGAAAAGACCAGTTGACCCGGTCAAAAGCCTTTTCGGCATCGGTGGATATTATTGCTGAGGGGATGTATGAGTTTGTGATGTGCCAGATTAAATGTAGATTGCGGACTGTGTTGTCCCTCGCCTCGCGCCCGGGCACAAAGCCAACCTGATCATTATGTATAAGGCAAGGGAGGAACTGGTTTATACGGTTTGTTAGAATTTTCGCAAAAATCTTTAAATCAGTATTAATGAGCGAGATCGGGCGATAGTGTGATATTTGTTCTTGTGATTTACCTGGCTTAGGTATTAGTGATATGTGCGCTCGCAGCGAGGACGAGGGAAACCCCCCGCCAGAGTCTATGCTCTGATAGTATTTTAGGAAGTATGGTGACAATATTTCTTTAAATTGAATATAATAGGAGTTGCTAAAGCCATCGGGGCCCGGGGCTTTACCCGAGGGGAGAGAGGAGATAGCTTCAATAAGTTCTTCTTCACAAAGTGGGGCATCTAGTGTATCTATTTGTTCTGAAGTTAGCTTCGGGAGATTTAAGTTTGATAGATAGTCTGCTATGACTGTTGGGGAGGGGTCGGTCGCATCACGTCTAATATTATAAAGGTTGTCATAGTAGTCCATGAATGCTTTCGTGATGTCAGCAGTGGTCGAGTGTAAGTTACCCGAGGGACCGCGTACGTTCATTATATATTGTTTATTTGTTCGTCTTTTTAATTGTCTGGCCAGTAGTTTTCCCTGCTTGTTGGCTCCTTCATAGTACATCTTTCTGAGAAACAAAGCCTTTTTTTTCGCTTCAGTACCCCAAAAAATGTGTAACTGATCTCGTTTATGGCTAAGGCTGTCTAATAGTGAGGTATTCGTGGGGTATGTTTTGTGTAGTGTCTGCAGTTTATCTATATCTTCTAATAGGGACTGAAGATAGCGGTTTTGTTGTTTAGTCTTAGCGGCTTTTATTACAATAAGTTCACCCCTAATCATGCATTTGTGAGCGTTCCAGATGTTATGTATGTCGGTGTCGGGAATGTCATTTCTTTTAAAATAATCAATTAGCGATTTTTGAATCTGGATATAGAGCAAGGGATCTCGAAGGAGAGAATCGTCAAATCTCCAGCAAGAATTGGAGGGTGACGAGGTAGGCCATTTAAGATGGCAGCTGATTTTGGAGAGGTCTGACCAGGTGATAGGGTAGATGTCAGTATGGGTGACGAATGAAAGACTATTTACATCTGTGAAAAAATAATCTATTCTGGTATATAGGTGATGTGGGTTTGAGTAGAATGTATAATCTTTATCACTAGGGTGGTGTAATCGCCATGTGTCATGCAGGGCCAGTTGTGAGAGGGTTGATTTAATTTGTCTAAGTGTTTTTTTAGGTACCGAGGACGTGCCTGTGGAGCAGTCAAGGGTTGGGTCAAGTGCTAGGTTGAAGTCACCACCCAATATTAAACTGCCCCTGGATGTTTCAAGAAGTATTTTATTCAGCTGGAGAAAGAAGGGTAAAGGGTTAACGTTAGGGGCATAGATGTTTGCAAGCGTTACTAACTTGTGAAATAGGTACCCCACTACTATAATGTACCTGCCTGTCTTTGTGTGTCGAAATTACGTGGAATGGCAATCTACTGTTCACTAATATCCCAACCCCATTGTGTTTGGTAGTGTGTGAAGAGAGGAAAACCTCTCCGAATTTCTTAAGGCCAGCCTTAGGTTCAGATCCCCTCTTAAAGTGGGTCTCTTGAATGAACAATATTTTTTTATATTCCCGTAGTGCTAGGGATCTTTTAAATGGGCTGCTAAATCCTTTTACATTGTGGGAGATTAACTTTATATTTTTCTCACGTGTGGTCTCCATATTGGGAAGTAGGTATAGATTAGTGTAGTAGGAGGTCCGTCTGAAGTCATAACTCCATCTGAGATCTGAACAAAATAAAACAGTAAGTATAAATCAACCAGAAACAAAGCATTGCAGAGAAATTCTGAACAACAATAAAACATGGTAGATACATCGTGTGTAATTAGTGTACGAAACATACTAACATACACCTTACAAAAGGGGGGAAAAACATCGCCTTACTAACTCTCTGACTAGTATCAATTAAGTATGGCTTTGGAGGAGACAGTATAAACATGCTGAAATGGCTAACTGAGAAGACAATTAACCAGCTATATTGTTCATTGACATGTATATTTATTGGTCTAGACATTTGGAGGAGCCCTTGGATTGTTACTAGGAGGGGGAGGGGAAAGGTAATGGGATGGAGTAAAAGACATGGGTTTGTATCTTCTATAAGCTTAGGTCTAAGGGTATTGCTCACATTAATTAGGTACCTATACCAACCTCCCCAACCCGGAGCAGAACAACCTTAAAATAGCTGCATTGTACTTTGTTAAATACATTCATATTCTCTTCGGAAAAACATTTAAAAAAAAAAACTGACAACATGTTTAAAACAAAATTCTAATTTAACTCTGTACAATACGTTACCACATCAGGTATTGCACAACTTCCTTGTATAGGCAGAGTCCTTGTAGTAAGTAACAGTCTGAAAGAGCCATATGGCTGCGGCCGGAAGATTAACTATATAGGGTTTACTGGTGGGTTTTCACATCCCACTTCATTCAAGATAGATAAGTACATTTTCAAAAGTTCAGGAGTGATCTTATCTCATCGTGGCGGTGCACCATCTTCGGGACGCTGTGAATTTGTTCTTCTCCATTTTGGCAGAACCCTTTGCCATTGAGATTGTTGGTCTCTTGCGTGCGAGGGGGCTTGCTCTGTAGACGTGGAAGTAATATTAAAGACTGCATCAGATGGCGGTGCAAACTTAATGTTGAGAGATCTGGAAGGATAGTCAAGATCATTATAATCTTTGTAGATAATCTGGGATCCTTCATGAGTGATTACCAAGCTAAACGGAAATCCCCAGCGGTATTTGATACGATGCTCTTGCAGCGCGTTCGTAATAAATTTGATTTCTTTCCGTCTTTGGATCGTGTATGGGCTGAGATCTTGATAAATTTGTAAGGTATGGCCCTCATATGAGATAGACTGTTGAGACCGTGCCGCTTGCCAGATGTTATCTTTAGCAGTAAAACGAAGGAATCTGACAATGACATCACGTGGGGGCAAAGGGGGTTTAGGCAGTGGCCGCAGAGCCCTATGTGCCCTGTCCAGATCTTCAGATAGAATAGTTGGTAAGTTTGGAGAGAGATGTTGAAATAGGCCTTTTAGATAGTCTTTAAGCAGGTCTGGGAGGATAGACTCTGGGATCCCGCGGATGCGCTAATTATTTCTGCGCCCGCGATTGTCAAGGTCTTCAACCTTATCTTGCAGGGACTGGACCATAGAGTCCTGGATAGAAAGTTGCTGAGTATTTGAACTAACAAGATTATTTAAAGTCTCTTGGCCCTCCTCCAAGCATTCAATTCTATTACCCATCTCATTTAGATATTTTTTCAGGTCTCTTAATTCCTCCTTAATAAATACTTTTAGTGAGTCAAGGTCTGATTTTGAAGGCAAAGATGCCAATCTAGCTTCTATGGCCTGTAATTGATCTTGTTGGTTATGTGAGAATGGGATAGAACTGGGTACACATGGTATCTCATCTGTCTCCATGCCTGCAGTAGTAGCTGCCTCTGTCGTCTGAAAAAAGGAAGAGACTGAGGGGTCTGCTGTTGGGCTTTTGTGGGCTTTTCAGGCTTCTGCCCCTTTTTAGAGGCCATTGTATTGCCTTGAGATGTGCCTGTGAATTAGGGAAAGGCCCTGCGGCTTTATATTCTTAATGAAAAAGCTGAGAGTTCAAAGCAAATCCCAAATCTCTATTTGTTGTAAGAAAGGGCTTTATATGCAGCTTGTAAGTTCTTCAAGTGCGTGGGAAAGTTTTATCAAACTGCGCTATCAGGGGCTTGTAAGCTATTCTTGGTTAACACTTTTCAGAGCTTCTAGGTAATGATCCCAACTTATCAGCCAAACTTCGGGTTCACTGCTGTTACGGCCCCGCTAAAAACTTGAGCCCTACCCTGGGCTGTTAAGAAACTGAGCAAATACCTCGTGGGTGTTGCGGCCTGTACCCAGGCCCTGCAGGGAGTGCTGTAGGTTGCGGCCTTCAAAGGAGCGGGTGGCCCGGTGGTCACGGCAATTGCCGTGTCTGCGGGGTAAGCTTACGGCGACCTCCAGTCGATAGCGCTGTGTGAGCTCTGCGGAAATCACCCGCTGTTTGAGAGGAGCAGGTCCCTGCAAGTCCAAGATGGCAGCGTATCGGGAGTTGATAAAAGAACCCGATCAGTGGCCGCAAAGGATCCGGTGTCAGCTAGTTAGCAGGTAGTCTGTGCAGGTAGCGGGGCTCCTCCGGTTCTCCAAAACGTCAATTAGGCTGTGTCTGAACCATTTATGGAGCAGAGAGAGAGCTGGTCGACACGGAGCTGTGTCAAAACGCGGCCATGTTCCAGCACGGCGTAACTCCGCCCCCCAGATGATTGTATTTTTTTTAGCACATTTTTCACTCCTCCAATTTGTCTTGGTCCCTTTTATTTTTCCTCTCTTGTGAATTTTTATTTCCACCCACCACATCACTTCCATCACCATACACCTTTTTCCTTTCTACACACTTTTAAATCACGCCATTTTATGGATAAATTTCTAGGGACTAGCAAAGCAGATCCCTTTATAATGCCTCCCAAACAGAAAGATAGAAAAGGCCGGACTAGTATAGGTAACTCAGAGATACTGTGGATAACACATTTAGTTCTAACATGCACATTGATACAAAGAACCTCATCAAACAAATATCTGAGTAAAGAGAGAACTTACAATGATAACAAGTGAACTCAAGCAATTTTCAAACAGATTAGTGGAAACTGAAAATAGAATTTCGGATATAGATGACCTGCAACACTCACAACAAACATTAACACACAAACTAAAAACATAAAGAGATTTCAAACACGTATGGACGAATTAGAGGACAGGATGCGTAGAGACAATCTAAAAATAGTAGGGTTGCTGTAAACCCCTGAATATTCAGATCTTATGAAATTTATCACTTGTACACTTCCACAGGCACTTGACATACCAATAGATGCTCCTCCAATTTTAGTAGAGAGGGTACATAGATGAGGAACAACTAACAAGACGAGTAATACAAAAACACAGAAAAGGGGGGGGCGGAGCCAACTGTCTAGCCAGCCGGACGCATATTGCAAGAGCTCCAGTTTTGAAGCCTAATATTTGGAGTTAAACTATGTCTCAATGCGTGAGTTTATAATATTGTTGGAGAACTTATCCTTTAGCTTATTCCAATCCTAGAACGGGCATCTACACGCCTTATTTAAGCTTTATATCAGCCTTACAACGCTCCATAAAGACACAGCAGGCGAAGGGTTAAAGCTGGCAATAGCAAGATTTACAGAGCACAATACTCTATGTACCTAACTCACTGACTTTAAACATCGGAGCAGTCTCAACAGTTATACCAGCTGTATTTTTGCTTTTCATAAACAACAAGATGGCGGCTGCTGAGGACTGGGAGCTGACAGCCCGGGGCTTTATTGAGTCCTCCTTCCGTCTTTTAGAGACGCAACTGATCAAGCTCTTCGCCACTAACAGCTGCAGCCTATCTAATCAGACAGTACAGGAACAGACTCTGAGTAATGCGGGAGACGATGTGCTGTCTTCATCTACCAACGAAGAAGGGGCTGGGGTAGAGGCCCCGCTCCATGTTGAGATGCCATGCCCACAACTTCAAACTCACATTTCTGGGAGAGCTGACCAACAAAAACCCTATGTTTTATTTGCCTCTAATACTCCCTGCTTACTTGGGGCTGGCTGTAGCCCTGGATTGGTACCAGCACTTTACCCTTCAGACGAGCCTCAGCAGCGGAACATATGTGCCTCGGGAGAGACTTTATGTGTAAGCCAGTGCGTCTGCATCAGCGACGGGGCCTCTCTTCTAGCTGCACACTTGGATTTGCTACCTAACCGCACACGCGGTCCTGATTCTCTAATGATACACCTAGATCAGCTGGAACATTTTACACGGAGAGATTGCCCTGGACTGAGGCTTGGTGTGGGGTGAAAATTACTGTAACGTTGCATCACTTCACTGTCCCCTATCTTGCTTCAAAGACGATAGTGAGCCAATGTGTTTTGTTACTTACTACAGACTTAACCTCACCTCCATGTTAGTTATTGCCTTGATACTTCAGATGATGTCCCCTTTGGACTATTTAACCCTATCTTGCTTATTTGGTTCAGCTGAATTGTTATCCCATCAGATACCTCGAGCTCCCACTGTTATTGTTATTACTATTATTATTCCACACATATTGAATAAGGTTCATATATATTTACTCTTTCTTATGTTCTATTAAGATAAAGCTTTTTACATGAAAGGCATATTATTTATCAAATTCTGCTAGCCTATGTTTATGTCTGATATGAAAGGTTTTATTCACTAATGTTACCCTTAGAGGAAATCCTCACACCTCAGCATTTGCCTGTCTTACAATTTTTACAGCACTTTAGCTTGATGTATTAAAGGATAGGTCTCTTGTATTAGGATAGACCCTTATTGATACAGGTTCATGGCTTAGATAGTTTGTTTTCCCGCCAGATGCCTGGTACTCCCAATGTTGCCCACATTGTTCCTGTTCTTACTATATAATCAAGTTCTTAGTTAGCATGCATATGTCTTCACTCTCTTTGTACATGTTGTGTGCCCTCATTTTGTACAAACCAGTTTTTGATATTATATTTTGCGTATGGTTGATTGAATGCCCCCACTGTACTAGCCCCTTAGGCGCACAGCTAACTGTTTAGCTGGCAAATGTAAAGATGTATTATACCTGCCCCTGTACTGTGCTGCTGTACCCTATTTGACTTACATGAAGAGGCACCTAGATTATCTATTGCCAGATAGTCATAAGACCCCACGGTATCCCCCATTGTTATTATCTCTGACATTGCTATGATAAATTGAGGTTACTGGGTTATTCCCCTTGACATGGTCGCCTAGTATATACATCCCTGGGTGTTCTCCTGCCGGTGGGCATAGGGCCCGTGCCCAGGCGGCGGGATGCATACCTATTTTCTGGTTTTTCTAAAAGTTTATGAGACTGTGGTTATTATTTATTGTGCCCGCCTTCTTAATATACCCTAAGAGATAACTAGAGAGAGCAGAAGACAACTATACAGCCTAATATAAGCATATTAAAATACCAGTCAGGGTTCTCAGTGCAGGCTGGTCCTGTACTACCAACAGTAAAATTGGTCTCCCGAGAGTCTCCCTATATAGACTAATAGCTAAGCAACATCTCAACATTAGTATCTAGAGACATCACACAATAATTGCCCTTGCCCCCCACTATAAGCACAGAACTTATTGTTATCCTTGAACATAGGCTGTTTATTATACTATATCTAAGTAACAACCTCCCCCCCCACTCATACCTAATATACCTCTTTGGCTTCGAGGTCGAATTAAGCGGTTAATCTTGCCAATACCGCATCTTAAGAATTTTCATTTCATAAGTTATGATTACACACTACCTGATGTTCCCATTGAGAACTATACTGTTACCCTGACTACTATATATGTATATCTATATAATAAACTAATCTGAGACTACAGGTCTTGCAGGGACCATTCCAGTAACTTAAATTAACATATGTTAAAAAGAAAAAGAGGTTTCAGCATTCTGTATAGCATCTATTATAATGCGAATCTTGTATATCTATAATGTAATCGTTGAATTGTACTGTGCCATTTAAAGTTTGACTTACGACATGTTACTCAAAACAAGCTGTAATGTTTCGCATAACCTCAATAAAAATTTATGTTTAAAATAAAAACACAGAAAAGACCAAATATAGCAAAGTTTTTAAACTTTCAGGATAAACAAAAGGTATTGGCATATACAGGAAGAAAGGCCCTTTTGAAATTAATAAAGATCGAATCCTTCTGTTTCAGGACTTCTCTGCAGAGACCTTAAACAAAAGGAGAGAGTTCGCTCCTTGGGGCACTCAATTGATTAATGCAGTCTTCCAAGCCACTATGATCTATCTTGCCAAAATCAATTTTTTTTACGACTCTAAGACAATATTACTTGACAAAATTGAAGATGTTAAACAGTTCCTGGAAAACACTAAGCTATAGTAGAATCATGCACAGGATTAGTTACACGATTAAAAGGTCAATGCTCTTGGTTTTCTTCTTCTTGTTTCCCCCTCCTTTTTTCTTTCTTTCTATACAATCGTCCCATCTGGCTACAGGAAAGTATCAATTAATGAAACAGGTGATTAACGTTCTCTCCTGGAATGTGGGGGGAATCTCCTCACCAGTCAAGAGAAAAAGGATAATACACCATCTCAAAAAATCCAAACCCGATATTGTCTTCTTACAAGAGACACATTTGAGCTGCCAAGAGTCAGACAAACTCAGGATGGGTTGGATTGGAGAGGTGGCTTCTGTGGCTGAGATTAATCAGAAGAGGGGGGTGGCATGTATTTTTAATAAAAATTTAGACTTTTAATAAAAATTTAGACTTAATATCACAAGATAAAGACATTGATGGGAGAGTCTTAATTTTAGAAATAGAGGCCAAAGGCTCTTTTTTAACGCTATGCAATCTATGCAATCTATATGCGCCAAGTGAATGCCAGCCGGCTTTCTGGGATAAATTATTCACTAACGGCTAGATTAAGAGTTTTGAGCGCTATAGAGAAATTACACAAGAAAAGTTGTATTATTTAATCCCCTATAGTGTAGCCATTACAAGTTTTTCAAAACCCGGCTTGTGCGTGCGATATGGGGTTTTAAGCTCCATACCGCACACAAAACAAGCGCTGTTTTGACGTGCTCGTGCACGCTTCCCCCATAGACATCAATGGGTAGAAGGTGTCTGAAAAAAGTCTAACACCTGAGATCGCGGAAAGAAAAGCTCTGTAACGCAGCCCCATTGAAGTCTATAGGGAAAAGAAAAGTTATGTTTAAACCTAACACCCTAACATAAACCCTACGTCTAAACACCCCTAATCTGCCTCCCCCGACATCGCCGACACCTACCTACAGTTATTAACCCCTAATCTGCCGCTCCCGATATCGCCGCCACCTAAATAAAGTTATTAACCCCTAATCTGCCGCTGCCGATATCGCCGCCACTATACTAAAGTTATTAACCCTTATTCCGCCGCACCCCAACATCGCCGCCACTATATTAAAGTTATTAACCCCTATTCTGCCAGCCCCCCACATCGCAACAACCTAAATTAAACTATTAACCCCTACACCTACCCCTAAACCTAACCCTAACCCGAACACCCCCTAACTTTAACATAATTAAAATGGATCTAAATTAAATTTACAATTATTAACTAAATATTTCCTATTTAAAACTAAATACTTACCTGTGAAATAAAACCTACGCTAGCTACAATATAACTAATAGTTACATTGTACCTAGCTTAGGTTATATATTTTTTTCACAGGTAAGTTTGCATTTATTTTTACTAGGTAGACTAGTTAGTAAATAGTTATTTACTATTTACTAACTACCTAGTTAAAATAAATACAAATTTAACCTGTGAAATAAAACATAAGCTACCTTACACTAAATCCTTACATTACAAAAAGTAAAAAACCTACCATTACAAAAAATAAAAAACCTACCATTACAAAAAATAAAAAACCTACCATTACAAAAAATAAAAAAACCTATCATTACAAAAAAACAAACAAAATTATCCAAAAAAATAAAAATTATTCCTATTCTAATGCGCATTAAAAAAAAAAAAAAAACACCCCAAAATAAAAAAGTCTAATCTAGAATAAACTACCAAGGGCCCTTAAAAACTGTACTTTGTAGCAGTTTTATATTACAGATTTGTAGCGTATAACTCATAACTACTGCTTTTAGATGGCGTTACGGATCTTGTCATTTTAGGCTTTAACGCCGTTTTTTTAGCCTCACCGCAAAACTCGTAATGGCAGCGCTATGGGAATCCCATGCAAAAAACCGTCATTTTTAAGAGTGCTGTACTGACGTTGCGTTACAGGCTAGAAGGCTTGTGGTACACCTATACCGACAAGACTTGTAATGGCTGCAGTGCTGTTTTAAGACTAATAATACCATATTTTCAGCGTTAAAAGATGAACGCACAAACTTGTAATTTAGCTGTTAATTAACTTGGTAAATACCCAAATGATTATTGGGGGAGATTTTAACAGTGTGCTTGCTCCATACCTGGACAGACTAAAAATGAATAGTTCCTATAGATCTAGGAAAGAGACAAGGATATTAGCTAACTTCTCCAAAAAATTTAAATTGAAAGATATATGGAGAGTGCAACACCCTGATGAAAGGCACTTTACTTGTGAATCTAAAACTCATCAAACCCTTTCAAGAATTGATATGTTTTTATTTAGCGAAGCCCTGCTAAATACAGAAATATCTACAGACATTAAAACTATAAACATATCGGATCATGCAATCATTTCTCTGTCTGTTCAGGTAGGTAATATTTGGAGAGATCAATGTGGAAAGTCCCCCCCCCCCACCTATTTATCTTCTGATGTTAAATTCAGAAACTGGCTGACACAAAAATGGAAGGGTTATGCATATTTTAACAGGGAATATTTTTCTAAGACAGAAATCTTTTGGAAGACAGTGAAAGCCTATCTTAGAGGGGAAATAAAAGCATATATGGTTAAAAGCAAAAGAATGAGCAGGAAGAGAGACAGGCAGCTGGCTAATTAACTTAAAAATACATTTGCTAGGGATATTCAATAATTGGAACAATTACCAAGATGCAAAAAAGAGAGAGATATCTTTCTTGACCAACAACGGACCCAAGTGGAGATTAAAAACAAAGCAGCATTCAACAGCTTCTCTCCTAAATCTGGTAGAATGTTAGCTAATCTCTCTAGAAGTAGGAAAAGAAACAACTATATCAGGACAATTACAGTAGAGGGGACTAAATATACTGCTCCAAAAGACATATTAGCCCAGTTCCATAAGTTCTTTCAAAGAATATACTCTCCCGTAGGTATTATTATAGACCTTAAAGAACGCTTCTGGAGCAATATCAATCTCCCAAAATTCTGCCTGATCAATTATTATCTTTAAACAAAGAAATCACAATAGAAGAAACAATCAAAGCTATTAAAGACCTAGCCACTGGTAAAGCACCAGGTCCTGATCAAATGCTATCTGAATTCTTCAAAATCCTTTTAGAATCAATTGCCCCAATATTACGAACCTATTTAATACCTATTTTGGCAAAAAAATGATGAAGTCCCGGGAGTAAAAGTAAAATTATTGAAGTTTATTAATGATAGCTAAAACATCAGAATAATAGTAAAAACATAGAACAGTCTAACGCGTTTCGGCTAGCTGTTGCCATAATCATAGACCATGTCTAGTATACATTTACTCAAACTTATATACATATCTAATTACATGTTAATTTGAATCAGCTGTATAATTAACCCATTCAGACTAGAAGTGAAACAAGAGGCTGCAGAGAACAAAGACATCATCTTATCGTAATCTTATATCAAGTGTTTACATTGTAGTTTTTGTTAAAATTAACAGAGGTGTTATATATCTTTTGAATAAAGGGATTTACATATCAACCTAGTAGTATTAAAGTGTTCAGTAAATCAACCATTATTACTGAGCCTCGTTACAATCTGATACACAGATCAATTATCTAGATGAAGTAGCTCCTATTTATTTATCAAAGCACAACCCTATTTATATATAATGTTTATGTAAACAACAAGGATAATGAATCTGGAAATTTGATCTCATTCAGTTACCAATTAAGACCTGCATACAAAGATATTTAATTGATGCACATTTTCTATACAAATGATTCTGCTTAGGGGGAGAGGTATTTGAGATACTTTTAACTCATTATAGCCTGATTCTTACAGACATGACTCTCCATTAGGCACAAATTATAGAAAATGTTGTAAAATAGATATTAGACAATATATTGAAATACTTTAGAATTGGAGTAAGGGACCACAAGAAACAAGTAAAAGCATAACTACGTATTTTTGCCTATTCACTTCTTAAGAGTTGTGAGGAACTCTTACTCTTCAGTCCCTGTGAGTATCGGCACTATAGGAGCATACAATTTACCTAGAGCCCGGATTGGATATTGATTACTTACCCAGTGGAAACGAAGATTGGCGGAGGAGAAGTTGACGTCACGTCCGACTAGTAAGTCCCGCACTCGCAAGTAGCTGAACCGGAGCTGGAGAGAGTTTGGCGGTTGCGTTTCTTAGCGTAGCCGTCCTCCCGTCTGCATCGAGGTGAGCTTACCCAATGAGAAGCAGAAGTCTTCCGCCTTGACGACAAGGTAATCTATGACAAAAGGGTCTATTTTGCTGAGGTGCGGGTGAAGTTTTTACGTGACCGCCATGTCAAGTCTTCTTAAAGGGTTGTTGCAACTGGTGATTTCCCTGTGTTTCCATAGTACATATCCTAGAGGCCTCTGTTTGTTTGTACCATTCCCTGATGAGCGTTATACCTTTTTTCACTTAATACCTATTTTATCATGTAAAGCCTTCCAAACAGTTTACCGCCTCTAATATTATACTTATCCTTAAAAAGGATAAGGATCCGTGTTCTATGGATTCTTATAGGCCTATATCTCTATTAAATAATGACTACAAGATCTTAGCCAATATTATTGCCAATCGATTAAAAATCATAATAGGAAATATAATCCACCCAGATCAAACTGGTTTCATTCCTGGTAGTCCATCCAAAAAATAGCAGCACCTTGGTAAATCACAAAACTTTTATTGCAGAGACAAAATTGCAATTTTGTCTCTGCAATAAAAGTTTTGTGATTTACCAAGGTGCTGCTATTTTTTGGATGGACTTTGACACTTAGGAGTTTGCCAGTGGCTCCTTTTAGCTTGCACCTTTTTATTGTTTGGCTGCCGGACCTACTATATGATTGCTGATTTCATTCCTGGTAGAACAGCTCAGAAAAATATAAGGAAAGCAGTGTTTTTAATTGAATTTTTATTACCATCCCACAAACTAGAATCCAATTATAAACAAGACTTTGCCTTACTTACGGTAGATGCCGAAAAACAAAAAGGCATTTGATTCTATTCTGTGGGATCACTTAATTACTGCCTTAAAAAAATCGTTTTTTTCAGGTCATCTTTTAAGTTATATGAGATTGATATACCAGGACCCGGTTTCCTTTCTGAGTTTCAATAGTTTTCTCTCTCTGGCTGTATCTTTACATAAAGGTACAAGACAGGGATGCCCCCTATCCCTGTTGCTTTTTAATAAAGCTCTAGAACCACTAGCAAAATAAATTGGACAGCATTAAGATAGGTCAGAAGAAATGAATCCTCTCCTTATATGCAGATGATATGCTTCTGGACATTGCAGCTGAATTTAGTAACTTTTCTGGCTACAAAATTAATCTTACAAAGTCAGAAATCTTATGGGTTATTAGAAAAAAATAGCCTCTTGAAAAATCCTTTCACACTCCCAGACAGGAATATCAAATACCTGGGGATAACCCTATCTAAAAACTCTGAAGAATGGTATGACCTTAACTATATTCCTATATGGCAAAAATGCTCTTCTGAGCTGAAAAGTTGGAGTAAACTACCTCAAACTTTGTCTGAAAAAATAGTTCTGATTAAAATGCGCCTATTTCCAAAAATTCTCTTCCTACTTCAAAATATTCCTACTTTCGTTTGCAATGCAGACATCCAGAAATTCAAGTCTAGCTGTTCCCTTTTTTATGGGATCCTGGAAAACCACGTATAGCGTTAGCAAGACTCACTCATCCTAAAGATGAGGGAGGTTTTGCTTTCCCCGCTATTAAGAATTATAACTCGGCCTGCCTATCAAAAGTAGCCTTATATTGGTTTACAGAAAGTGACCATGTTACAAACTATAAAATAGAAGAAGCCATGGTTGTTCCATACTCAGTAAAAGCTCTCCTACATATGAATGAGCCTCAGCATATTAAAAACAGTATTCCAAAATATACAATATACAACGTATTCCTAGCCTGGAATAAAGTCTGTAAACATCTGGAGATAAACTATAAAATATCCAAAAATCTCCCTATTTGGGGGAACCAAGATTTTGAAAGCGGCTTTACCTCACATGTTTTTAAATTATGGTCCAAAAAAACCTTAAATATATTGTACAGTTGTTCGATCCACTCACTAAGCATGTTAGAACAATTAGCATGTTAGAAAATTAGGAATTTAATTTAGATAAAAAACACTTTTATGCATATGTGCAGGTCAGACACTATAAGGCCTATTTATCAAGCCATTAACCGCAAATACACTGGAATTCCGCAGCGTAATTGTGGCGAGCCTGATTTGTCTCATTTATCAAAGCCTACAGACCAGCAAAAGTTGAAATCTGTGACGTAACATACCATCCGCCGGTCTCAATCCGACACAGATCGATGCTTACATCATTACAGATGTTCCGAATTCAAATTCGGCACTATCTGACAACTTTTGCCATTTATCAAACTTCTAACAGGTACGCTCGCCATTATTCCGGCCCAGCGTACTTGGTTTTCAATCCGCCACCCTGGAGGCCGCGGATGCCATAGGAATCAATGGGAGTCTGAAAGCAGCGAAAGCTCATGTTTGCTGCTACACCATATCCCATTGATTTCTATGGTAGAAAACCAGTAAAGTTTACACCTAACACCCTAACATAAGCCCTGAGTCTAAACACCCCTAATCTGCCGCCCGACATTGCCGCAACCTAAATAAAGTTATTAACCCCTATCCCGCCACTCCCGGAGCCCACCGCAACTAAATAAATATATTAACCCTTATCCCGCCGCTCCTGAAGCCAACCGCAACTAAATAAAGTTATTAACCCCTATCCCTCCACTCCTGGAGCCCACCGCAACTAAATAAAGTTATCAACCTCTATACCGCCGCTCCCGGAGCCATCCGCAACTAAATAAATGTATTAACCCCTAAACCTCTGGCTTCCCACATCACTACCACTTACTAAACCTATTAACCCCTAAACCGCCAGCCCCCCACATCGCCATAAACTAAATTAAGCTATTAACCCCTAAACCTAACAACCCGCTAACTTTATATTAAATATTAACTCATCCCTATCGTATAATAAATTTAAACTTACCTTTAGAATTAAATGAAACAATATTAAACTATTAATTAACCTACCCTAACTATTATACTACAATTACATTAAACTATATTAAAACTAATAATTAACCTAAACAAACAAAACAAATACTCAGCGCTATCTATCTGATGAGGGATTCAATCTATATAATAGTATAGTATATATTTAAAAATACTACTTAATTGCATATATAGCACCTGTATAATTGTTTAAAAAATACTACAAAGTTAATAAAAAAGAATTTAACATGTTAATAAATAAATAAAAAACATGTAAAAACATATATAATTGTGTGCAAAGGGTACTGTCCTTTTTATGATGATGATCTGTAGATATCCACAAGGTCGCACAGTCACTTAGGGTAAAGCGGTTTGTTCTCCAAAGGTGAAGTTGAGAAATGGTGTTAATGCAGCTCTTCTAAAGGAAAGTTTTCCCAAACAATGATCCACCAAGAACTGTAGAACTATAGCAAGCGCAAGACACTAGATCTCTGTGCAGCGTTAAAAACACCTTTAATCAGCTCCCAACATAAAGTAATAACTCACAAGATAAAAAACATATATGTGCATTCAGTGCATTAATGTGCACAAACATATATCACCATGTATCTCGTTCTTATCCGTTCTTATCCGGTTCTCAAAGGACCTCCAAAGTATTTCAATAGAGTCCACATTTGTATTACAGATGATAATGTTGTAAGTCCCAAATATTACAAATAAAAAGACTTACTAATATATTCCCTGAGGAGAAGTAACCCTCGGCTTTACCGCGCCCTGTGTATTCAACTGGTTAGGTACGGAAGCCTCACTGGGACCTAATTCCTCCTAAAGCAGATATTCCGCCTGACAGCTGAAAACAGCTGATCGTAACTCGACGCGCGTTTCATTCAGTTAGTGGCGGAACTTTTTCAAGAGTCTGCAACTTGTAGCGTGTGCAGTGCTTTTATACCTTAGACTCATCCCTAACACTCCCCAATCAGGTGCAAAAGAAGGCCGCAGATTCACTATATCAAATTGGACCATATTTTACAATGTTAAAACTCTGACTCATTTGATAATAGCTCTTTTCTAACCTATCCTTATTTGTAAATAGATATTAGTATTAATATATATTAGGAATTCTTAGCTAATAGCTAGATAACTTGCATCATATTTCAATTGTTAAACTAGTAACTAATAAGTAAAACATATATATATATGTAACAATGCATCCCTTCATATATAAAAACATATACAAATTGCATATTTAAAAAACAATGTAAAATAAATATATAATTACTGTAACAGGCTTTCATTAACCCTGTGATACACCTGTGCTTGTAAATGTAATTTTTAGTTAACAATGCATAACTTTGCAAATAAACTTTGTTTATAGCATGCTTGTCTCAATAAAAGCTACTATGTAAATGTTAGATTGCAAATCAATATTGCTATTCACTTGATAAATATGCCAACAGTAAGAAATACATTCTTTCAGCAAGACACTTATAACTTACTATAAATGATAGATTTCTTTTAAATCTATCATGTACAGCTTCTATACATAAAGACTGTACCTTGTTATAAGAGCCTGTTCACATAAATTGTGAAAAATATAATCTTTAATATGCTTATTTTGCAATATATAAAGTGTGTTTAAATGATATACTTCTACAATGTGTACAATGTATAACTGTATCCTTTTATATGTTTAAACAAAAGTCTTTTACAATATAAAAGGTTTTTATTATCTGTATGCTAACATACTAACCAACTAACTAGTTTTAACATAAGATGTTATATGATCTAAAATGGAGGTTTATTCAACCTTGAATTTATAGCTCTAAAATGGATGCTCATTGCAATTTCAAGTGCGTATGTCTAAACTCTTGTATAACAGATTTTCAAGGCCACGTTGTTGATGTAAAAAAACTGTTCCTAAAACAAGTTAGACAAGTTTTGTTGATGTTAAAATGATGCTAAAAATACATTTAAAAAGAAAACAATAAATGATGACGTCATACAAATAAAAACTATAAATACACCTTGTTGTAAACATGAGGCAGGTGACTCTGACAGAATGTTATAGAGCATCTCTAAAGATAAGATTTGGTTGCAAAGAAGTCATTTCGAGTGGTATGTAACAATTGTTATTGAAAGCAAGTTTAACTGATAGTCTTTTAACTCTGTGTATTTTTGGATTTAAATTAATTTAATTTTGTATTACTTCTGTAAGCTGATTTTTCTGTATAATAAAAATTTATTTTTAAACAATGTTATCCTCTCAAGTACCCTTTCTTTATTGTACTCAGAAACTTTCTTTGTAAGAAATGAGACCTGTTTCACTGATATAATATTTAAAGGTCAGTGCTTGGAATTCATATTTCAATATAACTGTGCTTTAAGACCTTATAAGTGAATTAGGTGTGAACCACTACAATTGGCGTCCCTGGGTGTTTTGAGAGATAATATATGTTTTATAATAATTATTATAATTTTACCTGGGTCCTCTTATACATAAGGAAAGGTGCTAAAATATCATGGCTAATCAGGATTTGCAGAATCTTTTAAAACTCAATTATGTGTTTAAAATGCAGAATGGTAGAGTCATTGGAAATTATGAGGTTATTGCTTTGGAGATACAGTTATGGTTTAATTCATTTAAACTTTGCTAATGCTGCTGGAGTAGTTTTGCAACAACATATATATCACACTATAGAGGCAGATTTTGATCCTGCAACAAATAGAAATACAAATGTTTCTTATGATGGTATAGTAGAGATTTTAGGCAGATCTCCTGTTATTGCTACAGGAATACAAAGACATTGCCCTAAAGGCTTTAGCCTGAATTGAGATGTGGGGTACTCCTAGATCTAGTTTGTGCAGTCCAGTAAAGGGAAAATAAATAATACCAGCTGCAGAATATGAGCAAGCTGAGAGGGAAAACCTTTTTAATGTGATACAATTTTTAGGTTATATGTAAGCTGTAGTGAAAATGTCTGGAGTGTCAGGCATATAGCAAGTTTTGTTTTTTGTTTTTTGGTGAAGCTGCAGGAATTCCTAAATGAAATATAAAAACAACGATTGGAGTGATGCCACGCAATACGAAGGACATAGCTTTGTGGTTAAATGACAGAGTTCATGCATTAGCTGGAGTTTATCCAATTCATTATCTTTCACAAAATAGAACATTAGTTAATGCTATTTTATTCTCTGGTTTGCGTGTTTTTATATTTGAGGCAAGGAAGTGAAATTCAGTGAGTTATGCATATCATGTAAATACACAAGGTAAAGATACTTTGGCTTCACTTGCTGATATTTTAGGAATGATGAATAAAAATAGTGGCATTGTAGCAGCATATTTATTAGAGCTGAGATTTACAAAGAATAATCACGACATGGTATGGGGTTGTTTAAAGCCAAATGTTAAAGGACAAGGCTTAATTTTAGATATAGAGAGACAATACTCTCTGTACCTATTGCTGAGAGACCTAAACAAATACCTGATATATATTAAGACATACTTATACACTTGTAGGTAAGGACCTGACTGGAGATGCACTAGTAACTTCAAATAGCAGAGAAAAGGAAAGGAAAGCAGAAAAGATTTTCCAGCAAAGGAAAAACAGAGCTCAGTTTGTCAAAAAAGAATGCAAGAGAACAGTATCCACAAAGACAGACTAAATTTAACCCTCCACAACCTTACTCCCAAGCGCCTCTATCTTACACCAATGAAAATCGGTTTAACCCAATTCAGAGCAAATCTTCAGATTTGCCTTATGAGGAATTTCCTCGCAGGACATTGAGACCATTTAAAAAAAAAAAAAAACTCCAGATCGGTATGGATTTGGAGATGGTAGTATGAGATATAGAGGAAAAGGTGCAGGGGGTCAGGATAGATATCAGGAGCGTGAGATTCGTTCTACTGAAAGGGGTGAAATTTCAGTTACCCCAGCTACTACTAAAAAGGTAAGGAAAATAAAGAAATCACTACCAGACATCTAAGAAAAGTCTAAAGATGAATGAAGTACAATTAACAGTAGAATATGGGGGAGAGACATATGAGGGGTATTTAGATACACAAGCATAAATATCTTTAGTACAAGCAAATATTTTAAATGAAGATGTATTAGGCAATATAACTATACAGACTTTAGAAGGTGAAGGTACTTATCCCTCATATAATGCACAAGTAAAAATAAATGGTAAAAGAGTGCACTTAGAATTAGTTCAGCATCCTAAGCTTGATTCTGATTTTCTTATAGCTTATAAGGATGTAGCACATTTTATTTCATTGCAGCAGGAAGATGAACTTCCTTTAACTACTAGAGTTGATGTAGCGGCATTTATGAAAATGCAATTAGATCATACTGCAGTATCTGATGTTAGAAACTTAGATTTTTACTTAAAGAAAAAAGTGGGAAAATCAGGTTGGACATCGTAAAGGAATCAGTCATCATATTGCTACAGGCACAGTAGTTCCTAAGAAACAGGCACAGTATAAAATCAATGGTGTAGTCATTCCCTATATACAGAAAGTCATTGATGATTTACTTAAACAAGGAGTACTGAAAGAACATTACAGTCAAATGAACTCAGCAGTCTACCCTGTTCCCAAACCGGATGGTTTTTGGCGAATGGTATTAGACTATAGAGAAGCTAACAGAGTTACACCACGGGTGGCAACACAAAATACACATGCACCTTCTATTATACACAATTTGCGAAGGAAAACTTTTAAGACAAAGTTAGACTTGGCAAATGGTTTTTGGAGTCATCCTATTACTCCAGATAGTTACTGGATAATAGGTTTTACTTGGAGAGGCAAAACTTTGGTATTTACCCGATTACCTCAGGGATTTTTGAATTCGAGTGCGTTATTTACTTCAGATGTAGTAAATTTATTATCTAAATTTCCAGAAGTGGAGGTGTATGTGGATGACATATATTTTTCACATGATAGTGAGGAGTAACACATAGCAGTGTTGGATCAGGTTTTGACTATATTACATGCTGCAGGTTATGTAGTATCTCTTAAGAAATCTCAAATTGCAGGACATACTGTTACTTTCTTGGGATTTGAGATTTCTGAAAGGAGGAGAGGATTATCTGATAATTATAAAGAAATAATAGCAGCTTTAACACATCCACATTCTCTAAAACAATTACGTAGTATAATTGGTTTACTTACTTATGCAATGTTTTTCATACCTGATTTCAATGTGTTAATTGCACCGCTGCATGCTGCAGTCTCAAGGGAGATAAAATCTAAAACAAAAAGACCAAGGATACTTTTTAAGTGGACGACTCAGGAAGAGGATGCACTAAATGCATTATTAGAGGCAGTAAATAGAACAGAGTATTTAGCTCAAAGAGATAGTACTAAGGATCTATTAGTTTACATAAATATATCGCCGAATGCAAGCTATATAAGGTTATATAACGTAAATGAGACAATTCCAATAGCACTTCTATCTTATGTATATTCAAAAACAGAGATAAAGTTTACTATGATAGAGAAGCTTTTGGTAGCTGTTAATATAACACTGTTAATGTCAAGACAGATTGCACAGGGGAAAGATATATATGTACATACATCAGTAGCCTCACTTGATAACTTACAAAAGCAAACTATACCAGACAAGAAAGCACTAAAGAATAGATGGATAAAATGGTTTTCTATTTTGTAAGACCCACAGATACATTTTATTCATGATAAGAATCTGACACCTCTAGATGATTTACCAGCTCCAAAGCAACCCTCAAGTTGGAATATATAAACTTAGCCAAATTATTACAATTCAGCTATATTTTACACTGATAGCTCTGCAATAATCTCTAGTAAAGAGAAAGTAAATAAATGTGCTGGAGCAGGAATTGCAAAATATTCTCCCACTCTGACTTTGTTGCGTTCATGGCAAATCCCTTTAAGGGATCATTCAGCTCAATTTGCAGGAATTTCTGCACTAGCATTTGCTATGAAGGAAGCATTGTTAGATAAAGGACCAGTGTTAATTATAACTGATTCTGCATACCTGGCAATATCTGTATTCCAGGATTTACGAATCTGGAAATCTAATGGTTTTTTAACTGCAAAGAAAAACCATTAAAGCATATTGTCAAATGGAAAGCAATTGCTGCTTATTTGGATCTAAAGCCTGATATTGAAGTAGTACATGAACCAGCTCATAGAAAGCTATGTTCTTCTTTGCATACAGAAGGCAATACATTTGCAGATAAGTGTAAGTAAAAATATGCAGTAAATGCAGTTAAAACTCGAATGACAGCAACCAGTAATCTTGACACAGAGTTAAATGCTTGCTTGAATAAAACCAGACCTAATCCATCTGGTTATCCTAAAACATATCTTTATGAATTTAAAGACAAACATTGTATGGTTAAGATTGGAGACTAACAATTGATTATTCCCCCTGTCATAGACAGATGGAACTTAACAGAGATGGCCTATTCTAGTATTGGACATCCTCATTTAGGGCGAGATAAAGTCTTATTTACCCTAAAGTTAAAATATTGGTGGCCTAATATGAAGGAAACGGTCATAAGAGTTATAGGGAGTTGTAAAGCATGTCTCCTTGTTAATAATCCAAATCACCAGAAACAACCATACATTGTTAAAGAAATTCCTAATAAGCCATTTGATCTAATTTATTTAGATCACATAGGGCCTTTACCTACTTCACATGGATACAAATATGTTTTAGTATATGTTGATGCTTGTACAAGGTTCATATGGTTATACCCTGTTAAAAGTGCCACGGCTAGTACCACGCTTGATAGTCTCAATTCCTTAGTAAGTATTGGTAAACCTAAAGCCGTACACTCAGATGCTGGATCAGCTTTAACATCTACTCAAGCACAAGAGTGGGCTAAGTTTTTTGATATAAAATGGGAAATCAGTGCACCTTATCATCCCCAAAGTAGTGGGGTTGTTGAAAGGAAAAATGCTGAGGTAAAACGATTGTTAACCAAGTTACTAACTAACCGCCCAAAACAGTGGTATCCCCTGTTAACTTATGTACAAGTAGGTTTAAATAATATACCTTCTGTTATTTCTGGGAAAACACCTTATGAATAGTTATATGGTATACCTATGAATACAATGTTTAATACTGAGTACCTTTCTGCACCAGGGAGATTAGAGCAATTATCTATTTTACAAGAAATACATGATTGTTTTGCATGACCTGCTTTTACACCTAACCTTTTATGAGCTTGGACACCACAGGTTGGTCAGTTTGTCCAGGAAAGAGTTCAAGCAGTGAAACCTTTATGGCCAAGATGGAAACCTACAAAGGTAAAACATGTCATTAACCTAAGGACTTTGATTATAGAAGACAAACAAGGCAAAGACAGAATTGTCAGCATTGATAACTTAAAACCTGCTGCTAAATTTGAGTTAGAAGATGGCAAACCCTCTGACTTACTCTCAGTGAGTGACTCTGAATAAAGCAAACCAGATAAATAATCAATTTCAAATGATGCCATTTTCTTCAAATCCAGCGACTATAACACCTTTTTTTTATCATGATGTTGAAGAAGGTGATCAAATAACTGAAGTAGATTCATTTGATACACCAACACCAGTTACAAGATCTAATCCTGTTTTACCTATCATAAATATTATGCTATCAGCACAAACACTGATACAACAACAAGGACTGAAAATGTTAAAGAACTTGTTCAATTATAAAAACCTTAAAATATTGAGATATACAGTACTGATACTTTTTATACTTCTCCTTATCTTGATATCAATCTGCATGGTAGTTTTTCGTCTACAGTGGAATAATCTTGCAAAGAGACCTGGAGCTGTTCTGGCATGGAACCAAACTAAAGCTCGAGAGGATGCTGTACCAACGATATCAAGAATAAAAAGAGCTGTACATTACAATCTGCAACCTGTGGAAATAAAGATGAATGGGCTACCGCAAGGAATTTATTGGAAACCATTTCCAAAACCTATAATACAAAAACAAAAAGTATTAGGAATATCTCAAGTCGTATTGATAGATTCAACAGTAATATCAAAGAAAGCAAAGATCACAACTCAAATGGGAAGAAAATTGGTAAAAGATCACATAAATGGGCAAATGGAAATGATACAAGCAAAGACTTTGGAATATGATTTGCCTTTGCAAGAATACTGGAAACAAAAGACATACAGAGAAAAAAAAATGTGTTTTTCAACATTTGCACATTGCTATTATGTGGACTTTCAAGGGACAAGGAGATGGCCTGCAAAAGAAATAAAAGCAGATCAATGTCCACGTCCTGGGATTACAATTTCAAGTATAAAGAATATCCTATTTTTTATCTAAACACAGGACAATTAACTTAAAAAGGCTTCTTTCCTGAAAATCACACAGATCCTCGCATTGCATTCTGGGAAAGTGCAAAGGAAGGAGTACAGGATTCCTGGAGGAGTAGAATCCTATAATGGAGCAGTGTTTTGTACTAACACACTTTATTCAGAATGGTGGACACCAGAGTTACATACAGATGAAGGATACCTGCAACTATTTGAAAAGCTTCAGCTTGAAGTAATGGATCAACAGACAGGAAGACTGCGAGAGCAAGCATTATCTACATAATGGAATGAGAAAGGAAAATATTAAATGTTTTTGAATCTAAAAGAATGGGATACATGTACAAAGCCAAGATATGCAGCTTTCTTAAATACAATGTATTACAGTCACTCATGCAAAGAAAAGAGCAATCTTTGTAATATAACAGTTGAAGATCTAATTAAAAAGGGCATTTGTAACTTGGAAACAAACTATCAATGTACATCCTGTTGTTTCTACCTTAAGGAATCAAGGACATATTTTTGTTTTTAACCTAAAGACATTGATAAGGGATTCCTACATTATGTAGGCATACCTGGGTTTTGGTGCGTGACAAAACATCACATTATTAACAAAAATTATGTAATATGTTCCCTGTTTCAGAAATGTCTCATAGATAAAATATCAAGTAAATGTAGTATTTGCAAGTATGAAACTACAAATGGATGTAAATATATCAGTTGATGACATACCATGTAAATATGCTAAATGTTATAAGCAAAATGTGACAGATATGACTTATGATGAAGCTGTTTGGGGGACAAATAATATATTTGATAATGTAACATATATTACAATAGAGAATATAATTCCAGATGATTGTAATACAGAAGAAAAAACAAATAAAAGGCAGTTAATGTCTAATGCTGAAGTTCAGATATTGACAGGGCATTTATTAAGTGATGCAGTATTAATTGTCAGTGAAATTTCAGATATTAATGATGAAGATTTAAAGAGAGGATTGATGATCTTAAGAGATCACATGATAACTATGCTAACTGCAGCAATGTCTGATTTTACAATGGTAGATGAAGAAATGAAAGCAGTAACAATACTAAATTATTTAACAGTTATGAGATTAATTTTACAAGAATGACACATTGATATTACACAATTAAATGTTACAGAAATTTCTACACAATTAAGTCTAACGGTAAAACAAACAGAAATTATGCTGCATATTTCAAAATCAATGATTTATAAGAGAATTAAAGCGTAGAATAACAAATAACCCAGAAGATTGTGTATGGGAAATATATATATATTATGAGATGATAATACCTGGAAATGTATACACAACAAATTGGGAGATTGTTAATTTTGGACATTTAATTAATTCTCCTGATCATATGGCATTGTTACAAATTCAACAACCATATCAAAAGGAATATATTGAAACAGAAAACTGTGTTGATCTAGGATATTTAGTATGTGAAAATGTCTACAAACGAAACCCATGTGGTGTTGATAAACAAGACTCTTCATAATTCATAATGGGTCATATGTTGTGATTACTAGTCAAAATGATTGTAATATTCCAATGTTGCAAGCTACAATGGTAACAGTTAATGAATCTGTGGAGTGTTATATTATAATTTTAACACCACCTGTGATTAAGAATATACATGCTAGGTCACATTTAACAATGCAGGTACCCCATATTACATTGCAAATTCCATACATGACAACACTCTGGGCTCATTTACATAACATGCAAGTGAGATTGGGCTCCTCCCATGAGGCAATAGAAAAATTGGTTAAAAGGGTGCATGCAGACCTGTTAAGGATTGATTTGCATGAAGGGGACTTTCCTACCTGGATTAGAACTTTAGGTAAATCATTGATTCCAATAATGCCAGCATTGGGTAATGTTATTTCAAAAATTGGAGAAGGTTTAGCTACAGTGGGGAATGGTATCTTTGGAGACATACTGGGAATATGTACTATGTATTAATAGCCATAGTATTGTGTATCATTTTATTTAGAATTTTTGTCCTTTCTTCCTAGGAGAAAATCTAAGTAAAAAGAAACGGCAAGCTTATTATCATGTTATGCTATAATTCATATATGCTATATGTATATATCTTGTTAAGATATAATTTATATGCCAATAACATCTGTAGAAGTAAAGATTTATTATTTTTATTATAAATGTATTTTTATTGTAAATGTAACCAGTATAAACTTATTGGTTAGAAACATTAATAATCCTTCTTTATTTTCACGAAGAAAACCTGTGGATTACAATTTATTATCAACCTTTTTATTTTTAAGTTTTTTGCAAGCTTTTTAACTTAAAAGCTACTTGTTATCAGCGTCTCTGCATTAAAGCAGAATCAAGAATGAGGAATGTGCACGTTTTTTTGTTAAATAAATTTACTCCTACGACACACATTTTTATGAGGATATTTCTCCAAGCAAGAAATACCATGCTAACTGGACATCTATAACTCATCCACTAATGAATCATACACCAATTAACCTATTTCTATCAAATGGATATTTTGGAGAATTTATTTACAACGTATTCCTAAATGGCAAGTCATCTTCCAATGAGGAGGATTTAACCTTTGTTACCTAAGGATTTACAGTTATTTAACGTTGCAATCTTGTAACTTATAAAAGGAATACTAATATGCTTCAACGAAGCTTTATGGAGATTTTTTATTTGTATGAATCCTTCATATACTTACATTGGCTGGGATCCAACTGTTTTTCTTGCTGGAGCAGGAGTAAAACGTTTCTGTTCAACTAACAGTTTGCTTCAAACTTCCCATAACGGATTACAAACAAAATCCTGATTCTCCAATCCAGAGAAAAGTTTGCTGCAATAATTCCATAGCGGATTACAACCGAAATGTTGATTATCTTGTTCAGTGAAAAGTTTGCTGAAAAAATTTCCATAACGGAATACAAACATGATGTTCTGTCTGGCTCAACGCTTCATGGATTAATTACAAATATACTCTTACTTGAAGAAGATTATGAAAAAGTTCAGTTTAATTCCTGTATCATTAATGTCAGACTTTATTTTATTTGCATTATTAAGGACACTTTGATTTCATGTCCGTTACTCTGCTGAATCCCGGACATTAATGACGCATTTCTTTTTCTGTGAGAACGAAGGGCTGGACACTTTCTTATCTTTTCCTCAAGAATGTATTGGAGGGGCTGTAACAGGCTTTCATTAACCCTGTGATACACCTGTGCTTGTAAATGTAATTTTTAGTTAACAATGCATAACTTTGCAAATAAACTTTGTTTATAGCATGCTTGTCTCAATAAAAGCTACTATGTAAATGTTAGATTGCAAATTAATATTGCTATTCACTTGATAAATATGCCAACAGTAAGAAATACATTCTTTCAGCAAGACACTTATAACTTACTATAAATGATAGATTTCTTTTAAATCTATCATGTACAGCTTCTATACATAAAGACTGTACCTTGTTATAAGAGCCTGTTCACATAAATTGTGAAAAATATAATCTTTAATATGCTTATTTTGCAATATATAAAGTGTGTTTAAATTATATACTTCTACAATGTGTACAATGTATAACTGTATCCTTTTATATGTTTAAACAAAAGTCTTTTACAATATAAAAGGTTTTTATTATCTGTATGCTAACATACTAACCAACTAACTAGTTTTAACATAAGATGTTATATGATCTAAAATGGAGGTTTATTCAACCTTGAATTTATAGCTCTAAAATGGATGCTCATTGCAATTTCAAGTGCGTATGTCTAAACTCTTGTATAACAGATTTTCAAGGCCACGTTGTTGATGTAAAAAAACTGTTCCTAAAACAAGTTAGACAAGTTTTGTTGATGTTAAAATGATGCTAAAAATACATATAAAAAGAAAACAATAAATGATGACGTCATCCAAATAAAAACTATAAATACACCTTGTTGTAAACATGAGGCAGGTGACTCTGACAGGATGTTATAGAGCATCTCTAAGGATAAGATTTGGTTGCAAAGAAGTCATTTCGAGTGGTATGTAACAATTGTTATTGAAAGCAAGTTTAACTGATAGTCTTTTAACTCTGTGTGTATTTTTGAATTTAAATGAATTTAATTTTGTATTACTTCTGTAAGCTGATTTTTCTGTATAATAAAAATTTATTTTTAAACAATGTTATCCTCTCAAGTACCCTTTCTTTATTGTACTCAGAAACTTTCTTTGTAAGAAATGAGACCTGTTTCACTGATATAATATTTAAAGGTCAGTGCTTGGAATTCATATTTCAATATAACTGTGCTTTAAGACCTTATAAGTGAATTAGGTGTGAACCACTACATTACATAAAAAGTTATATATAAAAATGAGAAAGATAATTCATAAAAAGATATTTTGATGAAAATATTAGAGGGTAACAGTGATTTATGCAGATTTAAAGAGACATGGCATAAGATATGTAGATACCTAGAAAGATCAATCATAGTATCCCTAACCTATATGTCCATATAACCCATTGTTTAATTTTTTTCAGAAAGTCCCTAAAAATCTTTTTAGATTTAAAAATGATTATTTTTTTCAGATTTCCATTTATGGAATATATAAAATATGCACAAGTCATTTGATCTAAAACTACCCTAAAACTACCCTAAAAAAGCTTGTATATCTATATCAATGTTCAATCCCCTAGGAAATAAGGAATCCACTTTTTTAATCCAGAATGTCTCCTGTTGTCTTAATTTTAATAACCTATTGGTATCCCACTTGTTAGTAGTTATATGTTCTATAATTCTAATCTCTAAACTTTTTGGATCTTGATTATGAACCTTTTTGAAATGTGCTGAGACACTATGGTTCTCCATACCTGTAGTGATGTTAGTAAGATGTTCCCTCAATCTTTATTTTATCTTGCATTTGGTTCTGCCTATGCAAATTAGATTGCAGGAACAATTTAACGGATACACCACATACGTGGAAATGCAGGTACATCTATTTTTACATTGAAAACTTTGTGCTCTATCTGCATTCCTAAAAACTTTATGGTCCTTGCTAATATGTGGGCACATAACACAATTCTTGACCTTACATTTATAAAGGCCTGGGGTTGCAATGGTTCTGTAACCATTTTGTGTCCCCTTAGTTTCGCGGGTGCTAAATAGTTTTTAATATCCTTATTTTTTCTGAATCTAATTTCCGGTTGGGGTCCTTGAGTTTTCTTGAGAATAGGGTGTAAACTTAGAACCTGACAGTGTTTTTAAGTATACTTTTTATCTGATAATGTTGAGCATTATATTTAGTTACAAATTTAGGTACAGACTTGTTTTCAAGGGGCTTATTTTTCTTCTTATCTGAATTTTTAATCAGGTTTACTCTTTCCATATTATCTACTTTTTCTTTCATGTTTTTGAGTAATTCCTCATCATATCCCTTTTCTTTAAATGTATTTGTTAAAATTTCTGCCTCCTTATCATAGTAATCTTTTTCAGTGCAGTTACGTTTTACTGAGCTAGCTGGCTCCCCTCAGCATTACTCTCAGACATCAAACCCACAAAAGTGACTCCGGACTTCATTTAAAAAAAAGAAAAGTCTTTCTTATGGCTTTTTTGTTATAATAATGTTTTTTCTATATGAAGTCCGGAGTCACTTTTGTGGGTTTGATGGCTGAAAGTAATGCTGAGGGGAGCCGGCTAGCTCTGTGAATCTCTGTGGTGTTTGACGGCTGACGGTGGGGCTGGGGGAAGCTGGCCTAGCATGGAGGCTCTGATAATTTATGTTCCAAAACATTGGACTTCTTATTTTGATAGAAGTTAGAACAATCACCTTCAGCCAGCAGTGAATCTTCAGCACTGAGAGCGCTCTGGTGCGCCACGCTCACCAATGTCTACATCACAATCCAGATTTCCGCCCTGCTTTTTGATGACGTGCAACAGAAGAATAAACTGAGGGGAACCAAAATGCGCACACGTTACCCAGAAAATATGTTAAATGCGCATGCGGGCCACAATGATGTTTCTACCTAGGTAGAACATCTTTATAGGGTATGCATAATGAGGAAAAACTGGGTTTGGCGAAATATGGAATTTGTATTAGAAATACCAAGAAAAGGACAGGAAACTTTTAATAGGTACTTATTGTAAATATTTATAATACTTAATGATGTTTAAAAAAAAAAAAAAATTAAATATTTTTTGAGTTTACTATCCCTTTAAACTAATTACACCTAATCTATGAGCCCTATGAAAATAAAAAAGCCCCCCCAAAATAAAAAAAAACTCCCTAGCCAACAATAAACTACCAATTGCCCTTAAAGGGTCCTTTTGTGGGGCATTGCCCCAAAGAAATCAGCTCTTTTCCCTGTAAATAAAAATACAAATACCCCCCCCAACAGTAAAACCCACCACCCACACAGAATTCTATCAGCCAATCGGAATTAAGGTGGAAAAAATCCTATTGGCTGTTGCAATCAGCCAATAGGATTGAGCTTTCATCCTATTGGCTGATCCAATCAGCCAACACCACTAATCTGCCTTCCCGACATCGCCACAACCTAAATAAAGTTATTAACCCCTATCCCGCCGCTCCCGGACCCACCGCAACGAAATAAATATATTAACCCCTATTCCACGCTCCTGAAGCCCACCGCAACTAAATAAAGTTATCAACCCTATCCCTCCACTCCCGGTGCCCACAGCAACTAAATAAAGTTATTAACCTCTATCCCTCCGCTCCCGGAGCCCACCACAACTAAATAAAGTTATTAACCCCTATACCGCCGCTCCCGGAGCCCTCCGCAACTAAATAAATGTATTAACCCCTAAACCTCTGGCCTCCCACATCACTACCACTTACTAAACCTTTTAACCCCTAAACCGCCAGCCACCCACATCGCCATAAACTAAATTAAGCTATTAACCCCTAAACCTAACAACACGCTAACTTTATATTAAATATTAACTCATCCCTATCGTAAAATAAATTTAAACTTACCTTTAGAATTAAATTAAAAAATATTAAACTATTAATTAACCTACCCTAACTATTATACTACAATTACATTAAACTATATTAAACTAATAATTAACCTACCCAAACTATTATACTAAAATTAAATTAACTATATTACATATTTTAAAACCTAACCCTACTCAAATTATTTAAATCTACTATTAAATATTACTAAGTTACAAAAAACTAACAACTAAGTTACACAAAATAAAAAACACTAAGTTACAAAAAATAAAAAACACAAAGTTACACAAAATAAAAAATATACTATCAAATATTTAAACTAATTACACCTAATCTAAGAGCCCTATGAAAATAACCCCCCCCCCCCCCAAAAATAAAAAAAACCCTAGCCTACAATAAACTACCAATGGCCCTTAAAAGGGCCTTTTGCAGGGCATTGCCCCAAAGAAATCAGCTCTTTTACCTGTAAATAAAAATACAAATACCCCCCAACAGTAAAACCCACCACCCACACAACCAACCCCCCCAAATAAAAACCTATCTAAAAAACCTAAGCTCCCCATTGCCCTGAAAAGCCCAAACCCTTAATCTAAAATTAAAACCCACCCAATAAAACCTTTAAAAAACCTAACACTAACCCCTGAAGAGCCACTTACAGTTTCTGAAGACCCGACATCCATCCTCAACGAAGCGACAGAAGTCCTCAGCGAAGCCGGCAGAAGTCTTCATCCAAGCGGGCCGAAGTCTTCATCCAAGCGGGCCGAAGTCTTCATCCAAGCGGGCAGAAGTCTTCATCCAGACGGCATCTTCTAACTTCATCCATCCGGCGTGGAGCGGCTCCATCTTCAAGACATCCGGCGCAGAGCATCCTTTTCTTCCGACATCTTCTGAACAATTAAGTTTCCCTTAAAATGACATCATCCAAGATGGCGTCCCTTAGATTCCGATTGTCTGATAGAATTCTATCAGCCAATCGGAATTAAGGTGGAACAAATCCTATTGGCTGTTGCAATCAGCCAATAGGATTGATCTTGCATTCTATTGGCTGATTGGAATAGCCAATAGAATGCAAGCTCAATCCTATTGGCTGATTGCAACAGCTTAATAGGATTTTTTCCACCTTAATTCCGATTGGCTGATAGAATTCTATCAGACAATCGGAATCTAAGGGACGCCATCTTGGATGATGTCATTTAAAGGGAAACTTCATTGTTCAGAAGACGTGGGAAGAAGATGCTCCACGCCGGATGTCTTGAAGATGGAGCCGCTCCTCGCCGGATGGATGAAGATAGAAGATGCCGTCTGGATGAAGACTTCTGCCCGCTTGGATGAAGCCTTCGGCCTGCTTGGATGAACACTTCTGCCGGCTTCGCTGAGGACTTCTGCCGCTTTGTTGAGGATGGATGTCGGGTCTTCAAAAACTGTAAGTGGATCTTCGGGGGTTAGTGTTAGGTTTTTAAAGGGTTTATTGGGTGGGTTTTATTTTTAGCTTAGGGTTTGGGCTGAAAAAGAGCTAAATGCCCTTTTAAGGACAATGCCCATCCAAATGCCCTTTTCAGGGCAATGGGGAGCTTAGGTTTTTTAGATAGTTTTTTATTTGGAGGGTTGGTTGTGTGGGTGGTGGGTTTTACTGTTGGGGGGGTATTTGTATTTACAGGTAAAAGAGCTGATTTCTTTGGGGCAATGCCCTGCAAAAGGCCCTTTTAAGGGCCATTGGTAGTTTATTGTAGGCTAGGGTTTTTTTTTTATTTTGGGGGGGCTTTTTATTTTCATAGGGCTCTTAGATTAGGTGTAATTAGTTTAAATATTTGATAATTTGTTTTTGTGTAACTTGTGTTTATTATTTTGTGTAACAGTGTTTTTTATTTTTCGTAACTTAGTTGTTAGTTTTTTGTAACTTAGTAATATTTAATAGTAGATTTAAATAATTTGAGTAGGGTTAGGTGTTTAAATATGTAATATAGTTTAATGTAATTTTAGTATAATAGTTAGGGTAGATTAATTATTAGTTTAATATAGTCTAAAGTAATTGTAGTATAATAGTTAGGGTAGGTTAATTATTGTTTAATATAGTTTAATATAATTTTAGTATAATAGTTAGGGTAGGTTAATTAATAGTTTAATATAGTTTAATTTAATTCTAAAGGTAAGTTTAAATTTATTATAAAATAGGGATGAGTTAATATTTAATATAAAGTTAGCGGGTTGTTAGGTTTAGGGGTTAGTAGCTTAATTTAGTTTATGGTGATGTGGGGGGCTGGCGGTTTAGGGGTTAATAGGTTTAGTAAGTGGTAGAGATGTGGGAGGCTAGAGGTTTAGGGGTTAATACATTTATTTAGTTGCGAAGGGCTCCGGGAGCGGCGGTATAGGGGTTAATAACTTTATTTAGTTGCGGTGGGCTCCGGGAGCAGCGGGATAGGGGTTAATAACTTTATTTAGTTGCGGAGGGGTCCGGGAGCAGGGGGGGATAGGGGTTAATAACTTTATTAGAGTTGCGGTGGGCTCCGGGAGTGGAGGGATAGGGGTTAATATATTTATTTAGGTTGCGGCATTGTCGGGGAGCAGCGGGATAGGGGTTAATAACTATATTTAGTGGCGGCGGGGTCTGGGAGTGGAGGGATAGGGGTTAAACATTTTAGTATAGTGGCAGTGTTTTGTGACAGGGTATAAATAAAGTTGTGAAAAAGCAGAATAGCAGCAAGATCGATGACTGTTAGTTAACAACAGCCCGCTGCTCATCACCCCGTACTTGGTGCGCGGCTTTTTGACAGCTTTTTTTATAAATAAGGAGAGCGTGTTCAGGTCCGCGGCCGCGATGTTAGGCGAGCGTATTGGTGCTGGTGAATGCAGCATAGTTGACGGCTTGATAAGTAGGCCTCTATATCTGCAGCAATAATGTCTCCGAACAAAACTTGTGTTGCTGGCCCGCTGGACCCAATTATTGATAGATTTCGCCTAGGCAAACATTAGATGACTGCTATTTATAGATGTCTATCTGCTAAGGATGCCAAAGATAAAATCAACAAGCTATTTCAAATCTGGAGCATAGACAAAGGTATTCATTTTGAGTTCTTTCAAAAAAGCTTGTTTAGAGTTACAAAATTTACATCTCTCATAGCTCTGAGAGAATCACATATCAGATTACTGAATAGCTCATATCTTACGCCTAAGAAAATGGCTAAATGTGCTCTAGGTGCAATATATATACCTGCTGCCGACTTATTACATTTATTCTATGTATGTCTCAAAATTCAAAAGCTATGGAAGCAAATAGCGTACTGGCTAAATAGATTCTTACCTATCAGAATAAATTTAGAGCCTATCCATATTTTTTTCCTAACCTCTCAAAGGAGTGTCCAAAATAAGGGGCATATTTAACAATGTGCGAGCGGACATGATACAAAGTAGCATATCATGTCCGCCGCACATCGATAAATGCCGCCAGCATACGCTGTCGGCATTTCTCTTTGCACCAGCAGTTCTTGTGCAATAACTTGTTCACCTGCTCTGAGTCCGCTGATAGAAATCAACCCGTTCAAATACGATTGGGTTGATTGACACCCCCTGCAAGCGACCGATTGGCCATGAATCAGCAGGGGGCGTCAATCAACCCGATCGTATTCGATCGGGTTGATTTCTATTTGCGGCCTCAGAGCAGGTGGACAAGTTATTGAGCAGCTGCTTCATAACTTCTGTTTCCGGCGAGCCTTCAGGGGGCATCAAGCTCCGTATGCCCCTATGTCTCTGATTAATACTGCAATCTTAATAGCCAGATAAATGATCTTAAAATCTTGGAAAGATAAAAAAAGCTCTGAGTATAGCTGCGTTCGTACACAAAATGACACATTAATTAGTTTTGGATCAACATGATCCCCTGATCTTTCATGATAACAAATTAAAAGCATTTATGGCCAAATGGGATAGAGTAATCCTATCTTATCCCAGAGAGACTCAATTACAGATTATATATCACTTTCATACCTCCCCCCTCTTCCTTCAATTGATACAACTTGACGATTACCTTGTATGTTGGAGACAACATCTTTACTGAGGTTTTTTTTCTCCCTCTTCTCTTTTTCTACTCTGTTTATTTCTTTTTTTTATGTACTTATTTGCTATTGTACTTTTGTTTTATTATTTTATTGTACTTTATTATAATACTAGTGTAGGTATTGAATGTCCTGCACTTAAACTTCACAATATATGGAGAAAAAAAAGGGGGACACAAGAAATTTTGCAAGCTTTTTTTTTTGGTTTATAAAGATGATGTTGAAACAGATATCTGATGTAATCTGTTTAGCAAGATGACGTTGAAATGGATATCTGATCTAATGTAAATTTAATGTTATGCATTTCTATTATCGTCCTTAATAAAAATGAAATATTTAAAATAAAAAAAAAAAAAAAAAATTGTTAAGTAATACATAGTTAAATAAATATGTTACAATAAAATCTAAAAGCATGTTTACCATTACTATGATGTAGTAACAGAACATATAAATGTTAAACATGCAGATAAATATTCTCAGAAAAACAATTAAAGAAAATACGATACTGATCATGTTAAATTGTTACCTCTTTTTTAGTCGTTATGAATCCCTTGCTATGTACGAAGGGTCACTCATGGACCTGGAAAAATTAGAATTACATTAAGAGGGAATATAAAGATACAAACGGTCCCTCTTGAACCTTTATGAGCCTAAAGTAAGTAATGTTTTTAGATATTTTTAGAGCAAATTAACTTCTGATTTTACTGTTAAAGAAATATAGTAGCTAGTATGATATAAGAGGAAACGCTGTGGCGTTTGCAGTGGTGTAATCCCTGTTTGTTTTAACATGGTGAAATAAAGCATTGAATGTTTTAAACTATCTGCACGTCTTGGATCGTTAATCTCCATCATTTGTGTTTGGATCTTGAGAGTTGGCGTGCGGGAGAGCCTTAGGAGGGCAATAGTCATCTCTGCATTGCTGAAGATCACACAGACTGGTGTTGGCGATCGATGCAGGAGCTGATTGCTGTCCCGCGGCATAGGACCGGCACAGTGAGTAAAAGGAGCTGTTACAAGCTATCCGCTAGATTACGAGTTGTGCGTTCGTCTTTTAACGCTGAAAATATGGCAATTTCAGTGTGAAAACAGCACCGCAGCCATTACAAGTCTTGTCGGTATAGGTGTCCCGCAAGCCTTTTAGCCTGTAACGCAACGTCAGTACCACACTCTTAAAAATGTAATTTTTGCATGGGATTCCCATAGCGCTGCCATTACGAGTTTTGTGGTGCGGCTAAAAAACCTGCGTTACAGCCTAAAACGACAAGATCCGTAACGCCATCTAAAAGCAGTAGTTATGAGTTTTACGCTACAAATCTGTAACATAAAACTCATAACTAAACTGCTACAAAGTACACTAAACACCCATAAACTACCTATTAACCCCTAAACCGAGGCCCTCCCGCATCGCAAATACTATATTAAATTTATTAACCCCTAATCTGCCGCTCCCGATATCGCCGCCACTTTAAAAAATATTAACCCCTATTCTGCCACTCCCTGACATCGTCACCACTATAATAAAGTTAATTAAATACACTAAGTGACAGCACACAAGGCAGCAATTGGGAAAGTTGATGAGGATGCCCCGGTGGCACATCATTTCACCTGAGCTTCCCACAATAAAAGCCAACTTAGATTCTAGATAGTGGATGGAGTACCTCCACTCCGTCGTGGGGATGATAGACAAAAGTTACTGTTTAAAAAAGAAGCGCGGGGGGCGTGTCTAGGCGGCGTCCTTCTTCCAACATCTTCTGAACAATTGTTTCCCTTTAAATGACATCATTGTAGGGTTACTTCTTTTGTTTCTTAGCTCTGCTCTGGCTGATAAGGGTGCAGCACACGTTTTCTTCAGGGCCCTGGGGTGACCACTGAAATCACACACACATGCAACTGAGTGTTTTCACAAGATTCCCATTTATTGAAGAACACACAAAGACTTTATAGGGATGTATACGTCATACATGAGGTCACAGGAAATATATAAAAAACGTAGTTAACTTCACATCTGCATAAGGGGCCCACAGGAAATAAGAATGTTGTTATAGCACATAACAGAATATGCCCATATAACCATTTGTAGAGAGGATCATATATTAGAACCATATGTTACAACTTATACAAAAAAAAACTTGTGGAATGCTGCAATGAGATTGAGATACTGTGTGCTGCATTATAAACATTTGATACTAGATTTAAGGCTACCCTCAATATGCTTAATATGTGAGATTCAAATTACCCATATAACATAATATATAATATATATATATATATACACATATATATACATACATATATATACATATACACATATATATACATACACACATATATACCCATCATTCCCCTCTTTGATCACATCGTGATCACATAACCTGTAATGTTCCTACAATATAAACTATCTGGGTCTACCTCTAATTAAATTTTGCAGTTGAACTTTTTCTGCATCTTGTATCATACCTGATATTTTCTTTTGTAAAGTACAAGACATGTAACAGTTAAACAATGTTAATAATAGTAAACAAATAGGTGTAAAGTGTTCAGCATCTTCAGGCGAGTAATAACATGCCGTTATTAATATTATTGGGATATACACAAAGATCAATATCCCCATTAGGAAAAGGAAGATCTTGCAGAAATGTCTTGGATCCATGATTGAGATCGTCATCCTGGTCTTTGTGAGGAGTGATCGATACCTTATCACCCACTTCTCCTTTGTGAGGGGTGACCGATAGCTTGTCACCCGCTTCTCCTCTCTTTGGACAGAGTTTCACTCGTGAAGCGTGTATCCAGATGTCCTTGTCGTCAGTCAGTACGGCAGTCCTGGTTACAGCGATCACAGTGACTGGCTTGCTGAACGGGAAACCTCCTTTCTTTGTTTTATTCAGCTGGCGAATGCAGACCAGATCTCCAGGCTTGAAAGGATGGGTTGGTTCCTGTGAGGGAAGAGGTAAACGGGAAGACACGTCACCATAGATGCCATTCAATTTATCAATCGATTGTTTTACATATTGTTCCTTAATACAATCTAAATCACCATTTTTAATGATAAGTGGGCCTTTTACCCATGGAGTCGGGAATGGTCTACCCATTAGGACCTCAAATGGAGACAACCTGGTTGTCCTATTTGGGGTCATTCTGATTTCTGCTAAAATCGCAGGTAAATAGTTTTGCCATTTAACCCATGTACCTGCTGTTGCCTTTAAAAGTTTTTCCTTGATATTGCGATTCATTCTTTCTACAATCCCTGAGCTTTGAGGATGGTAGGGAATGTGAAAGTTCCAATTAATCTGTAACCATTCTACTAACTCATGTGTGATTTTACTAATGAACACTGGACCGTTATCAGAATTAATCTGAAGCGGACAACCAAATCTGGGAATTATTTCAGTGGCTAAAATTTTAGCGACTGTTTTTGCATCTTCCCTCTGGGTAACAAAAGCTTCTGGCCACTTAGAAAATTGGTCAACTATTACAAGCAGATATAATTGTTTAGTGCCAGTTTTTGGAATATGTGTAAAATCAATTTGTAGATGTGTGAATGGGGCTGTAGGTGGGGGTAAGTGGTCATGCTGGGCTTTATTGGGAATGGTTGCATTGGTCTGTAAGCAATATACACATCTATTAATATATGCCTTGCAATGATCACCTATACCTCTAATGTAGAAAGATTGCTTCAACAAGTTAGTTGTTGGTTTTATACCTAGGTGTCCAACACCATGGGCTTGTGCTATAAAGAGTGGTGCACTGCTTTCCGGTATGCCCACCTTCCCCTCTTTAGAAAACAAACCATTCTCATCTAAAATTAACCCATTAGTAGTCCAGAAAGATATGTCACTAGGAGTGGCATGTCCCTGGAGTTCAAGAAGCATATGGTCTGTAGGACATGAAGGTGGGGCTAAAACAGCATACATACGGATGGTGGATCTGGGTGTATGAGAAACATAAGCAGCCTCTTTAGCAATTTTATCTGCAAGCGCATTACCCAAGGAAATAGGGTCAGACTTGTATGTATGTGCACGGCAATGTATGATCGCTATGTCCTTTGGGAGTTGTATGGCCTCTAAAAGGTCATTAATCAGGTCTGTATGAGAGATGGTCTTGCCATCTGCTGAAACAAAACCACGTTGTTTCCATATCATACCAAAATCATGCCCAACCCCAAAAGCATAACGAGAGTCAGTGTAAATGTTAACAGATTTATTTTCAAACAATTTACATGCTTTTGTAAGTGCTATTAATTCTGCAGCTTGTGCAGAAGGATAAGGAATGGGGCCTGCATCTAGAACAATGTCTGGTAGTTGCACAACGGCATAGCCTGTCTTATAAATACCGTCACTAGGTCGGGAACAAGAACCATCAACAAACACATTATCAGCATGGCATCAATGATAATTCTTATATCTGTCTGTGTCATGTTTTGTCCTTGTAACATTCTTTTTAAATACATAATACAAGCTGATGGATGTTGATGGGGGTTTGGGGCTACCTTGGTAATTTCCCTTAATTCACCCGGGGACAAAGGTTTAATAATTAATTGGTCTCCCACAGTAAGAAATGGCACACTAGCTTCTGGTACAGCTGCCTCCTCCTCCTCTACTTCTTCATTCCCTCTTTTATATTGTGGGGTTATTGTAGGGGGGTAGGAAGGTGTTACTGGTTCAACCTTAATCGGGGGTTTGGGCATAATTGGGGGTTTAGTGACCTGGTATCGGGGAGTTACAGAAGGTCCTGGCAAGGTCCATTCCTGGGGTACCTGAGCAGAGGCAATAGCAATAGTCTCTAGATCTATGTCACTAGGGGATGGGAGGCTAGGATATAGTCTGTTATATGATGGCAAAGGTAGGTGAGGGGCATTATATGGGGCAGGTGGGGTGAATATGCTTTCTGTCTTTGATTCTCACTTTTACCCTTCTTTTTATTCCCATCTATATCAATATATTGCCAGTATGGAGCAACAGTCAGCCAATTTTACCCACCCTTTTTCATATAATCCATATTCCATCTTGGATCACCTTTATACCATGGAAATGCCTCTTCATCACCTAGACACAACCCTTTTACCATATTCATATGAAATTTATCATTATCCCCCTCTCTGGGGAATGGATCAGAGCTTCTCATAGCTTCTGTCCATTCTGCCATATTCTGAACCCAAGGAATAATATACATAAACCCATCGGGCGACACCCTTCCCACATAATCTTTACATGTTTCTCCTTGCTTAGGTGATGGAAATTGTTTAGACTGGGATTTGCCCATTCTCAACTCCTAATTTATCATTTAAAACTTTTACAACAAAATATAATACAATACAAAAAAAATAAAAAAATAATAAAAAATAATAAAAAAAAAAAAATACAATACCTTTACCTTTAAGAGCAATTAATTATTGAATCTTTTTGCAAAAACCACATTAACTAGAATGGTTGTACTCCGTTACCAGTTATTGTGCTTAATGCTTAAGTTTACAACAAGAGAGAGAAAAAAAAATATCACTATGCTGATCCTTTCAGTAGTTTCTGGCATTAATTATCTCTAGGTCAAAGGTCACCCTTCACCAGAAAAAATGTAGCCTTTTACTAACATTCAGAAACAGCAATACATATTAGCAACAGTTTAATTTCTTAATACAATAAACAGTATTTTGCCATACAGCATATTTAAAAAGCAAGCAGCATAAGAATTCATATAAACAATGCAGTATTTATCTTATAACTTTAAAGCAATGTTAGCCATACAGCATATTTTTCAAAAGCAAGCAGCAAGAAAATGTGTGGTTTAACCCTTCAGCCAGACTTAATATAACCTGATTTCTACCAAAGAAATCTATTATTCCCCTTTTTATTTTTAATCTACCAAAGACTTAATTATTATTAATTAAAATCTACCAAAGATTTAATTAGAATCTACCAAAGATTCATATATATATTTTACCTGATTTCTACCAAAGAAATCTACTATTCCTCTTTATAGACAATAGTTAGAATCTACCAAAGATTCACACATATATATTCCCAACTATTCCTATGTAAAATGAAACTTAAGGGGTCTCGTGGTAAGAGAAAAAAGGTCAGAATAAAAAGGACTCTTTGTTCAACTCACCTTCCGAGAGTTCCCTGTTTCATCCGACTTCTGACACCAGTTTGTAGGGTTACTTCTTTTGTTTCTTAGCTCTGCTCTGGCTGATAAGGGTGCAGCACACGTTTTCTTCAGGGCCCTGGGGTGACCACTGAAATCACACACACATGCAACTGAGTGTTTTCACAAGATTCCCATTTATTGAAGAACATACAAAGACTTTATAGGGATGTATAAGTCATACATGAGGTCACAGGAAATATATAAAAAACGTAGTTAACTTCACATCTGCATAAGGGGCCCACAGGAAATAAGAATGTTGTTATAGCACATAACAGAATATGCCCATATAACCATTTGTAGAGAGGATCATATATTAGAACCATATGTTACAACTTATACAAAAAAAAACTTGTGGAATGCTGCAATGAGATTGAGATACTGTGTGCTGCATTATAAACATTTGATACTAGATTTAAGGCTACCCTCAATATGCTTAATATGTGAGATTCAAATTACCCATATAACATAATATATAATATATATATATACACATATATATACATACATATATATACATATACACATATATATACATACACACATATATACCCATCAATCATCCAAGATGGCGTCCCTTAGAGTCCGATTGTCTGATAGAATTCTATCAGCCAATCCGAATTAAGGTGGAACAAATCCTATTGGCTGTTGCAATCAGCCAATAGAATGCAAGCTCAATCCTATTGGCTGATTGGATCAGCCAATAGGAGGAAAGCTCAATCCTATTGGCTGATTGCAACAGCCAATAGGATTTTTTCCACCTTAATTCCGATTGGCTGATAGAATTCTATCAGACAATTGGAATCTAAGGGACGCCATCTTGGATGATGTCATTTAAAGGGAAACTTCATTGTTCAGAAGACGTGGGAAGAAGAAGATGCTCCACGCCGGATGTCTTGAAGATGGAGCCGCTCCGCGCCGGATGGATGAAGATAGAAGATGCCGTCTGGATGAAGACTTCTGCCCGCTTGGATGAAGACTTTGGCCCGCTTGGATGAACACTTGTGCCGGCTCTGCTGAGGACTTCTGCCGCTTCGTGGAGGATGGATATCGGGTCTTCAAAAACTGTAAGTGGATCTTCAGGGGTTAGTGTTAGGTTTTTTTAAGGTTTTATTGAGTGGGTTTTATTTTTAGTTTAGGGTTTGGGCTGAAAAAGAGCTAAATGCCCTTTTAAGGGCAATGCCCATCCAAATGCCCTTTTCAGGGCAATGGGGAGCTTAGGTTTTTTAGATAGGTTTTTATTTGGGAGGTTGGTTGTGTGGGTGGTGGGTTTTACTGTTGGGGGGATATTTGTATTTTTATTTACAGGTAAAAGAGCTGATTTCTTTGGGGCAATGCCCTGCAAAAGGCCCTTTCAAGGGCCATTGGTAGTTTATTGTAGGCTAGGGTTTCTTTTATTTTGGGGGGGCTTTTTATTTTCATAGGGCTCTTAGATTAGGTGTAATTAGTTTAAATATTTGATCATTTATTTTTTATTTTGTGTAACTTAGTGTTTATTATTTTGTGTAACAGTGTTTTTTATTTTTCGTAACTTAGTTGTTAGTTTTTTTTAACTTAGTAATATTTAATAGTAGATTTAAATAATTTGAGTAGGGTTAGGTGTTTAAATATGTAATATAGTTTAATGTAATTTTAGTATAATAGTTAGGGTAGATGAATTATTAGTTTAATATAGTCTAAAATAATTGTAGTATAATAGTTAGGGTAGGTTAATTAATAGTTTAAAATAGCTTAATGTAATTTTAGTATAATAGTTAGGGTAGGTTAATTAATAGTTTAATATAGTTTAATTTAATTCTAAAGGTAAGTTTAAATTTATTATAAAATAGGGATGAGTTAATATTTAATATAAAGTTAGCGGGTTGTTAGGTTTAGGAGTTTGTAGCTTAATTTAGTTTATGGTGATGTGGGGGGCTGGCGGTTTAGGGGTTAATAGGTTTAGTAAGTGGTAGTGATGTGGGAGGCTAGAGGTTTAGGGGTTAATACATTTATTTAGTTGCAAAGGACTCCGGGAGCGGCGGTATAGGGGTTAATAACTTTATTTAGTTACGGTGGGCTCCGGGAGCAGCGGGATAGGGGTTAATAACTTTATTAGAGTTGCGGTGGGCTCCGGGAGCGGAGGGATAGGGGTTAATAACTTTATTTGAGTTGCGGTGGGCTCCGGGAGTGGAGGGACAGGGGTTAATATATTTATTTTGGTCGCGGAAGTGTCGGGAAGCAGCGGGATAGGGGTAAATAACTATATTTAGTGGCGGCGGGGTCCGGGAGCGGCGGGATAGGGATTAAACATTTCAGTATAGTGGCGGTGTTTTGTGACAGGGTACAAATAAAGTTGTGAAAAAGCGGAATAGCAGCAAGATCGATGACTGTTAGTTAACAACAGCCCGCTGCTCATCGCCCCGTACTTGGTGCGCGGCTTTTAGACAGCTTTTTTTATAAATAAGGAGAGCGTGTTCAGGTCCGTGGCTGCGATGTTAGGCGAGCGTATTGGTGCTGGCGAATGCAGCATAGTTGACGGCTTGATAAGTAGGCCTCTATATCTGCAGCAATAATGTCTCCGAACAAAACTTGTGTTGCTGGGCCCTCTGGACCCAATGATTGATAGATTTAAGGATGCCAAAGATAAAATCAACAAGCTATTTCAAATCTGGAGCATAGACAAAGGTATTCATTTTGAGTTCTTTCAAAAAAGCTTGTTTAGAGTTACAAAATTTACGTCTCTCATAGCTCTGAGAGAATCACATATCAGATTACTGAATAGGTCATATCTTACGCCTAAGAAAATGGCTAAATGTGCTCTAGGTGCAATATATATACCTGCTGCCGACTTATTACATTTATTCTATGTATGTCCCAAAATTCAAAAGCTATGGAAGCAAATAGCGTACTGGCTAAATAAATTCTTACCTATCTGAATAAATTTAGAGCCTATCCATATTTAACAATGTGCGAGCGGACATGATACGAAGTAGCGTATCATGTCCGCCGCACATCGATAAATGCCGCCAGCATACGCTGTCGGCATTTATCATTGCACCAGCAGTTCTTGTGCAATAACTTGTCCACCTGCTCTGATGCCGCGGATAGAAATCAACCTGATCGAATACGATTGGGTTGATTGACACCCCCTGCAAGCGACCGATTGGCCATGAATTAGCAGGGGGCATCAATCAACCCGATCGTATTCGATCGGGTTGATTTCTATTCGCGGCCTCAGAGCAGGTGGACAAGTTATTGAGCAGCTGCTTCATAACTTCTGTTTCCGGCGAGCCTTCAGGGGGCATCAAGCTCCGTATGCCCCTATGTCTCTGATTAATACTGCAATCTTAATAGCCAGATAAATGATCTTAAAATCTTGGAAAGATAAAAAAAGCTCTGAGTATAGCTGCGTTCGTACACAACATGACACATTAATTAGTTTTGGATCAACATGATCCCCTGATCTTTCATGATAACAAATTAAAAGCATTTATGGCCAAATGGGATAGAGTAATCCTATCTTATCCCAGAGAGACTCAATTACAGATTATATATCACTTTCATACCTCCCCCCTCTTCCTTCAATTGATACAACTTGACGATTACCTTGTATGTTGGAGACAACATCTTTACTGAGGTTTTTTTTCTCCCTCTTCTCTTTTTCTACTCTGTTTATTTCTTTTTTTTATGTACTTATTTGCTATTGTACTTTTGTTTTATTATTTTATTGTACTTTATTATAATACTAGTGTAGGTATTGAATGTCCTGCACTTAAACTTCACAATATATAGAGAAAAAAAAAGGGGGACACTAGAAATTTTGCAAGCTTTTTTTTTTGGTTTATAAAGATGATGTTGAAACAGATATCTGATGTAATCTGTTTAGCAAGATGACGTTGAAATGTATATCTGATCTAATGTAAATTTAATGTTATGCATTTCTATTGTTGTCCTTAATAAAAATGAAATATTTAAAAAAATAAATAAAAAAAAAACGCCTAGATTTGGAGTTTTGTCGGTAAAGACCTGCGGTGCTAACAAGCCTTTTTTTTCCAGCGCACCCTTAAGACAACGCTGGTATTACGAGTTAGCCTCAGAAAAGTGAGCGTTGAGCCAAATTTAGCTCCACTTCAACCCTCAATACCAGCGTTGCTTATGGTAGCAGTAAGCTGGAAAAACGTGCTCGTGCACGATTTCCCCATAGGATAGAATGGGGCTTGTGCTGGCTGAAAAAAACCTAACACCTGCAAAAAAGCAGCGTTCAGCTCCTAACGCAGCCCCATTGTTTCCTATGGGGAAACACTTTCTAAGTCTACACCTAACACCCTAACATGAAACCCGAGTCTAAACACCCCTAACCTTACACTTATTAACCCCTAATCTGCCGCCCCCGCTATCACTGACACCTACATTATATTATTAACCCCTAATCCGCCGCTCCGGACACCGCCGCAACCTACATTATAGCTATGAACCCCTAATCTGCTGTCCCTAACATCGCCGACACCTATATTATATTTATTAACCCCTAATCTGTCCCCCCCAACGTCGCCGCCACCTACCTACACTTATTAACCCCTAATCTGCCGACCGGACATTGCCGCCACTATAATAAATTTATTAACCCTAAACCGCCGCACTCCCGCCTCGCAAACACTATAATAAATTTTATTAACCCCTAATCTGCCCTTACTAACATCGCCGCCACCTACCTACAATTATTAACCCTAATCTGCCGCCCCCAATGTCGCCGCTACTCTAATACATTTATTAACCCCTAAACCTAAATCTAACCCTAACCCTAACACCCCCCTAAATTAAATATAATTTAAATAAATACTATAATAAATTGTATTAACCCCTAATCTGCCCGCCCTAACATTGCCGCCACCTACCTACAATTATTAACCCCTAATCTCCCGCCCCCAACATCGCCGCTACTATAATAAAGTTATTAACCCCTAAACCTAAGTCTAACCCTAACCATAAACCCCCCTAAATTAAATATAATTTAAATAAAACGAACTAAAATTACTATTATTAAATAAATTAATCCTATTTAAAACTAAATACTTACCTATAAAATAAACCCTAATATAGCTACAATATAACTATTAGTTACATTGTAGCTATTTTAGGATTTATATTTATTTTACAGGCAACTTTGTATTTATTTTATAGTTAAAATAATTACAAAATTACCTGTAAAATAAATCCTAACCTAAGTTACAAATACACCTAATACTACACTATCAATAAATTAATTAAATAAATTACCTACAATTATCTAAACTAAAATACAATTCAATAAACTAAACTATAATACAAAAAACAAACACTAAATTACAAAAAATAAAAAAATATTACAAAGAATTTTAATCTAATTACACCTAATCTAAGCCCCCTAATAAAATAAAAAAGCCCCCCAAAATAATAAAATTCCCTACCCTAAACTAAATTACAAAGTAATCAGCTCTTTTACCAGCCCTTAAAAGGGCTTTTTGCGGGGCATTGCCCCAAAGTAATCAGCTCTTTTACCTGTAAGAAAAAATACAACCCCCCCCAACATTACAACCCACCACCCACACACCCCTACTCTAAACCCACCTGATCCCTTAAAAAAACCTAACACTACCCCCCTGAAGATCACCCTACCTTGAGCCGTCTTCAGCCAGCCGGCCACCGATGGGCCAGAAGTGGACATCCGGAGCGGCAGAAGTCTTCATCTGATCGGGGCAGAAGAGGTCCTCCAAGCGGCAGATGTCTTCATCCAAGCGGCATCTTCTATCTTCAATCAACCGGAGCAGAGCGGAGCCATCTTGAATCCAGCCGACGCGGAGCCATCCTCTTCTTCCGATGTCCTAAGGCCGAATGAAGGTTCCTTTAAATGACGTCATCCAAGATGGCGTCCCTCGAATTATGATTGGCTGATAGGATTCTATCAGCCAATCGGAATTAAGGAAGGAAAAATCCGATTGGTTGATTTAATCAGCCAATCGGATTGAAGTTCAATCTGATTGGATGAGCCAATAGAATGCGAGGTCAATTCTATTGGCTCATCCAATCAGCTCTACCGCTCACTTCTTCCAAGACTCGTAATACCGGTGTTAGGCAAATCCCATAGAAAAGATAGGATACGCAATTGACGTAAGGGGATTTGCGGTAGCCTCGAGTCGCGGTAAAAAAGTGAGCGGTAGACCCTTTCCTGCCTGACTCGTAATACCAGCGGGCGTTAAAAAGCAGCGTTAGGACCCCTTAACGCTGCTTTTTAAGGCTAACGCAGAACTCCAAATCTAGGCGAAAGATTGTTAAGTAATACATAGTTAAATAAATATGTTACAATAAAATCTAAAAGCATGTTTACCATTACTATGATGTAGTAACAGAACATATAAACGTTAAATTCACATGCAGATAAATATTCTCAGAAAAACAATTAAAGAAAATACGATACTGATCATGTTAAATTGGAACCTCTTTTTTAGTCGTTATGAATCCCTTGCTATGTACGAAGGGGCACTCATGGACCTGGAAAAATTAGAATTACATTAAGAGGGAATATAAAGATACAAACGGTCCCTCTTGAACCTTTATGAGCCTAAAGTAAGTAATGTTTTTAGATATTTTTAGAGAAAATTAACTTCTGATTTTACTGTTAAAGAAATATAGTAGCTAGTATGATATAAGAGGAAACACTGTGGCGTTTGGAGTGGTGTAATCCCTGTTTGTTTTAACATGGTGAAATAAAGCATTGGATGTTTTAAACTATCTGCACGTCTTGGATCGTTAATCTCCATCATTTGTGTTTGGATCTTGAGAGTTGGCATGCGGGAGAGCCTTAGGAGGGCAATAGTCATCTCTGCATTGCTGAAGATCACACAGACCGGTGTTGGCGATCGATACAGGAGCTGATTGCTGTGCCGCGGCATAGGACCGGCACAGTTAGTAAAAGGAGCTGTTACAAACTATCCGCTAGATTACGAGTTGTGCGTTTGTCTTTTAACGCTGAAAATATGGTAATTTCAGTGTGAAAACAGCACCGCAGCCATTACAAGTATTGTCGGTATAGGTGTCCCGCAAGCCTTTTAGCCTGTAACCCAACGTCAGTACCGCACTCTTAAAAATGTAATTTTTGCATGGGATTCACATAGCGCTGCCATTACGAGTTTTGCGGTGAGGCTAAAAAACCTGCGTTACAGCCTAAAACGACAGGATCCGTAACGCCATCTAAAAGCAGTAGTTATGAGTTTTACGCTACAAATCTGTAACATAAAACTCTTAACTAAACTGCTACAATGTACACTAAACACCCATAAACTACCTATTAACCCCTAAACCGAGGCCCTCCTGCATCGCAAATACTATATTAAATTTATTAACCCCTAATCTGCCGCTCCCGATATCGCATCCACTTTAAAAAATATTAACCCCTATTCTGCCACTCCCTGACATCGTCACCACTATAATAAAGTTAATTAAATATACTAAGTGACAGCACACAAGGCAGCAATTGGGAAAGTTGATGAGGATGCCCCGGTGGCACATCATTTCACCTGAGCTTCCCACAATAAAAGCCAACTTACATTCTAGATAGTGGATGGAGTACCTCCACTAAGCTGTGGGGATGATAGACAAAAGTTACTGTTTAAAAAAGAAGCGCGGGGGGCGTGTCTAGGTGGCGTCCATGACAGGACGTATTATTAGCAGGAGCTTCAGGAGAGGATCTGTACAATCCGCCAACTATATACAGATAACTGCAGCATCTACGGAAAAAAACATTTTTTGTGTTTGCAGTATAACCAACTGAACTGAACTATATCAAATTTGCTGACATAATGACCCTGGAGCGCTGATCTAGACCGTTGAGGCCTCTGGCGGCAGCCTCCTTGTGAGACCTCAGCACCCCCCCGGTTATCCGGGTAAGGCATTCCCCATTGGATTGCATTTTTTTCTCAGCAATATTTCCCTAAATTACTACAGTGGAGCTATGGTACTCCACCCACGGGACTTTGAGACCGCTATTTGTGCCCTCCTTGAGGAACATTATTGGAGATTACGGACCCTAATAGCTGAAGGGTTTGGTGCCAGACAACAGCCATGTGTAACCCTAGATGAAACCAGACCTCCTGCGTCACCAGCACAAGTGCAGTTGCCAGATGGAGTGGATGAAGGATCTGGTACACTAGCAGTGGCGAAAATTGATGATCCCCGTGTGTTTCCCCCTGCTCCCCTAGACAAAGTGTATCCACTCAAAAGCAGGGTGGTAGGCCCAGCAGATGCAGTGTCAGAGGCAGATAGACCCTATCCTAAGAGGCGGGATGACCCGGGTAAGCCGACACTACCCAACAGGGTTCTTCTATATGAGCAGAGGTCTCCACCATGCTATCAGTCTAACCTTGGTGCGGAAAACCCAAGTCCGTTAATTCTGAACTTGCCTGCTGATCAAGAATCCTGCAGATATCACCTACAGCGGCTTTTTAAGTTTACACAGTTGCGGAGCCGTACCAGTCCATATAGGGTAGTCCCTGACACAAGTTTTGTGGAGCGACTTTTATTTCACCCTCTGTCTTGGAGAAATAGTGGAGACATATGGCAGGTAACAGATTGTCAACGTTTGCCTATGTTGACGTTCCTTAAAGCCGGAGTAGGCTAAACAACTTTCCCTCCCTCAGCTGCCATCTGGCAATGAAGATAAGAGGGCGGTAGTTTATAACCAAGTTGCCTTTATATTGGACTTTTGTTTGTATGTGGAACGCATTAGCTAATAGCTTATATTTTCATTATCTGAGTGTTATTTTGCAACAGCTCCTTTAGGCCTATTTTATGATTCACAGAAGTCTTCTTGCATACATTCTACAGCAGGAAGTACACGCAACGCAACTTTTTCTCTGCATATGGGTTAGAGGGCCGGATATCAAACTATAACCTCCCTTGCTTAAGATCTATCAGGGTGTAATAACCTTTTCTTCTATCGCCTAAACTTATGTTTTCCCAGTATGTCCTTTGTACATGGTGATTTGCTTAGATAAAGGGTTAGCCTGCATAACTGCTGCCGTATATACATTGCGAGTCATCTTTAAGCTCATAGGTTAGGAGTTGGCTGACTTGTACATTTCGTGTTATGGGTAGGACCTATCTTCCTGATTCTGTACAAACGAGTGGTTTGACTTTAACAAAAAAGAAGGGGGAGAGGGAGAAAAGAAAAAAGAAAGAAAAGGGGTCAAAATGAAAAGTTTTTGTTTATCTGTTGCTGTGTTGCTATACAAAATGATTCCTTATGTACCTCAGTGTTTTTTTTCCTACTGAGATCTCAATGGAGATCAGCCATGTTTCATTTTATAGGATTTGAGGGCAACAGTGATAATATAATATAATATGGGTACCATAGTCAGTTTTCTTCTATAAATATAATATGAGTGGGACACCATTACTGCATCTCACCAATTTATAACAGTAGGTCTGTCCATCTATTGCCTTATAGTTTAATTTGGATAGTTTCCCTATATATCCCAATACATATTCATTATCTGGGTTTACATCTATATAGGATACGCGTTTTCCTAGGAAAACGCAACCCTAGACACTACACAATATCATTACTTCTTCCTGAACGGGCGTATTGGTACATACGCCATCTTATATAGATATCATGATTTCCTCAAAGGGTTTTCTCACCGTTGCCTTGATACAAAGTGTTGGTCTCGCTCTGTCTGCAGCCGAGATAAGGTGATACTTTATTATTTTAACACTACGTGTCCTATGCACATATTTTTGTGAAATTATCCCTACCAGATTGGGATACATAACACACTTCTAATCAGAAACTATTGGGTAGAAATAACTGAGTATTTAGCAATATACTGGCACAGGTTTTTGGTTAAAACATATCCTACCCTCTGTCCAATATATCTTTGTGGCCCTGTTTGTGTTATGCAACATAATAAGAACATATAATTAATGAGTGTCACAACTCCTAGAACTAGTTGGGTGGAGTTTAGTGTTTATCAGGGACATCATACTAAACTAGATATTTATTTTATCCATTTATGTGGAAACTTGTTATACAATTTGTTGTTATGTACATTTACTGTTTTATGCTCTATCAAGCCCAAGAGTGGCTATAGATTAATTTACCTCCATCAAATACTGTTATTTTACTAAGGTCCAAGAGTGGCCTATTATTTCCAGAGGAGGATTATATAATTATAAAAATGAGGTTACAGCTACCTTTGCCTACTTAATTTTTGAATTTATATGTACCTGAGTCCGTACACTATTTTATCAATGTGAACTTTACCTCAACGTCTGTAATTCTTAAGTTTTGGCAATTTTGCATGTTTTGTATATGTTTATATATACCTCAATAAAAATATTTATATAAAAAAAAAAATAATAAAAAAAAAATTGCAAAAACGGCAAAAAAAAAAAAAAAAAGAAACGCAATGGATTGTCAGGGTTTTTTATTTAACTCTGTATTTCCCTGTAAGTCAAAATGGGTATAGTTAGTATGAGGACCACAACTGCAGCCTAGTGGTTTTGTTTTAAGTGTATGTGGCAAACTGCAAATTGTGATGGGCGCAACAAGGTTGCAGTGAGCCAATGCACTTAAGTTTTGATATTAGGTTCTACAGTACAAATTGCTGAGATAACTGAACATTCTGCCCAGCTCAGTATTTGTCCTGTTCACCTGGTTAGGTATGATATCAATTCCAATCTGTATACAAGTTTGGAGTACAGTCACTGTACTTAAATAGCTATAGTACAGGATAGGCTTTAGTTAATGTAAGTGAGTAAACTATTTACAAGTTTAGGTCTGTCTGAATAATTAGTAGTGGTATTAAGAGGAATAACTATTGTTCAGACTGCATTGCAATGAGAGAGTGAATAGTAATCATCGTGGTTGTAGTTAGAGACGATTGAACAAGAACATGTATTCGCTATTGAATGTAAGGGTAAGTTAACTTACGATAATTTGTAAGGTGTCGGTCCGGTATTAAATTCCGGTGGATTTACTTCCAAAGTTAAGTTTAGGCGAGAGGTGCTGCTTCTTGTTAGTGAGCAGTGAAGAGACTGTGTCGGCGCGGCCGCGTATGTTGGCGTGTGACGTCACCGCTACCTCCGGGAGAGCAAGGAGCTGCAATTGGAGCGCAGCTGTGTAGTAAGCTTGTAGCGTAGAGTGGCTGTCAAAGATACAGCGTGAGTAGCAATTTCCAAGCAGTGATTGCTTGATGTAGAGGTCTTTTATAGAATTACCAAAGGAAGTGTCAGAGTCAAAAGTGAAGAGGGCGGTAGTTAAATTGCTTAAATAAGAGGAGTAGGGAGACACATTAAATATGACATGGATAAGGAGACTTGATACTCTGGTCCCCAGGGGCCTAAGTAGGGATATCCCCTGGGGCAACCTTGTTTAATCACTTGCACAGAATATTACTATGCTTATGAAGCAAATAGAATTATATATGAGATTGTGGGGTGAGGAGGGTGGATTTCTTTGCAACAATCTGCCGTGGTTGCCTTAAAATTATATAAAAAAAATCTTTATGCTGGTCCTTTCAATAGGTTTGAAACAATTTTGAATTTTTTTTAAATTAGGGCTTGAACAACCCAATTCTTGTATAAATAACCCGTTGTATAGTTTGTCGGCTTTTCCGAACATGAGAGTTTTTTTACTTTCATTTCAGTTGGCAGTTCCATGTTATATTCATAATACGCTGATTATGCCATAATTCGCACACAGAATGAGGTATATATAAATGAAAGATATAGGTTAGGTCCTCCCTCAGCATGTATGTATGTGGAGGTGTGTATGGGTTGCTCCAATCATGATCCAACTTTGACCTATAAGAAGCACCCTGTGAATATACACCTGTATTCTCCTTGAAAAGGGCATAGTCCCGAAATGCACGTCGGAGTAGTTGTGACACCATTACCTGCATGGCTCTGTGTCTGTAAGGCTGCACATTAACCAGGAGATCCACGGAGGTTGGTGACATTGAGGTAGGAGACCAGAGAGACCGGTCACTGATAGCACACATTATCGAGCACTCACACACGGCTGGAGAGAGAGTTTCACTCACACCCCATATGCCACGGAGCATTGGACACGACATAAACCCACGAAAAGACTTGTTCCCACGTAATACTTATATTGTGGCTGAGGAAGAAGTACACTTAGTGGGCTAGTCATTGGGTAGAGTGAGTGAAGATTGAAACTGTGTGAAGTGGGGATAACGATTGTATACCTCTGTCACAATCCGGTCAAAGTCTTCATCCAAGCGGGGCAGAAGAGGATCTTCCATCCGATTGAAGTCATCATCCAGGCGGCATCTTCTATGGTCTTCCATCCGGAGCGAAGCGGCAGGATCCTGAAGACCTCCAGCGCGGAACATCCATCCGGCCCGACGACTGAACGACGAATGACTGTTCCTTTAAGGGACGTCATCCAAGATGGCGTCCCTCGAATTCCGATTGGCTGATAGGATTCTATCAGCCAATCGGAATTAAGGTAGGAATTTTCTGATTGGCTGATGGAATCAGCCAATCAGAATCAAGTTCAATCCGATTGGCTGATCCAATCAGCCAATCAGATTGAGCTCGCATTCTATTGGCTGTTCCGATGGAAGATCCTCTTCTGCCCCGCTTGGATGAAGACTTTGACCGGATCATGGACCTCTTCAGCCCCCCGCTTGGGCTTGGATCAGGACATCGGAGGAGCTCTTCAGGACGGATCGGTGAACCTGGATGGTGAAGACAAGGTAGGAAGATCTTCAGGGGCTTAGTGTTAGGTTTATTTAAGGGGGGTTTGTGTTAGATTAGGGGTATGTGGGTGGTGGGTTGTAATGTTGGGGGGGGGGTATTGTATGTTTTTTTTTACAGGCAAAAGAGCTGAATTTCTTGGGGCATGCCCCGCAAAGGGACCTGTTCAGGGCTGGTAAGGTAAAAGAGCTTTTAACTTTTTTAATTTAGAATAGGGTAGGGAATTTTTTATTTTGGGGGGCTTTGTTATTTTATTAGGGGGCTTAGAGTAGGTGTAATTAGTTTAAAATTGTTGTAATATTTTTCTTATGTTTGTAAATATTTTTTTATTTTTTGTAACTTAGTTCTTTTTTATTTTTTGTACTTTAGCTAGTTTATTTAATTGTATTTATTTGTAGGAATTGTGTTTAATTAATTTATTGATAGTGTAGTGTTAGGTTAATTGTAGGTAATTGTAGGTAGTTTATTTAATTAATTTATTGATAGGGTAGTGTTAGGTTTAATTATATCTTAGGTTAGGATTTATTTTACAGGTAAATTTGTTATTATTTTAACTAGGTAACTATTAAATAGTTCTTAACTATTTAATAGCTATTATACCTGGTTAAAATAATTACAAAGTTGCCTGTAAAATAAATATTAATTCTAAAATAGCTATAATATAATTATAATTTATATTGTAGCTATATTAGGATTTATTTTACAGGTAAGTATTTAGCTTTAAATAGGAATAAGTTATTTAATAAGAGTTAATTTATTTCGTTAGATGTAAATTATATTTAACTTAGGGGGGTGTTAGTGTTAGGGTTAGACTTAGCTTTAGGGGTTAATACATTTATTAGAATAGCGGTGAGGTCCGCTCGGCAGATTAGGGGTTAATAATTGAAGGTAGGTGTCGGCGACGTTGAGGGGGGCAGATTAGGGGTTAATAAATATAATATAGGGGTCGGCGGTGTTAGGGGCAGCAGATTAGGGGTACATAAGGATAACGTAGGTGGCGGCGCTTTGCGGTCGGAAGATTAGGGGTTAATTATTGTAAGTAGCTGGCGGCAACGTTGTGGGGGGCAGGTTAGGGGTTAATAAATGTAATACAGGGGTCGGCGGTGTTAGGGGCAGCAGATTAGGGGTACATAAGTATAACGTAGGTGGCGGTCGGCAGATTAGGGGTTAAAAAATTTAAATCGAGTGGCGGCGATGTGGGGGGACCTCGGTTTAGGGGTACATAGGTAGTTTATGGGTGTTAGTGTACTTTAGGGTACAGTAGTTAAGAGCTTTATAAACCGGCGTTAGCCCAGAAAGCTCTTAACTCCTGCTATTTTCAGGCGGCTGGAGTTTTGTCGTTAGAGCTCTAACGCTCACTTCAGAAACGACTCTAAATACCAGCGTTAGAAAGATCCCATTGAAAAGATAGGATACGCAATTGACGTAAGGGGATCTGCGGTATGGAAAAGTCGCGGCTGAAAAGTGAGCGTTAGACCCTTTAATCACTGACTCCAAATACCAGCGGGCGGCCAAAACCAGCGTTAGGAGCCTCTAACGCTGGTTTTCACGGCTACCGCCAAACTCTAAATCTAGGCCTATCTAATTACAAAAAATGAAAAAGACAATCGCCTAGATTTAGAGTTTTGTTGGTAAAAACTTGAGGAGCTAACGCTCCTTTTTTTTCCAGCGCACCCTTAAGCCAACGCTGGTATTACGAGTTTTCTGAATGGCTGCGTTAGCCTCAGAAAAGTGAGCGTTGAGACAAATTAACTCCACTTCTACCCTCAATACCAGCGTTGCTTACGGTAGCGGTAAGCTGGAAAAACGTGCTTGTGCACGATTTCCCCATAGGATACAATGGGGCTAAGCTGGCTGAAAAAAAAACTAACATTTGCAAAAAAGCAGCGTTCAGCTCCTAACGCAGTCCCATTGTTTCCTAATGGAAAATACTTTCTAAGTCTACACCTAACACCCTAACATGAACCCCGAGTCTAAACACCCCTAATCTTACACTTATTAACCCCTAATCTGCCGCCCCCGCTATTGCTGACACCTGCATTATACTATTAACCCCTAATCTGCCGCTCCGGACACCGCTGCCACCTACATTATCCCTATGAACCCCTAATCTGCTGCCCCCAACATCGCCGACACCTATATTATATTTATTAACCCCTAATCTTCCGCCCCCTACGTCACCGCCACCTACCTACACTTATTAACCCCTAATCTGCTGACCGGACATCGCCGCCACTATATTAAATGTATTAACCCCTAAACCGCCGCACTCCCGCCTCGCAAACACTATAATAAATTTTATTAACCCCTAATCAGCCCTCCCTAACATCGCCGCCACCTACCTACAATTATTAACCCCTAATCTTCCGCCCCCAACGTCGCCGCTACTCTAATACATTTATTAACCCCTAAATCTAAGTCTAACCCTATCCCTAAAACCCCCCTAAGTTAAATATAATTTAAATAAATCTAAATAAATTTACTATAATTAAATAAATTATTCCTATTTAAAAATAAATACTTACCTATAAAATAAACCCTAATATAGCTACAATATAACTATTAGTTACATTGTAGCTATTTTAGGATTTATATTTATTTTACAGGCAACTTTGTATTTATTTTAACTAGGTACAATAGCTATTAAATAGTTAATAACTATTTAATAGCTACCTAGTTAAAATAATTACAAAATTACCTGTAAAATAAATCCTAACCTAAGTTACAAATACACCTAACACTACACTATCAATAAATTAATTAAATAAATTACCTACAATTATCTAAACTAAAATACAATTAAATAAACTAAACTATATTACCAAAAAAAACAAACACTAAATTACAAAAAATAAAAAAATATTACAAGAATTTTAATCTAATTACACCTAATCTAAGCCCGCTAATAAAATAAAAAAGCCCCTCCAAAATAATAAAATTCCCTACCGTATACTAAATTACAAAAGTAATCAGCTCTTTTACCAGCCCTTAAAAGGGCTTTTTGCGGGGCATTGCCCCAAAGTAATCAGCTCTTTTACCTGTAAAATAAAATACAAGACCCCCCCCAACATTACAACGCACCAGCCACACACCCCTACTCTAAAACCCACCCGATCCCCCCTTAAAAAAAACTAACACTACCCCATTGAAGATCACCCTACCTTGAGCCCTGTTCACCCAGCCGGGCACCGATGGGCCAGAAGAGGACATCTGGACCAGCAGAAGTCTTCATCCGATCGGGGCAGAAGAGGTCCTCCATCCAGCAGAAGTTTTCATCCAAGCGGTATCTTCTATCTTCATCCATCCGGCGTGGAGCGGGTCCATCTTCAAGACATCCGACGCAGAGCATCCTTTTCTTCCCGACGACTAATGACGAATGAAGGTTCCTTTAAATGACGTCATCCAAGATGGCGTCCCTCGAATTCCGATTGGCTGATAGGATTCTATCAGCCAATCGGAATTAAGGTAGGAAAAATCTGATTGGCTGATGTAATCAGCCAATCGGATTGAAGTTCAATCCGATTGGCTGATTGGATCAGCCAATAGAATTGACCTTGCATTCTATTGGCTGATCCAATCAGCCAATCGGATTGAACTTCAATCCAATTGGCTGATTACATCAGCCAATCAGATTTTTCCTACCTTAATTCCAATTGGCTGATAGAATCCTATCAGCCAATCGGAATTCGAGGGACGCCATCTTGGATGACGTCATTTAAAGGTACCTTCATTCGTAGTTAGTCGTCTGAAAGAAGAGGATGCTCCGCGTCGGATGTCTTGAAGATGGACCCGCTCTGCGCCGGATGGATGAAGATAGAAGATGCTGCTTGGTTGAAAACTTCTGCTGGATGGAGGACCTCTTCTGCCCCGATCGGATGAAGACTTCTGCCGCTCTGGATGTCCTATTCTGGCCCATCGGTGCCCGGCTGGGTGAACACGGCTCAAGGTAGGGTGATCTTCAATGGGGTAGTGTTATTTTTTTTTAAGGGGAGATCGGGTGGGTTTTAGAGTAAGGGTGTGTGGGTGGTGGGTTGTAATGTTGGGGGGGTCTTGTATTTTATTTTACAGGTAAAAGAGCTGATTACTTTGGGGCAATGCCCCGCAAAAAGCCCTTTTAAGGGCTGGTAAAAGAGCTGATTACTTTTGCAATTTAGTATAGGGTAGGGAATTTTATTATTTTGGGGGGCTTTTTTATTTTATTAAGGGGCTTAGATTAGGTGTAATTAGATTAAAATTGTTGTAATATTTTTTTATTTTTGTAATTTATTGTTTTTTTTTTGGTAATATAGTTTAGTTTATTTAATTGTATTTTAGTTTAGATAATTGTAGGTAATTTATTTAAATAATTTATTGATAGTGTAGTGTTAGGTGTATTTGTAACTTAGGTTAGGATTTATTTTACAGGTAATTTTGTAATTATTTTAACTAGGTAGCTATTAAATAGTTATTAACTATTTAATAGTTATTGAATCTAGTTAAAATAAATACAAAGTTGCCTGTAAAAACATAATTTATGCTTACCTGATAAATTCCTTTCTTCTGTAGTGTGATCAGTCCACGGGTCATCATTACTTGTGGGATATTATCTGCTCCCCTACAGGAAGTGCAAGAGGATTCACCCAGCAGAGTTGCTATATAGCTCCTCCCCTCTACGTCACCTCCAGTCATTCGACCAAGGACCAACGAGAAAGGAGAAGCCAAGGGTGTAGTGGTGACTGGAGTATAATTTAAAAAATATTTACCTGCCTTAAAAAACAGGGCGGGCCGTGGACTGATCACACTACAGAAGAAAGGAATTTATCAGGTAAGCATAAATTATGTTTTCTTCTGTTAAGTGTGATCAGTCCACGGGTCATCATTACTTGTGGGATACCAATACCAAAGCAAAAGTACACGGATGACGGGAGGGATAGGCAGGCTCTTTATACAGAAGGAACCACTGCCTGAAGAACCTTTCTCCCAAAAATAGCCTCCGAGGAAGCAAAAGTGTCAAATTTGTAAAATTTGGAAAAAGTATGAAGCGAAGACCAAGTTGCAGCCTTGCAAATCTGTTCAACAGAGGCCTCATTCTTAAAGGCCCAAGTGGAAGCCACAGCTCTAGTGGAATGAGCTGTAATTCTTTCAGGAGGCTGCTGTCCAGCAGTCTCATAAGCTAAACGAATTATGCTACGAAGCCAAAAAGAGAGAGAGGTAGCAGAAGCTTTTTGACCTCTCCTCTGACCAGAGTAAACGACAAACAGGGAAGACGTTTGTCGAAAATCTTTAGTTGCCTGTAAATAAAATTTAAGGGCACGAACTACATCCAGATTGTGCAAAAGACGTTCCTTCCTCGAAGAAGGATTTGGGCACAAGGATGGAACAACAATCTCCTGATTGATATTCCTGTTAGTGACTACCTTAGGTAAGAACCCAGGTTTAGTACGCAGAACTACCTTATCCGAGTGAAAAATCAAATAAGGAGAATCACAATGTAAGGCTGATAACTCAGAGACTCTTCGAGCCGAGGAAATAGCCATTAAAAATAGAACTTTCCAAGATAACAACTTTATAACAATGGAATGAAGGGGTTCAAACGGAACACCCTGTAAAACGTTAAGAACAAGGTTTAAACTCCATGGTGGAGCCACAGCTTTAAACACAGGTTTAATCCTGGCCAAAGCCTGACAAAAAGCCTGAATGTCTGGAACTTCTGACAGACGCTTGTGTAACAGAATGGACAGAGCTGAGATCTGTCCCTTTAAGGAACTAGCGGATAACCCCTTTTCTAAACCTTCTTGTAGAAAAGACAATATCCTAGGAATCCTAACCTTACTCCAAGAGTAACCTTTGGATTCGCACCAATATAGGTATTTACGCCATATTTTATGGTAAATCTTTCTGGTAACAGGCTTCCTAGCCTGTTTTAAGGTATAAATAACTGACTCAGAAAAACCACGCTTTGATAAGATCAAGCGTTCAATTTCCAAGCAGTCAGCTTCAGAGAAGTTAGATTTTGATGTTTGAAAGGACCCTGAATCAGAAGGTCCTGTTTCAGAGGTAACGACCAAGGTGGACAGAATGACATGTCCACCAGATCTGTATACCAAGTCCTGCGTGGCCATGCAGGCGCTATTAGAATCACTGATGCTTTCTCCTGTTTGATTCTGGCAATCAATCGAGGAAGCATCGGGAAAGGTGGAAACACATAAGCCATCCTGAAGGTCCATGGTGCTGTCAAGGCATCTATCAGGACCGCTCCCGGATCCCTGGATCTGGACCCGTAGCGCGGAAGCTTGGCGTTCTGTCGAGACGCCATGAGATCTATCTCTGTTTTGCCCCAATGTCGAAGTATTTGGGCAAAGACCTCTGGATGAAGTTCCCACTCCCCCGGATGAAAAGTCTGACGACTTAAGAAATCCGCCTCCCAGTTCTCCACTCCCGGGATGTGGATTGCAGACAGGTGGCAAGAGTGAGACTCTGCCCAGCGAATTATCTTCGATACTTCCATCATTGCTAGGGAGCTTCTTGTCCCTCCCTGATGGTTGATATAAGCTACAGTCGTGATGTTGTCCGACTGGAACCTGATGAACCCCCGAGTTGTTAACTGGGGCCAAGCCAGAAGAGCATTGAGGACTGCTCTCAATTCCAGAATGTTTATTGGAAGAAGACTCTCCTCCTGATTCCATAGTCCCTGAGCCTTCAGAGAATTCCAGACAGCGCCCCAACCTAGTAGGCTGGCGTCTGTTGTTACAATTGACCAGTCTGGCCTGCTGAATGGCATTCCCCTGGACAGATGTGGCCGATAAAGCCACCATAGAAGAGAATTTCTGGTCTCTTGATTCAGATTTAGAGTGGGGGACAAATCTGAGTAATCCCCATTCCACTGACTTAGCATGCACAGTTGCAGTGGTCTGAGATGTAGGCGTGCAAAAGGAACTATGTCCATTGCTGCTACCATTAGTCCGATTACCTCCATGCATTGAGCTACTGACGGGTGTTGAATAGAATGAAGGACACGGCATGCACTTTGAAGTTTTGTTAACCTGTCCTCTGTCAGGAAAATCTTCATTTCTACAGAATCTATCGGAGTCCCCAGGAAGGGAACTCTTGTGAGTGGAAAGAGAGAACTTTTCTCTTCGTTCACTTTCCATCCATGCGACCTTAGAAATGCCAGTACTATCTCTGTATGAGATTTGGCAGTTTGAAGGCTTGAAGCTTGTATCAGTATGTCGTCTAAGTACGGAGCTACTGAAATTCCTCGCGGTCTTAGTACCGCCAGAAGAGTGCCCAGAACCTTTGTGAAGATTCTTGGAGCCGTAGCCAGTCCGAATGGAAGAGCTACAAACTGGTAATGCCTGTCTAAAAAGGCAAACCTTAGATACCGGTAATGGCTTTTGTGAATCGGTATGTGAAGGTAAGCATCTTTTAAATCCACTGTGGTCATGTACTGACCCTCTTGGATCATGGGCAAAATTGTTCGAATAGTTTCCATCTTGAACGATGGAACTCTTAGGAATTTGTTTAGGATCTTTAAATCCAAGATTGACCTGAAGGTTCCCTCTTTTTTGGGAACTACAAACAGATTTGAGTAAAACCCTTGTCCTTGTTCCAACCGCGGAACTGGATGGATCACTCCCATTAATAAAAGATCTTGTACGCAGCGTAGAAACGCTTCCTTCTTTGTTAGGTTTGTTGACAACCTTGACAGATGAAATCTCCCTCTTGGGGGAGAGGATTTGAAGTCCAGAAGGTATCCCTGAGATATGATCTCTAACGCCCAGGGATCCTGAACATCTCTTGCCCAAGCCTGGGCGAAGAGGGAAAGTCTGCCCCCCACTAGATCCGGTCCCGGATCGGGGGCCCTCAATTCATGCTGTCTTAGGGGCAGCAGCAGGTTTTCTGGCCTGTTTGCCCCTGTTCCAGGACTGGTTAGGTTTCCAGCCTTGTCTGTAGCGAGCAACAGCTCCTTCCTGTTTTGGTGCAGAGGAAGTTGATGCTGCTCCTGCTTTGAAATTACGAAAGGAACGAAAATTGGACTGTCTAGCCTTGGCTTTGGCCTTGTCCTGAGGCAGGGCATGACCTTTACCTCCTGTAATGTCAGCAATAATCTCTTTCAAGCCGGGCCCGAATAAGGTCTGCCCTTTGAAAGGAATATTAAGCAATTTAGATTTAGACGTAACATCAGCTGACCAGGATTTCAGCCACAGAGCTCTGCGTGCCTGAATGGCGAATCCTGAATTTTTAGCCGCAAGTTTAGTTAAATGTACTACGGCATCTGAAATAAATGAATTAGCTAACTTAAGGAATTTAAGTTTGTGTGTGATGTCATCTAGTGTGGATGATTGAAGTGTCTCTTCCAGAGACTCAAACCAAAATGCTGCTGCAGCCGTGACAGGCGCAATACATGCAAGAGGTTGCAATATAAACCCTTGTTGAACAAACATTTTCTTAAGGTAACCCTCTAATTTTTTATCCATTGGATCTGAAAAAGCACAGCTATCCTCCACTGGGATAGTGGTACGCTTAGCTAAAGTAGAAACTGCTCCCTCCACCTTAGGGACCATTTGCCATAAGTCCCGTGTGGCGGCGTCTATTGGAAACATCTTTCTGAATATAGGAGGGGGTGAGAAAGGCACACCGGGTCTATCCCACTCCTTAGTAACAATGTCAGTAAGTCTCTTAGGTATAGGAAAAACGTCAGTACTCGTCGGTACCGCAAAATATTTATCCAACCTACACATTTTCTCTGGGATTGCAACTGTGTTACAATCATTCAGAGCCGCTAATACCTCCCCTAGTAACACACGGAGGTTCTCAAGCTTAAATTTAAAATTTGAAATGTCTGAGTCCAGTTTATTTGGATCAGAACCGTCACCCACAGAATGAAGCTCTCCGTCTTCACGTTCTGCAAACTGTGACGCAGTATCAGACATGGCCCTTGCATTATCAGCGCACTCTGTTCTCACCCCAGAGTGATCACGTTTACCTCTTAGTTCTGGTAGTTTAGCCAAAACTTCAGTCATAACAGTAGCCATATCTTGTAATGTGATTTGTAATGGCCGCCCAGATGTACTCGGCGCTACAATATCACGCACCTCCTGAGCGGGAGATGCAGGTACTGACACGTGAGGCGAGTTAGTCGGCATAACTCTCCCCTCGTTGTTTGGTGAAATATGTTCAATTTGTACAGATTGACTGTTTTTTAAAGTAGCATCAATACATTTAGTACATAAATTTCTATTGGGCTCCACTTTGGCATTAACACATATAGCACAGAGATATTCCTCTGAATCAGACATGTTTAACACACTAGCAAATAAACAGCAACTTGAAAATACTTTTCAAAGTAATTTACAAATAATATGAAAACGAACTGTGCCTTTAAGAAGCACAGAAAAAAATTATAACAGTTAAAATAATTAAGTTATAGCATCAATCTTTGTCAGAATATACAGTTTTAGCAAAGGATTGTTCCCCTCAGCAATTAAACAACACAACTTTAGCAAAGGTTTAATCCCATTAGCAAAGATAACAATTTCTGAAAGCAGGAAACAAATTACAGAATAAACGTTTTTATCTCAGTCAAACTATAATTCTCACAGCTCTGCTGAGAGAAATTATGCTGACTGAAATATTTGATGCATAGTAAAAGCGCCCCTCCCCCACACACACAGCAGTGAGGGAGAACAGAAACTGACAGAAAAAAACAGATTTAAGCAACTGCCAAGTGGAAAAATAGTGCCCAAACATTTATTCACTCAGTACCTCAGTAAATGAAAACGATTTTACATTCCAGCAAAAACATTAAACATAATCTCTAGTTATTAAACAGCTTTATGTCTTTCTTACAGTGTAATTCTAGTGAATTACCATTCTCCCAGAATACTGAAGTGTAAAGTATACATACATGACATTATATCGGTATGGCAGGATTTTCTCATCAATTCCATTGTCAGAAAATAAAAACTGCTACATACCTCTATGCAGATTCATCTGCCCGCTGTCCCCTGATCTGAAGTTTACCTCACTCCTCAGATGGCCGAGAACAGCAATATGATCTTAACTACTCCGGCTAAAATCATAGCAAAACTCTGGTAGATTCTTCCTCAAACTCTGCCAGAGAGGTAATAACACACTCCGGTGTTATTTTAAAATAACAAACTTTTGATTGAAGATATAAAACTAAGTATAATCACCATAGTCCTCTCACACGACCTATCTAGTTGCTGGGTGCAAGAGAATGACTGGAGGTGACGTAGAGGGGAGGAGCTATATAGCAACTCTGCTGGGTGAATCCTCTTGCACTTCCTGTAGGGGAGCAGATAATATCCCACAAGTAATGATGACCCGTGGACTGATCACACTTAACAGAAGAAATAAATATAAATCCTAAAATAGCTACAATGTACATTGTAGCTATATTAGGGTTTATTTTATAGGTAAATATTTATTTTTAAATATGAATAATTTATTTAATTATAGTAAATTTATTTAGATTTATTTAAATTATATTTAACTTAGGGGGGTGTTAGGGTTAGATTTAGGTTTAGGGGTTAATAAATGTATTAGAGTAGCGGCGACATTGGGGGCGGCAGATTAGGGTTAATAATTGTAGGTAGGTGGCGGCGATGTTAGTAAGGGCAGATTAGGGGTTAATAAAATTTATTATAGTGTTTGCGAGGCAGGAGTGCGGCGGTTTAGGGGTTAATACATTTATTATAGTGGCGGCGATGTACGGTCGGCAGATTAGGGGTTAATAAGTGTAGGTAGGTGGCGGCGACGTTGGGGTCGGAAGATTAGGGGTTAATAAATATAATATAGGTGTCGGCGATGTTAGGGGCAGCAGATTAGGGGTTCATAGCTATAATGTAGGTGGCCGCGGTGTCCGGTCAGCAGATTAGGGGTTAAATAATTTTATTATAGTGTTTGCGATGTGGGGGGCCTCGGTTTAGGGGTTCATAGGTAGTTTATGGGTGTTAGTGTACTTTGTAGCACTTTAGTTAAGAGCTTTATGTTCCGGCGTTAGCCCATAAAACTCTTAACTACTGACTTTTAAATGCGGTAGGAGACTTGGAGGTAGAGGCTGTACCGCTCACTTCTTCCAAGACTCGTAATACCGGTGTTAGGCAAATCCCATTAAAAAGATAGGATACGCAATTGACGTAAGGGGATTTGCGGTAGCCAAAAGTCGCAGAAGAAAAGTGAGCGGTACACCTGTACCTGCCATACTCGTAATACCAGCGGGCGTTAAAAAGCAGCGTTAGGACCCCTTAACGCTGCTTTTTAAGGCTAACGCAGAACTCTAAATCTAGGCGTAAATTAGAAAAAATAACAAACACTAAATTACGGAAAATAACAAACAAAATTATCAAAAATAAAAAAGAATTAGACCTAATCAAATAGCACTATCAAAATAAAAAAGCCCACCCAAAATAAACCCCCCCTAGCCTACAATAAACTACCAATAGCCCTTAAAAGGGCCTTTTGTAGGGCATTGTCCTAAGTTAAACAGCTCTTTTACCTGTAAAAAACAATACAAAGACCCCCCAACAGTAAAACCCACCACCAAACCAACCCCCCAAAATAAAAAACCTAACTCTAAAAAAACCTAATAAAAAACATAACTCTAAAAAAACCTAAGCTACCCACTGCCCTGAAAAGGGCATTTGGATGGGCATTACCCTTAAAAGGTCATTTAGCTCTTTTACATGCCCAAACCCTAATCTAAAATAAAAACCCACCCAAGAAAACTTTAAAAAACCTATCACTAACTCCCAAAGATCCACTTACAGTTTTTGAAGTCCCGCTTGAACGATCTTCATCCAAGTGGTGAGAAGTCTTCATCCAGACGGCCTCTTCAATCTTCATCCAGGCGGCGAAGTCCTCATCCAAGCGGCGAGAAGTCTTCATCCAGGCAGCCTCTTCAATCTTCATCCAGGCAGCATCTTCTATCTTGATCCCGGCGGCGCGTAGCAGGTCCATCCAGAAGACATCCAGTGCAGAGCATCCTCTTCATACAGTCGCCGCCGTACACTGAATTCCTTTATTTGGTGGTAGTGATGTGGGAGGCCAGAGGTTTAGGGGTTAATAACTTTATTTAGTTGCAGCAATGTCGGGGAGTGGTGGAATAGGGGTTAATAACTTTAATATAGTGGCAGCGATGTTGGGGTGCAGCGGAATAGGGGTTAATAACTTTAGTAGCGGAAGATTAGGGGTTAATAACTTTAGTATAGTGGTGGCAATATTGGGAGCGGAAGATTAGGGGTTAATAACTTTATTTAGGTGGCGGCGATATCGGGAAAGGCAGATTAGGGGTTAATAACTGTAGGCAGGCGTTGGCGATGTCGGGGGCAGCAGATTAGGGGTGTTTAGACTCGGGGTTGTCAGGGTACCTGTGAATAGCATTAAATAAACTTCATATGTATCAAATAAATTTTGATATTTTATGTCAGCTATATCTCCCTTGACATGAGTTGTGTGGGCTATAACCACAACAGACCAACCCCCTTTCTTCCTGTTTACAGAACATTTGAGAACAAAGGAACTCACATCTGTAAAATCTTAGAATGCCATTCTCAAGTTTGAACGCTCATATATGGATTTCCTGCCCAAGATGTGTAATATAGTTACAGACCCCCTGTGAACGGTAGTCACTCAGTCTGAAGTAATCCTTTGAAGCCCAAATATATGCTAGGTGTTAAATTGTCCCATACTGAGTTCAAATACACAAAGCTCCCTCCACACTCCCTCCACATCACAACCAGCTCCGACTACCACTCACCAGGCTTGGAACACACTTCAAGATCCAGGTCAGTCCCAACACCACCCTCCGTGGCACCCTCATCTACAGACCTCCCGGACCTTGTAAAGCCTTCTGCGACTCCATCACCGACCTCATCGCACCCCACGCCCTCCTCTCAACAGACTACATCCTTCTCGGTGACCTCAACTTCCACCTAGAATACCCCAACGACTAAAACACCACCAACCTCTTAGAAAACCTTGGAACCATCGGACTAAAGCAGCTCGTCAACTCGTCAACTCCCCAACCCACTTATCTGGGAAACACCCTCAACCCTATCTTCTCTGCAGGCAACCACATCTCAGTCAACCACATCACCGAACTCCATTGGACCGACCACCATTACATACACTTTTCCTTCAACAAACCCACCACACGCCTCCGGCAGCACCACCCACCCCGCAGAAACTGGAACAACATCACTGAAGACCAACTGCACTCCACCCTGAACAAGTGCCCCCCAGCTACCTCCACAGATGCCAACTCCTCCGCCCGCAACCTCCACCACTGGCTCACAGACTGCGCCAACACCCTCGCCCCACTCAAGAAACCGTCCAACCGCCAACCCACCAACAAGGCTAGTTGGTTCACCCCTGCCCTCCAGGACTCCAAACGCCACTGCAGGCGATTGGAAAGGACCTGGAGATCCAGCAGGACTCCTTCAAATAAAACAGCCTACAAAGAAGCCATCACTACCCACCACCACCTCATCAAAACCACCAAGAAGACAGCCATCCAAGATAGAATCAATGCCAACGTCCACAACAGCAAGGAGCTATTCACAGTCATCAAGGAATTCTCCAATCCCAACAGTGACACCAACGACATCCCGCCCTCCCAGGACCTCTGCTATAACCTCGCAATGTACTTCCACCGCAAGATCGTTGACATCTATGACAGCTTTGCGCCCCAGAACTCACCGACCTCCGCCTACCCACCAACTCCCACCGATACCTCACCCATATACACCACCACCTACCCCCCACGGACCATCTGGAGCCCCCTCACCACAGAGGACACCATCAGAATCATGAGATCGATCCACTCCGGAGCACCCTTGGACCCATGCCCGCATCACATTTTCAACAAAGCGGGTGACACCATTGCCCCGAGCTCTGCAGCACCATCAACTTCTCCATCGAAACCAGCACCTTCCCAGATGATTGGAAGCACGCAGAATTAAAACCCCTACTGAAAAAACCCACGGCTGACCCCAATGATCCGAAGAACTACCGCCCAATCTCTCTGCTCCCCTTTGCGGCCAAAGTCATAGAAAAGTCCATCAACGCGCAACTCGTTGACTACATCGAAGCCAACCACACCATGGACCCCTCCCAATCCTGTTTCAGGAGCAACCACAGCACTGAGACCGCCCTCCTCGCCGCCACAGACGACATCCTCGCCCTACTCGACAGAGGAGAGACCACCACCCTCATTCTCCTAGACCTCTCAGCAGCATTCGACACTGTCTCCCACCTCACCCTCTGCAACCGACTACACAATGCCGGCATACGCGACAAAGCCCTGGAATGGATCACCTCCTTCCTCACCGGCAGAACCCAGAAAGTTAAACTCCCACCCTTCACCTCCAAGCCCACAGAAATCAGCTGCGGTGTACATGTCAGGGTTTTTCCCTGATCTGTTTGCCATGTGCTGCTGGCAGCCATTTTACTCACCTCTCTTCCTGACTATGGTGCATTGTGGGGGATGCTGCTCATTTCCTGCACTTCCTTTTATGACCAGACTGGTGTGCATCATCCATGTGAGACAGGATGTAGTATCGGAATTGTGATGTCATCACTTGTTATTTAAAGGGCCTCAGTATGCTTTGCCTTTGCGTTGTCTCAGACCTGTTTGTGAGAGTTCCTGGGTATTACCTGGCTGCCTGACGTCCTTCCTGGTTCCTGATCCCTGGCTTGTTCCTGACTCTGCTGTTTTCCTTGTTCCTGATTCCGGCTCGTCTGACTATTCGCTTTGGCTCCTGACTCGGCTTTTTTTTTTTTTTTCTCTTTAAGAAATTGTCTCCAGCGGAGTGCAATTATGAAATTGGCGACAGGGAATTACTGTCCATAATTTTGGCACTCAAGGAATGGAGGCATCTTCTCGAGGGTACTAGCGTGCCAGTGCTCATTCTTACTGACCACAAGAATTTAACTTATCTATCTGAAGCAAAACGTTTGTCGCCCCGACAGGCCAGATGGGCGCTATTTTTGTCTCGGTTTAATTATGTGGTCTTCTACCTGCCTGGTAGTAAGAATGTTAGGGCTGATGCCCTCTCTCGACAATTTTCACCTCTGTCCAAGGAGGAGTCTGTACCTACTCCTGTTATACCTCCTGACCATATTTTGGCTACCATACATACTAATTTGACTTCTCCCTTGGGGGAGGAGATTCTGGCTGCACAAACCACCTCCTGAGAAACCTAGTGGTAAGTGTTTTGTTCCTGAGAATCTTCGAACTAAACTTTTGCACACTTACCACTATCCTAAAGCCGCAGGTCACCCAGGCAAGAACCAAATGATTTGGTCTGTCACTCGACAATTCTGGTGGCCAGGTCTTCGTTCTGACGTTGGTGCGTATGTTGCCTCCTGCTCAGTTTGTGCACAGAATAAGACTCCTCAACGTCTTCCTGTGGGTCTTCTTCAACCTATTGCTAATGGTGAGCGTCCTTGGACACATCTTTCCATGGACTTCATTGTCGAGCTTCCTGTTTCCAATGGCAATACCATTATCCTTATCGTGGTTGACCATTTTCCTAAAATGTCACATTGCATTCCCTTGATTAAGCTGCCTACCGCTCAGGAGCTTGCTTCAGTTTTTGCCCGGGAGGTCTTCCGTTTACATGGGTTAACCAAGGAGATAGTGTCGGACCGGGGTAGCCAGTTTGTCTCCAGATTTTGGCGTTCCTTTTGTGCTCAAATGGGGATCCAGCTTTCCTTCTCCTCAGCATATCACCCTCAATCCAATGGGGCTGCGGAACGGTCTAATCAAGCAACAGTTCCTCCGTTGCTATGTTTCAGATCACCACAATAATTGGTCTGAACTGTTACCTTGGGCAGAGTTTGCTCGTAATAGTGCTATTAATGCTTCCTCCAAGTTATCCCCGTTCATGGCGAATTATGGGTTTCAACCATCCTTGTTGCCCGATTCATTCATGTCTCAGGGTATTCCGGCTTTGGAGGAGCATCTCCGGCAACTCCGTTCCACATGGGTGCAGATTGAGGATCGCCTTCATCGTTCTATGCAGCGCCAAAAGTTCAAGGCTGATCGTAGGCGTCTGACCGCACCTTCCTACCAGGTTGGTGAGTTTGGCTGTCCTCCCGCAACTTCAACCTTCATGTGCCTTCCAATAAATTGGCTCCCCGTTATGTTGGTCCTTTTCGAGTACTCCGACGGGTTAATCCTGTGGCCTACGCTCTTGACCTTCCTCCTGCTATGCGCATCTCCAATGTTTTTCATGTCTCCCTCTTGAAACCATTGGTTTGTAATCAGTTTACCACTGTGTTGCCTCGTCCCCGTCCTATCTTTGTTGACAACCATGAGGAGTATGAGGTCAGCAGTATTATTGACTCTCGTATGTCCAGGGGCCGTGTACAGTATTTGGTTCACTGGAGGGGCTACAGTCCGGAGGAGTGTTCTTGGGTTCCCTCCTCTGATGTTCATGCTCCCGCCCTCCTCCGTGCCTTCCATGCCCGTTTCCCCAATAAGCCTTTTGTCCTCCCGCGGGGGAGGGGTCGTTGAGGGGAGGGTACTGTCAGGGTTTTTCCCTGTTTTGTTTGCCATATGCTGCTGGCAGCCATTTTACTCACCTCTCTTCTTGACTATTGTGCATTGTGGGGGATGCTGCTCATTTCCTGCACTTCCTTTTATGGCCAGACTGGTGTGCATCATCCATGTGAGACAGGATGCAGTCTCAGAATTGTGATGTCATCACTTATTATTTAAAGGGCCTCTGTTCAGTATGCTTTGCCTTTGCGTTGTCTCAGACCTGTTTGTGAGAGTTTCCTGTGTATTACCTGGCTGCCTGACATCCTTCCTGGTTCCTGATCCCTGGCTTGTTCCTGACTCTGCTGTTTTCCTTGTTCCTGATTCCGGCTCGTCTGACTATTTGCTTTGGCTCCTGACTCGGCTCGTCTGACTACCAGCTCTGGTTTTGACTCCTGGCTTGTTATTTAACTTGTGGACTTTTTATTAATTTTTGCTATTAATAAAGGTGTGATTATTTTTGCACTTCTCGTCTCAGTCTGATTCCTGGCACCCTGACAATATCCCTCTGAATGTGAATACTTGCTAGTAGTAAATAGCATGTATTTCACACGTACAGAGATTACCATGAAGCATGCATCAGCTACTTGAAATGCTGGTGGATATTGTACATTTCACTGAAATATAGCAAAATTCAGATGTTTTGAAATGCTAAAAATCCATATTATACCATTTCAAAAAATATGATTCTCCTGTACATAGTACCCATTAATACAAATTATTTCACATAAATACCTGTGACACCAATGTAACAAAACAAACAAGTTAGGAATCACTTGTAGGTAACTACTGAATGATTTCTATACATTATCAGATACTTAAAGGGACATTAAACACAATTTTTTTCTTTCATGATTCAGATAGAGAATACCATTTTAAACAACTTTCTAATTTACTTCTATTATCTAATTTGCTTCATTCTCTTGATATTCTTTCCTGAAAAGCATAGGCTCACTAGCTTCTGATTGGTGGCTGCACATAGATGCCTCCTGTGATTGGCTCGTCCATGGGCATTGCTATTTCTTTAACAAAGGATATCTAAAGAATGAAATTAGATAATAGAAGTAAATTGGAATGTTGTTTAGAATTGTATTATCTGTCTGAATTATGAAAGAAAAAATTGGGGTTTAATGTCCCTTTAAATAATCATTCTATGTATATTTATTATTTTTTAAAATGCCATGATGTATATCTACAAAACTTGCAATATGTGTTACAAATGTTATTTTCACTATAAAATGTGCACTATATCATATATATAAATGAGCTTAAAATAAAGTACATTTTTACCTCTCTACTGCAATTCACATTATTCTTTTTATGTTAGTATTTTATAATGAAGGCGCTTGATATAACTACAGTACTTCTATAATTAGACAGAATGTAATTCATAAAGGAGAATATGCTCTATGACTAATAAAGTAAAATTCACTTGAGATTTCTAACCTAAAACAAATGGTGTATCTTGTTCAGATGCAAATTTAGGAATTTAAAAAAATTCTCAAAAATTAATTGACATTTAATTAAGACTAATTTGCTTATGTTCTTTAGAGGGAAATCAAACATTTTTTCAGTTGAAAATAATTAATTAACTGATGCTGTCATAACTCAGGATGTATAAGTGTAAAACAGTCCCTTCTATGGCCTTTAGTGCAGAGTTTTGCATTAACAGTACCGTGTAGAAAATGTGTTGCAATCTTTCACAAATATTTGCAATTACAGCTCATTAACTATCATCACAATTGTAAAAACAAAAAAGTTAAAGAGAAATTCCCAGTAGAGACAGATTGTTATGACTATGTAATTCCTGGTAAATTATTTTTGAGTAGAGTATACATATGTTTTATTATTAGCTTGCATTTCCTATAATACATACCTTTGATTACTTATTTATTTTATCCTGGAATAGGGAGTCTTGGGGTCGGACTCTTGGCACTCCTGTAATGCAGTTGGAAGCTCAAGGGTGGAGTTAATGGGACTTTAAACACTAACTAAATGCTAGCTAGAATTATGCATTCAAAGAAAAAATTAGTCAGAGAATAACATGTAAATGTATTTTTAAAGTTTCATTAGCTGTTTAAATATTGACCAAATAAGTGTAAAGTTTTATTGTCTATAAAACAAAGGGAGCTGCCATGTTGTAACTTAGGTTACCTTCTCTGCTGTGACCAATTAGGGACAGTTATAAACAGGTCACAAGAATGTGCAGCCAATGACTGTGTGGAATATAATAGTGTTCTGCACTTCCATTTCTAACAGGAACCGAAAAGCTCTCATTTCAGAATGGAATTATAGTAAAAGGGGACAAAATAAATTAAGTATATTGTAAAGTTATATATATATATACAGTGCTTTTTTGTAAAAGAAAAGGTGCCGGTACTCAAAAAAAAGGTGCCGGTACTCACTGATTATTGATTGAAATTCTGCTCAGTAACTTTGAAAAAAGCAATGTAAAAATCTTCAAAACAACAAAGCCCCGGGGCCAGATGGCTTTCCTAGCATCTTCTATAAAAAATTCTCAAAGCAGAGTTTAAAAATGTGTAATTTCGGGGGCGGAGTTACGCCGTGCTGGAACATGGCCGCGTTTTGACACAGCTCCGTGTCAACCAGCTCTCTCTCTGCTCCATAAATGGTTCAGACACAGCCTAATTGACGTTTTGGAGAACCAGAGGAGCCCCGCTACCTGCACAGACTGCCTTGCTAACTAGCTGACCCCGGATCCTTTGCGGCCACCGATCGGGTTCTTTTATCAACTCCCGATACGCCGCCATCTTGGACTTGCAGGGACCTGCTCCTCTCAAACAGCGGGTGATTTCCCCAGAGCTCACACAGCGCTATCGATTGGAGGTCGCCGTAAGCTTACCCCGCAGACACGGTAATTGCAGTGACCACCGGGCCACCCGCTCCTTTGAAGGCCGCAACCCACAGCAATCCCTGCAGGGCCTGAGGACAGGCTGCAACACCCACGAGGTATTTGCTCAGTTTCTTAACAGCCCAGGGTAGGGCGCAAGTTTTTAGCGGGGCCGTAACAGAACTGAACCCGAAGTTTGGGTGATAAGTTGGGATCATTACCTAGAAGCTCTGAACAGTGTTAACCAAGATTAGCTTACAAGCCCCTGATAGCGCAGTTTGATAAAACTTTCCCACGCACTTGAAGAATTCACAAGCTGCATATAAAGCCCTTTCTTACAATAAAATAGAGAGTTGGGTCTTGCTTTGAACTCTCAGCTTTCTCATTAAGAATATAAAGCCGCAGGGCCTCTCCCTAATCCACAGGCACATCTCAAGGCAATACAATGGCCTCTAAAAAGGGGCAGAAGCCTGAAAAGCCCAACAGCAGACCCCCTCAGTCTCTTCCTTTTTTCAGACAACAGAGGCAGCTACTACTGCAGGCATGGAGACCGATGAGATACTATGTGTACCCAGTTCTATCCCATTCTCACAAAACCAACAAGATCAATTACAGGCCATACAAACTAAATTGGCATCTTTGCCTTCAAAATCAGACCTTGACTCACTAAAAGTATTTATCAAGGAGGAATTAAGAGACCTGAAAAAAGATCTAAATGAGATGGGTAACAGAATTGAATGCTTGGAGGAGGGCCAAGAGACTTTAAATAATCTTGTTAGTTCAAATACTCAGCAACTTTCTATCCAGGACTCTATGGTCCAGTCCCTGCAAGATAAGGTTGAAGACCTTGACAATCGCGGGCGCAGAAATAATTTGCGCATCCGCGGGATCCCAGAGTCTATCCTCCCAGACCAGCTTAAAGACTATCTAAAAAGCCTATTTCAACATCTCTCTCCAAACTTACCAACTATTCTACCTGAAGATCTGGACAGGGCACATAGGGCTCTGCGGCCACTGCCTAAACCCCCTCTGCCCCCACGTGATGTCATTGTCAGATTCCTTCGTTTTACTGCTAAAGACAACATCTGGCAAGCGGCACGGTCTCAACAGTCTATCTCATATGAGGGCCATACCTTACAAATTTATCAAGATCTCAGCCCATACACGATCCAAAGACGGAAAGAAATCAAATTTATTACGAACACGTTGCAAGAGCATTGTATCAAATACCGCTGGGGATTTCCGTTTAGCTTGGTAATCACTCATGAAGGATCCCAGATTATCTACAAAGATTATAATGATCTTGACCATATTTCCAGATCTCTCAACATTAAGTTTGCACCGCCATCTGATGCAGTCTTTAACCCTTTAAGGACACAGCTTTCTGTTTGCTCAATTGTTTTATGACGAAAAAATTCCGTCATATGTCCTTAAGAGGTTAATATTCCTTCCACGTCTAAAGAGCAAGCACCCTCGCACGCAAGGGACCAACGATCTCAATGGCAAAGGGTTCTGCCTAAACGGAGAAGAACAAATTCACAGCGTCCCGAAGATGGTGCACCACCACGATGAGATAAGATCACTCCTGAACTTTTGAAAATGTACTTATCTATCTTGACTGAAGTGGGATGTGAAAACCCACCAGTAAACCCTATATAGTTAATCTTCCGGCCGCAGCCATATGGCTCTTTCAGACTGATACTTACTACAAGGACACTGCCTATACAAGGAAGTTGTGCAATACCTGATGTGGTAATGTACTGTACAGAGTTAAATTAGAATTTTGTTTTAAACATGTTGTCAGGGTTTTTTTTTGAAAATGTTTTTCCGAAGAGAATAGGAATGTATTTAACAAAGTACAGTGCAGCTATTTTAAGGTTGTTCTGCTCCGGGTTGGGGAGGTTGGTATAGGTACCTAATTAATGTGAGCACTACCCTTAGCCCTAAGCTTATAGAAGATACAAACCCGTGTCTTTTACTCCATCCCATTACCTTTCCCCTCCCCCTCCTAGTAACAATCCAAGGGCTCCTCCAAATGTCTAGACTAATAAATATACACGTCAATGAACAATATAGCTGGTTAATTGTCTTTTCAGTTAGCCATCGCAGCATGTTTATACTGTCTCCTCCAAAGCCATACTTAATTGATACTAGTCAGAGAGTTAGTAAGGCAATGTTTTTCCCCCTTCTTGTAAGGTGTATGTTAATATGTTTCGTACACTAATTACACACGATGTATCTACCATGTTTTATTGTTGTTCAGAATTTCTCTGTAATGCTTTGTTTCAGGTTGATTTATACTTACTGTTTTATTTTGTTCAGATCTCATATGGAGTTATGACTTCAGACGGACCTCCTACTACACTAATCTATACCTACTCCCCAATATGGAGACCACACGTGAGAAAAATATAAAGTTAATCTCCCACAATGTAAAAGGATTTAACAGCCCATTTAAAAGATCCATAGCACTACGGGAATATAAAAAAATAAAAGCGGATATATTGTTCATTCAAGAGACCCACTTTAAGAGGGGATTTGAACCTAAGGCTGGCCTTCAGAAATTCGGAGAGGTTTTCCTCTCTTCACACACTAACAAACACAATGGGGTTGGGATATTAGTGAACAGTAGATTGCCATTCCGCGTAATTTTGACACACAAAGACAAAGAAGGCAGGTACATTATAGTAGTGGGGTACCTATTTCACAAGTTAGTAACGCTTGCAAACATCTATGCCCCTAACGTTAACCCTTTACCCTTCTTTCTCCAGCTGAATAAAATACTTCTTGAAACATCCAGGGGTAGTTTAATAGTGGGTGGTGACTTCAACCTAGCGCTTGACCCAACCCTTGACTGCTCCACAGGCACGTCCTCGGTACCTAACAAAACACTTAGACAAATTAAATCAACCCTCTCACAACTGCCCTTGCATGACACATGGCGATTACACCACCCTAATGATAAAGATTATTCATTCTACTCAAACCCACATCACCTATATACCAGAATAGATTATTTTTTCGCAGATGTAAATAGTCTTTCATTCGTCACCCATACTGACATCTACCCTATCACCTGGTCAGACCACTCCAAAATCAGCTGCCATCTTAAATGGCCTACCTCTTCACCCTCCAATTCTTGCTGGAGATTTGACGATTCTCTCCTTCGAGATCCCTTGCTCTATATCCAGATTCAAAAATCGCTAATTGATTATTTTAAAAGAAATGACATTCCCGACACCGGCATACATAACATCTGGAACGCTCACAAATGCGTGATTAGGGGTGAACTCATTGCAATAAAAGCCGCTAAGACTAAACAACAAAACCGCTATATTCAGTCCCTATTAGAAGATATAGATAAACTGCAGACACTACACAAAACATACCCCACAAATACCTCACTATTAGACAGCCTTAGCCATAAACGAGATCAGTTACACATTTTTTTGGGTACTGAAGCGAAAAAAAAGGCTTTGTTTCTCAGAAAGATGTACTATGAAGGAGCCAACAAGCGGGGAAAACTACTAGCCAGACAATTAAAAAGACGAACAAATAAACAATATATAATGAATGTACGCGGCCCCTCGGGTAACCTACACTCGACCACTGCTGACATCACGAAAGCATTCATGGACTACTACGACAACCTTTATAATATTAGACGTGATGCGACCGACCCCTCCCCAACAGACATAGCAGACTATCTATCAAACTTAAATCTCCCTAAGCTAACTTCGGAACAAATAGATACACTAGATACCCCACTTTGTGAATAAGAACTTATTGAAGCTATCTCCTCTCTCCCCTCGGGTAAAGCCCTGGGCCCCGATGGCTTTAGCAACTCCTATTATATTCAATTTAAAGAAATATTGTCACCATACCTCCTAATCAGAGCATAGACTCTGGCGGGGGGTTTCCCTCGTCCTCGTTGCGAGCGCACATATCACTAATACCTAAGCCAGGTAAATCACCAGAACAAATATCACACTATCGCCCGATCTCGCTCATTAATACTGATTTAAAGAATTTTGCGAAAATTCTAACAAACCGTATAAACCGGTTCCTCCCTTGCCTTATACATAATGATCAGGTGGGCTTTGTGCCCGGGCGCGAGGCAAGGGACAACACAGTCCGCAATCTACATCTAATCTGGCACATCACAAACTCACACATCCCCTCAGCAATAATATCCACCGATGCCGAAAAGGCCTTTGACCGGGTCAACTGGTCTTTTCTGAGAGCAGCTCTAGAAGCATTCGGCTTTAGCTCAATCACCCTGAAACGAATATTCGCATTATATGTATCACCTAGCGCCCGTATTTTAGTTAATGGCTCCCTCTCACCCCCTATCGATATAAACAATGGAACACGCCAAGGTTGCCCTCTCTCACCTTTACTGTTTGCACTCCTCATTGAAACCCTAGCCACCAAGATTAGGAACAACCCTGAGATTACAGGAATTTCGGTGGGACGGGAAATCTACAAGTTATCCCTTTTCGCCGATGATATCCTTTTTACGATTACTAACCCTGAACACTCCATCCCCCCCCTCCCTACTGACGGAGTTCTCTACTTTTCACAACCTAACAAATTTTCTGATAAATCAGACCAAATCTGAAATAATGGGCTTATGCCTCCCACTAGACTCAATAATTTCAATCAAAAAAAGCTGCCCCTTTAAATGGTGCAAAGCATCCATTAAATATCTAGGTATATTTCTAACTGACTCAATTGATATGATCTTTTCAGCTAATTTTCTCCCAATTAAATCAGCAATTACGAGAGACTTGTCCTCCTGGAGCTCGAAGAAATTAAACTGGTGGGGGCGAATTAATACTTTAAAAATGAATGTCTTCCCGAGACTCCTCTACATCATGGAGGCTCTACCTATCCCCCTACCCCCTAAATACATACCCCAGATGCAAAACTTATTTAGCGCCTTTGTGTGGCAAAGGAAGCCACCGAGAATTAATAAATATACCATGACCTTGTCTAGATCTCATGGTGGTCTAGGAATACCTAATTTAGAAGCATACAGAACCTCAATATTTATGCAGAGGTTGCTGGATTGGAGGGTTGGAGACACACAAAGTAGATGGGTTCGCCTTGAAAACTATCTAGGACCTGGTATACCATTACACAATTTATGCTGGAGGGCAGACTTTTACGACCAGACAAGGCTCATCACTAATCCGATTACAAGAGAAACAGCCTCCCGATGGAGCTGGGCCTCTATACATTACCCACACATCTCTTCTAGCCCAGGACCCCTAACCTCCCTACTCCACAACCCTGACTTCACTATCTTTTCACTAGTTAACACGGGCTCTTCTACCCGGGAGCTACCCGACACACTTATCCACCACGTCACCATTAATGAAACAATATGCACACAGGACCAATTGATAGAACGTGGCTTTGAATGGGCGAGAAACTGGTTCTCATATAGAAGATTACACAATTACATATCTACTCACCAAAATCAGAATAATATGGTCCGCATCCCTACCAATCTGGAGAAAGTATTTCTTGTAACTTGCCCAGTTAAACATTCACTGTCTACCATTTACAAAATTCTCACACACCCCCCTCCCCGGGTAACTTACCAAACTCTATGGAAATGTGGGAAAGAGAATTGGGAACCATCATCCTACCTCAAACAGCGTCTAATATATTTTTAAATACAAAAAAGTCATCTACCTCTTCCTCCATCTTAGAAACAAATGATAAAATCCTTCATTGTTGGTACTTGACCCCCCGCAGGCTTCATCGCTTATACCCTAAGCTCAGTAATAGATGCTGGAGGTGCGGACATGTAGGAAGCGGTATGGGCCACATGTGGTGGTGGTGCTCCCGGCTTAACCACTTTTGGTATCAAATCATAAGGGAAGTTGAGCATATCCTTAAAATAACTATCCCTCCAGACCCTTTGGTTTGGTTATTAAACAAGTCCACCCCTCTCCCTTTCAAACAACTCCTCTCTATATTCAGGATTTTTACCAACAGTGTAAAAATTCTTATAGCTCAAAGGTGGAAGTCTAAAGAGGTTCCCACGTTGACAATGTGGCGAGATAGGGTCACTGAACTCCTGGAATTGGAGGAATACTCAGTATATAAAAGAGGGAACACGGGAAGTTTTACAATGTTACAAGCAATGTGGGATGAATATATTAGAAATGTTTAACTCTCATCATTTACAGCAACTACCCAATATATATGATTGCTTAATGCTAGTGTGGTCCCCAACTAAGAAGTCAAAATCATATCATAGACGCCTGATCTACTCCCTCTGAGACTGAACAACAGTTCCTTGAAATTACCGTTATAATGTTTGATAATACCTAGTTATTTTTGTTTTACTTAAAATTTTAATAGACCGTAAATCCATAGTTGCTATACCATCTCTATTTGCCTTTAACACAATTTCTTTTGTTTTTGTGTTTTGTACCAATGTGTAAACGATGTATTCTCTGCACGATCTCTTTTCTAATAAAAAGAAGTTACAAAAAAAAAAAAAATTCTCAAAGCAAATGATACCAGTGATGCACTCACTTTTTAATGAGATTAAATCTGATGGGCAGATGTTGAAGAAAAATCTCGAAGCTTCGATTGTTGCTATTCCTAAGCCGAACAAAGATACTTCACTGTGTAGCAGCTTCTGACCGATTTCTTTAATTAACGTAGACACTAAACTTTATTCCAAACTCTTGGCTGATAGGTTGGTCAACCTTTTGCCTACCCTTATACAGGTAGACCAAGTCGGCTTTACTAAAGGCCGTCAAGGGCCGGACAACACAAGAAGATTGTTGTCTGTATTTTCGGACGCGACCAGGATGAAGACCCCACTGGTGGCCCTGTCTCTTCATGCCGAAAAGGCCTTTGACAGGGTCAGGTGGGAGTTTATCTGGGAGGTGCTTAGGACCTTCAGCTTTCCACACCAAATTGTTTTGGCCATTCAAGCTCTCTACTCTTCGCCTTACGCGAGAATTAGAGGACCAGGTTTCTGCTCCCCAGCAATTACCATCTCGAACGGCACCAGGCAGGGGTGTCCCCTTTCCCCCCTAATTTTTTCATTGGTAATGGAGCCATTCGCCCAGGCTGTTAGACAATCAGATCAGATTTCTGGAGTCCCATATCCTACTCATGATGAGAAAATAGTCCTCTTTGCGGATGACGTGACCCTGCTGTTGACTAACCCAGAGACTTCGATTCCGTCTGTTTTCCACCTAATCGATCTATTTAGCAGTCTTAGTTATTATAAGTCTAATGTTACAAAAACAGAGGCCTATGCATTGAACTTCTCGGCTGATCAACTCCTTATCTTGCAGAAAAGATTTAACTTTCAATGGTCCACTGAACACCTGACTCATCTGGGAGTGATGTTAAGTGGGGACATCGATACTGTGCTGAAATTGAATTTTGACAAATTACTCTCTGATATCAAAGCTCTAACGTTAACATGGGACCATCAGGAAATCTCGTGGCTCGGTCGAGTTGCCACGCTTATGATGTCCCTCCTTCCGAAGGTGGTGCTTACCGATTAATGTCCCATATAGAATTCTCCAACAGATTCATAGGATCTTCCTACACTATGCATGGAAGAATAAAATCCCAAGAGTTGCATATAAGACCCTTCAACAACCATTTTCTTGAGGAGGTATTGCGTTCCCGAATATCTACTTATACTATGAGGCGGCAAGACTCACGCACATTTCTGCGTGGGGACCGGCAGCTGAGAGACCGGGATGGCACAAGCTGGAAAAACTTGCCTTACCTCAAGGGGTGGACCTACTTGATGCTATCTGGGCTCCTAACCATGCAAATCTATGCGCCCAGGTCGATAACCCCATTGTTAAACAGACCATTAACATTTGGCACGACCTCCGTCATCCCTCAGGCATTTCGCCACATCCCTCCCCTGTTCATAGTCTGGGTGGTTTATTGTGGAGCTCTCCTAATATCCATCTAGATTTTTGGAAAAGGAGAGGTGTTAACCTCATATTTGACCTATATTCAACGGGAGTTCTTGCCACCGCGACACAATTGGATGGATCCGATGGAGAAAACCCATTGTGGTTTAGGTTTGAGAGCTACAGAGTGCTAAGCCTCATTAGATCTAAGGGATTCCCTAAAGCAACCCTTAGAGAAAAGACCAAGTGGGAGGAGAGCAGGGCCGGACTGGGACCAAAAAGAGGCCCTGGCATTTTAGGACAAAGAGGCCCCGCTCAACATTTCTTATTTAACGTATACCAAACCTCACATGTCACTCACATGTCACAAACTGATATATTTATCATACTGTCATGTCACGAGTCACTCACATATCAAAAAATACTGATATATTCTCATATTGTCATGAGTCACTGAGTCACATGTCATATACTGATATATTCTGATACGGTGTCATGAGTCACTCACATGTCACAAAATACTGATATATTCTGATACTGTCTGTCATCATGAAAGTGACTCATGACAGTATCAGAATATAAAGTATGTGACTGAGTGACTCATGACAGTATTAGTCTCAGAATATATAAGTATGTTGCATGTTATGTGAGTGACTCATGACAATGACATGATGACAGACAGTATGATACATGTATGATACATTTAATCTAGTCAGGGATTACTCAATACTGTGAGGCAGCAATAATAATTTTTATGTGCCATATAAATGCTACTTAATTAGCAGTTATACAAGCACTCATGTGTTACCAAGTGAATATTTATAGCCCTTTGCACCTATATGCTATGTAGGCTTTGTTTGCCTCGTAACAACCACTGTGTAGAATGTAGTACACTGAGACAATTTGCAGGATTTTGAGGTATTTTACAGCAAAATCTAGCAAAATAAATAATGCAGCATTTACAATTTATGTTGATGAGTAAATTAAGGGTGAAATTATTCTGGGAATGATGTGTACCTCATATTCTTAATATGGCTGAAAATAACATTTATGCATTGGAAATTCTCTGTAGCTAGTAAGATTAACCATCCTATTTTTACTTAGCACATTTCATTTAGCAGCCATATTAAATGATGGTGTGCATGCTAATAATTATGAAAAAAACTATCTATCCTAGTTATAGATAGATATACACCTCTGCCAAACATACAGTATATGTTTTTTGTTTATTTTACAAAAGAATCTAGCTAAACCATATAAATTGTTAAGATGTAAATGTGTGTGTGTAGTATACTTTTTAACATACTGTACATGGTCCACAAATGTGACAAATCTATCCAATCCATAATTTGCAAAATAAGTTTCAGTAGAGTTATTTTTTGACCAAATAAAACAGCTCATTCATCCGCTGATTAACGTTCAGTGTTCTGTTCCTCACTCACTGTCTTAGACTGCTGTGTCAGTCCCTGGTCCGTGTGTCTCTCTCTGCTGCAGTGCAAACTGGGTCTGGTGGTTGTTTTCCTGGCGCCCACCCCAGGCATGTGTCATCCCCATACCCATATGGATATATGTCCGCGGTCCGTGAAGGAGTAAAACTGGGTGGGCGGGCCTACTAGGTATTAGCTAGCTACTACCATTGTCTACCAAAAGGTCCTCTCTGTACTCTGTCACCTTACCGTCACTTCAGTCCCTCTGGCTCACCTGGGCTGGCCCTCTATGAATGTCTGCATGCTCCGGAGACGGAGTCCTCACTGGTGGTCACTGTAGTCACAGTCTCAGATGCTTTCCCTCGCTGAGCCACTCCAAGTACTCTCTGATGAGATACATATGACAGTCACTGTGTCTCTGTCACATGGACACGGCACGCGGCATCAGTTTGGTGCTGCCGCGTCCCAGGGGGTGTGTCTTAACTACTCAGTGAGCTCAGCCTCAGTCAGTTATCGGATTGGACATTGTGCAGCTGGCGGCGGCTGTCCAATAACTTTTAAGAGGAATTATATTTATCATTAGGCAGGCTAATAGGCTAGGCTTGCAATGAAACAAATAAAGTAAACATATATATATATAAAAAAAAAAATCTCAGTCAGTTCTCAAACTTTTTTATGAATGCAGAACCTGGAAATGGCCCTTGCTATATTAAAAGCACTTAGTATGTGCTTTAATAGTAGGCGGGGCAAAGGTAACCGGCGGCCCACCGGGCAAATGCCCGGTATGCCCTATGGTCAGTCCAGGCCTGGATGAGAGATGGATTCGGGGTAAGGCTTTGTCCAGACCTTTATCATTTCATTATGCTACCCTCCTAAATGATCACTCAACAGGCCTCCCTTGGCAAATAAAAGCCTGAAGTTAAAGTAAATTGAATATTACAATCTCTGAAGACGAGATCTCCTCTGCGATCTCACTTACAAAAAAAAATGCTTCATTGCGTTACAGTGCTGGAAACATTTATGAAAGTGGTATTAAAATGGCATAGGGTCCCAGTGAGACTAGCAATGATGTACAAAAATAATAGAACGCAGTGCTGGAGAAACTGCGACCTGCCGGGCTCAGATCTACATATATAGTGGTCTTGCCCAAAGGTGAGTCCACTGTGGACAGAAGTTGAAATGCTTCTTCAGATGGTTAATTTAGACATACATTTGACCCCCCAATTGGCCCTACTTCATATCTTCCCACGCTCTACTCCCCTTTGCTCCAAAAGACTACTAATATACATTCTGGCGGCCACTAAATTATGTATTGCTCGAGCTTGGAAGCAAGTTGAGCCCCCAAGTCTAAATGAGGTGTGTGATTTGGTGAACCACTTCGCGTCCATGGAAAAATGTGTGGCCGGAGAAACCAATGGGTTGGAAGCTTATTGGGAAACCTGGTCAGACTTGATTGCTATTCAGTAGTTTATGAGACAATTTATTGGTTACAGCACTGTATTGCTGGAAGTATATTTCTGTGAACCGAGACTCTTTATTTATGTGTTTTTTTTTGTTTTTGTTTTTTCCTCCCTTCCTACCCCTTTCTCTTCTCCATTCACATCCCTCACCTATTTCTTTCACCTTATTATGTTCTACTTTCTAGCTACCCTATGAGGGAGATGCTGAGCTATATATAACATTAACTTTTATGTAGTCTGACAGATTCCCTACGGTCAGATATTTATCCATATTTGATCACTTTCTACTAGATTTCCTTAACATGGCAAATGTTAGCCCTGTTCCCCTTCCTTATCCCTTTGACTTGGAGAACCCTTTGTCATTGGAGCTCATTATATTGGGTTATGTCCTATACAACCATTTCATGCCATGTCGGGGGCCCTGGGCCTTCGTCTCTTTCTATGTTCAGATTCAGGGTTCTTATCCTATAATATACAAATGGTATAGGATATATTTGTATTGTTGGATAATTTTCTGTTTAAATTCTTTGATTTAAATGTTTTCTAGACCTGCAGTCTGTAAACCAATACTGATCTTATATTGTACTTCATGATTCTCGTAACATTCTGCTCTGGACCTGTTGTTATGTCTGTATTGACTCTATATCTCCAATAAAAAAAAGAAAAAAAAAAAGCAATGCAAATATTATTTACAATGTCTGCTGTATTTTGCAGACCCTCTTGTGAAAACTAGAGTATTTATATTATGATTACAAATATTACCTATTATGAGTTGGCAGAGGTGGGGGTTCTCAGTACCGATGAGTACCCCCACAAAAAAGCCCTGTGTATATATATATATATATATATATATATATATATATATACACACAATTTATAATTTTATATTATTAATTTAATGTGCCTTTAAAGAGACAGCATACACCAATTTTCATATAAATGCATGTAATAGACAATACTATCATAAAGAATATGCAGATACTGATATATAAATCAATATAAAACATTTTAAAAATGTACTTAAAAGCTTCCAGTTTAGCCCTGTTGATAAGGTTAGGCTGGGACACCCAGTGAAAGGGGCTTGGAGAGCAGGAACAGCAGAGCCCCCCCATATCAAAAGACCCTTTACACAAACAGGAGCAAGCTGTCTGTAGACATCAATATACATGTAAAACTTTGGGGCTTGGTTAGGAGTCTGAAAATCGGTGCAATGTTATTTAAAAATAAGCAAAACTATACATTTTTACAAAAACACCCCAAGATGGGCAATATTATTATTATTATCATCATCATCAGGTATTTGTAGAGCGCTAACAGTTTCCGCAGCGCTATGAACATAGGTGGTATATACAAACAATTACAGGGATCAAATGGGTAGAGGGTCCTGCCGAGAGTTGCACTGTTGTAGTCGGCTCTTATGAAGGTGGACTACAAACAGCTGGGCTCATAGGCTTACATGCTATGGGGTTTAATGGGATAGCAGATAGGAAAGTTAGTGTAGGTTGTATGCGTCCCTGAATAGTAGAGTCTTCAGGGAGCACTTAAAGCTTTTAAAACTAGGGGAGAGCCTTGTGGAGCGAGGCAGAGAGTTCCACAAGATGGGAGCCAGTCTGGAAAAATCTTGTAAACGGGAATGTGAGGAGGTAATAAGAGAGGAGGAGAGTAGGAGATCATGTGCGGAACAAAGGGGTCGGGAGGGAGATTATCTGGAGAGAAGATCTGAGATGTAGGGGGGAGCAATGCAATTGAGGGCTTTATAAGTCAGAGTGAGAATTTTGTGTTTAATCCTGGAGGCAAGAGGAAGCCAGTGAAGGGATTGGCAGAGAGGTGCGGCAGATGAAGAGCGACGTGTAAGGAAGATGAGCCTGGCAGAGGCATTCATTATGGATTGAAAAGGAGCTAGGCGGCAGCTAGGGAGACCAGAGAGGATGGAGTTGTAGTAGTCGAGGCGGGAAAGGATGAGAGAGTTGATTAAAATTTTAGTTGTGTCTTGTGTAAGGAAATGTCTGATTTTAGCAATGTTTAAGGTGGAAGCGGCAGGCTTTGGCCAAGGACTGAACGTGAGGAGTGAAAGAAAGATCTGAGTCAAGTGTGACCCCAAGACATCGGGCATGTGAGGTTGGGGTAATGATGCAGTTATCAACAGTTATAGAGACACAGGATGTGGAGATTTTGGAAGAAGGGGGGGAAATAAGGAGCTCAGTTTTGGAGAGATTTAGCTTGAGGTAGTGAGAGGACATCCAAGATTAGATATGAGAGAAGTTAGTGACACGGGTTAGCAAGGAAGGAGATAGTTCTGGTGCAGAGAGGTAGATTTGAGTATTGTTGGCATACCGATGATAGTGAAACCCATGGGACTTTATTAAGGAACCTAATGAGGATGTGTAGATTGAGAAGAGAAGGGGACCGAGGACAGAGCCTTGCGGTACCCCAACAGAAAGAGGTAACGGGGCAGAGGATGCCCCAGAGAAGGATACGCTAAAGACAGAGCCGTGTCGCAGATGCCAAAGGATTAGAGTGTATGGAGAAAAAGAGGGTGGTTGACAGTATCAAAGGCTGCAGACAGATCAAGGAGGATAAGCAGAGAGAAAAATATAAAGATAGGGGGCGCCCTTATGGAACTATGTATAATATATGCACAAATACACACACCTCTTAGACAGGTGGATATAGACAATGGTATATCTATGTAAGGCTATACTGCTATATATGATACAAAAGTGTAAAAATTATATAAATTAGTAATATAGTCCCTGTTAGGATGCCCATATACTAACAAAATAATCATATAATACAATACAGATGTGATAAGTGTACTGTCTACAATTTCTAACGCAGATTTAATCTCATCTAGAGATAATAAAGTCCACACTGGGTAATTGGTGTTGCAGGTCTAGGCAGCTATCTGTAGAGGATCAAGGCCACGATCCAAGGTCAACAATCTGTAGATGATACAAGAACACAGAAGCGCCACATGGCCCAATATTGTTTGGCCCAATATTGTTTGATGACAAATATAAATAAATAAGGTATCAGGTAGATACACTCACATTTAGGATGGCACCCCTAGTGGTGCAGAAGGAGCGGTCTGGGAGCAGTCACCCAGAAGACTGAGCTCCGGTGGATATTCAGTAATCTGCAGATAATTATATAGAACACAAGAGTGCCTATATTGCCTACTCTTGTAGGCCATATAGGCACTATTGTGTTCTATATCATTATCTGCAGATTACTGAATATACACCGGAGGTCAGTCTTCTGGGTGACTGCTAACTGATCCCAGACCGCTCCTTCTGCACCACTTGGGGTGCCATACTAAATGTGAGTGTATCTACCTGATTGCAATGGATCAAGGAGGGGGTTTAATGTAAGGAAATGTGATAGACGTCCATATACTAGCTTTTCAAGAAGCTTTGAGGCAAGAGGGAGTAGGGAAATAGGGCGGTAGTTGGATGGGGAAGTTGGATCGAGAGGTTTTTTGAGGATAGGTGTGACTAATGCATGTTTAAGAGATGTGGGAACTATACCAGTGCTGAGGAAGAGGTTGAAGATGTGTGTGAGTATAGGGGTAAGGGTAGAGGAGAGGGAGGGGAGTAGTTGTGAGGGGATGGGGTCGAGGGGACAGGTAGTGAGGTGAGAGGATAGTATAAGGGCAGAAACTTCTTCCTCTGTAACAGGGGCAAAAGAGCTAAATTTATGGCTGTGTGTGTTTTGGATGATTGTAAGCTTTTGAGGGGGTGGGAGACCGGTAGTATGTTGAGAGCTGATTTAATTTCTGATGGAGTCGATTATGTTGTCGAAGTAGCTTGCAAAATCTTGAGCTGAGAGAAAAGATGTGGTCGGAGGTGGGGGTGGGCGGAGAAGAGTATTGAATGTGGAGAACAGACATTTTGGATTTGAAGATAGAGTGGAGATAAGAGTGGAGAAGTAATGTTGCTTATATAGATTAAGGGCAGAGTAGTAAGTGTTCAAGATGAATTTATAGTGAAGAAAGTCAGCAGAACTCTGAGATTTCCTCCAGTGTCGCTCAGCAGTACGGGAACATCTACATAGGTACCGTGTCAGAGGAGTATGCCAGGGCTGAGGATAAGTGTATGTTTTCCGAGCTTTGGTAGGTAGGGTCAGATTATCAAGGACCGATGTAAGGGTGGAGTTATAGTGGCAGATAGCTTCATCAGGACAGGAAAAAGAGGGGATGGAAGAAAGAAGAAGGTTAAGAGAGCTATCGAGCTGTTGCTGATCTAGTGACTTGATACTTCTGTGAAGTTTAGTCTGAGGGGTAGAAGGAGAGAGGATTGTAGGGAGGGAGGTGATGTTACAAGTGAGGAGGTGGTGATCAGAAAGAGAAAAAGGTGAGTTTGTTAAGTTTGAGATAGTGCATTGATAGCTAAAAATCAGATCAAGGGAGTGACCATCTTTGTGAGTGGGAGAGTCAGTCTATTGTGACAGGCCGAAAGAGGAAGTGAGTTGAAGTTGTTTTGCAGAGGAGGCAGTGGGATTATCAACAGGGAGATTGAAGTCACCGAGAATGAGAGCAGGGGTATCCAAGGAAAGGAAGTAAGGTAGTCAGGTGGCAAAGTGATTTAGAGAGCCAGAAGATTGAGAGAGTCGGAGATAAAGAGGTCATGGATAGAAGTGAGCTTGTTGCAAACAGAGCAAGAGTTCCAAAGTGCGCAAGTGAAGGGGGTGGTGGCTTTAGATGCAAGAGGAATGAGATTAAGGTTACCAGAGTTTTGTTTTTGAAGTCTATTGAAGGGTACACATGGGTGTGCAGGGCAAGGAAGTTGTGGGGGACCAGGATTAGGGGAGATGTCGCCAGCAGCTAGTATGAGCAAGAGGGAGATTGACATGAGATGAGATGCGGATTTGCAGTAGTGAGACTGTTTTTGTGATGAGTTGCAAGGGACATAATCTACTAAACATTTATGCAAAGAAAAATCTAGTGTACATTGTCCCTTGGGGTTTGGGCTTTTCGGTAGAGGAGTGGGATGCCAGGGTAGAATTTTGTGTTATTTAGAGGAGTATAGGTGGTTTATGTTAGGGAATTTCAAGAATCAAATGAAAAGCAGACTAAACCAATTATCAATGGTCAATGCATTTTTATTATACGTAAACAGTTTTTAAGAAATTTGGAACCCTAGTTTTATAACAGTATACTGTCTGGTGTAGCCTACATAATGTATAATTAAGTTAGCTCTGAGCACAATCACAGAATGGATGTCATACTTTTGGCAGGTTCCAGAGAGCAACATTCTTAAGAAGAGCAAATAAGTATTTTAGTGAACCAGCTGCTGTAGCACAGTGGCGTCACTAGGGTTGGTGTCACCCGGTGCGGTAAGTTATGGTGTCACCTCCCCCCAGAAAGCAGACACACACACAAACACAAAAACACAGGCACACACACATACAAACACTCAGACACACTTAAAGGGACACTAAACCCATCATAAAAGTTACCTCCATTAGCCAGATCAATATAAATACAGGTGGCCGTCGTTTTACAACGGTTCAATTTACACTGTTTCAGAATAACAAACTTTTTTTCCAGTCATGTGACTGTTATTGAAAAGCATTGAGAAGCAGTGCATTTATTAAAATAGCCAGTAGGTGGAGCTGTCCGCTTGTGTTGCAGCAAAGCCAAGCAAGCTGAAATTAATCAGTTTAACCAGACATGAGCTATCAAGCAGATTTAAAAGGAACAAGATCTTCCTGTCTATAAATCAGTCCAAATTGGAATGCATAGAAAGAACTGTTTGCAGAAAAATGCAAGTGAAGTCTGTGTTGTGTGATTATTTTATTAGGTTTATAATGCTGTTTAGCAAATGTTTTTGTTCATTTAACTTAGTTTAATTATATATTCTGTGTTGTGTGATTATTTTATTAGGTTTATAATGCTGTTTAGCATGTAAAGTCTTCATTTCAAAGCTTTAAAAATAATTTATTAGGTGTTACTTATGACAATTTTGAGAGGGGCCTGGAACCTATCTCCCTCACTTCCCATTGACTTACATTATAAACTGGGTTTCAATTTACAACGGTTTCGATTTACAACCATTCCTTCTGGAACCTAACCCCAGCGTAAACTGAGGGCTACCTGTACGTACTTTTTGTAAATATCATTGCGTTTCATATGTTTACCCTTTCTGAGTAATCATCACCCGAAATTTTATAGAATTCCGAACCCACCGCCAGCAATAACTTCTAATCATCCAATCGAGACTGATAACCCAAGTTATCAACATGGCGGATTATCACTGCTATGCGCATGCGCGATTTTATCAAACGTCACTGGAAGAAAACATGCAAGCCGCTTATGGCTCAATGTGGAGTGAGTGAAAGAATATGCGAATGCGCGGGTAGACAAATAGATTTGCGCATGCGAACAGTGACATCTCAAGTTAATGAGATGCAAAGTGAAAGGATATGCGCATGCGCGGGTAGACAAATCGATTTGCGCATGCGAACAGTGACATCTCAAGTTAATGAGATGCAATTATTGAAATTACTACTGTTACGTTTGTTGTATTGTGCGCCTCCCATATTTGAGGGTTGGCTGATTATTAAAGGGACATGAAACCCAATTTTTTTTCTTTCATGATTTAGATAGAGCATGCAATTTTAAACAACTTTCTAATTTACTTCTATTATCTAATTTGCTTAATTCTCTTGAGATACTTTGCTGAAAAGCATATCTAGGCTCAGTAGATGCTAATTGATTGCTGCACATAGATGCCTCGTGTGATTGGCTCCCCTATGTGCATTGCTATTTCTTCAATAAAGGATATCTAAAGAATGAAGCAAATTAGATAATAGAAGTAAATTGGAATTTTGTTTAATATTGTATTATCTACTTAAATCATGAAAGAAAAAATGTGGGTTTAGTGTCCCTTTAAAATGAATATTTTTCATGTCTAGAAACTTCGTTTCAGACTACAAATAGGTATGTGAGGATATGTAAACATGTTACATATGATATTGATGATAAGTTGGTGGAAAAAAAACAAAAGTTTTGGAATCCTTTAAAAAGACACTCAGATGCACACACAAACACTCGGAAACATACTCAGACAGACACAAAAACACTCAGGCACACACACAAACACTTAGACACACACACACACAAAAACACTCAGGCACACACACAAAAGCACTCAGACACACACACACAAACAAAAACTCAGACACACACACATACAAAATATGTAAACTGCACTGCATTCATTATAAAGCTCATACCTGGAGATGCTCCCTGGCTCAGCAGAGCATTATATGAAAGATAAACAGAGCACTCTAAAAATAAATCACTAAAGAAAAGGTTTAGGCGGGCAAACTATGACAATTCTGCTCTCTGACTCTGTTCCAAGTCTGTCAGTGCACAACCCCGGGCCGCGTGCCTACCGCTTCTTTTATCCAAGCACCTCTGCTCTCTGCCCACCCCCAGACCCCCGCCTGCCCTCCCCTCCTACCTCTTCAGTGTGAACTTAGTGTACCGTAACCGTACCCGTCTGGTGGGCATCATACGTGGCTCCTTCACTTTAGAGACAGTGTCAGACAGTCATGCGGTCAGGTGCCAGGCATTCCCCTGATGATTTCCCAGTTCCCATTTAGAGAGACAGCACAGCAGTGAGTGACTCCACTGCTCCACACGTCACCGAGCAGTGAGCACAGATAGGCAGGCAGGTTTAGGCTAGCAGCGCAACTTCGCAAGCCCCACGGCACGTCCACAGCATTCATCGTGAAATTGGGCAGGGGAGGAGCAAAGTACAAACAAGCAAAAGCAGCCAGGAAAACTATTTGTGGAAATTGCAGCACTGGCTCATGGTGCAAAAAAATGAAGTGTCTACAACTTCCCCAGTCCCACTAATGTTCACAAATGCTGACCCCTCTAATAAAAAAATATATGCATCTCTACATTGTATTTCAATAAAATAAAAAAAAAGTTGTTTTTTTTTTGGTGGTGTCACCCCTTTCTGACTTCTCCACTTGGACTTTTAGCGTTCTCTGAGCAAGATGACCTATGGAAAGCTGATCATCTGATCTCACTGGGAATGTGCAGAAAGCATATCGTGTACCTTTGAGAGAGTATGCATATTAGATAGTCATACAGATAAAACAATTAATGACCGATTCAGAAATCGATCATTGTAGTCATGTGAATGTAATTCTGGTGCTACATAAGCACAGTATATGCAAAGTTAAAGTGTAAATGTGGTATTGGAGAAAATGCGAATCTGTTCTCTACAACTTGTTATTGGGCTGACAAGCTTCTTTAAACAACCGCACCACAAACGCTTTGGTACAAGGCTAACAGTACATCTGCCAGACTCGTCACCAAAGTGCTTGATGGAGAGGCTTTAGTCTTCCCTGTGAGTCAGCAGATGCAGTAACACTTTATAGCCACTAGGTGGCGTTTCGAGAGAGCAGGTTGCACTTGCAAGGAAGCTGGGATCTAAGCAAGAAACCACTGAGTTCGTAGTTCTAACCTGCTGCTCACTATCGGGGAACCATGAGAGCGATTATTCAAAGGGTCACTCAGGCCAGTGTCACCGGTAAGTGCGGAACAGTATGTGTATACTGACTGCAGTTACAAAGCCAGATAACGAGTGTTATACTTGTAGCAACTGCAGTAGGTGGTCGGCAAACCCACAGCATGTTTGTGGATATGCAGTGTTTCCACGCACCGTGAGAGTTCATGGAGCGTGTGTGTACTGACAGCGCAGCCACTGTAGTCTCCACCTAGGTAATGTATAGCAGGAAGCGGCTCGTGAACTTCCTGTGCTGTGTGCATCATCACCATGCCAATGCCCCGCTGCATATATATATATATTTGCTCCATACCAATACAATAATCTATTTTTGTCCCACTAGAATAACGTTTGGGTGGTTGCAGTAGGGCTTCTGTTTACATTATAGTAAAATTACAAAGTATTTTTGTGTGTGGTTTGCATAAGATTATTCACATCTGACTGTAGCAAGTAAAAGAGTGACACTGTTGTCCTGGTTCTATTTTGACTCCCAGTAACAAAATAAAAACAACATGCTATGTGTTTCAACCATGGTTTAAATACTGGAGTCAAGCTATCAGACAGTTTAAAAATCCAAGTCAAGCTATCAGACACTGTTTTGGAGCTATCAGACAGGTTTAAAACAGTAGTCAAGCTATCAGACACTTATTTGTTAGTACTTTCTTAAGACTATTAAAGGCTGTACCATACATATATGCTAATAAGAAATGTTTTAATGAATACCACAAGCATTTTTGTTATAAATTTCACTCAAATGTAAAAAAAAGTCATATTCCAGCATTTCTCTAAGCGTTAAAAACAAAATTCCCCATTGTTCACCACAGCTAGTTCAAACAATGACCCCACTAAGATATCACAAAGTATGGAAACTTTTTAGTGTGGAATTTTAAAAATATAGGGCCCCACACTTCCCTAAAATTGCAAAAATCATCACTTTCAAGCAATTTCACTTAGGGATAAAAGCAAAATCTCCCATTGTGCCACTACATTTTCACCACAGCTAGCTTACACAATGACCCCTCTACGATATCATAAATTTTGGAGAGTTTTTACTGTGGAATTTTAAAAATATTGGGCCCCAAATGTCCCTCGAATTGCATAAATTGGCCCTTTTCAGCAAATTCACTTAGCAATAAAAAAGAAATCTCCCATTGTTCCACAAAAATTTCACCACAGCTAGCTCACACAATGACCCCTCTATGGTATCACTAAGTTTGGACCATTTTTACTGTGGAATTTTAAAAATATTGGGCCCCAAATGTCCCTTGAATTTCATAAATCGGCCCTTTTCAGCAAATTCACTTAGGAATAAAAATGAAATCTCCCATTGTTCCACTAAAGTTTCACCACAGCTAGCTCACACAATGACCCTCTACGATATCACAAAGTTTGGAGACTTTTTACTGTGGAATTTTAAAAATATTGGGCCCCAAATGTCCCTTGAATTTCATAAATCGGCCCTTTTCAGCAAATTCACTTAGGAATAAAAAAGAAATCTCCCATTGTTCCACTAAAATTTCACCACAGCTAGCTCACACAATGACCACTCTACGATATCACAAAGTTTGGAGACTTTTTACTGTGGAATTTTAAAAATATTGGGTCCCAAATGTCCCTCGAATTACATAAATTGGCCCTTTTCAGCAAATTCACTTAGGAATAAAAAAGAAATCTCCCATTGTTCCACTAAAATTTCACCACAGCTAGCTCACACAATGACCACAATACGGTATCATTAAGTTTGGACCATTTTTACTGTGGAATTTTAAAAATATTGGGCCCCAAATGTCCCTTGAATTTCATAAATCGGCCCTTTTCAGCAAATTCACTTAGGAATAAAAAAGAAATCTCCCATTGTTCCACTAAAATTTCACCACAGCTAGCTCACACAATGACCCCTCTACGGTATCACTAAGTCTGGACTATTTTTACTGTGGAATTTTAAAAATATTGGGCCCCAAATTTCCCTCAAATTGCAAAAATAGTCACTTTCCAAAAATTTCACTTTGGGATAAAAAATAAATCTCCCATTGTTCCACTAAAATTTCACCACAGCTAGCTCACACAATGACCCCTCTACGGTATCACTAGGTTTGGACCATTTTTACTGTGGAATTTTAAAAATATTGGGACCCATATGTCCCTCGAATTGCATAAATAGGCCCTTTTCAGCAAATTCACTTAGGAATAAAAAAGAAATCTCCAATTGTTCCACTAAAATTTCACCACAGCTAGCTCACACAATGACCCCTCTATGACATCACAAAGTTTGGAGACTTTTTACTGTGGAATTTTAAAAATATTGGTACCCATATGTCCCTCGAATTGCATAAATAGGCCCTTTTCAGCAAATTCACTTAGGAATAAAAAAGAAATCTCCCATTGTTCCACTAAAATTTCACCACAGCTAGCCCACACAATGACCCCTCTATGACATCACAAAGTTTGGAGACTTTTTACTGTGGAATTTTAAAAATATTGGTACCCATATGTCCCTCGAATTGCATAAATAGGCCCTTTTCAGCAAATTCACTTAGGAATAAAAAAGAAATCTCCCATTGTTCCACTAAAATTTCACGACAGCTAGCTCACACAATGACCCCTCTACGGTATCACTAAGTTTGGACCATTTTTACTGTGGAATTTTAAAAATATTGGGCCCCAAATGTCCCTTGAATTTCATAAATCGGCACTTTTCAGCAAATTCACTTAGGAATAAAAAAGAAATCTCCCATTGTTCCACTAAAATTTCACCACAGCTAGCTCACACAATGACCCCTCTACGATATCACAACGTTTGGAGACTTTTTACTGTGGAATTTTAAAAATATTGGGCCCCAAATGTCCCTCGAATTGCATAAATTGGCCCTTTTCAGCAAATTCACTTAGGAATAAAAAAGAAATCTCCCATTGTTCCACTAAAATTTCACCACAGCTAGCTCACACAATGACCACTCTACGGTATCATTAAGTTTGGACCATTTTTACTGTGGAATTTTAAAAATATTGGGCCCCAAATGTCCCTTGAATTTCATAAATCGGCCCTTTTCAGCAAATTCACTTAGGAATAAAAAAGAAATCTCCCATTGTTCCACTAAAATTTCACCACAGCTAGCTCACACAATGACCCCTCTACGATATCACAAAGCTTGGAGACTTTTTACTGTGGAACTTTAAAAATATTGGGACCCATATGTCCCTCGAATTGCATAAATCGGCCCTTTTCAGCAAATTCACTTAGGAATAAAAAAGAAATCTCCCATTGTTCCACTAAAATTTCACCACAGCTAGCTCACACAATGACCCCTCTACGATATCACAACGTTTGGAGACTTTTTACTGTGGAATTTTGAAAATATTGGGCCCCAAATGTCCCTCGAATTGCATAAATTGGCCCTTTTCAGCAAATTCACTTAGGAATAAAAAAGAAATCTCCCATTGTTCCACTAAAATTTCACCACAGCTAGCTCACACAATGACCACTCTACGGTATCATTAAAGTGATGGTAAATGCATCAGTTGTGCAAGACAAATTTCTTTTGCTCTGACCTTAACTAGCACATCGATGTGATTATATAAATAAAAAAACTTTTTTTCACTGTTCGATTCCGCTTTTATTACCCTCTCCGTACAGTCTTATAATCATCCTCTCTATAATTTTCTCACGGGGCAGCTTTGATTGACAACGCTTTTAGCCAATCATCAGCTCACCATGCGCCCCATGTGAAATATGAAGTGCACGCTCCCGTCCTCTACACTAACTCGCTGCTACTTACTGCGCATGCTCAATTATTACGCTAACTGCGCATTTCTGTATTAGACTATTAGAGCTGAGTGAGTATTCTCATATAGAAATGCACAGTTAGCGTAATAATTGCGCATGCGCAGTGAGTTAGTGTAGAGGACGGGAGCGTGCACTTCATATTTCACATGGGGCGCATGGTGAGCTGATGATTGGCTAAAAGCGTTGTCAATCAAAGCTGCCCCGTTAGAAAATTATAGAGAGGCTGATTATAAGACTGTACGGAGAGGGTAATAAAAACAGAATCGAACAGTGAAAAAACGTTTTTTTATTTATATAATCACATCAATGTGCTAGTTAAGGTCAGAGCAAAAGAAATTTGTCTTGCACAACTGATGCATTTACCATCACTTTAAGTTTGGACCATTTTTACCTTGGAATTTTAAAAATATTGGGCCCCAAATGTCCCTTGAATTTCATAAATCGGCCCTTTTCAGCAAATTCACTTAGGAATAAAATAGAAATCTCCCATTGTTCCACTAAAATTTCACCACAGCTAGCTCACACAATGACCCCTCTACGATATCACAAAGTTTGGAGACTTTTTACTGTGGAATTTTAAAAATATTGGGACCCATATGTCCCTCGAATTGCATAAATCGGCCCTTTTCAGCAAATTCACTTAGGAATAAAAAAGAAATCTCCCATTGTTCCACTAAAGTTTCACCACAGCTAGCTCACACAATGACCCCTCTACAGTATCACTAAGTTTGGACCATTTTTACTGTGGAATTTTAAAAATATTGGGCCCCAAATGTCCCTTGAATTTCATAAATCTGCCCTTTTCAGCAAATTCACTTACGAATAAAAAAGAAATCTCCCATTGTTCCACTAAAATTTCACCACAGCTAGCTCACACAATGACCCCTCTACGCTATCACAGAGTTTGGAGACTTTTTACTGTGGAATTTTAAAAATATTGGGCCCCAAATGTCCCTCGAATTGCATAAATTGGCCCTTTTCAGCAAATTCACTTAGGAATAAAAAAGAAATCTCCCATTGTTCCCCTAAAATTTCACCACAGATAGCTCACGCAATGACCCCTCTACGCTATCACAAAGTTTGGACCATTTTCACTGTGGAATTTTAAAAATATTGGGCCCCAAATGTCCCTTGAATTTCATAAATCGGCCCTTTTCAGCAAATTCACTTAGGAACAAAAAAGAAATCTCCCATTGTTCCACTAAAATTTCACCACAGCTAGCTCACACAATGACTCTCTACGATATCACAAAGTTTGGAGACTTTTTACTGTGGAATTTTAAAAATATTGGGCCCCATATGTCCCTCAAATTGCATAAATAGGCCCTTTTCAGCAAATTCACTTAGGAATAAAAAAGAAATCTCCCATTGTTCCACTAAAATTTCACCACAGCTAGCTCACACAATGACCCCTCTATGGTATCACTAAGTTTGGACCATTTTTACTGTGCAATTTTAAAAATATAGGGCCCCAAATGTCCCTTGAATTTCATAAATCGGCCCTTTTCAGCAAATTCACTTAGGAATAAAAAAGAAATCTCCCATTGTTCCACTAAAATTTCACCACAGCTAGCTCACACAATGACCCCTCTATGGTATCACTAAGTTTGGACTATTTTTACTGTGGAATTTTAAAAATATTGGGCCACAAATGTCCCTCAAATTGCAAAAATAGTCACTTTCCAAAAAATTCACTTTGGGATAAAAAAGAAATCTCCCATTGTTCCACTAAAATTTCACCACAGCTAGCTCACACAAAGACCCCTCTACGGTATCACTAATTTTGGACCATTTTTACTGTGGAATTTTAAAAATATTGGGCCCCAAATGTCCCTTGAATTTCATAAATCGGCCCTTTTCAGCAAATTCACTTAGGAATAAAAATGAAATCTCCCATTGTTCCACTAAAATTTCACCACAGCTAGCTCACACAATGACTCATCTACAATATCACAAAGTTTGGAGACTTTTTACTGTGGAATTTTAAAAATATTGGGACCCATATGTCCCTCAAATTGCATAAATAGGCCCTTTTCAGCAAATTAACTTAGGAATAAAAAAGAAATCTCCCATTGTTCCACTAAAATTTCACCACAGCTAGCTCACACAATGACCCCTCTATGGTATCACTAAGTTTGGACCATTTTTACTGTGGAATTTTAAAAATATAGGGCCCCAAATGTCCCTTGAATTTCATAAATCGGCCCTTTTCAGCAAATTCACTTAGGAATAAAAATGAAATCTCCCATTGTTCCACTAAAATTTCACCACAGCTAGCTCACACAATGACCCATCTACAATATCACAAAGTTTGGAGACTTTTTACTGTGGAATTTTAAAAATATTGGGACCCATATGTCCCTCGAATTGCATAAATAGGCCCTTTTCAGCAAATTCACTTAGGAATAAAAAAGAAATCTCCCATTGTTCCACTAAAATTTCACCACAGCTAGCTCACACAATGACCCCTCTACGGTATCACTAAGTTTGGACCATTTTAACTGTGGAATTTTAAAAATATTGGGCCCCAAATGTCCCTTGAATTTCATAAATCGGACCTGTTCAGCAAATTCACTTAGGAATAAAAAAGAAATCTCCCATTCTTCCACTAAAATTTCACCACAGCTAGCTCACACAATGACCCCTCTACGATATCACAAAGTTTGGAGACTTTTTACTGTGGAATTTAAAAAATATTGGGCCCCAAATGTCCCTCGAATTGCATAAATTGGCCCTTTTCAGCAACTTCACTTAGGAATAAAAAAGAAATCTCCCATTGTGCCACTAAAATTTCACCACAGCTAGCTCACACAATGACCCCTCTACAAAATCACTAAGGCCTAGATTTAGAGTTGGGCGGTAGCCGTGAAAACGAGCGTTAGAGCCTCCTAACGCTGGTTTTGGGCTACCGCCGGTATTTAGAGTCAGTCATTAAAGGGTCTAACGCTCACTTTCCAGCCGCGACTTTTCCATACCGCAGATCCCCTTACGTCATTTGCGTATCCTATCTTTTCAATGGGATCTTTCTAACGCCGGTATTTAGAGTCGTGGCTGAAGTGAGCGTTAGAAATCTGACGACAAAACTCCTGCCGCAGAAAAAAGTCAGTAGTTAAGAGCTTTCTGGGCTAACGCCGGTTTATAAAGCTCTTAACTACTGTGCTCTAAAGTACACTAACACCCATAAACTACATATGTACCCCTAAACCGAGGTCCCCCCACATCGCCAACACTCGATTAAATTTTTTTTTTTTTTTTTAAAGTTTTTTTATTGAGGTTGTGGAAAAAGCAAGACAACTTATGCAAGGTAATAAACCAAAAAAATCACATAGACATAATATATTACAATAAAGTGGCTTCCATATAGGAAAGCAAGATTCACATTGGAAGAAATGCCAGACTGAAAGTTGGAACCTCATTTTCATTATTACACAAACAGTAGTTAATTTAGATGGTCTTATAGATAGAGTAAATTGACGAGTTATATTTCAGGTAACATCAAAAATTTTTTTCAGTTAAATGGTGTGATATGATATGTGAGTGTGATAAAATATCTAGGGTGCGGTATATACAAGATGAACCGCATAGTGAGATCTCCCCAAAAGGGAGGTATATTATAAAGGGGGGGGGGAGGTTGGAATTTGAATGTAATGAGTGGATTTATATCAAATAAGATGTGCATATTAATAGCCATATGTGCAATGATTATAATGATTTTGATGAGGGTACTGGGTTAAGAGAAACAGTGTGATTCATGAGTAGATGCCTGTCTCTGAGTCCCCAAACATAGATAGAGGCTAATACCTAGATGAAATGACGGGAGAGAGGGTCTTGCCGCCTCGGCCGCTGGCAGCTCGACCTCCATGTAATAACATCATTGGAGGGGACATGGGGGTAGGGGCATAGGGGAAAGCAGAGGTGAGAGGCTCAAAATTAGGTGGATATTATTTAAATGGGTATTTCTGAAGATAACAAGCTTAATAAATGCTCCACAGAGATCATGTGACTAGAATGTATGGGAGGTTGCTACTAACATGGGATTTGGGTTTCTACTTGAAGGAATAATAGTAAATATGAACCCATAAGTGTTCCATCCGCTATAATTACCCCATTTTCTGGTTATGATCAATTACCACCTTTGAGGGTAAGGGGCAGAGAAACCTCCACATGTAATATAACATAACATAAATGTACCCACAGATATAAGCAGCAATGTCCTTATATACTTCTCTTAAACTATCCCCCATAGTCTCATGTAATTACAGTATATTAGCTTATATAGGGATAACATATAGCTTTGGGACTTCAGCAAGTTTTAACCCAGCACACAGTAAGGGAAAGTATTGGGGAGGGTAATATACAAGCAGCAATCGCTTAGTTGGGCACAATAGCTTATATAGAGATGTGAGAAAACATATAATATAGAGTATAATCATGCGATCAAAAAGAAGATGGTACTTAAATATTGACATCACATTTCTCAACTCGTAGAATACTTTTTGTAGCCTATACAGTAAACATATGTGTAATGCAGCAAATGCCCCAGACCACTCAAATAAAGTAAATGTTTAAAGGGAAATCTGGGGTATGTCCATGTACATCATATGTCCTTTCTGCACGTTTTAGACCTAATGTAGTTACCATCCTTTTAAGGTAATAAACAGTTAGCCCTGCAATTAGTTTGTTAAGAGTAAATTTCTGAGAATAGGGGTAAATTTCAATAAGTACTACTTTGCGTACATTAAACAAGCTAGGGAGTAAAACTGCGAAACACAAAGAGATCTTAACAATAAACATAGGCTCAACAGGGCTTCCTTGCAAATAATAAGAGGTACAGTAAGTAAAACACGACAGAACGCAAAAGAGGTAATATGGCAAATAATTAAATGGCTAGGCAGCAACAGTTTCTTAGTATCGTGCAAGCTACATATTTAAGCAGGCTAAAATATAAAGACATGCATGATCCCCATATCAGTATACCTATAGCTAGGTCAAAATATCTATATTCTTATGTGAACTGTACATTATGTTCTCAAGAGGCTATGTTTTGTAAGCGGTAGTAAACAATAAATCCGCTAACTCCAAGAAATAAGTATACTTCCTGAAAAGCAGCTATCAGTAGAGTACATAGAGTTGGCGGCAGCATAAGATATTGAGTGTTAGTCCTTGTAACTGAGGATATATGGATTAATGCAAGCTTTAACAGATGTTCAGCTCAAACAAATAGAAGTATACTGTCGCCAGAGGCTCCGCCATATCTATCCTATTCCAGTCTTAAAATGCTTCAGGGAGACTCCCCAATCTCCATCACACTGATACGAGGCATCTGAAGCTGTGGGAGACACATCAGTGTTACCGCTAACATCGTTAGGGCTGCTGAAGGAGCATAATAGTAGAGGGGCTGTAAATAGGTCCGTTACGCTGCTTAGACCAACTGCGAGGTTGGGAGACCCGCTCCCCCAGTCTGCTTCCTTATAGGGCATCTTCCCTCTTCGTGAGAATTCTGGCCACAGCTGGAGGAAACTCTGCTTCTTAGACACTAAAGGTGCCCGGTCTGTTACAGGAGCATCGGCAACCACTAGCTCTGTAATTGCACTTGCGCTGGTCAGGGAAGGTATGTTCACCTTCTTGTGCAGGGTAGGGCTGATAGCCGGCTCGGCAACTGAAGGTGTTGTACTCGCGTTGTTCACTGCCCCATTGCTCTGTGGAACATGTGTAGGGAGGGATGGATGCCGGGGCCCCGAAGCATCACACCCCGCCCAAGCATCTGTATAGACATGATATTGGGGGTTACTGTTTGCCAAGTCCATTTCAGCCTGACGAACCGCCATTTCAAGCGTGTAATCAAAGGTTGCTCGGTAGTTGTCTAAAAGATTACTCAGTTCTCTTAGTATACATGCCGTTGCTGTCATTTTGTGGTCTCACTGCAGCTGCCAATCCACAACTCAGTAAGGTAACGGCTAGTCCACTTTTTTGGCCTCCAGTTGTCTACCGCATGGGTAGAAAGATGGCTGCAATCTAATGGTCTGTTCAGCGAGGCAGATCAAGAGGTTAAGGCTTCATCTGAGAGCTGCTGCGTGCCTCTGCCTCAGTACCTAGAAGCTTCAATGTTAATGAGATTTGCTTTGTAATAAAGTTTATGGACCCGAGCGGCCATCAAAGTTAGATATTATATATATAAGAGCTGGAGCTATTGCGATGTGCGACCGCTCGGATCCAAAGCTGGCTCCGCCCCCTCGATTAAATTTTTTTAACCCCTAATCTGCCGACCGCCACCTATGTTATACTTGTGTACCCCTAATCTGCTGCCCCTAACACCGCCGACCCCTATATTATATTTATTAACCCCTAACCTGCCCCCCACAACGTCGCCGCCAGCTACCTACAATAATTAACCCCTAATCTGCCGACCGCAAAGCGCCGCCAACTACGTTATCCTTATGTACCCCTAAACTGCTGCCCCTAACACCGCCGACCCCTATATTATATTTATTAACCCCTAATCTGCCCCCCTCAACGTCGCCTCCACCTGCCTACACTTATTAACCCCTAATCTGCCGAGCGGACCGCAACGCTACTATAATAAAGTTATTAACCCCTAATCCGCCTCACTCCCGCCTCAATAACCCTATAATAAATAGTATTAGCCCCTAATCTGCCCTCCCTAACATCGCCGACACCTAACTTCAAGTATTAACCCCTAATCTGCTGACCGAATCTCGCCGCTACTGTAATAAATGGATTAACCCCTAAAGCTAAGTCTAACCCTAACACTAACACCCCCCTAAATTAAATATAATTTAAATCTAATGAAATAAATTAACTCTTATTAAATAAATTATTCCTATTTAAAGCTAAATACTTACCTCTAAAATAAACCCTAATATAGCTACAATATAAATTATAATTATATTATAGCTATTTTAGGATTTATATTTATTTTACAGGTAACTTTGTATTTATTTTAACCAGGTACAATAGCTATTAAATAGTTAAGAACTATTTAATAGCTAAAATAGTTAAAATAATTACAAAATTACCTGTAAAATAAATCCTAACCTAAGTTACAATTAAACCTAACACTACACTATCAATAAATTAATTAAATACAATATCTACAAATAAATACAATGAAATAAACTAACTAAAGTACAAAAAATAATAAAGAACTAAGTTACAAAAAATAAAAAAATATTTACAAACATTAGAAAAATATTACAACAATTTTAAACTAATTACACCTACTCTAAGCCCCCTAATAAAATAACAAAGACCCCCAAAATAAAAAAATGCCCTACCCTATTCTAAATGAAATAAGTTCAAAGCTCTTTTACCTTACCAGCTCTGAAAAGGGCCCTTTGCGGGGCATGCCCCAAAGAATTCAGCTCTTTTGCCTGTAAAAAAAAAACATACAATACCCCCCCCTTCAACATTACAACCCACCACCCACATACCCCTAATCTAACCCAAACCCCCCTTAAATAAACCTAACACTAAGCCCCTGAAGATCTCCCTACCTTGTCTTCACCTCACCGGATCCTGATCTGTCCAGAAGAGCCTCCGATGTCTTGATCCAAGCCCAAGCGGGGGGTTGAAGAGTGACGTCCATCCTCGGGCTGAAGTCTGGATCCAAGCGGCGGCTGAAGAACTCCATCATCGGGCTGAAGTCGGAAGTCCATCATCGGGATGAAGTCTTCTATCAAGCCGCATCTTCAATCTTCTTTCTTCAGGAGCGGAGCGAGCCATCTTCTTCCAAGCCGACGCGGAGCATCCTCTTCAACCGACGCCTACTAGCCGAATGACGATTCCTTTAAATGACGTCATCCAAGATGGCGTCCCTCGAATTCCGATTGGCTGATAGGATTCTATCAGCCAATCGGAATTAAGGTAGGAATATTCTGATTGGCTGATGGAATCAGCCAATCAAAATCAAGGTCAATCCGATTGGCTGATCCGATCAGCCAATCAGATTGAGCTTGCATTCTATTGGCTGTTCCGATCAGCCAATAGAATGCGAGCTCAATCTGATTGGCTGATCGGATCAGCCAATCGGATTGAACTTGATTCTGATTGGCTGATTCCATCAGCCAATCAGAATTTTCCTACCTTAATTCCGATTGGCTGATAGAATCCTATCAGCCAATCGGAATTCGAGGGACGCCATCTTGGATGACGTCATTTAAAGGAACCGTCATTCGGCTAGTAGGCGTCGGTTGAAGAGGATGTTCCGCGTCGGCTTGGAAGAAGATGGCTCGCTCCGCTCCGGAAGAAAGAAGATTGAAGATGCGGCTTGATAGAAGACTTCATCCCGATGATGGACTTCCGACTTCAGCCCGATGATGGAGTTCTTCAGCCGCCGCTTGGATCCAGACTTCGGCCCGAGGATGGACGTCACTCTTCAGCCCCCCGCTTGGGCTTGGATCAAGACTTCGGACCCTCTTCTGGGCAGATCGGTACCCGGTGAGGTGAAGACAAGGTAGGAAGATCTTCAGGGGCTTAGTGTTAGGTTTATTTAAGGGGGGTTTGGGTTAGAGTAGGGGTATGTGGGTGGTGGGTTGTAATGTTGGGGGGGTATTGTATGTTTTTTTTACAGGCAAAAGAGCTGAATTCTTTGGGGCATGCCCCGCAAAGGGCCCTTTTCAGGGCTGGAAGGTAAAAGAGCTTTGTACTTTTTTATTTTAGAATAGGGTAGGGCATTTTTTTATTTTGGGGTCTTTGTTATTTTATTAGGGGGCTTAGAGTAGGTATAATTAGTTTAAAATTGTTGTAATATTTTTCTAATGTTTGTAAATATTTTTTTATTTTTTGTAACTTAGTTCTTTTTTATTTTTTGTACTTTAGTTAGTTTATTTAATTGTAGTTATTTGTAGGTATTGTATTTAATTAATTTATTGCTAGTGTAGTGTTACGTTTAATTGTAACTTAGGTTAGGATTTATTTTACCGGTAATTTTGTAATTATTTTAACTAGGTAGCTATTAAATAGTTCTTAACTATTTAATAGCTATTGTACCTGGTTAAAATAAATACAAAGTTGCCTGTAAAATAAATATTAATCCTAAAATAGCTACAATATAATTATAATTTATATTATAGCTATATTAGGGTTTATTTTACAGGTAAGTATTTAGATTTAAATAGGAATAATTTATTTAATAAGAGTTAATTTATTTAGTTAGATTTAAATTATATTTAACTTAGGGGGGTGTTAGTGTTAGGGTTAGACTTAGCTTTAGGGGTTAAAAAATTTATTAGAGTAGCGGTGAGCTCCGATCGGCAGATTAGGGGTTAATACTTGAAGTTAGGTGTCAGCGATGTTAGGGAGGGCAGATTAGGGGTTAATAAATATAATATAGGGGTCGGCGGTGTTAGGGGTAGCAGATTAGGGGTACACAGGGATAATGTAGGTAGCGGCGGTTTACGGAGCGGCAGATTAGGGGTTAAAAAATATATGCAGGTGTCAGCGATAGCGGGGGCGGCAGATTAGGGGTTAATAAGTGTAAGGTTAGGGGTGTTTAGACTCGGGGTACATGTTAGAGTGTTAGGTGCAGACGTAGGAAGTGTTTCCCCATAGGAAATAATGGGGCTACGTTAAGAGCTGAACGCGGCTTTTTTGCAGGTGTTAGGTTTTTTTTCAGCTCAAACAGCCCCATTGTTTCCTATGGGGGAATCGTGCACAAGCACGTTTTTGAAGCTGGCCGCGTCCGTAAGCACCGCTGGTATCTAGAGTTGCAGTGGCGTTAAATTATGCTCTACGCTCCCTTTTTGGAGCCTAGCGCACTGAATACCCTGCCATTATGTGAACTCTAAATACCAGCGGTATTTAAAAGGTGCGGGGAAAAAAAAGCATGCGTTAGCTACGCGGGTTGTTACCGACAAAACTCTAAATCTAGGCATAAGTTTGGACCATTTTTACTGGGGAATTTTAAAAATATTGGGCCCCAAACGTCCCTTGAATTTCATAAATCGGCCCTTTTCAGCAAATTCACTTAGGAATAAAAAAGAAATCTCCCATTGTTCCACTAAAATTTGTGAGCTAGCTGCTCCTAAGTGTGAGCTAGCTGCTAGCTCCTAAGTGAATTTGCCTAAAAGGGCCGAATTATGAAATTCAAGGCACATTTGCGGCCCTATATTTTTAAAATTCCACAGTAAAAAGTCTCCAAACTTAGTGATACCTTAGAGGGGTGATTGTGTGAGCTAGCTGTCGTGAAATTTTAGTGGAACAATGGGAGATTTCTTTTTTATCCCAAAGTGAAATTTTTGAAAAGTGACTATTTTTGCAATTTGAGGGACATTTGGGGCCCAATATTTTTAAAATTCCACAGTAAAAATAGTCCAAACTTAGTGATACCGTAGAGGGATCATTGTGTGAGCTAGCTGTGGTGAAATTTTAGTGGAACAATGGGAGATTTCTTTTTTATTCCTAAGTGAATTTGCTGAAAAGGGCCGATTTATGAAATTCAAGGCACATTTGGGGCCCTATATTTTTAAAATTCCACAGTAAAAACTCTCAAAAATGTGTGATATCGTAGAGGGGTCATTGTGTGAGCTAGCTGTTGTAAAATTTTAGTGGAACAATGGGAGATTTCTTTTTTATTCCTAAGTGAATTAGCTGAAAAGGGCCGATTTATGAAATTAAAGGGACATTTGGGGCCCAATATTTTTAAAATTCCACAGTAAAAATGGTCCAAACTTAGTGATACCTTAGAGGGGTCATTATGTGAGCTAGCTGTGGTGAAATTTTAGTGGAACAATGGGAGATTTCTTTTTTATCACAAAGTGAAATTTTTGGAAAGTGACTATTTTTGCAATTTGACGGACATTTGGGGCCCAATATTTTTAAAATTCCACAGTTAAATGTCTCCAAACTTTGTGATATCATAGAGGGGTCATTGTGTGAGCTAGCTGTGGTGAAATTTTAGTGGAACAATGGGAGATTTCTTTTTTATTCCTAAGTGAATTTGCTGAAAAGGGCCGATTTATGAAATTCAAGGGACATTTGGGCCCAATATTTTTAAAATTCCACAGTAAAAATGGTCCAAACTTAGTGATACCGTAGACGGGTCATTGTGTGAGCTAGTTGTGGTGAAATTTTAGTGGAACAATGGGAGATTTCATTTTTATTCCTAAGTGAATTTGCTGAAAAGGGCCGATTTATGAAATTCAAGGGACATTTGGGGCCCAATATTTTTAAAATTCCACAGTAAAAATGGTCCAAACTTAGTGATACCTTAGAGGGGTCATTGTGTGAGCTAGCTGTGGTGAAATTTTAGTGGAACAATGGGAGATTTCTTTTTTATCCCAAAGTGAAATTTTTGGAAAGTGACTATTTTTGCAATTTGACAGACATTTGGGGCCCAATATTTTTAAAATTCCACAGTAAAAAGTCTCCAAACTTCGTGATATCATAGAGGGGTCATTGTGTGAGCTAGCTGTGGTTAAATTTTAGTGGAACAATGGGAGATTTCATTTTTATTCCTAAGTGAATTTGCTGAAAAGGGCCGATTTATGAAATTCAAGGGACATTCGGGGCCCAATATTTTTTAAATTCCACAGTAAAAATGGTCCAAACTTAGTGATACCTTAGAGGGGTCATCTTGTGAGCTAGCTGTGGTGAAATTTTAATGGAACAATGGGAGATTTCTTTTTTATCCCAAAGTGAAATTTTTGGAAAGTGACTATTTTTGCAATTTGAGGGACATTTGGGGCCCAATATTTTTAAAATTCCACAGTAAAAATACCGCAAACTTAGTGATAACGTAGAGGGGGCATTGTGTGAGCTAGCTGTGGTGAAATTTTAGTGGAACAATGGGAGATTTCTTTTTTATTCCTAAGTGAATTTGCTGAAAAGGGCCGATTTATGAAATTCAAGGCACATTTGGGGCCCTATATTTTTAAAATTCCACAGTAAAAACTCTCCAAAATGTGTGATATTGTAGAGGGTTCATTGTGTGAGCTAGCTGTGGTGACATTTTAGTGGAACAATGGGAGATTTCTTTTTTATTCCTAAGTGAATTTGCTGAAAAGGGCCGATTTATGAAATTCAAGGGACATTTGGGGCCCAATATTTTTAAAATTCCACAGTAAAAATGGTCCAAACTTAGTGATACCATAGAGGGGTCATTGTGTGAGCTAGCTGTGGTGAAATTTTAGTGGAACAATGGGAGATTTCTTTTTTTATTCCTAAATTAATTTGCTGAAAAGGGCCTATTTATGCAATTCGAGGGACATATGGGTCCCATTATTTTTAAAATTCCACAGTAAAAAGTCTCCAAACTTTGTGATATCATAGAGGGGTCATTGTGTGAGCTAGCTGTGGTGAAATTTTAGTGGAACAATGGGAGATTTCATTTTTATTCCTAAGTGAATTTGCTGAAAAGGGCCGATTTATGAAATTCAAGGGACATTTGGGGCCCAATATCTTTAAAATTCCACAGTAAAAATGGTCCAAACTTAGTGATACCTTAGAGGGGTCATTGTGTGAGCTAGCTGTGGTGAAATTTTAGTGGAACAATGGGAGATTTCTTTTTTATTCCTAAGTGAATTTGCTGAAAAGGGCCGATTTATGAAATTCAAGGCACATTTGGGGCCCTATATTTTTAAAATTCCACAGTAAAAAGTCTCCAAACTTTGTGATATTGTAGAGGGGTCATTGTGTGAGCTAGCTGTGGTGAAATTTTAGTGGAACAATGGGAGATTTCTTTTTTATTCCTAAGTGAATTTGCTGAAAAGGGCCGATTTATGAAATTCAAGGGACATTTGGGGCCCAATATTTTTAAAATTCCACAGTAAAAATGGTCCAAACTTAGTGATACCGTAGAGGGGTCATTGTGTGAGCTAGCTGTGGTGAAATTTTAGTGGAACAATGGGAGATTTCTTTTTTATCCCAAAGTGAAATTTTTGGAAAGTGACTATTTTTGCAATTTGAGGGACATTTGGGGCCCAATATTTTTAAAATTCCACGGTAAAAATAGTCCAAACTTAGTGATACCCTAGAGGGGTCATTGTGTGAGCTAGCTGTGGTGAAATTTTAGTGGAACAATGGGAGATTTCTTTTTTATTCCTAAGTGAATTTGCTGAAAAGGGGCGATTTATGAAATTCAAGGGACATTTGGGGCCCAATATTTTTAAAATTCCACAGTAAAAATGGTCCAAACTTAGTGATACCTTAGAGGGGTCATTGTGTGAGCTAGCTGTGGTGAAATTTTAGTGGAACAATGGGAGATTTCTTTTTTATCCAAAGTGAATTTGCTGAGGGACATATGGGTCCCAATATTTTTAAAATTCCACAGTAAAAAGTCTCCAAACTTTGTGATATCGTAGAGGGGTCATTGTGTGAGCTAGCTGTGGTGAAATTTTAGTGGAACAATGGGAGATTTCTTTTTTATTCCTAAGTGAATTTGCTGAAAAGGGCCGATTTATGAAATTCAAGGGACATTTGGGGCCCAATATTTTTAAAATTCCACAGTAAAAATGGTCCAAACTTAGTGATACAGTAGAGGGGTCATTGTGTGAGCTAGCTGTGGTGAAATTTTAGTGGAACAATGGGAGATTTATTTTTTATCCCAAAGTGAAATTTTGGGAAAGTGAATATTTTTGCAATTTGAGGGACATTTGGGGCCCAATATTTTTAAAATTCCACAGTAAAAATACCCCAAACTTAGTGATACCGTAGAGGGGTCATTGTGTGAGCTAGCTGTGGTGAAATTTTAGTGGAACAATGGGAGATTTCTTTTTTATTCCTAAGTGATATTGCTGAGGGACATATGGGTCCCAATATTTTTAAAATTCCACAGTAAAAAGTCTCCAAACTTTGTGATATCGTAGAGGGGTCATTGTGTGAGCTAGCTGTGGTGAAATTTTAGTGGAACAATGGGAGATTTCTTTTTTATTCCTAAGTGAATTTGCTGAAAAGGGCCGATTTATGAAATTCAAGGGACATTTGGGGCCCAATATTTTTAAAATTCCACAGTAAAAATGGTCCAAACTTAGTGATACAGTAGAGGGGTCATTGTGTGAGCTAGCTGTGGTGAAATTTTAGTGGAACAATGGGAGATTTATTTTTTATCCCAAAGTGAAATTTTGGGAAAGTGAATATTTTTGCAATTTGAGGGACATTTGGGGCCCAATATTTTTAAAATTCCACAGTAAAAATAGTCCAAACTTAGTGATACCGTAGAGGGGTCATTGTGTGAGCTAGCTGTGGTGAAATTTTAGTGGAACAATGGGAGATTTCATTTTTATTCCTAAGTGAATTTGCTGAAAAGGGGCAATTTATGAAATTCAAGGGACATTTGGGGCCCAATATTTTTAAAATTCCACAGTAAAAATGGTCCAAACTTAGTGATACCTTAGAGGGGTCATTGTGTGAGCTAGCTGTGGTGAAATTTTAGTGGAACAATGCGAGATTTCTTTTTTATCCCAAAGTGAATTTTTTGGAAAGTGACTATTTTTGCAATTTGACAGACATTTGGGGCCCAATATTTTTAAAATTCCACAGTAAAAATACCCCAAACTTAGTGATACCGTAGAGGGGTCATTGTGTGAGCTAGCTGTGGTGAAATTTTAGTGGAACAATTGGAGATTTCTTTTTTATTCCTAAGTGAATTTGCTGAAAAGGGCCGATTTATGAAATTCAAGGCACATTTGGGGCCCTATATTTTTAAAATTCCACAGTAAAAAGTCTCCAAACTTTGTGATATTGTAGAGGGGTCATTGTGTGAGCTAGCTGTGGTGAAATTTTAGTGGAACAATGGGAGATTTCTTTTTTATTCCTAAGTGAATTTGCTGAAAAGGGCCGATTTATGAAATTCAAGGGACATTTGGGGCCCAATATTTTTAAAATTCCACAGTAAAAATGGTCCAAACTTAGTGATACAGTAGAGGGGTCATTGTGTGAGCTAGCTGTGGTGAAATTTTAGTGGAACAATGGGAGATTTCTTTTTTATTCCTAAGTGAATTTGCTGAGGGACATATGGGTCCCAATATTTTTAAAATTCCACAGTAAAAAGTCTCCAAACTTTGTGATATCGTAGAGGGGTCATTGTGTGAGCTAGCTGTGGTGAAATTTTAGTGGAACAATGGGAGATTTCTTTTTTATTCCTAAGTGAATTTGCTGAAAAGGGCCGATTTATGAAATTCAAGGGACATTTGGGGCCCAATATTTTTAAAATTCCACAGTAAAAATGGTCCAAACTTAGTGATACAGTAGAGGGGTCATTGTGTGAGCTAGCTGTGGTGAAATTTTAGTGGAACAATGGGAGATTTATTTTTTATCCCAAAGTGAAATTTTGGGAAAGTGAATATTTTTGCAATTTGAGGGACATTTGGGGCCCAATATTTTTAAAATTCCACAGTAAAAATACCCCAAACTTAGTGATACCGTAGAGGGGTCATTGTGTGAGCTAGCTGTGGTGAAATTTTAGTGGAACAATGGGAGATTTCTTTTTTATTCCTAAGTGATATTGCTGAGGGACATATGGGTCCCAATATTTTTAAAATTCCACAGTAAAAAGTCTCCAAACTTTGTGATATCGTAGAGGGGTCATTGTGTGAGCTAGCTGTGGTGAAATTTTAGTGGAACAATGGGAGATTTCTTTTTTATTCCTAAGTGAATTTGCTGAAAAGGGCCGATTTATGAAATTCAAGGGACATTTGGGGCCCAATATTTTTAAAATTCCACAGTAAAAATGGTCCAAACTTAGTGATACAGTAGAGGGGTCATTGTGTGAGCTAGCTGTGGTGAAATTTTAGTGGAACAATGGGAGATTTATTTTTTATCCCAAAGTGAAATTTTGGGAAAGTGAATATTTTTGCAATTTGAGGGACATTTGGGGCCCAATATTTTTAAAATTCCACAGTAAAAATAGTCCAAACTTAGTGATACCGTAGAGGGGTCATTGTGTGAGCTAGCTGTGGTGAAATTTTAGTGGAACAATGGGAGATTTCATTTTTATTCCTAAGTGAATTTGCTGAAAAGGGGCAATTTATGAAATTCAAGGGACATTTGGGGCCCAATATTTTTAAAATTCCACAGAAAAAATGGTCCAAACTTAGTGATACATTAGAGGGGTCATTGTGTGAGCTAGCTGTGGTGAAATTTTAGTGGAACAATGGGAGATTTCTTTTTTATCCCAAAGTGAATTTTTTGGAAAGTGACTATTTTTGCAATTTGACAGACATTTGGGGCCCAATATTTTTAAAATTCCACAGTAAAAATACCCCAAACTTAGTGATACCGTAGAGGGGTCATTGTGTGAGCTAGCTGTGGTGAAATTTTAGTGGAACAATTGGAGATTTCTTTTTTATTCCTAAGTGAATTTGCTGAAAAGGGCCGATTTATGAAATTCAAGGCACATTTGGGGCCCTATATTTTTAAAATTCCACAGTAAAAAGTCTCCAAACTTTGTGATATTGTAGAGGGGTCATTGTGTGAGCTAGCTGTGGTGAAATTTTAGTGGAACAATGGGAGATTTCTTTTTTATTCCTAAGTGAATTTGCTGAGGGACATATGGGTCCCAATATTTTTAAAATTCCACAGTAAAAAGTCTCCAAACTTTGTGATATCGTAGAGGGGTCATTGTGTGAGCTAGCTGTGGTGAAATTTTAGTGGAACAATGGGAGATTTCTTTTTTATTCCTAAGTGAATTTGCTGAAAAGGGCCGATTTATGAAATTCAAGGGACATTTGGGGCCCAATATTTTTAAAATTCCACAGTAAAAATGGTCCAAACTTAGTGATACAGTAGAGGGGTCATTGTGTGAGCTAGCTGTGGTGAAATTTTAGTGGAACAATGGGAGATTTATTTTTTATCCCAAAGTGAAATTTTGGGAAAGTGAATATTTTTGCAATTTGAGGGACATTTGGGGCCCAATATTTTTAAAATTCCACAGTAAAAATAGTCCAAACTTAGTGATACCCTAGAGGGGTCATTGTGTGAGCTAGCTGTGGTGAAATTTTAGTGGAACAATGGGAGATTTCTTTTTTATTCCTAAGTGAATTTGCTGAAAAGGGGCGATTTATGAAATTCAAGGGACATTTGGGGCCCAATATTTTTAAAATTCCACAGTAAAAATGGTCCAAACTTAGTGATACCTTAGAGGGGTCATTGTGTGAGCTAGCTGTGGTGAAATTTTAGTGGAACAATGGGAGATTTCTTTTTTATCCCAAAGTGAAATTTTTGGAAAGTGACTATTTTTGCAATTTGACGGACATTTGGGGCCCAATATTTTTAAAATTCCACAGTAAAAATACCCCAAACTTAGTGATACCGTAGAGGGGTCATTGTGTGAGCTAGCTGTGGTGAAATTTTAGTGGAACAATGGGAGATTTCTTTTTTATTCCTAAGTGAATTTGCTGAGGGACATATGGGTCCCAATATTTTTAAAATTCCACAGTAAAAAGTCTCCAAACTTTGTGATATCGTAGAGGGGTCATTGTGTGAGCTAGCTGTGGTGAAATTTTAGTGGAACAATGGGAGATTTCTTTTTTATTCCTAAGTGAATTTGCTGAAAAGGGCCGATTTATGAAATTCAAGGGACATTTGGGGCCCAATATTTTTAAAATTCCACAGTAAAAATGGTCCAAACTTAGTGATACAGTAGAGGGGTCATTGTGTGAGCTAGCTGTGGTGAAATTTTAGTGGAACAATGGGAAATTTTATTTTTTATCCCAAAGTGAAATTTTGGGAAAGTGAATATTTTTGCAATTTGAGGGACATTTGGGGCCCAATATTTTTAAAATTCCACAGTAAAAATAGTCCAAACTTAGTGATACCGTAGAGGGGTCATTGTGTGAGCTAGCTGTGGTGAAATTTTAGTGGAACAATGGGAGATTTCTTTTTTATTCCTAAGTGAATTTGCTGAAAAGGGCCGATTTATGAAATTCAAGGGACATTTGGGCCCAATATTTTTAAAATTCCACAGTAAAAATGGTCCAAACTTAGTGATACCGTAGACGGGTCATTGTGTGAGCTAGTTGTGGTGAAATTTTAGTGGAACAATGGGAGATTTCATTTTTATTCCTAAGTGAATTTGCTGAAAAGGGCCGATTTATGAAATTCAAGGGACATTTGGGGCCCAATATTTTTAAAATTCCACAGTAAAAATGGTCCAAACTTAGTGATACCTTAGAGGGGTCATTGTGTGAGCTAGCTGTGGTGAAATTTTAGTGGAACAATGGGAGATTTCTTTTTTATCCCAAAGTGAAATTTTTGGAAAGTGACTATTTTTGCAATTTGACAGACATTTGGGGCCCAATATTTTTAAAATTCCACAGTAAAAAGTCTCCAAACTTCGTGATATCATAGAGGGGTCATTGTGTGAGCTAGCTGTGGTTAAATTTTAGTGGAACAATGGGAGATTTCATTTTTATTCCTAAGTGAATTTGCTGAAAAGGGCCGATTTATGAAATTCAAGGGACATTCGGGGCCCAATATTTTTTAAATTCCACAGTAAAAATGGTCCAAACTTAGTGATACCTTAGAGGGGTCATCTTGTGAGCTAGCTGTGGTGAAATTTTAATGGAACAATGGGAGATTTCTTTTTTATCCCAAAGTGAAATTTTTGGAAAGTGACTATTTTTGCAATTTGAGGGACATTTGGGGCCCAATATTTTTAAAATTCCACAGTAAAAATACCGCAAACTTAGTGATAACGTAGAGGGGGCATTGTGTGAGCTAGCTGTGGTGAAATTTTAGTGGAACAATGGGAGATTTCTTTTTTATTCCTAAGTGAATTTGCTGAAAAGGGCCGATTTATGAAATTCAAGGCACATTTGGGGCCCTATATTTTTAAAATTCCACAGTAAAAACTCTCCAAAATGTGTGATATTGTAGAGGGTTCATTGTGTGAGCTAGCTGTTGTGACATTTTAGTGGAACAATGGGAGATTTCTTTTTTATTCCTAAGTGAATTTGCTGAAAAGGGCAGATTTATGAAATTCAAGGGACATTTGGGGCCCAATATTTTTAAAATTCCACATTAAAAATGGTCCAAACTTAGTGATACCATAGAGGGGTCATTGTGTGAGCTAGCTGTGGTGAAATTTTAGTGGAACAATGGAGATTTCTTTTTTTATTCCTAAATTAATTTGCTGAAAAGGGCCTATTTATGCAATTCGAGGGACATATGGGTCCCATTATTTTTAAAATTCCACAGTAAAAAGTCTCCAAACTTTGTGATATCATAGAGGGGTCATTGTGTGAGCTAGCTGTGGTGAAATTTTAGTGGAACAATGGGAGATTTCATTTTTATTCCTAAGTGAATTTGCTGAAAACAGCCGATTTATGAAATTCAAGGGACATTTGGGGCCCAATATCTTTAAAATTCCACAGTAAAAATGGTCCAAACTTAGTGATACCTTAGAGGGGTCATTGTGTGAGCTAGCTGTGGTGAAATTTTAGTGGAACAATGGGAGATTTCATTTTTATTCCTAAGTGAATTCGCTGAAAAGGGGCAATTTATGAAATTCAAGGGACATTTGGGGCCCAATATTTTTAAAATTCCACAGTAAAAATGGTCCAAACTTAGTGATACCTTAGAGGGGTCATTGTGTGAGCTAGCTGTGGTGAAATTTTAGTGGAACAATGGGAGATTTCTTTTTTATCCCAAAGTGAAATTTTTGGAAAGTGACTATTTTTGCAATTTGACGGACATTTGGCGCCCAATATTTTTAAAATTCCACAGTAAAAATACCCCAAACTTAGTGATACCGTAGAGGGGTCATTGTGTGAGCTAGCTGTGGTGAAATTTTAGTGGAACAATGGGAGATTTCTTTTTTATTCCTAAGTGAATTTGCTGAGGGACATATGGGTCCCAATATTTTTAAAATTCCACAGTAAAAAGTCTCCAAACTTTGTGATATCGTAGAGGGGTCATTGTGTGAGCTAGCTGTGGTGAAATTTTAGTGGAACAATGGGAGATTTCTTTTTTATTCCTAAGTGAATTTGCTGAAAAAGGCCGATTTATGAAATTCAAGGGACATTTGGGGCCCAATATTTTTAAAATTCCACAGTAAAAATGGTCCAAACTTAGTGATACAGTAGAGGGGTCATTGTGTGAGCTAGCTGTGGTGAAATTTTAGTGGAACAATGGGAGATTTATTTTTTATCCCAAAGTGAAATTTTGGGAAAGTGAATATTTTTGCAATTTGAGGGACATTTGGGGCCCAATATTTTTAAAATTCCACAGTAAAAATAGTCCAAACTTAGTGATACCGTAGAGGGGTCATTGTGTGAGCTAGCTGTGGTGAAATTTTAGTGGAACAATGGGAGATTTCTTTTTTATCCCAAAGTGAATTTTTTGGAAAGTGACTATTTTTGCAATTTGACAGACATTTGGGGCCCAATATTTTTAAAATTCCACAGTAAAAATACCCCAAACTTAGTGATACCGTAGAGGGGTCATTGTGTGAGCTAGCTGTGGTGAAATTTTAGTGGAACAATTGGAGATTTCTTTTTTATTCCTAAGTGAATTTGCTGAAAAGGGCCGATTTATGAAATTCAAGGCACATTTGGGGCCCAATATTTTTAAAATTCCACAGTAAAAATGGTCCAAACTTAGTGATACCGTAGAGGGGTCATTGTGTGAGCTAGCTGTGGTGAAATTTTAGTGGAACAATGGGAGATTTCTTTTTTATCCCAAAGTGAAATTTTTGGAAAGTGACTATTTTTGCAATTTGAGGGACATTTGGGGCCCAATATTTTTAAAATTCCACAGTAAAAATAGTCCAAACTTAGTGATACCCTAGAGGGGTCATTGTGTGAGCTAGCTGTGGTGAAATTTTAGTGGAACAATGGGAGATTTCTTTTTTATTCCTAAGTGAATTTGCTGAAAAGGGGCGATTTATGAAATTCAAGGGACATTTGGGGCCCAATATTTTTAAAATTCCACAGTAAAAATGGTCCAAACTTAGTGATACCTTAGAGGGGTCATTGTGTGAGCTAGCTGTGGTGAAATTTTAGTGGAACAATGGGAGATTTCTTTTTTATCCAAAGTGAAATTTTTGGAAAGTGACTATTTTTGCAATTTGACGGACATTTGGGGCCCAATATTTTTAAAATTCCACAGTAAAAATACCGCAAACTTAGTGATACCGTAGAGGGGTCATTGTGTGAGCTAGCTGTGGTGAAATTTTAGTGGAACAATGGGAGATTTCTTTTTTATTCCTAAGTGAATTTGCTGAGGGACATATGGGTCCCAATATTTTTAAAATTCCACAGTAAAAAGTCTCCAAACTTTGTGATATCGTAGAGGGGTCATTGTGTGAGCTAGCTGTGGTGAAATTTTAGTGGAACAATGGGAGATTTCTTTTTTATTCCTAAGTGAATTTGCTGAAAAGGGCCGATTTATGAAATTCAAGGGACATTTGGGGCCCAATATTTTTAAAATTCCACAGTAAAAATGGTCCAAACTTAGTGATACAGTAGAGGGGTCATTGTGTGAGCTAGCTGTGGTGAAATTTTAGCGGAACAATGGGAGATTTATTTTTTATCCCAAAGTGAAATTTTGGGAAAGTGAATATTTTTGCAATTTGAGGGACATTTGGGGCCCAATATTTTTAAAATTCCACAGTAAAAATAGTCCAAACTTAGTGATACCCTAGAGGGGTCATTGTGTGAGCTAGCTGTGGTGAAATTTTAGTGGAACAATGGGAGATTTCTTTTTTATTCCTAAGTGAATTTGCTGAAAAGGGGCAATTTATGAAATTCAAGGGATATTTGGGGCCCAATATTTTTAAAATTCCACAGTAAAAATGGTCCAAACTTAGTGATACCTTAGAGGGGTCATTGTGTGAGCTAGCTGTGGTGAAATTTTAGTGGAACAATGGGAGATTTCTTTTTTATCCCAAAGTGAAATTTTTGGAAAGTGACTATTTTTGCAATTTGACGGACATTTGGGGCCCAATATTTTTAAAATTCCACAGTAAAAATACCCCAAACTTAGTGATACCGTAGAGGGGTCATTGTGTGAGCTAGCTGTGGTGAAATTTTAGTGGAACAATGGGAGATTTCTTTTTTATTCCTAAGTGAATTTGCTGAGGGACATATGGGTCCCAATATTTTTAAAATTCCACAGTAAAAAGTCTCCAAACTTTGTGATATCGTAGAGGGGTCATTGTGTGAGCTAGCTGTGGTGAAATTTTAGTGGAACAATGGGAGATTTCTTTTTTATTCCTAAGTGAATTTGCTGAAAAGGGCCGATTTATGAAATTCAAGGGACATTTGGGGCCCAATATTTTTAAAATTCCACAGTAAAAATGGTCCAAACTTAGTGATACAGTAGAGGGGTCATTGTGTGAGCTAGCTGTGGTGAAATTTTAGTGGAACAATGGGAAATTTATTTTTTATCCCAAAGTGAAATTTTGGGAAAGTGAATATTTTTGCAATTTGAGGGACATTTGGGGCCCAATATTTTTAAAATTCCACAGTAAAAATAGTCCAAACTTAGTGATACCGTAGAGGGGTCATTGTGTGAGCTAGCTGTGGTGAAATTTTAGTGGAACAATGGGAGATTTCATTTTTATTCCTAAGTGAATTTGCTGAAAAGGGGCAATTTATGAAATTCAAGGGACATTTGGGGCCCAATATTTTTAAAATTCCACAGTAAAAATGGTCCAAACTTAGTGATACCTTAGAGGGGTCATTGTGTGAGCTAGCTGTGGTGAAATTTTAGTGGAACAATGGGAGATTTCTTTTTTATCCCAAAGTGAATTTTTTGGAAAGTGACTATTTTTGCAATTTGACAGACATTTGGGGCCCAATATTTTTAAAATTCCACAGTAAAAATACCCCAAACTTAGTGATACCGTAGAGGGGTCATTGTGTGAGCTAGCTGTGGTGAAATTTTAGTGGAACAATTGGAGATTTCTTTTTTATTCCTAAGTGAATTTGCTGAAAAGGGCCGATTTATGAAATTCAAGGCACATTTGGGGCCCTATATTTTTAAAATTCCACAGTAAAAACTCTCCAAAATGTGTGATATCGTAGAGGGTTCATTGTGTGAGCTAGCTGTTGTGAAATTTTAGTGGCACAATGGGAGATTTATTTTTTATTCCTAAGTGAATTTGCTGAAAAGGAGCGATTTATGAAATTCAAGGGACATTTGGGGCCCAATATTTTTAAAATTCCACAGTAAAAATGGTCCAATCTTAGTGATACCGTAGAGGGGTCATTGTGTGAGCTAGCTGTGGTGAAATTTTAGTGGAACAATGGGAGATTTCTTTTTTATTCCTAAGTGAATTTGCTGAAAAGGGCCAATTTATGCAATTTGAGGGACATTTGGGGCCCAATGTTTTTAAAATTCCACAGTAAAAACTCTCCAAAATTTATGATATCGTAGAGGGGTCATTGTGTGAGCTAGCTGTGGTGAAAATGTAGTGGCACAATGGGAGATTTTGCTTTTATCCCTAAGTGAAATTGCTTGAAAGTGAAGATTTTTGCAATTTTAGGGACGTTTGGGGCCCTATATTTTTAAAATTCCACACTAAAAAGTTTCCATACTTTGTGATATCTTAGTGGGGTCATTGTTTGAACTAGCTGTGGTGAAAATGTAGTGGCACAATGGGGAATTTTGTTTTTAACGCTTAGAGAAATGCTGGAATATGACTTTTTTTTACATTTGAGTGACATTTATAACAAAAATGCTTGTGGTATTCATTAAAACATTTCTTATTAGCATATATGTATGGTACAGCCTTTAATAGTCTTAAGAAAGTACTAACAAATAAGTGTCTGATAGCTTGACTACTGTTTTAAACCTGTCTGATAGCTCCAAAACAGTGTCTGATAGCTTGACTTGGATTTTTAAACTGTCTGATAGCTTGACTCCAGTGTTTAAATGTACTCAAACACAAACTTAGATTCCACAATAAAAATGGTTAATTCAACATAATAAAATTATTTACTTTAGACCTTTGTGGCACTGGAAACCTTGAGTGCAATAGTGCATACTGCAGTTACCTGAGGTTGTCTGTGGTATTGAGATTCAAATTTACCTTGTAAAAGCCAGTGATTGGCACCATCAAATGAGATCAAGATCATGAGTTTTACTAGGTATTTCATCAGATGCATCCAGAGACTGTTCTGCAATATCCTCTTCATTTAAGACCACTTTTTTTTTTTTTTTACAGTACAGTGTTGTTGCTTATCCATAAATTTCATATATAAACCAATTGACTTTAATGCTTCTTGAATCAAACTCACGTGTCCCATCTTATTTGATATTTCTGTTTTGGTGACAATAGTCCATTGTTAATAAGAAATTCGTTTCTACCATCAAGCCATGGTGATATACCATTTGATATTTGCCATCTATTAGTATTTTCTTATGAGGCTCACTTCTGGGAATAGAGTGAGGAACAAAGGGACAGGGAATTTACTAAATGACTGCACTTTGTGTTAATGGCTGCAGTGCAGGAAGTACTGTATATTTAAAGGGACACTGTACCCAAATTTTTTTCTTTCATGATTCAGATAGAGCATGCTATTTTAAGCAACTTTCTGAATGAATTCCTATTATCAATTTTTCTTTGTTCTCTTGCTATCTTTATTTGAAAAGGCAGGAATGAAAGCTTTGGAGCCGGCCTTTTTTTTTGTTCAGTACCCTGGACAGGGCTTGCTGATTGGTGCCTGCATTTAGCTATCCAATCAGCAAGCGCAACCCAGGTTCTCAACCTAAAATGGGCCAGCTCCAAAGCTTTTTTCCTGCTTTTTCAAATAAAGACAGCAAGAGAACAAAGAAAAATTCAAAATAGAAGTAAATTAGAAAGCTGATTAAAATTGAATGCTCTATCAGAATCATGAAAGAAAAAATTTAGGTTTAGTATCCCTTTAATTCCTGTCATTTTTTAATCATGTTTCTTTAACAGTTATCTAGGGACTCCCCAGCACAGTGACTTCCCAACAGACATTTACTTTCCAAGACTCCCTTATACTAACAATCCATCAAATTAAAAATGAAATACAGCTATACCCCGCTCATACAGTGGGTTAGGGACCAGAGCTCCGCTGTAAAGTGAAAACCGCCTTAAAGTGAAACAAGGCAGTTTTAGATTTTTTTTCCACTTGCCAGTGTGTTTAAAAACTTGAAAACATGTTTGAACTAACATATATTAGGGGTGCAATAGCGCTACGTTTAGTTTAACACTCGCACAGCACAGTATTCAATTAGTATTCAATAAGAACTGTACCTGTAAAATAGTGACAATTACTGTAGTACAATTTGCCAGACTACAACACTGAGACACAGATTGCACTGTAATGCTGTAAACAAAGTGAACTGCTCATAACAAAATGGTGCCAGTCACTTTTCTCGCAATCTCACGATGATTACAGCACTGTTTCAAAATCCTTGGAGGTTGAACTTCAGCTCCACAAAGCGATGTATTAGCGAATCGCTGTAAAGTGAGGTATACCTGTAGGTCTATAAAGGTACCACACTGTAATATTCATCTGAACTAGCCAATGGCTTTGCCTTTTTTACCTCGCATTTATATAATTTGGATTTATTAGTGACTCCACTGGAGTAAATTATTTATTTTTATTTCAAGACAGTTGGAGGTGTGTCCCTGCCCATTAATAGGTTTGTGTTTTTTTTATCAGCATGTAAGCATCTCTCCTTAGGGGTGAGGTTGTTAATGATTTGTGTTAATATCAATTTAAACAGACAAAAAAATTTTTTCTTTTCATGAAACCAACCATTTTTAACATGTGTACTTGTTGATCTTTCATTTCTCTAATTGGTATAGTTTCTTTTTTCTTTTAAGCTTTAAAGATAATATGTAAAATTATCCATTAAGCAACCTTATTTAAGGCACATGAACCCCAAAAGTTTTCTTTCATAATTTAGATAGAGAATACAATCTTAAAGGGGCAGTTTACCCAAATATCTTCTCCCCTTTAATATGTTCCCAATGATCCATTTTACCTGCTGGAGTGTATTAAATTGTTTACAAGTAACTTGTTTACCTTTATTTTGGCATTTGAAATAGCTGATTTAGCATGTGGTATCCACACCTTTACTTAAAGGGACATGATTCAGACAAAACCATGTGATTTTAAACAACTTTCCAATTTGCTTCAATTATCTAAATGGTTTCATTCTCTTGGTATCCTTAGTTGAAAAGCATATCTAGGTAGGCTCGGGATCAGCAATGCATTACTGGGAGCTAAATGTTGATTGGTGGCTGCGCAAAAATGCCTCTTTTCATTGGTTCACCAGATATCTTCAGATAGCTCCCAGTAGTGCAGAGCTGTACCTTTAAAAAAAAAAAAAACAAAAAAAACCCGATACCCAGAGAATTAAGCAAATTGGATAAAAGAAGTAAATTGAAAAGTTCTTTAAAATCACATGCTATATTTGAATCATGAAAGATAAGCAAAAGAAAAATGTTGGGTTTCATATCCCTTTAAAGTTTCTATACTTACTCCAGGCAATGTTAACACAGCCAGCAGAAGAATTTACAATCACACTCCCAGTGGGGTGTAGAAGAGAGAACTAATAAAATATTTTTTTTCCATTATTCTCTTGTTTTAAGCTTTGGTTTACAGACTTATATAAGATAAGGAAGCATATGTGTGTGCACACAAAGTCATAACATAATGATATCTTATTTTAGCTGCAAGCTCAACCCATTGTAATAGGCTGTGGTTTCAAAAAAACAAAACCAACTATATCATATACACAAATTAAACCTTCAAATTCAATTTCTTATACATTTTATACTCTGCAAGTCATTGGAAATACATTAAGGGAACAACAGTTTTACAGTATACGGTCCCTCTAAAGAACTTTTCAATTTACTTATCTAATTTGCTTCATTCTCTTAGAATCCTTTGTTGAGAAACAGCAATGCAGATGGGTGAGCCAATAAAATAAGGCATATATGTGCACCCACCAATCAGCAGCTCCTGAGCCTACCTAGGTATAGTTTTCAACAAATGATACCAAGAGAACTAAACAAATGAGCTAATACTGTAGTATTAAATTGGAAAGTTGTTTAAAATTGTATGCTCTATCTGAATCATGAAAGAAAAAAACTTGGTTTCTTTCATGTAATTAGCAAGAGTCCATGAGCTAGTGACGTATGGGATATACATTCCTACCAGGAGGGGCAAAGTTTCCCAAACCTCAAAATGCCTATAAATACACCCCTCACCACACCCACAATTCAGTTTTACAAACTTTGCCTCCGATGGAGGTGGTGAAGTAAGTTTGTGCTAGATTCTACGTTGATATGCGCTCCGCAGCAAGTTGGAGCCCGGTTTTCCTCTCAGCGTGCAGTGAATGTCAGAGGGATGTGAGGAGAGTATTGCCTATTTGAATGCAGTGATCTCCTTCTACGGGGTCTATTTCATAGGTTCTCTGTTATCGGTCGTAGAGATTCATCTCTTACCTCCCTTTTCAGATCGACGATATACTCTTATATATACCATTACCTCTGCTGATTCTCGTTTCAGTACTGGTTTGGCTTTCTACAAACATGTAGATGAGTGTCCTGGGGTAAGTAAATCTTATTTTCTGTGACACTCTAAGCTATGGTTGGGCACTTTGTTTATAAAGTTCTAAATATATGTATTCAAACATTTATTTGCCTTGACTCAGAATGTTCAACATTCCTTATTTTTCAGACAGTCAGTTTCATATTTGGGATAATGCATTTGAATTAATCATTTTTTCTTACCTTCAAAAATTTGACTCATTTTCCCTGTGGGCTGTTAAGCTCGCGGGGGCTGAAAATGCTTCATTTTATTGCGTCATTCTTGGCGCGGACTTTTTTGGCGCAAAAAATCTTTTCCGTTTCCGGCGTCATACGTGTCGCCGGAAGTTGCGTCATTTTTTGACGTTATTTTGCGCCAAAAGTGTCGGCGTTCCGGATGTGGCGTCATTTTTGGTGCCAAAAGCATTTAGGCGCCAAATAATGTGGGCGTCTTATTTGGCGCTAAAAAATATGGGCGTCGCTTTTGTCTCCACATTATTTAAGTCTCATTTTTCATTGCTTCTGGTTGCTAGAAGCTTGTTCTTTGGCATTTTTTCCCATTCCTGAAACTGTCATTTAAGGAATTTGATCAATTTTGCTTTATATGTTGTTTTTTCTCTTACATATTGCAAGATGTCTCACGTTGCATCTGAGTCAGAAGATACTACAGGAAAATCGCTGTCTAGTGCTGGATCTACCAAAGCTAAGTGTATCTGCTGTAAACTTTTGGTAGCTATTCCTCCGGCTGTTGTTTGTATTAATTGTCATGACAAACTTGTTAATGCAGATAATATTTCCTTTAGTAAAGTACCATTGTCTGTTGCAGTTCCTTCAACATCTAAGGTGCAGAATGTTCCTGATAACATAAGAGATTTTGTTTCTGAATCCATAAAGAAGGCTATGTCTGTTATTTCTCCTTCTAGTAAACGTAAAAAATCTTTTAAAACTTCTCTCCCTACAGATGAATTTTTAAATGAACATCATCATTCTGATTCTGATGACTCTTCTGGTTCAGAGGATTCTGTCTCAGAGATTGATGCTGATAAATCTTCATATTTATTTAAAATGGAATTTATTCGTTCTTTACTTAAAGAAGTACTAATTGCTTTAGAAATAGAGGATTCTGGTCCTCTTGATACTAATTCTAAACGTTTGGATAAGGTATTTAAATCTCCTGGGGTTATTCCAGAAGTTTTTCCTGTTCCTAATGCTATTTCTGCAGTAATTTCCAAAGAATGGGATAAATTGGGTAATTCATTTACTCCTTCTAAACGTTTTAAGCAATTATATCCTGTGCCGTCTGACAGATTAGAATTTTGGGACAAAATCCCTAAAGTTGATGGGGCTATTTCTACCCTTGCTAAACGTACTACTATTCCTACGTCAGATGGTACTTCGTTTAAGGATCCTTTAGATAGGAAAATTGAATCCTTTCTAAGAAAAGCTTATCTGTGTTCAGGTAATCTTCTTAGACCTGCTATATCTTTGGCTGATGTTGCTGCAGCTTCAACTTTTTGGTTGGAAACTTTAGCGCAACAAGTAACAGATCATGATTCTCATGATATTATTATTCTTCTTCAGCATGCTAATAATTTTATCTGTGATGCCATTTTTGATATTATCAGAGTTGATGTCAGGTTTATGTCTCTAGCTATTTTAGCTAGAAGAGCTTTATGGCTTAAGACTTGGAATGCTGATATGGCTTCTAAATCAACTCTACTTTCCATTTCTTTCCAGGGTAACAAATTATTTGGTTCTCAGTTGGATTCTATTATCTCAACTGTTACTGGTGGGAAAGGAACTTTTTTACCACAGGATAAAAAATCTAAAGGTAAAAACAGGGCTAATAATCGTTTTCGTTCCTTTCGTTTCAACAAAGAACAAAAGCCTAATCCTTCATCCTCAGGAGCAGTTTCAGTTTGGAAACCATCTCCAGTCTGGAATAAATCCAAGCCTGCTAGAAAGGCAAAGCCTGCTTCTAAGTCCTCATGAAGGTGCGGCCCTCATTCCAGCTCAGCTGGTAGGGGGCAGGTTACGTTTTTTCAAAGAAATTTGGATCAATTCTGTTCACAATCTTTGGATTCAGAACATTGTTTCAGAAGGGTACAGAATTGGTTTCAAGATGAGACCTCCTGCAAAGAGATTTTTTCTTTCCCGTGTCCCAGTAAATCCAGTGAAAGCTCAAGCATTTCTGAATTGTGTTTCAGATCTAGAGTTGGCTGGAGTAATTATGCCAGTTCCAGTTCCGGAACAGGGGTTTTATTCAAATCTCTTCATTGTACCAAAGAAGGAGAATTCCTTCAGACCAGTTCTGGATCTAAAAATATTGAATCGTTATGTAAGGATACCAACGTTCAAGATGGTAACTGTAAGGACTATCTTGCCTTTTGTTCAGCAAGGGCATTATATGTCCACAATAGATTTACAGGATGCATATCTGCATATTCCGATTCATCCAGATCATTATCAGTTCCTGAGATTCTCTTTTCTGGACAAGCATTACCAGTTTGTGGCTCTGCCGTTTGGCCTAGCTACAGCTCCAAGAATTTTTACAAAGGTTCTCGGTGCCCTTCTGTCTGTAATCAGAGAACAGGGTATTGTGGTATTTCCTTATTTGGACGATATCTTGGTACTTGCTCAGTCTTTACATTTAGCAGAATCTCATACGAATCGACTTGTGTTGTTTCTTAAGATCATGGTTGGAGGATCAATTTACCAAAAAGTTCATTGATTCCTCAGACAAGGGTAACCTTTCTGGGTTTCCAGATAGATTCAGTGTCCATGACTCTGTCTTTAACAGACAAGAGACGTCTAAAATTGATTTTAGCTTGTCGAAACCTTCAGTCACAATCATTCCCTTCGGTAGCCTTATGCATGGAAATTCTAGGTCTTATGACTGCTGCATCGGACGCGATCCCCTTTGCTCGTTTTCACATGCGACCTCTTCAGCTCTGTATGCTGAATCAATGGTGCAAGGATTACACATAGATATCTCAATTAATATCTTTAAAACCGATTGTTCGACACTCTCTAACGTGGTGGACAGATCACCATCGTTTAATTCAGGGGGCTTCTTTTGTGCTTCCGACCTGGACTGTAATTTCAACAGATGCAAGTCTCACAGGTTGGGGAGCTGTGTGGGGATCTCTGACGGCACAAGGAGTTAGGGAATCTCAGGAGGTGAGATTACGATCAATATTTTGGAACTCTGTGCAATTTTCAGAGCTCTTCAGTTTTGGCCTCTTCTGAAGAGAGAATCGTTCATTTGTTTTCAGACAGACAATGTCACAACTGTGGCATACATCAATCATCAAGGAGGGACTCACAGTCCTCTGGCTATGAAAGAAGTATCTCGAATTTTGGTTTGGGCGGAATCCAGCTCCTGTCTAATCTCTGCGGTTCATATCCCAGGTGTAGACAATTGGGAAGCGGATTATCTCAGTCGCCAAACGTTGCATCCGGGCGAATGGTCTCTTCACCCAGAGGTATTTCTTCAGATTGTTCAAATGTGGGAACTTCCAGAAATAGATCTGATGGCGTCTCATCTAAACAAGAAACTTCCCAGATATCTGTCCAGATCCCGGGATCCTCAGGCGGAGGCAGTGGATGCATTATCACTTCCTTGGAAGTATCATCCTGCCTATATCTTTCCGCCTCTAGTTCTTCTTCCAAGAGTAATCTCCAAGATTCTGAAGGAATGCTCGTTTGTTCTGCTGGTAGCTCCGGCATGGCCTCACAGGTTTTGGTATGCGGATCTTGTCCGGATGGCCTCTTGCCAACCGTGGACTCTTCCGTTAAGACCAGACCTTCTGTCACAAGGTCCTTTTTTCCATCAGGATCTGAAATCCTTAAATTTAAAGGTATGGAGATTGAACGCTTGATTCTTGGTCAAAGAGGTTTCTCTGACTCTGTGATTAATACTATGTTACAGGCTCGTAAATCTGTATCTAGAGAGATATATTATAGAGTCTGGAAGACTTATATTTCTTGGTGTCTTTCTCATCATTTTTCTTGGCATTCTTTTAGAATACCGAGAATTTTACAGTTTCTTCAGGATGGTTTAGATAAGGGTTTGTCTGCAAGTTCCTTGAAAGGACAAATCTCTGCTCTTTCTGTTCTTTTTCACAGAAAGATTGCTATTCTTCCTGATATTCATTGTTTTGTACAAGCTTTGGTTCGTATAAAACCTGTCATTAAGTCAATTTCTCCTCCTTGGAGTTTGAATTTGGTTCTGGGAGCTCTTCAAGCTCCTCCTTTTGAACCTATGCATTCATTGGACATTAAATTACTTTCTTGGAAAGTTTTGTTCCTTTTGGCCATCTCTTCTGCCAGAAGAGTTTCTGAATTATCTGCTCTTTCTTGTGAGTCTCCTTTTCTGATTTTTCATCAGGATAAGGCGGTGTTGCGAACTTCTTTTGAATTTTTAACTAAAGTTGTGAATTCCAACAACATTAGTAGAGAAATTGTGGTTCCTTCATTATGTCCTAATCCTAAGAATTCTAAGGAGAAATCATTGCATTCTTTGGATGTTGTTAGAGCTTTGAAATATTATGTTGAAGCTACTAAGTCTTTCCGAAAGACTTCTAGTCTATTTGTTATCTTTTCCGGTTCTAGAAAAGGCCAGAAAGCTTCTGCCATTTCTTTGGCATCTTGGTTGAAATCTTTAATTCATCTTGCCTATGTTGAGTCGGGTAAAACTCCGCCTCAGAGGATTACAGCTCATTCTACCAGGTCAGTTTCTACTTCCTGGGCGTTTAGGAATGAAGCTTCGGTTGATCAGATTTGCAAAGCAGCAACTTGGTCCTCTTTGCATACTTTTACTAAATTCTACCATTTTGATGTATTTTCTTCTTCTGAAGCAGTTTTTGGTAGAAAAGTACTTCAGGCAGCGGTTTCAGTCTGAATCTTCTGCTTATGTTTTTCATTAAACTTTATTTTGGGTGTGGATTATTTTCAGCAGGAATTGGCTGTCTTTATTTTATCCCTCCCTCTCTAGTGACTCTTGTGTGGAAAGATCCACATCTTGGGTAATCATTATCCCATACGTCACTAGCTCATGGACTCTTGCTAATTACATGAAAGAAAACATAATTTATGTAAGAACTTACCTGATAAATTCATTTCTTTCATATTAGCAAGAGTCCATGAGGCCCGCCCTTTTTTTGTGGTGGTTATGATTTTTGTTTAAAGCACAATTATTCCAATTCCTTTTTTTATATGCTTTCGCACTTTTTTATCACCCCACTTCTTGGCTATTCGTTAAACTGAATTGTGGGTGTGGTGAGGGGTGTATTTATAGGCATTTTGAGGTTTGGGAAACTTTGCCCCTCCTGGTAGGAATGTATATCCCATACGTCACTAGCTCATGGACTCTTGCTAATATGAAAGAAATGAATTTATCAGGTAAGTTCTTACATAAATTATGTTTTTTTTGTCCCTTTAAAAGTTTTCATGTATGTAGCTGGTAGTTTGTTTAAGTAATTTGTCTATTCATGAATAATGTGAAATAATAATTTATGTTTTTGTTAGCAGCTTTACTGTAAATTGAAACGTATCTGGAATTAAAAAAGATCTAGAATTAAATATTTTTGCTTGTTTGACCAGGGTTTATACTAAACAATGTTTGTATTTTCTAGTGGGAGAAGAGCAGATCAGCTCTATTGGGCGAGGCATATGTGTTCTGTTGGGAATTTCAGTAGAGGACACACAGAAAGACGTTGATTACATGTAAGTAAATTCATAGGGTTAGATTACAAATGGAGCGCAAATTAATTCTTCCGCTTGAGCGTTAGAAAGTAAGATTTTTGCGCTTGCCGGGTTGCGCTCCTATTATGAGTTGTAACTAACCCGACGTATTCCCCTGTAGAAGTCAATGGAGAAAAATAAAGTGGGAAAAAACCTAACTAATAAAAGTCCAGGTAAGCTGCATTTGCACAAATGTATGCATGATTAAGGACTAGCAGGTCCGAAACGTTGCATTTTATTTTGTTCCACAAGATGAAATAAAGTATTGTTACAATTGTGCTGGTGCTCTTTGGACTTTTATGATATTAAGGGTTTGTGGTGTGGAGCCTAGCAGCAAGCACTTATGCACTAGTGCTGAATATGTATGCTTTACCAAAAAAAACAAAAAACTCCTCACTCTTGCAAACACGATCACATATTTCCATTTGCACTAACCCGACATGAAAATATGAATATTTCACATTCCAATGTTCTGCACATACAAGAATATGTTCTATTTATTTATTCATATATACATATTTCTACATATATATGATTTTTTATTATATATATATATATATATATATATATATATATATATATATATATATATATATATATATATATATATATATATATATATACTGTGTGTGTGTAGATATATATATATATATATATATATATATATATATATATTACACATATACAAACAAAGCTTGCACTCTCTGGTCTTTTCCAAACACTTTTTTTACTGTGAAAAGTAAGTGACGTTTCGAGGACAAAGTATCCCCTTCCTCATACACAGTATATACAAATTCAAAACAATATATAGCTATAAACAAGCAAACCCCACCCCAATTAGGACCAAAAAAATGCAAAATGGTTGTCATGGAAACAACCTGATCACATAGTAAACATCAGTGTATGATCTATTATAACCTGTAATAGTCTGAGTATCAATATTCAACAATCTGTAATAATATAACAGTGCAGTGATAATATGTGACAGAATAAATGCCACCAGCAACAAAAATAATCAGTGTAAGCACACAGTAATGTCCGCAAAGATGCAGATCATGTCATAACTTTGACGATAATTTATTCTCATCATACCTTATGAACTTTAAGGACAACATCACAGAGTGTCATGCGACTGAATAAGGACCAGAACTAAATTCCCTTGGGGCTCCCGATCACGGCCAATGCACCCACTAAGAGATAACATAACTCACTTCCTGGTGAGTGGCGCGGTCACGTGTCTGTGAAAACCAATGGGCTGCAGGCATCATGATTGCTATAGCAACCCAGCGTGTAGTTTCACTGTCATCCGTGGAGTGTTACACCAACCAATCAGGATGAAGAAAGTAATAAAGATTAGTGTAATGTAAACAATGCGTTTTCAAAGCAATGAACTGCAAACATAAGCATTAAATGAATAGTAAGTGTAACATATGATTACAGGCAGTGATGTCACACAAATATTGTTAGAAATAACAGATATAAAGGTGGACCACAATAACAGCTAGATCAATAATAAATAGATAAAAAGAACCTGCCTAAGGGGAAAGTAAACAGTTGGTAGTAAGGGCTCTAAGCTAAAGACCGGTACTCCTTTACAATTAGAATCTGAGGACCAGATTATGGGCCCACATTTGTGATGATTACTCCAACTACCTCTAGGCACACAGTGTATGAGTACCTATGCCAAGATAGGGATGAGATTAATTATCAGTGCCATTTAGTCAAAGCCTCTATACTGAAATACACAATGAATTGCTTCAAGAATATTTTTTGAAAAATATTTTTTAAGTTAAAAAATTCTGTTTACAGTTACAATTCCTATCCTAAGGGGGGGGGGGGGGGTTAAGTCATGACCTGAAAACAGGTGCAGATTGGATGGAGAACTCAATTAGAAAAGAGTCTGCAGACCACATTAGGTCCATGCATTTGTGAGTACATAGTGGCTTAAACAGCCTATGGGCAAATTACATATGGGCACCTATGCCAAAGCAGAGAAGGGACCAACCACCAGCCCTAATTATCCAAAGCCCCTATAGTAGGGTTAATAATAATGACGTTAGAAGGCCAGATTATACTATGGGAATTACATAGTGTGGGAAAGCCCATACATGGATCACAGACCTCCATTAAATTAAACAGTACAGTCACTAGACCTATAAGAAGAAATACCAGTCAATGATGGTATTTAGTCCACTGGGCTGTAGCGTGTTCAAACAGTGAATCCCACTTGCTTCTACTTGCCGGAGTACCTTGCTCCTGTTACCCCCGTGTTTCAAGGGAGGGATATGATCTATCAGGACAAACCGAAGATTGTTGACTGTATGGCCAGTTTCCAAAAAATGCCTCGCCACTGGTCACTCTTATTATTTTTGAGTGCATTTCTGATAGATGATCTGTGGTTGGCAAACCGCACTCTAGCATCATCTGAGGTTTTGCCAACATAAAACCTCCAGCAGCTGCAGTTCAACAAATATACTACATGAGTAGTAGTATATTTGTTGAACTGCAGCTGTGGGAGTTTTTATGTTGGCAAACCGTACTCTAGCATCCTCTGAGGTTTTGCCAACATAAAACCTCCCGCAGCTGCAGTTCAACAAATATACTACATGAGTAGTAGTTCAGGTGATAAAGTGTTGAATGGTGTATCTTGTTTGTATGTGGGTGGCCAAAGGTGGATTCAGGTATCATAGCACTGCAGGTTGAGCACCCTGCACACTGAAATGAGCCATTTTTCTTATTTTTTTGAAGCCAGTTTTCTTTTTTATAACAATGAGTGGGGTCTGTGATCATCAGAGTGTCTTTTAGGTTAGTGTTCCGTTTGAAACCCACCCTAGGATGTCGCCACTTATTGAATGGTAGAGTTGGATCACTTTTAATGATATGCCAATGTTGGTCAAGGCTTTTCCCCAATGTGCTCATGGCTGGACTATATACAGTGGTGAAGGTCAATCTTTGTGTAGTGTGATAGGAGCGCCTAAAGGTGGATTCCTGCTGCTAAAAAAGTTCTTCCCTCAAAGAGAACTAAATGGTGGATAAGAAGAAAAAATGGGGTTTATTTAGCAGCGCTAAAAAAAGCTAGGAAATGATGATACCAATCTAATTTATGTTTAATACAATCTATTTTATTTAAAAATTCTTATAACACATAAAAACAACAGCAAATGCTTTTCCTAATTAATAAAGGGACGTCTCCCTTATACAACACTTATAAAAACAGACTAGAACCATATAATCCTAGAATTTCAGGTATAAAGGAATTAATTCTATAGATAACATATGGCAAGCAACAAATTTCTAAGATAAATGGTGAATTAAATATTTAAAAGGCACAAATGTATCAATCCTAATAGCTTTATAGTTCTTCAGTAACAAATTCAGTTATAAAGTTACACAGTTACTTTCCTTGGACATATAATTGGCTCAGGTGTGCTGGATAGTTAAAAAGGCAAAAAACAGCCAATATTCTGATTTAGGTGCCAAAGCAATCGTGGTTAATGGAAATGGTTAATTTAACAGATGAATACCTTGATGTCTTTAAAGTTCAGTTTGCGTGTTTTAAAAAACGTAGTGCAAATTAGTGTAGAGGTACCTTAATCTGTCCTGGTTGCAACCGCTGATTATCTTCATTGTGAGGGATTCACAGACTGTTTGTTCCTGGTGCTTCTGATAAGTCACCTGACCTTCTCTTTGATTCAGAGGTCAGGGGTGATGATCCGTTCTGGTGATGTAGTTATCCTTTTTTTTGTTTTCCTTTCTTCTTATAGCCCAAATATTGTTTTCATCTGGGTTCCCTCAGACTTCTTAAGGTTTGAAGAAATCTTTGGTCAGTGTTTAGCAGTAACACCGTATTCCCTGAAGTTACCAAAGGTAGATTTTAACTTGCAGGGTCAGGAGAAAAGTTTAAAGTTGCAGGGTCACACAGCTTTGTGACAGTAGTAAATGAAGTTTAGTAGAGTGTAGCAGGTCCCATTCAACGCGTTTCACCCTTCTGGGCTTTATCAAGAATGTTAAAGCCCAGAAGGGTGAAACGCGTTGAATGGGACCTGCTACACTCTACTAAACTTCATTTACTACTGTCACAAAGCTGTGTGACCCTGCAACTTTAAACTTTTCTCCTGACCCTGCAAGTTAAAATCTACCTTTGGTAACTTCAGGGAATACGGTGTTACTGCTAAACACTGACCAAAGATTTCTTCAAACCTTAAGAAGTCTGAGGGAACCCAGATGAAAACAATATTTGGGCTATAAGAAGAAAGGAAAACAAAAAAAAGGATAACTACATCACCAGAACGGATCATCACCCCTGACCTCTGAATCAAAGAGAAGGTCAGGTGACTTATCAGAAGCACCAGGAACAAACAGTCTGTGAATCCCTCACAGTGAAGATAATCAGCGGTTGCAACCAGGACAGATTAAGGTACCTCTACACTAATTTGCACTACGTTTTTTAAAACACGCAAACTGAACTTTAAAGACATCAAGGTATTCATCTGTTAAATTAACCATTTCCATTAACCACGATTGCTTTGGCACCTAAATCAGAATATTGGCTGTTTTTTGCCTTTTTAACTATCCAGCACACCTGAGCCAATTATATGTCCAAGGAAAGTAACTGTGTAACTTTATAACTGAATTTGTTACTGAAGAACTATAAAGCTATTAGGATTGATACATTTGTGCCTTTTAAATATTTAATTCACCATTTATCTTAGAAATTTGTTGCTTGCCATATGTTATCTATAGAATTAATTCCTTTATACCTGAAATTCTAGGATTATATGGTTCTAGTCTGTTTTTATAAGTGTTGTATAAGGGAGACGTCCCTTTATTAATTAGGAAAAGCATTTGCTGTTGTTTTTATGTGTTATAAGAATTTTTAAATAAAATAGATTGTATTAAACATAAATTAGATTGGTATCATCATTTCCTAGCTTTTTTTAGCGCTGCTAAATAAACCCCATTTTTTCTTCTGAAGGTCAATCTTTGTACATTATCTTCATCAGTGTCAGGATCTATTGCTGTTAGACTCTCGACCGTTCTTTTACTTAGGTCAATCAACCTTGGGTTATATCCTCTCTGTACAAATTTGTTTGGCATTTCGGATAGTTGTACTTGTCTCACTTGTGGTTCACTATTGTTTTTTGCCACATGGATCATCTGGGCTTTAGGAATAGACTTCAACAATGATGTAGGATGGTTGCTCATCGCATGCAGGAGCGAGTTCCTATCTGTAGGCTTACAGTAAAGTGATGTACCTAATTGGTTCTGCTCTTTCTTAAATATCTTAAAGGGACACTATTGCAATTTTAAGCAACTTTCTAATTTACTCTTATGATCAAGTTTTCTTCGTTCCCTTGCTATCTTTATTTAAAAAGCAGGAATGTGATGCATAGGAGCTGGCCCATTTGTGGTTGAGAACCTGGGTTATGCTTGCTTATTGGTGGGTAAATGTAACCCTCCAATAAGGAAGCGCTATCCATGGTGCTGAACCTAAAATGGGCTGGCTGCTAAGATTTACATTCCTGCTTTTAAAATAAAGATAACAAGAGAACGAAGAAAAATTGATAATAGGAGTAAATTAGAAAGTTGCTTAAAATTGCATGCTCTATCTGAATCATGAAATAAAAAATTTTGGGTTCAGTGTCCCTTTAAGGTCAAGAAATTCAATCGTTTTATCATCATCAGATATTTTGAACTTGACTGGATTATCCATGCCATTGAGCTTTTTGAACCAGTTTCTGAGTTCTTCAGCAGAGCCCCTCCATATTATAAGGAGGTTGTTGATGTAGCATTGGTAAAACATCACTTCAGGTTTGTCATATATGCCCATCACAGAGGTCTCATATTTCTCCATAAATAGATTGGCCAAGGAAGGGGCCACATTAGATCCCATGGCCGTACCAGAGATTTGTTGATGGGTGTTTTCAAAGCGAAAATAATTCAGCCTTAGGCTTAGATCAAGCAATTCAACAAGGAAGTCTCTAGGAGGACCTATGTATGGATGTCTGTCCAAATCTTCCATTATGCATTGCTCGTGTGGTTTAATGGTGTACAAGCTGTTGACATCAGCGGTTGCTAGAATCCATGTATCCTCAATGTGCAGATCCTCTAATTCTTGGATTAATTGGGAAGAGTCACTTAGGTATGATTGCATGTTTCTGACCAAAGGTTGTAAATAATGGTCAACAAAAACAGCTAATCTTGAGGTGATTGAATTGCATTCTGAGACAATCGGTCTGCCGGGAGGTCTCTCCATATCTTTATGATTTTTTGGCAGTGTATATAATATAGGGCATGATGGAAAGTTCAACCTCAGAAATTTAGAGGTATTCTCATCAATTCATCCAGCTCTATTTAGCACTGCTTCATCAATGATGATCTGAAACCTCCTGGTTGGATCACTCTTGAGAAGGTGGTTTGGTCACTCAGCTGCTGGAATATCTCTTTGCGGTAGTACGTATAGTCAAGGACCACTACTGCGCCCCCCTGGTCTGCTGTCATCACTATTTCTGGATCCGATGCCAGGGATTTAATGTTTTTTTTCTCTTCTTCTGGAAGGTTATTACGGTAGTTGCCCTGTCTCTTGTTTTTCAAATCCTGTGTCACCAATCTCATAAAGGTCTTAATGCTCGGATTCTGGCTGTGTGGGTCGAAAGAGCTTTTACACTTTAAAGGATGACTGTGTTCATTTATTTCTGTGTCCCTGAAAAATTCTTTCAGTCTCAAAGATCTTTGAAACTTCTGACAGTCTATATATACATCAAACTCGTCGCTCATGCGGGTAGGAACAAAGCTTAAACCCTTGTTGAGTAAGCTATGTTCAGCGGGGGTAAGGGACCGGTGACTGATGTTTACTACCAGGTCCTCCCCTTCATTGGATTGATGGACTAACAGGGGGGGAAAGGGTGGCTTTCTCTCTCCAGCCCCCCCCGCCCTTTGTATATGGGGCCTGCCCCTCTTTTGCCCGGCTCTTGTCGTGACACCCTAAAAAAACTGTTGCCCACTACCTGAGGCCTCATCGGGGGCCACTACCTCCTTAGGGCATGTCATTGTCAGAGCCTGAGCTACTATCCACTGTTTGAAGCGATTGCTTGGTGTAGTAGCGCCGACGTCTACTCCTCTGTATATGTGGTCTCTGATTATCACCCCCAATCAGCCATCAATACACCCTTTTGTCCTTGTGATTTTCGCATACAGTATGCCGTTTCCTGTTCTTGAACTGGATAAGAGTATCTTTGTACTCTTTGATTTGAGTGGCTAACTTATCAATCCATGGCTCAGAGGTGTCATCCTTTAAAGGGACACTGAACCCAAAAAATGTATTTCGTGATTCAGATAGAGCATACAATTTTAAACAACTTTCTAATTTACTCCTATTATCAATGTTTCTGCGTTCTCTTGCTATCTTTATATGAAAAAGAAGGCATCTAAGCTTTTTTCTTGGTTTAGAACTCTGGACAGCAGTTTTTGATTGGTGGATGAATTTATCCACCAATCAGCAAGGACAACCTAGGTTGTTCACCAAAAATGGGCCGGCTTACATTATTGAATTTGAAATAAAGATACCAAGAGAATAAAGAACATTTGATAATAGGAGTAAATTAGAAAGTTCTTTAGAATCTCATGCTCTATCTGAATCACAAAAGAAAAAAAATGGGTTCAGTGTCCCTTTAAGCATACTCTTGTATCTATTTTTTTACTTTCTCCAGGAGAGCTCTCACTTCTTCGGTTACTAGTAGAATTAAATTGAGTGACCACTTAAGGATTGCGTACCAGCACTTGCAAAATTCTGGATTCACTCGTCCAATGGTCGGCAGGTTTCTAATACGAAACCCTTTAGGAATTAATTTTCTCCTATGATATTCGGAGAGATATATTCCGTGGAGTTTCAAATCCACATCCTTTTTCTTCAATTTAAGTAGTGCTAGGTAGATAGCATTAGCTGTGTCCTCACTTGTCATTTCCTAATCAAGAGCAAACAATATTCTAGCCGCATCATTCTCTGTGAAGAGAGGTATGTTTTTTGGTAGACCGAGCGCTAGTATTGTGTAGCCTTAAGCTCACTGGCAATAGTCCCCTAGTGGACTTGGAAAATGACTAAAGTATGTGAGAGAGTGAGCGCTAGAAGCTAAAAAGGCATAGATGAGTACAAATGGTCTAAAAATAGTACATATTTAATAACAATAAAAATCTATAGGTGAATATACAAGGATAAAATACAAAGATAAAATACAAATGAAACCTTCCTAAAATCTACATGGATCCATGAGATCTATAAAAAAATATAGTAAACGTTAAATGTATCAATTCAGGTTAAAATAACAATATGCGTCCTTTACTATGGTGACAGACATCAACAAATGTTAACTACAGCAACCATTTGAATTCTCAGTAGTAAACAAGGATAACGTTGTATATACGTTGTATAATTTGTAACAGAGGTGACAGAATTGGATATTAAAATAAAGTTGGATATAGCAAATAAACGTAACTTGGTCGAAACAAAAGTCTTAGGTGCAATGTCCAGGGTAAATATCCAATGTGGGTGTGATCAAAAAAATGTGATGAAAGTAATGGGAAAAAATAATAGGAAAAAATGTGTCCGGTGTAACTGTGAGAAAATAAGTGTCTCTTGAAAATTCACAGTGATGCAAAAAAGGTTAGTGGAAATAGCAGTTCCTAAAAAAACATTATCCAATCTAGTGCAAATGATAACACTAAAAAACTCCAAAAAACTCCAATAACCGTGGTTTAAAGGTGATCAAATGTGAAGAAATGGAACAATTCAAAGATTTAAAAATAATGCAGAAAAGATGGTCCAAAAATCTCTTCTGAACCTGTGGGTAAATAAAAAACAATAGTGCAATATCGTCTAGATACTGTATACAATAATTAGAAATGTGCTCACCAGTATGTCAACACGTTTCGGCCTTCCTAGGCCTTTATCAAGACAATCGATATTGCACTATTGTTTTTTATTTACCCACAGGTTCAGAAGAGATTTTTGGACCATCTTTTCTGCATTATTTTTAAATCTTTGAATTGTTCCATTTCTTCACATTTGATCACCTTTTAACCACGGTTATTGGAGTTTTTTGGAGTTTTTTAGTGTTATCATTTGCACTAGATTGGATAATGTTTTTTTAGGAACTGCTATTTCCACTAACCTTTTTTGCATCACTGTGAATTTTCAAGAGACACTTATTTTTTCACAGTTACACCGGACACATTTTTTCCCATTACTTTCATCACATTTTTTTGATCACACCCACATTGGATATTTACCCTGGACATTGCACCTAAGACTTCTGTTTCGACCAAGTTACGTTTATTTGCTATATCCAACGTTTATTTTAATATCCAATTCTGTCACCTCTGTTACAAATTATACAACGTATATACAACGTTATCCTTGTTTACTACTGAGAATTCAAATGGTTGCTGTAGTTAACATTTGTTGATGTCTGTCACCATAGTATAGGACGCATATTGTTATTTTAACCTGAATTGATACATTTAACGTTTACTATATTTTTTATAGATCTCATGGATCCATGTAGATTTTAGGAAGGTTTCATTTGTATTTTATCTTTGTATTTTATCCTTGTATATTCACCTATAGATTTTTATTGTTATTAAATATGTACTATTTTTAGACCATTTGTACTCATCTATGCCTTTTTAGCTTCTAGCGCTCACTCTCTCTCATTCTCTGTGAAGGTAAGAACCTGTGTGTCCTCCACGTCAGTATCTATGTTGTAGTCTGGTTGCTCAAAGTGTAGTGCACGTGAAAGTGCTAGTGTAAAGGGAAGTCCAGATAGGAAGAGGTTAAACTACTTGTGGGTGCATCAGCAAATTAAATATTTTTAGCAGAGAAGAGCACTCTCACTTAGTCCAGCAGCTGCCAGGGTGCTAGTAAGAATATGAATATAACCAACAAAGCTTACACTCTCTGGTCTTTTCCAAACACATTTTACTGTGAAAAGTAAGTGACGTTTCGGAGACAAAGTATCCCCTTCCTCAGACACAGTGTATACAAATTCAAAACAATATATAGCTACAAAAAAGCAAACCCCACCTCCAAACAAACGCCAAATGGTAGTCATATATAATATGTGACATAGATATCCCTCTCCTTGGGTATTTTGTCCCTGGAACAGCTTTGACACACAGTCTTCACAGCAGAGAAACACTCCAAACACGCTAGATTAGATGTAAAAGCCTTGGCCTGTTAATTAAAAGACAATTTGCAGGAATACAGTTTTACCATAAACAAAAGAACTGAACAAATCCTTGCACAATGTCTTTCACATACAGTCTCCCACTAACAGCTTCAGCACACACTACTTAACAGGAGTTAATTGACCTTAATTAACTGAAGGTGAGAAAACCTTAGTTTGTAGGGGAAACCTGAACTGGATTCCTCACCTGCAATTCTCTGCCACATCCAAACTGTGGAGTGGATTTCCAGCCCATTATACACAATTTTTTATTTATTTTTTAAATCTTTTTTTTATTTCATCAACAGAAAAGAAAATACATCAAATGCCAGATTCTGCATCAAACACCACACAGGGTGTTAAAACAAATCTTGTGCCAAATACTGAGGCATATTTATCATACTCAACAAAGCACACCTGGGCAATGATTACCTTAAATACATGGCTTTATATTTCTAATATGGAACACAGTGTTGACATTTTTCAATTACAAAACACACAACACACACAACAAAAAAAAAATCAAAACAAAAACGGACACACACCCCTCCCTACCTCCTCCTCTTCCCTCTCCCTTTTTTTTTAATTTTTTTTATTTTATTTTACGTCAGGACATTAAATTCTCCTCTGAGACACATATTTTGAACAGTGACAGAGGATGCAAAAAGTCTAATGTATTGTGATTGAATACTAATTGGAAGACTACTAATATAACTGCCCCATTTTAAGAAATAATCCTGGATTTCTTTTTCTATTAATTCTTATCTTTATTGAGGTAACAAAGGCAACATACAACTTATGCAGTGAAACTGAGTACATGGCATAATGACATCCTAGCATAAACTTTTCTTTACAAGGTAATACAGTATCTCTTCTCTCTTGAATACCTCGTTTTTATGGAAGCCACCATTGGATTGTGGATGGGATTTCTCTTGTCTTTCCAAGTTATCTCGTGGGGTATATAGCTGGGGTGGATTTTGGGTTAGCGATTTAGTCTACTAGGGTAATTAAATGGTCTAACACTATAGGTACTGGTGAGGGTGGATGGTACATCTCACCCAGTTAGTTGCTTATTATTAAGTGTGGCTGTAGTGAATGTTTAGTCATCTCTGCACCTGGCTTGTTTATGTAAGTGGATTTGAGGGTAGCGTATAAGGAAGTTACTGGAAACTAGAGTGACTTGGGGGGGGGGGTTAGGGAAGTTGGTTTCCAAAGTTACACTTGTGGTCTTATTGGTCAGTCTCAGTATGGTAATTAGGTTATCCAAAGGGACTTCCATGGTTCCCAAACTAAGCAATAGTCAGTCAATTGTCTGCGTTCTCTGAACACATAATTCTCCATGTTTCTGACATGGTTTACACAGTCTATCACCCCTTGCCATCTGGGGGGCTGGCTTTTTTTCCAGTTCCTGGCTATGAGTAATTTACTGGAAGTGAGGATACATAGAAGTAGGTTTTGTTTGTGTTTGGGGGATTTTCCCATTCCCAGATGTAAGATTGCAGTGGCCGGTGTCAGTGCTTCTAGCAAACCTAGATCCTTACATGTTCTTTCTACTTTGTTCCACAAAATCTTTAATTTTGGGCAAGCCAACCAGATATGGAGCGGAGTACCATGTTCTCCGCACTCTCTCCAGCACATAGGGGAGTGGTCTGGATAGAGCTTCTGCAGCTTCTTAGGCACTAGGTGCCATCTCGTGATTATTTTAAAGTATAGCTCGTAAAGAGTTACACAATGTGTAGTTTTTTTGGTAAGGTTTATTGCTACTTCCCATGTCTCCGACGTATATGTGGTCTGTAGGTCCCTTTCCCAGGCTTCCATGTGTATTGTTTGGGGGGGATATTTTCCTCTAGTAAACACTTATAGTGAACTGAGAGAGATTTGTGTAGTTGGAGGCCCGTCTCCCATCGCGATTCCCAGGGGGTAAGCTCACGTAATGTATCCTCTAAGAAGCCCCAGGACTTCATAAGAGTCCGTATTCTCAGTAGGTCAAATTGAAATTTAGAGGTCATTGAGTGTGATGCTAGCATGTTGGCATGTGTCTTCAGTTGGTTGTTTTCGTAAAAATCTTTTAAGGAGACTATGGCCGTGGTAGCCCATGTATTGAGGTGCATGTCAGGTAGACCTAGGAGTAAACCTCGTATGGAGTGTGTAGGTGAGGGGTGCGGGGCTATATGTTTGTTATGATGCAGTTTTAGCCAGCTCTCTTGACACCCCTTAACTATATTGTTAGAAATGTAGATTTTAGATTGCCAATGTGGGGGAAGCCAGAGGAGATCCTCCAGGTCAACATATGCTGGGAGTGAAGCCTGTTCTAGGATTTTCCATCTAGTTGTGGGAAGGTCACTGCCCCATGCCGAAACATGGGTTATCATAGCAGCTTCAGGATATTTCCTTACATTAGGAAGCCTATACCCCCTTTCTCAATAGGGGATTGCAGAATATGGGCTGCTACTCTGGGGCTTTTGTTGTGCCAGGTGTATGAGTTGAATAGGGCCTGAAACTTCTGAGTTAAGGATTTGGGAATTGGGATGGGAATACAGCGGAATAGATATGTAAGTTTGGGGAGTATCATCATTTTGAGGGCCGCTACTCTGCCAATCCACGATATCTCGCTATATCTCTTAGAGTTAAGCTCTAGTGTGACTTCTTTCAGTAAGGTCTCATAATTTTCCTTGATAGGTATGGATTTCGAGTGTGAAAGGAACACCCCTAAATGGCGTATTCCTTTAGTGGACCATTTAAAGGAGTAGAGGAGCTGTATTCTATTTCTTTCATCCGGGGGGATGTCAAGGAAATATGCCTCTGTTTTGCTAACATTAATCTTGTAGTAAGAGAGTTCACCGAATCTCTTTAGTAGGTGCAGTAGTGGGGGAAGGGAGTCTAGGGGTTTTGTGAGGAAGACAGTTAAATCATCCGCAAACAGGGCCAATTTCTGGAGAGTGTCGTGTAATTGGAGTCCCTGTATAGCAGAGCATTTCCTGATAGCGGCTCCCAAAGGCTCGATCGCCAAGACAAACAGGAGCGGGGACAGGGGACATCCCTGTCTTGTTCCATTGGTTATCTTTATTTTAGTGGAACAAAATCCCAGGCCTCTCACAACAGCTGTGGGGGAAGAGTACAGTGCCCTAACGGCTATGCTGTAGCTGTCAGGTATACCAAATGCTGCGAGGGCCTGGAACAGATATTCCCATCTCACCCTGTCAAACGCCTTCTCGGCATCTAGGGACAGGGTGAGCATGGGGAGACCGAGGTCAGCTGCATCCGCATAAATGTTTAGGAGACGTCGGGTGTTATCCGAGCCTTGCCTGGCCAGGACAAACCCTACCTGGTCCAGATGTATGAGCGTCTGCAGGTGTCTGTTTAATCTATTTGCTAGGACCTTGGCATAGATTTTGGCATCCACATTGATGAGTGAAATAGGTCTATAACTGGGACATAGTGCAGGGTCTTTACCCTCTTTCTGTATTGTAATAATACTGGCTTCTTAAAATTCTGGGAGGAAGCTGCCCTGCTGCACTATTCTTTCAAATAATCGGAGTAGGATTGGAGACAGCGTGGAGCTAAGGATTTGGTAAAAAGAGACTGTAAACCCATCCGGTCCTGGGGCCTTATGAGGGGCCAGTTCAGTTATGGCTATTTTAACTTCTAAAGTGAATTTTTCCTCTAGTTCTCTCTTAGCATCCTCGGGTAAGGTGAGTAAGTCTAGTCCTCCCAGGAACTCACTGATGTCTCTGGAATTGGCCCTGGCTGAAGTTTCTGAGGTTTTAATATTATAGAGGGAGGAATAATATTCTGCGAAAGCTACTCCTATTTCCCTAGGCGAGTGAACCGGACTGCTGCGGGTTGTGATGGAAGCTATTCTGTTCTGTTGTGTACGTTTTCTGAGCTTATTAGCTAGCAGTCTGTCCGCCCTGTTACCTTTATAATAGTATAGTTGTTTAAGCCGACGCAGGTTATCTTGTACTTTTAGGGTCTCTCGTCTGGATATTTCCTCTCTAATAAGACCTATCTGCTGGGCTATCTGGGATTCGGGGCGGGTCTTATTGGAGTTCTCTAGTGTACGAAGATCTCCATATAATTTAGCTAGTGATTGGAGACTAGACTTGCGGTGTTGGGCCGATTTTTTTTTTAATAAAGTGTCCACGTAGATAGGCTTTGAAGGCTGCCCAGACCATATCTAGGTCAGTAGAGCCAATGTCATTATGAGTCATAAATTTGTTTATCGTCTCAACAAGCTCAGGAAGTTCTCTCTCGGACAACCACTGTTCGGGCAGTCTCCAAGGGGGTCTGCCCTACAGAGACTGTAGTTCTGTGAAGTCTAAACAGACCACATCGTGATCTGACCATGTGCATGGCTTGATGCTGGGGTTTAGAAATTTATCTAAGGACCATGAGTCACAAAGTATGTAATCAATTCTCAAATAGGAATTGTGGGCCCTTGAAAAATGCATAAAATCTTTCTCTGAAGGAGCTAAACATCGCCATGCATCATATAAATCATATTGATACATAAGTTTACGGAAAGCGTTAGATGTTGATGAAATATTCCTGTCTGCATGTGTTGTGAGAGTGGATTGTTTGTCTTTCTGTGGGCCCCACACCATGTTGAGGTCCCCCCCATTATCAAGTGTCCCCGTTTAAGTTGGTCTACTCGAGTTAAGAGCTTTCACATGAATGGTATTTGTTTAGTGTTCGGTGCATAGACGGAAACCAGGGTTTAGTATAAGGAACCGACCTTCGGTGTCTCTCTCTACATATTCTAGTTTGAATGTCAAGTCTTTGCTAATCAAAATAGCAACCCTGCGTTTTCCCTTCTGCATTAGATGCCAACTCACATATTGGGTACTGTTGGGATATCTTTACGGTCGGGGGCTCCCGGTCCAGTATGTCTCTTGGAGAAATAGGATATGAATCTTGTGGGTTAAAAGGTAGTTTAGCAGGAGTTTCCTTTTTGTAGGTGAATTTAGACCTTGTGCATTTAAAGTGGCTAGTCGAATGGGTGCCATTGTGTAAGGAGGTATGGGATAGAGAGGGGGATTGGGGTAAATGAGGGCAAGATTTTTCTTGCTAGATAGGTGTTTCTAGTAGCCAGGTGCAGAGACCAGTGGAGCCTATAGCGTTAACAGTAGACCGAGTTTCAAAAGCCCTAGAGGCTATTTCAAAAAGTGTCCAATATTCACTTTCGCAATGAGTGTTCTGGCTGATATTCAACTGAATTGGTGGGGCGGAGGCTGGCAGAGAGAAGCCGTACCCCCGCCAGTCCTAAACATTATTTATCCCTTTAACGACGCATGTCGTACAGGGTACGTCGCACACAACCTGGTCTTTAAAGACCAGCGACGTACCCTGTACGACATCAGGGTTTAAAGCGGCTTGAAGCGATCCTGATCGCTTCCAGACGCTTTCAAGGCATTGCTGTGATGCCTCGACATTGAGGCATCACTGCAATACCTTTTTTCCAAAACCGATGCAGAGAGAGCCACTCTGTGGCCCTCTCTGCACCGGTAGTGATGGGCCCGATCGTTGGTGGGTGGGAGCAGCTGCAGGGAGGCGGGTGGGCGGCCCATCGCTACCCGCCATCCGGTTCCTGAATGTGCAATGTGCACGCCGGGTGCCGGGAGCGTGCGGGGGCCTGCAGGGAGCGTGCGTGCGATTGCGTAACAGCCGCTGCCACCAATGAATTAATGAATGGGAGAGAGGGAGGGGGGGAAATAATTGTAAAAAGGATCTGGGAGGGGGAGAGGGAGGAGGGTATTAGGGGGGGCTGCTACACTACAGAAAAAAAGTAATGACATAAAAAAAAATAAAAAAAAAACATTTTTGGGAGGCAAATTGAGTACTGGCAGACAGCTGCCAGTACCCAAGATGGCAGCAAATAGGATGTGGGCAAGAGTTATAGAGCTGTTTGGGGGGGATCAGAGAGGTTGGGGGCTAAGGGGGGGGGGGTCCATCACAGCTAAACAGATATTTAAAAAAAAAAAAAAATCATAAAAAAAAAAAAAGCCTTTTATTTTAGTACTGGCAGACTTTCTGCCAGTACTTATGATGGCGGGGACAATTGTGGGGTGGGGGAGGGAAGAGAGATGTTTGGGAGGGATCAGGGGGTGGGATCTCTCAGGTGGGAGGCTGATCTCTACACTAAAGCTAAAATTAACCCTGCAAGCTCCCTACAAGCTATCTAATTAACCCCTGCACTGCTGGGCATAATGCACGTGTGATGCGCAGCAGCATTTAGCATCCTTCTAATTACCAAAAAGCAACACAAAAGCCATAAATGTCTGCTATTTCTGAACAAAGGGGATCCCAGAGAAGCATTTACAACCATTTATGCCATAATTGCACAAGTTGTTTGTAAATAATTTCAGTGAGAAACCTAAAATTGTAAAAAATTTAACATTTTTTTTTATTTGATCGCATTTGGCGGTGAAATGGTGGCATGAAATATACCAAGATGGGCCTAGATCAATACTTGGGGTTGTCTACTACACTACACTAAAGCTAAAATTAACCCTAGAAGCTCCCTACATGCTCCCTAATTAACCCCTTCACTGCTGGGCATAATACATGTGTGGTGCGCAGTTGCATTTAGCGGCCTTCTAATTACCAAAAAGCAATGCCAAAGCCATATATGTCTGCTATTTATGAACAAAGGGGATCCCAGAGAAGCGTTTACAACCATTTATGCCATAATTGCACAAGTTGTTTGCAAATAATTTCAGTGAGAAACCTAAAGTTTGTGAAAAAAATTATGAAAAAGTGAATTTTTTCTTTATTTGATCTCATTTGGCGGTGAAATGGTGGCATGAAATATACCAAAATGGGCCTAGATCATTACTTTTGGGATGTCTTCTAAAAAAAAATATATACATGTCAAGGGATATTCAGGGATTCCTGAAAGATATCAGTGTCTCAATGTAACTAGCGCTAATTTTGAAAAAAGTGATTTGGAAATAGCAAAGTGCTACTTGTACTTATTGCCCTATAACTTGCAAAAAAAGCAAAGAACATGTAAATATTGGGTATTTCTAAACTCAGGACAAAATTAAGAAACTATTTAGCATGGGTGTTTTTTGGTGGTTGTAGATGTGTAACAGATTTTGGGGGTCAAAGTTAGAAAAAGTGTGTTTTTTTCCATTTTTTCCTCATATTTTATATTTTTTTTTTATAGTAAATTTTAAGATATGATGAAAATAATGGTATCTTTAGAAAGTCCATTTAATGGCGAGAAAAACGGTATATAATATGTGTGGGTAAATGAGTAAGAGGAAAATTACAGCTAAACACAAACACCGCAGAAATGTAAAAATAGCCCTGGTCCTTAAGGGAAAGAAATTGAAAAATGGCCTGGTCCTTAAGGGGTTATAACAAGATAAACATAAATGTAAATATAAACATAGCATATATATTAACATGCATATTAAGATGAGCATTTCAATGATCTATAAACTAGACTTTTCAGGCAAAACAGGGAGGGGAAACAGACTGTGTACTAATCAGACAACTGTATTGTGAGGAAAGTGTAATGGACTCGAGTAGACTCTACCCTCTTAATTAGTTGGTGTTATTGAGCTCTTGTATGTGTCCATCTAACTCAACCTCAAACATTCCTGGAGATAAACAGTCATGGTTGCGATGTATAATAGCAAATAACATTTCACAATATACATTACTTCTATTTAATTAAATAGCCTTTTCCGTAAAAACAGTATGGCATAGGTAATAGTCAATGTCCAGTCTTTGGAGCATGGATACAGAGTGTCTATATGTTATATACCATGTAAGCTCTAAAGATCTCACCCGTCTTCATCTGTTCTCTTGGATCTCCTCAGGCAATTACGTGTAGGTTTCCCCTACCCAAGTCTCTTAACTTATGTTAGAAAGTTCCGTAGAGCTGTAAGCAGACTCCCTATGTGCTTTCTGCTGGAGATGAGGCCCTGGGTTCCCGGGGTCTTTTTGGCGTTGAAATAGATCTCTGTGGGAGCTGTTTCCAGGTTGGTGCAGTGGCCCTGAGACCACTCTTTGTTGCTGGGCTGGAGGGCCTATCCTCTTGGTCTTCTGGGATTAGTTTCCATCTCTGAAGCAATTCCCTCATTTGTTGTGGTGTGGAGGCTACAAATTGCTGGCCATCCTTCGTTATGAACAGTCTCACAGGGAATCCCCACCTGTATTTAAGGCCTTTTTCCCTTAGAATTCTAGTATACTGCTGGTAGTGCCTACGTAGCTGAAGTGTGTGTGGTGAGAGATCTGGGAAGATCTACAATTCAGCATACTTGTCTGGCAGGGTTCTATCATTAGCGAGAGTCCTGAGGATTTTTTCCCTAAATGTATAATAGTGTAGCTTGGCGATGACATCTCTAGGTTATCCTTCATCCGCTGATCTTGGTTTGAGTGCTCTGTGTACTCTGTCGATGAGGGTTTCGCTACCAAGTGCAGCTCCGAGAATTGCCTTAAATAGGTCTTGTAGATGTGTCTCAAGATCTTGTGGCAAAACAGTCTCCGGTATCCCTTTAATCCTGATGTTGTTTTGGCGTGAACGGTCTTCTAGGTCCGCCAACTTCAGTTCTAGGTCCGAAATCTGAATGGCCAAGTTCTGGGAGTAGCTTAGAAGATTTGAGTGATCTATTAGGAGATCTTCTTGTTTGCGCTCTAGCGCATCTGTGCGCTCGCCAATCATGCCGATATCTCTCTTTAAGTCAGCATGGGACCTGTCAAATTTCTTCGACAGATTCATGATGGGATGCCAGTAGTGATTTAATAGAGTCCAGTGAATTGTTAGAAAGACCATCTGATGCTGGCAGGCGAGAAATGCCTGGGTGGTTATCTGAGAGACTTCCTGTGTCTGAGCCTTCATGAAAGGAAAAGCAGGCAGGTGACAGCAAATGTTACCATTTATTAAGGAGGTAAAAAAAGGCAACGTTTCGGGATTAGTCTCCCTTATTCATGCCATACCTGATACAAACCATCAAGTGACTTATATACATGTATACAACTAGGTGGCGCTCAAGTGTAATTAACCCTTTCTTATCCAACACATTAACTTATTCATTAATTTAACTCACACTTATACATTTCTTATTCTGTATACATAGCAACAGAGTAACTATAATTAATTAAATTTCTAATTTCTTAACCAACATTCACTTTATCATAGAACAACAGCAATAGATTGTAATTTTCTCCTGTTAAGTGTAGTCAGTCCACGGGTCATCCATTACTTATGGAATATATCTCTTCCTAACAGGAAACTGCAAGAGAATCACCCAGCAGAGCTGCTATATAGCTCCTCCCCTCACATATCATATTCAGTCATTCTCTTGCAGCCTAACTAAAAGGACACTGTGAGAGATCTGTGGTGTTTTTTAACTTAGTTTATTTCTACAATCAAAAGTTTGTTATTTTAAATGGCACCGGAGTGTGCTGTTTATTCTCAGGCAGCATTAGAAGAAGAATCTGCCTGTGTATTTCTATGATCTTAGCAGACGTAACTAAGATCCACTGGCTGTTCTCATCTGAGGAAAAGTGAGGTAACTTCAGAGAAGGGGAATAGCATGCAGGGCCCCCCTGCAACAAATGAGGTATGTGCAGTAAATTATTTTCTGAGGAATGGAATTGACTGAGAAAATACTGCTGATACCATTGTAAAGTAAGTTCAGCCTTAAATGCAGTGATAGCGACTGGTATCAGGCTGATGTGTGTGTGTGTGTACACTGAATGTATTTTTCTAAGGAATGGAATTGACTCTGAAAATACTGTTAATACTGAAATAATGTATGAGCCTTAACTGCAGTAAAAGCGACTGGTAGCAGGCTTATTAATAATAATACATAGTTTTCAAATGTATGTTTAAAACGTTTACGGGCATGTTAATCGTTTTTTGTGAGGTACTTGGTGATAAAACTTATTGGGGCATGATTTTTACCACATGGCCATTTTTGTTTTCTGCATAGAAACAGTTTCTGAGCTTCCCCACTGTTGTAATATGAGTGGGAGGGGCCTATTTTAGCGCTTTTTTGCGCAGTAAAAATTCATTCACAATCTGTCTACTTCATCCTCCATGATCCAGATCGTCTCTAGAGAGCTCAGGGGTCTTCAAAATCCATTTTGAGGGAGGTAATCAGTCACAGCAGATCTGTGACAGTGTGTTTGACTGTGATAAAAACGTTAATTTTATAATTGTTATCCGTTTTTGGGTATTAAGGGGTTAATCATCCATTTGCTGGTGGGTGCAATCCTTTGCTAACTTAATACATTTACTGTGAAAATTTGGTTGCTATAACTATTTTGGTTATTGTTATTTCAACTGTGTCAGTTTTTTTGTGCTTCTTAAAGGCACAGTAGCGCTTTTTATATTGCTTGTAAATTTATTTTGAAAAGTATTTCCAAGTTTGCTAGTCTCATTGCTAGTTTGTTTAAACATGTCTGACTCAGATGAATCTCTTTGTTCACTATGTTTAAAGGCCAATGTGGAGCCCAATAGAAATTTGTGTACTAATTGCATTGAGGCTACTTTAAATAAAAGTCAATCTTTACATGTAAAGAAATTATCACCAGACAACGAGGGGGAAGTTATGCCGACTAACTCTCCTCACGTGTCAGTACCTTCGCCTCCCGCTCAGGAGGTGCGTGATTTTGTGGCGCCAAGTACATCAGGGAGGCCCTTACAAATCACATTGCAAGACATGGCTACTGTTATGACAGAAGTATTATCTAAATTGCCAGAATTAAGAGGCAAGCGCGATAGCTCTGGGTTAAGGACAGAGCGCGCGGATGAGATGAGAGCCATGTCAGATACTGCGTCACAGTTTGCAGAACGTGAAGACGGAGAGCTTCATTCTGTGGGTGACGGATCTGATCCAGGGAGACTGGATTCAGAGATTTCCAATTTTAAATTTAAGCTAGAGAACCTCCGCACATTGCTAGGGGAGGTATTAGCGGCTCTGAATGATTGTAACACGGTTGCAATTCCAGAGAAATTATGTAGGTTGGATAGATACTATGCGGTACCGGTGTGTACTGACGTATTTCCTATACCAAAAAGGCTTACAGAGATTATTAGCAAGGAGTGGGATAGACCTGGTGTGCCTTTTACCCCTCCTCCCATATTTAGGAAAATGTTTCCTATTGACGCCACCACACGAGACTTATGGCAGACGGTCCCTAAGGTGGAGGGAGCAGTTTCTACTTTAGCTAAGCGTACCACTATCCCGGTGGAGGATAGTTGTGCCTTTTCAGATCCAATGGATAAAAAATTAGAGGGTTACCTTAAGAAAATGTTTGTTCAACAAGGTTTTATTTTACAGCCCCTTGCATGCATTGTGCCTGTCACTGCTGCGGCAGCATTCTGGTTTGAGTCTCTGGAAGAGGCCATTCGCTCAGCTCCATTGGATGAAATAATGAACAAGCTTAAAACACTTAAGCTAGCTAACGCATTTGTTTCTGATGCCGTTGTGCATTTAACCAAGCTTACGGCTAAGAACTCCGGATTCGCCATCCAAGCGCGCAGAGCGCTATGGCTTAAATCCTGGTCAGCTGACGTGACTTCTAAATCTAAATTGCTTAATATTCCTTTCAAAGGGCAGACCTTATTCGGGCCCGGCTTGAAAGAAATTATTGCTGACATTACGGGAGGTAAGGGCCATGCTCTACCTCAGGACAGGGCCAGATCAAAGGCCAAACAGTCTAATTTTCGTGCCTTTCGTAACTTCAAAGCAGGAGCAGCATCAACTTCCTCCGCTCCAAATCAGGAAGGAGCTGTTGCTCGTTACAGGCAGGGCTGGAAAGTTAACCAGTCCTGGAACAGGGGCAAGCAGGCCAAGAAACCTGCTGCTGCCCCCAAGACAGCATGAAGAGAGGGCCCCCTATCCGGAAACGGATCTAGTGGGGGGCAGACTTTCTCTCTTCGCCCAGGCTTGGGCAAGAGATGTCCAGGATCCCTGGGCGTTGGAGATCATATCTCAGGGATATCTCCTGGACTTCAAAACTTCTCCACGGGGGAGATTTCATCTTTCAAGGTTATCAGCAAACCAAACAAAGAAAGAGGCGTTCCTACGCTGTGTACAAGACCTCTTACTAATGGGGGTAATCCACCCAGTTCCGCGGACGGAACACGGGCAGGGATTCTATTCAAATCTATTTGTGGTTCCCAAGAAAGAGGGAACCTTCAGACCAATCTTGGACTTAAAAATCCTAAACAAATTTCTAAGAGTTCCATCATTCAAAATGGAAACTATTCGAACCATCCTTCCCATGATCCAAGAGGGTCAGTACATGACCGCAGTGGACTTAAAGGATGCCTACCTTCACATACCTATTCACAAGGATCATTACCGGTATCTAAGATTTGCCTTCCTAGACAGGCATTACCAGTTTGTAGCTCTTCCCTTCGGATTAGCTACGGCTCCAAGAATCTTTACAAAAATTCTAGGCTCACTTCTGGCGGTACTAAGACCGCGAGGCATAGCGGTGACTCCGTACCTAGACGACATTCTGATACAAGCGTCAAGTTTTCAAACTGCCAAGTCTCATACAGAGATAGTTCTGGCATTTCTGAGGTCGCATGGGTGGAAGGTGAACGTGGAAAAGAGTTCTCTATTACCACTTACAAGAGTTCCCTTTCTAGGGACTCTTATAGATTCTGTAGAGATGAAAATTTACCTGACAGAGGCCAGGTTATTAAAACTTCTAAATGCTTGCCGTGTCCTTCACTCCATTCCACACCCGTCAGTAGCTCAGTGCATGGAAGTAATCGGTTTAATGGTAGCGGCAATGGACATAGTACCATTTGCGCGCCTGCATCTCAGACCGCTGCAATTGTGCATGCTAAGTCAGTGGAACGGGGATTACTCAGATTTGTCCCCTCTTCTAAATCTGGATCAAGAGATCAGAGATTCTCTTTTATGGTGGCTTTCTCGGCCACATCTGTCCAAGGGGATGACCTTTCGCAGGCCAGATTGGACGATTGTAACAACAGACGCCAGCCTGCTAGGCTGGGGCGCAGTCTGGAATTCCCTGAAAGCTCAGGGATTATGGACTCAGGAGGAGAAACTCCTCCCAATAAATATTCTGGAATTAAGAGCAATATTCAATGCTCTCCTAGCTTGGCCTCAGTTAGCAACTCAGGTTCATCAGATTTCAGTCGGACAACATCACGACTGTGGCTTACATCAACCATCAAGGGGGAACCAGAAGTTCCCTAGCGATGTTGGAAGTCTCAAAGATAATTCGCTGGGCAGAGTCTCACTCTTGCCACCTGTCAGCGATCTACATCCCAGGCGTGGAGAACTGGGAGGCGGATTTTCTAAGTCACCAGACTTTTCATCCGGGGGAGTGGGAACTTCATCCGGAGGTCTTTGCTCAACTGATTCATCGTTGGGGCAAACCAGATATGGATCTCATGGCGTCTCATCAGAACGCCAAGCTTCCTTATTACGGATCCAGGTCCAGGGACCCGGGAGCGGTGCTGATAGATGCTCTGACAGCCCCTTGGATCTTCAACATGGCTTATGTGTTTCCACCATTCCCGATGCTTCCTCGTTTGATTGCCAAGATCAAACAGGAGAGAGCTTCGGTGATTCTGATAGCGCCTGCGTGGCCACGCAGGACTTGGTATGCAGACCTAGTGGACATGTCGTCCTGTCCACCGTGGTCTCTACCTCTGAGACAGGACCTTCTAATTCAGGGTCCTTTCAACCATCCAAATCTAATTTCTCTGAGGCTGACTGCATGGAGATTGAACGCTTGATTCTATCAAAGCGTGGCTTCTCGGAGTCGGTTATTGATACCTTAATACAGGCTAGGAAGCCTGTTACCAGAAAAATTTACCATAAGATATGGCGTAAATATTTGTATTGGTGCGAATCCAAGAGTTACTCATGGAGTAAGGTTAGGATTCCTAGGATATTGTCCTTTCTACAAGAGGGTTTAGAAAAGGGCTTATCTGCTAGTTCGTTAAAGGGACAGATTTCTGCTCTGTCTATTCTTCTACACAAACGTCTGGCTGAAGTTCCAGACGTTCAGGCTTTCTGTCAGGCTTTAACTAGGATTAAGCCTGTGTTTAAGACTGTTGCTCCGCCGTGGAGCTTAAACTTAGTTCTTAATGTTCTTCAAGGCGTTCCATTTGAACCCCTTCATTCCATAGATATCAAGCTGTTATCTTGGAAAGTTCTGTTTTTGATGGCTATTTCCTCGGCTCGAAGAGTCTCTGAGTTATCTGCCTTACATTGTGATTCTCCTTATCTGATTTTTCATTCAGACAAGGTAGTCCTGCGTACTAAACCTGGGTTCTTACCTAAGGTAGTTACTAACAGGAATATCAATCAAGAGATTGTTGTTCCATCATTGTGTCCTAACCCTTCTTCAAAGAAGGAACGACTTTTGCATAATCTGGACGTAGTCCGTGCTCTGAAATTCTATTTGCAGGCAACTAAAGATTTTCGTCAAACTTCATCCCTGTTTGTCGTTTACTCTGGACAGAGAAGAGGTCAAAGGGCTTCGGCTACCTCTCTCTCCTTTTGGCTTCGTAGCATAATACGCTTAGCCTATGAGACTGCTGGACAGCAGCCTCCTGAAAGGATTACAGCTCATTCTACTAGAGCTGTGGCTTCCACCTGGGCCTTTAAAAATGAGGCCTCTGTTGAACAGATATTTAAGGCTGCGACTTGGTCTTCGCTTCACACTTTTTCAAAATTTTACAAATTTGACACTTTTGCTTCTTCGGAGGCTATTTTTGGGAGAAAGGTACTTCAGGCAGTGGTTCCTTCTGTTTAATATTCCTGCCTTGTCCCTCCCTTCATCCGTGTACTTTAGCTTTGGTATTGGTATTCCATAAGTAATGGATGACCCGTGGACTGACTACACTTAACAGGAGAAAACATAATTTATGCTTACCTGATAAATTCCTTTCTCCTGTAGTGTAGTCAGTCCACGGCCCGCCCTGTTTTTACGGCAGGTCTAAATTTTAATTAAACTCCAGTCACCACTGCACCCTATGGTCCCTCCTTTCTCGTCTGCTTTGGTCGAATGACTGAATATGATATGTGAGGGGAGGAGCTATATAATAGCTCTGCTGGGTGATTCTCTTGCAGTTTCCTGTTAGGAAGAGATATATTCCTTAAGTAATGGATGACCCGTGGACTGACTACACTACAGGAGAAAGGAATTTATCAGGTAAGCATAAATTATGTTTTTATCTCAGCAATATTTATCATAAAAATACAGTAAGGTCCCAGTCCTTATTTAACCCCTTGGGTTCTAGACACTCCAATTCATATATCCAGTATGCTTCTTTCTGTTTTAACAGAACTTCTCTATCCCCTCCTCTACGTGGGATGTCTACTTTATCAATTATTTGAAATTTCAATTGACTTATAGAATGGTTAGCTTTTATAAAATGGGCAGCTCGAGGGGCTTTTACATTACCGGTCCTAATGTTGCTCTTATGCTCAATTATTCTTTCCTTAGCGGACCTGGTGGACTCCCCTATGTAGACCCCCCCACATGGACATTTGATCATATATATTATGAAGGTAGTTAGGCATGTAAAGTAACCTTTTATATTATACTTTTTGCCAGTATGAGGGTGATAAAAAATTGACCCTTTGCTCATGTTGCTACAACATGAACACCCTAGACAGGGGTAGCAGCCGGTATTTTTTGTAGTAATATAACTGGGTCTATTTTTAATGCTAGGACCAATGTCAGCTCTAACCAATTTATTTTGGATGTTAGTACTCCTTTTAAAAGCAGACATAGGGGGGCTCTGAAATTCTATCACAGATGGGTTACAGTCAGACAAAATATTCCAATGCTTTCTAATAATGCGCTGTATTTCATTGCTTTGTGCATTATATTCTGTTATAAAAATAAGTCTATCTTTCTGGCTATCTTCCTTCTTTCCTCTATCCTTTGGGTGCAATAAATTTAGTCTTGGAATTGACTTTACAGTTTCAATTTCTTACGCAATAAGACTTATAGGGTAACCCCTTTCCAGGAATCTCTCTCCCATCTCTGCTAGTCTCTTATTCAATATTTTCTCATCTGAGACAATTTTGCGCACTCGCAACATTTGACTGTGAGGTAAATCAGTTTTAAATTGATTGTCTGATTTAATTACTCTCACGTCCAGGAAATCAATAACCTCCTCACTCCAAGTTAATTTCAATTTTATATACCTTGATGATGAATTTAAATCATTCACAAACCTTTCAAGGGTTCCAACGTCGCCCCACCAGATGCCGAAAATATCGTCAATATACCGCCACCAGGTGGCGCCATATTGAACAAATAGTTAATTAGAAAAAACATACTTTTCCTTATAGAGGTTCATAAAGATATTCGCATAGTTTTGGGCGACGTTGGAACCCATGGCAGTACCTTGAAGTTGGAGGAAATAGTCATCCTGGAAGAGAAAGTAGTTTCCACATAGTATAATTGTAAGAAGCTGGATAAAAAAATCAATTTGTGCAGAAGTATATTGATTGTCATTCCTTAATACATTTTCTACAGCATCAATACCACTTGAATGTTTTATGTTAGTGTAGAGACTCTCCACATCTAAACTAAACATAATAGAGAGTTCAATTTACATTAAAAGTTGTTTGTATCTTTAATAAAGGAACTGGAACGTTCAACATAAGGGCGTAAGATCTTATCCAGAAATATTGAAATATTTGTAAACACTGAATTAGTGCTTGCAACGATGGGGCGCCCTGGGGGATTTTTAACATCCTTGTGTACTTTGGGTAGAACATACATCACAGGTGTATATGGACTATCTATCAGCAGGAAAGATACAACATCCTTACCTATTATCCCTTTGTTTTCTGCTTTTGAAATAATCATATTAATTTCTTTTTGTAGTTTAAAAACAGGATTATAGTTAAGTTTTTTATACACTGCCTCATTGTTCAATTGGTTCTTAATTTCATCAATATAAGCATTTTTATCAAGCACCACTGTTGCTCCTCCCTTGTCCGCTCTTTTTAAAATAATTTCAGGGTGTTTTTGCAAATTCTTTAAAGCTAAATGATGATCAACTGTCATGTTAGTACCCATCTGTTTATAGTTATTCCCATTTTTTCGACTTTTGTTTGTAATTTTGAAATATCCCTCTGAACTAGAGTTGTAAACGTCCCTATACTATGATTATTTACTATAGGGTTATATTTACTTTTCTTTCTTAGCCCAAGTTGTTTTAAATGGATCGTTGGATTCTCATTATTTGTATTTACATTCTCAGCCCAATTCAAAGTCTTTAACTTCAAAGAAGAAATTACAATTTTTTACTGGGCAAAATGATAGACCTTTGTTTAGCAGTTCTAATTCAGGCTTAGAGAGTTCGTGTTTGGAAATATTGATAACATTATTTTTATATGTCTCTAATGGGGTAGATGTTAGCATGCCAGTTTCAACATCATTGCTTACCCCCGGTGTCCGGATCTCATCCCGTTCATCATAGTGGTGGTCCTCATTTAGTGTCCTCGCCTTGAGCGTAATTGTCGTGTAGATTTCTTCTTTGTTTCTTTTAAGTTGCCGCCGGTGTTTGCGTCCGCCCCGTCTCTGTCTGGATCTGACTCCCCTGGAGATGAATCCTGCGACTCTGTACTACTGCCGCTCTGCGTCGGCCCATGGCTCTGACGTCTTCTGGTGCGCGGCGTGTATCTCCGCTGGGCGCCCTCTGGGTCATAGCGCCATCTATACACTTTACCGGTGGAGTAGTCCGATTCATCCCGGGCGAACTTTGTACGTTTTCTCTCCTCTATTGTCCTCTTCAAGTCGGCAATCTTCGTGTTGGTATCCTGCAATATTTTCTCCAGCTCAGCTACTGGTAAGCTTTTTCTCAAGCTGTTTTCCATTTCAGATAATTTGACATTTTGCTCATCGATTTCCTTATTCAGACACTCTACAGTTAAAACAATGAGGTCCATTGAACATTTGTTCAATATATGTTCAAAGCGGTTACAGTAGTCCTGGTTATTTTTCATCAATGTGGGTCTTGCTCCCATCCTCAGACCCCTTGGGATTCGCTTAACGCGGTGATATTCCGCCAGGGTGTTTGCATGCAGGTTAAATACCAAGTTCTTTTTAGACAACTTTTCGTATGTTCAGACGGGGCTACCTTCAGAAAGTCTCTTGACCCTTTTGTTAAGGTAGTTATTCTTGCTGCTTCTAATTCAGAATAAGAAAACGTAATACAGGTATCTTGTTTCTCCTCCATTTTGAAAGCCAGGTGCACGAAAACAGGCAGGGACACAGTATATTTGAATAAAGCTTTTCAGCACCTACAGGCTTAATGTTGCACGCCACCTAAGGACCACTGCCCAGGTCCCCAGTTCACAAATCAAAGGAAAAGCAGGCAGGTGACAGCAAATGTTACCATTTATTAAGGAGGTAAAAAAAGGCAACGTTTCGGGATTAGTCTCCCTTATTCATGCCATACCTGATACAAACCATCAAGTGACATATACATGTATACCACTAGGTGGCGCTCAAGTGTAATTAACCCTTTCTTATCCAACACATTAACTTATTCATTAATTTAACTCACACTTATACATTTCTTATTATGTATACATAGCAACAGAGTAACTATAATTAATTAAATTTCTAATTTCTTAACCAACATTCACTTTATCATAGAACATTTGAAAAATTTCAGAGCCCCCCTATGTCTGCTTTTAAAAGGAGTACTAACATCCAAAATAAATTGGTTAGAGCTGACATTGACCCTAGCATTAAAAATAGACCCAGTTATATTACTACAAAAAATACCGGCTGCTACCCCTGTCTAGGGTGTTCATGTTGTAGCAACATGAGCAAAGGGTCAATTTTTTATCACCCTCATACTGGCAAAAAGTATAATATAAAAGGTTACTTTACATGCCTAACTACCTTCATAATATATATGATCAAATGTCCATGTGGGGGGGTCTACATAGGGGAGTCCACCAGGTCCGCTAAGGAAAGAATAATTGAGCATAAGAGCAACATTAGGACCGGTAATGTAAAGCCCCTCTAGCTGCCCATTTTATAAAAGCTAACCATTCTATAAGTCAATTGAAATTTCAAATAATTGATAAAGTAGACATCCCACGTAGAGGTGGGGATAGAGAAGTTCTGTTAAAACAGAAAGAAGCATACTGGATATATGAATTGGAGTGTCTAGAACCCAAGGGGTTAAATAAGGACTGGGACCTTACTGTATTTTTATGATAAATATTGCTGAGATAAAAATTACAATATATTGCTGTTGTTCTATGATAAAGTGAATGTTGGTTAAGAAATTAGAAATTTAATTAATTATAGTTACTCTGTTGCTATGTATACATAATAAGAAATGTATAAGTGTGAGTTAAATTAATGAATAAGTTAATGTGTTGGATAAGAAAGGGTTAATTACACTTGAGTGCAACCTAGTGGTATACATGTATATAAGTCACTTGATGGTTTGTATCAGGTATGGCATGAATAAGGGAGACTAATCCTGAAACGTTGCCTTTTTTTACCTCCTTAATAAATGGTAACATTTGCTGTCACCTGTCTGCTTTTCCTTTGATTTGTGAACTGGGGACCTGGGCAGTGGTCCTTAGGTGGCGTGCAACATTAAGCCTGTAGGTGCTGAAAAGCTTTATTCAAATATTCTGAGCCTTCATCCTCAGATCCTGTGCGAACCATTCTGGTTGGATGTTGGAAATGGTCTGCTACTGTTCTTTTTGGTGTATTGTGGGGTTTCTGCTTCCTCTTATGTGCTTGTGACATTATGGCGTAAAACTAGCAAGCTCAGTTGCTAGTAGAACCAATTGTTATCAATGGGAACCTGCTTGTCGCTGCTTTGCTACTGTGGTGTCATGGACTAGCGGGGGCACAAGCTTTAACACATTTATTTACATGTTCTGGCGCTCTGGTTCATCCAGGTGGAATCTATGACTCTATACCAGAACCGATCAGAGGGCCATGCTGGCTGTGCCCGCTGGGAAGGTGTCTGGCCTCAGGCTGTAGGTCCCTCTCCTAGGGAGTTGTCCCCTATGGACGATGTGGGAAAAGGTGTCGGGGGTATGACCTGCAGGCAAAAAGGGCCGGCAGGAAAGGGAGGAGAGAGACCTGTCTCCTTATACTAGTTGTTAGGGGAGTTACAGGCTTACCGCACTGCACCTCTATTAGGGCTACCAGCAAGGAACCACTCAACCTAGCCCTTGAACCTCAGTTAAATAAACAAGCAGGGATTGTCTAGGCCCGCAGCCTTAGGGGTTAAAAGTCAGATGTCGGGGTGCTATGCGAGGCCTGTGGTGCCAATGGGCGCTTGCAAAGGCCCTATTCGTTGGTCTATCTCTCCCTTGGTCTTATCTCTGGTTCAGATCTAGGCCTACTCCCTGTCTCCAGCTGGGGCTGTCTGACAATGACTTTTTAGGATCACGATCCACTTATAAGATCCTTAATGTTGTGCTAAATAGAAACTAGTAAAGACCATATCCGGGCTTCCTGAATGTGTGTTAGTGTGGCCTTGAATTGCTGTACGTGATCTTATTGTCAGCCTCAGATGTGCAATTAAGCAGGACTGTACTGTCTATGCAAAGGTGTTTGATCTCTGAGTATATAGCTTGTCCTTGTTGTTTCCAATTAATCGTTTGTGGGAACCTCTGTTGAGGTATATAAGGACCGCTGTCTGAATTTAGCAGGCCAGGAGTAACCTAGGGGATTGACGGTTTTAGCTAGCCACGTGGGTTCCCCTGTGATTAATGTGCTAGCCGTGCTGAGTGGTCAAACTGTTAGTCCTTACTAGGCAGCCTCCTCTCTCACCTCCAGCTGCAGAGGAACTAGTGTCCGACCAAGCCAGTGCCCACAATAAATGAAGCGAGGAAGAGCGTGTGATAGATGGCTTTTTTTTCCTCTCTCCCTGGGTCGTGGGGCCCAAAATGGCGACCGTTCGCGCCACTGCAATCTTAGGCTTCTTTGTGAGTATCCCCTCTACGGGGTGTTAATGTCCGCTAGTGTTATAGTTAGGGCTAGTGGGTCTCTGGCTTTAGTTGCTGTGTGTAGTGTGAGCTTCCTTCCCCTCAGTCAATGGGTCTGTCCCAACTACCCATGAAGCGGAGGATGTTACCTGTGAGGCGCTTAGACTGTGTAATTATCGGTCCACTTCTAAGTTGCTCTGTTTGAGTCTCCAAGCGCTCCGGAGTGGAGCCCCGACCCTCCGGAGCTATGGATGGTGCATTGGCTATGTCGCGGGAAGTTCCTCTGCAGATCAGCTGTCAGTTTCACAGTACTCGGATCGTAGCCGTAGTATTATCTTACAATCAAAGGTTCCCAATCTGGCGGTTAGCTGAGTCTTGGGTCTTTAAATATGTTATGTACTATTTTAAACTGGTAGTGAGAAAGATGAGGCGCTAGAGAATTGACCCTGCTAGACTAGTGTATTCCCCTCTAAGAAAACAGTGGTAGAAATGTAGTGAATGTAGTCCAGCGCTAAATTAGCACGGGTAGAGCATTTAGTTAAATTATATGATTTGAATATTTTTATTTTTGAAATAAAATGAATATTTTATATATGTTGCAATCTGGTATTTATATATTTAATGCAGATTATCCTAAGTTATTTATCAACATTCAGTTTAGAAGAGTTAATGAAAAATATATTATGTATGAACTGATATATATATATATAAGCTTCTTGTCTATATATGGGCTTCTTATCTATATGTTAAAACTAATAAAATATTTGTATAATTAAACAGAAATTTAATAATTTGCTAAAAACAACACAAGATAAAAAGGGACGTCTCCCTTATAACATAGATTGCATCAGAAAAGACAATTGGATAACTTTAGTTAATGTTTCCGCTATTAATAATCAGGTACCTGTTATATAATGTAACAAATAATAGTGTCCAAAATATTGAATTAAAAAAACTTAAAGTTCCAAATGAGATAACCTACCCGCTGTTATGGCGGGTGTTTGTTACCGGTCCGTTAGTGAGAGACTGGTATTTTAAAATATGTCATGTGACTTTTCCTACGTCACACTTGTGATCGTAGCTGTTTCAATTTAGTTGCAATATAACCAGTGATCCTTGATATTCTGTCAAGTGCTTATTATGTTGCAATTTTTGTAACTAATCTGTATATGTATCAGAAGGTGTATTCCCCTATTCCATGTATAATTAGGGAGTCTTGGGGGAAATTGCAACTTACGCTGGTCTTTTGGCACACCTGATGTCTCTATTGGTGTGGTCTTTGCGGTCACATTCAGTGACTTGGATGTTAGACTGTGCGGTCACGTTCAGTGACTTGGATGTTAGACTGTGCGGTCACGTTTAGTGACTATAATGCAATCCTCGCAGTGTGGACTTAGCGGTCACTTATAGTGACTGTGATAAGATCTTTGCGGTCACGGAGGTGACTAACAGTGGGGTCTTTGCGGTCACAAGAGGTGACTAGGAGTAGAATCTTTACCGGACATCAGTGATGTTATACAGCAGGGTCTTTGCGGTCACAAATTGTGACTTACATATATTAACTTGCGGTTATATCTTTGCGGTCACAGATTGTGACTTAAGAGTGGTCTTTGCGATCACGAACAGTGGTGACTTAAAGGAAATCTTTGCGGTCACTAGTAGTGACTAACAGTATGATCTGTATAGTAGGAGATCAAAAAATAAAACTTGGCAGTTGTTCTGTGCAACTTGATAGAGCTGAAAAAACAACTGCAGGTTGTAGCAACGTCCAGCTGCAATGTTGTAGAAAGTTGTCTTTCCTTTCTTGGCAATTATAATAGCAATCAATAGCTTAGACAAATAAAAATATAAAGTGCAGAGTGACAACAGTGTCAAGGTTAACGCGTTTCGGCCCTTAGGCTTTATCAAGACATGTTTGTCTGTGTCACCTGAGGCCATATATAGGGCTTGAATGTTTTAGATTGGCTGTTCTATGTATTTTAATTAAAGGTGGAAGGTATAGATATGTGGCAATTCAATATAAAGGTGGAATTTTATAGTTGTGTGTGTCCAAAAGAAGCATATTAACCTTCATTTATTTTTGTTCTTTGTGTTGTTATAAATGAAGGGGATTAATAGATCCTAGAAAGGTTCTTATAAAAATGCAATAAACAAACATTATTTAAAATTATAGGAGTTCTAGATATATATAATATATGTATTTGTATTGATTTCGATATGCTTATAGTTACATGAATTTTGAGCATATGTCCATTTTTAAAATGTATAAAACAAATAAAAATTATAAATGAAAAAAATATAAATAAAAAATTTAAATGAAAAAGTTATAACTTAATGAGTAATTTTTTGGAGTGCTTTCAGTGTTTACTTTTGTGATTGAACTCATGACCTTTTGGTAATTGAACAGAGGGTATTATCGACTAAACCACATCTACCTCAACATTGTATATAGTAGAATATATGTATTAGTGAAAGTATATATATATATATATATATATATATATATATATATACATTTTTATTTACGATATGATTTTGTCTGTATAAGTGAAATTGTAAGTTTAGACCATTGGGAAAGAAGTAATGATATTCATAAGAGACTAAAATCTATATAAATTGTGTTTGGTGGTAATGAGAGGTGTTTAGTAATATTTACCTGAACCAACGATGAAGTATTATGGGAATCGAACTCGTGGCCTTTAGGGTTAGAGAGGGAGATCTTATCCATTGGGCTATGTGTATCTCACTTTCTGTGTTAGCATAGAGTGATGGTATTTATTTATATTAGTATAATGTAAAATTGTTATAAGAAAGGGGAGATATCTAGCTCTGAATTTAAGCCAGTTGGAAATAATGTGTCCATATTGTAGATCATTTTTGCTTCTAACTTCAATAGTTGATTTTCTAAATTTCCCCCTCTCCAATTTAATTTTATTTTGGCTAGACCCCAAAATGTAAAATGTTTGAGATTGTTATTGTGAATGTCCCTGAAATGAGAATAGAGGTGTGTGTCAAGAGTACCTCTATCAATGCATGATAGATGTTCCCTAATTCTATCACGGAGGGTTCTGGTCGTTTCACCTATATAGTACTTTTTACACGAACATTCAATTATGTATATAATTCCTTTGTCTTGACATCTGATTGTTTCCTCAATTCTATATTTAAAGTTATTCACTTCTATTTCTTTTAGTTTGCTACTGTATTTACAGGATCCAAAGCATGGAAAAAAGCCTTTTATTTTATTTCCTTCTAAATTTACATCTTGATTTCTTGTTTTTAGTGGTTTCAGTTCGCTTGGCGCTAATTTATTTTTTAAATTTTTTGCTCTTCTATATATGATTTTTGGAAATTGTGTTACTTTATCCCCTATTATGGGATCCGTCTGTACTATGTGCCAGTGTTTTTTAAGTATTTTGTTTATTAATTTGTTATTGCAGTTATAATCCGTAATAAATGACACGTTTATCTCATTATTTGTATCACCATGGTCCCTACTTTGTTTACTTCTATAAGATAATAGATCTTTGCAGTCTATTTTATCTACCTCTTCCCTTGCTTGGTGTACTATTTTGTCCTCATATCCTCTTTCTTTGAATTTATTTTCTAGGATTGTTATTTGTCTTTCATAGTCTAAGTTTTTTGAACAATTCCTTTTAATACGCAGATATTGACCTTTGGGTATGTTGTTTTTCCACCTTTCTAGGTGGCAGCTTTTGTAGTGTATGAAATTATTAGCATCTACTTCTTTGAAGTGGGTAGACGTATTTAATTGGTTATCAATAATTTCTATATCAAGATCTAGAAAGACAATTTTTTGTTTACTGAAAGTATATGTAAAGTTAATATTCATATCATTGTTATTCATGTCATTGAATAACATTTCTAATTCTGACAGTTCCCCTTTCCATATAAAAATGACATTGTCTATGTACCTCTTGTAGAGTACAAGATTTGCACCCAGCTCATGCCTGGGAAAGAAGGATTCTTCCCAATATCCCATGAAGAGATTGGCATACCTGGGTGCAAATCTTGTACCCATGGCTGTCCCAGTCCTTTGTCTATAGAACTTGCCCTCAAATGAGAAATAATTTTTTTCAAGTATAAATCTGATACCATTTAATATAAACTCTTGTTGTTCTTTCTTTAGAGTGGTATCTTTATCAAGATATTTTCTAACAGATTCTATGCCCAATTCATGATTAATTATCGTATATAGGGAGGTCACATCACATGTTACAAGAGTGTAGTTATGTTCCCATTTAATATTATTTAAAATTTGAAGTATTTCTGTAGTATCTTTGAGGTATGATGGTAATTCTTTAACATATGTTTGAAGATATCCGTCTATATATTTTGATAAGTTAGAGGTTAGGGAGTCGATACCTGATATTATCGGTCTACCTGGGGGATTAGTGGGATTTTTATGTACCTTAGGTAGGTAATAGAATACTGGAATTTTAGTTATTTTTGGCAGCAGGAAGCCATATTCTTTATCATTTAATATATTTTTATCTTTAGCTTCATCAATTAATTTCATGAATTTGAGTGAATACTTCTTTGTAGGATCAAGTTTTAGTATTTCATATGTGTTGGTATCACCCAATAATCTATATGCTTCTTCTGTGTATTGGGATCTGTTCATTATTACAACTCCTCCCCCCTTGTCTGCAGATTTTATGATTATGTTGGGGTCTGACTGTAAATTTTTTAAAGTTTTTCTTTCTGTAAATGTTAAATTATTCGATCTATTTTTTGTATTTGCTTTTTTAATGTCTCTTTGTACCAATCTCTCAAACATTTCTAAGTTTCTCCCTTTTTCATTCACCGGATAAAAAGTTGACTTAGGTTTTAAGTTAGAGTGTTTAAATATGGTTGATGTTGGGGTTGAGTTGATAGATTGTGTCTGCCAATTTCTTTCTATTGGATTTTTGAGGAAATACCTCTTAAGTGTAAGTTTTCTAACAAATTGACTCACATTGATGTGAGTATTAAATTTGTTCATTGTTGCTGAAGGGGCAAAACTTAAACCCAAGTTGAGGACTCTTTTTTTCTTCCTCTGTTATAACTTTATTACTTATATTAAAGATTCCATTAGTAGATGTTATTTGACTCTCTTTGTGTCCCTTTCTCTTTCTCCCTCCTCTAGTCCCTCTCTGTTTCTTTTTCTTTCCCTTTGTGGTGGGCCTATATTGTACTCTGTATCTTTTGAAGTTCCTGGTGTTGGATGGCGTAACTCTAAAAAATCACTCTCATTGTTCTGGTTCTCATTTTTGTATGTATCTGTATTTAGTGGTTCAAATCGATTTGATGTTCTAATTCTCCATTCATTATTTTGTTGATTATATGAGTTATAGTGTCTAGGTCTTTCCCACTCATCATCTCTTCTTTCATAATATTGTCTTTGTCTGAATGTGATCTTTCATTATATCTTCTATCCCATTGTTCCCAAGAATTGTATCTGTTATAGTTTCTATGTTCAGATCTATCTTGGGTTTGTTTGTAGTATTGGTCATTTTGTGATATATTTCTATTTTGTCCAAATTGTCTATCTCTGGTGTGGTTGTATTGTGATCTGATTTGATTAGGTCTATTGTATGTTCTCGAATTATAGTGTATATTAGATGAATATTGGTCATCGTATCTATTTCTGGACCGATAATTAGGTCTGTAATTTGTCATTTCTCTAAGTTTTGTATTTTATTTTGGTTTTATGTTCTCTCTTGTGTTTTGCATTTCAGTGTTAGGGTTCTCATCTATGTGTATTGGCTCTGTGTCTGAATAATCATCCTTATCCCTATTTAGTTTTCTCCATTTTACCTCTTGTATTTCATTGTTTAGACTAATTAGTTTAGCCATGATTTCCCTTTGTCTCTTTTTATATTCTTGGTGTTCTTTTTTTATCAATCAATTTATTTTTTAACAGTGTAATATTTTTCTCAATTGATTCTAGTGATTCCTCACGTGATTTTTTAAAAATATATAAATATGAAAATAATACCGAGAGGTTTAAGATTAAAAAAGAATTGCACTTTTGAACTAAAGGATAGTTTAAGAAAAGAATGGGAGGGGGCACTTGAAACAGCATCACTCACCTTTTTAAATATTTTAAAAAAATCACGTGAGGAATCACTAGAATCAATTGAGAAAAATATTACACTGTTAAAAAATAAATTGATTGATAAAAAAGAACACCAAGAATATAAAAATAGACAAAGGGAAATCATGGCTAAACTAATTAGTCTAAACAATGAATTACAAGAGGTAAAATGGAGAAAACTAAATAGGGATAAGGATGATTATTCAGACACAGAGCCAATACACATAGATGAGAACCCTAACACTGAAATGCAAAACACAAGAGAGAACATAAAACCAAAATAAAATACAAAACTTAGAGAAATGACAAATTACAGACCTAATTATCGGTCCAGAAATAGATATGATGACCAATATTCATCTAATATACACTATAATTCGAGAACATACAATAGACCTAATCAAATCAGATCACAATACAACCACACCAGAGATAGACAATTTGGACAAAATAGAAATATATCACAAAATGACCAATACTACAAACAAACCCAAGATAGATCTGAACATAGAAACTATAACAGATACAATTCTTAGGAACAATGGGATAGAAGATATAATGAAAGATCACATTCAGACAGACAAAGACAATATTATGAAAGAAGAGATGATGAGTGGGAAAGACTTAGACACTATAACTCATATAATCAACAAAATAATGAATGGAGAATTAGAACATCAAATCGATTTGAACCACTAAATACAGATACATACAAAAATGAGAACCAGAACAATGAGAGTGATTTTTTAGAGTTACGCCATCCAACACCAGGAACTTCAAAAGATACAGAGTACAATATAGGCCCACCACAAAGGGAAAGAAAAAGAAACAGAGAGGGACTAGAGGAGGGAGAAAGAGAAAGGGACACAAAGAGAGTCAAATAACATCTACTAATGGAATCTTTAATATAAGTAATAAAGTTATAACAGAGGAAGAAAAAAGAGTCCTCAACTTGGGTTTAAGTTTTGCCCCTTCAACAACAATGAACAAATTTAATACTCACATCAATGTGAGTCAATTTGTTAGAAAACTTACACTTAAGAGGTATTTCCTCAAAAATCCAATAGAAAGAAATTGGCAGACACAATCTATCAACTCAACCCCAACATCAACCATATTTAAACACTCTAACTTAAAACCTAAGTCAACTTTTTATCCGGTGAATGAAAAAGGGAGAAACTTAGAAATGTTTGAGAGATTGGTACAAAGAGACATTAAAAAAACAAATACAAAAAATAGATCTAATAATTTAACATTTACAGAAAGAAAAACTTTAAAAAATTTACAGTCAGACCCCAACATAATCATAAAACCTGCAGACAAGGGGGGAGGAGTTGTAATAATGAACAGATCCCAATACACAGAAGAAGCATATAGATTATTGGGTGATACCAACACACATGAAATACTAAAACTTGATCCTACAAAGAAGTATTCACTCAAATTCATGAAATTAATTGATGAAGCTAAAGATAAAAATATATTAAATGATAAAGAATATGGCTTCCTGCTGCCAAAAATAACTAAAATTCCAGTATTCTATTACCTACCTAAGGTACATAAAAATCCCACTAATCCCCCAGGTTGACCGATAATATCAGGTATCGACTCCCTAACCTCTAACTTATCAAAATATATAGACGGATATCTTCAAACATATGTTAAAGAATTACCATCACATCATACCCAGGTATGCCAATCTCTTCATGGGATATTGGGAAGAATCCTTCTTTCCCAGGCATGAGCTGGGTGCAAATCTTGTACTCTACAAGAGGTACATAGACGATGTCATTTTTATATGGAAAGGGGAACTGTCAGAATTAGAAATGTTAATCAATGACATGAATAACAATGATATGAATATTAACTTTACATATTTTTTCAGTAAACAAAAAATTGTCTTTCTAGATCTTGATATAGAAATTATTGATAACCAATTAAATAAGTCAACCCACTTCAAAGAAGTAGATGCTAATAATTTCATACACTACAAAAGCTGCCACCTAGAAAGGTGGAAAAACAACATACCCAAAGGTCAATATCTGCGTATTAAAAGGAATTGGTCAAAAAACTTAGACTATGAAAGACAAATAACAATCCTAGAAAATAAATTCAAAGAAAGAGGATATGAGGACAAAATAATACACCAAGCAAGGGAAGAGGTAGATAAAATAGACCGCAAAGATCTATTATCTTATAGAAATAAACAAAGTAGGGACCATGGTGATACAAATAATGAGATAAACGTGTCATTAATTACGGATTATAACTGCAATAACAAATTAATAAACAAAATACTTAAAAAAACACTGGCACATAGTACAGACGGATCCCATAATAGGGGATAAAGTAACACAATTTCCAAAAATCATATATAGAAGAGCAAAAAATTAAAAAAATAAATTAGCGCCAAGCGAACTGAAACCACTAAAAACAAGAAATCAAGATGTAAATTTAGAAGGAAATAAAATAAAAGGCTTTTTTCCATGCTTTGGATGCCGATCCTATAAATACAGTAGCAAACTAAAAGAAATAGAAGTGAATAACTTTAAATATAGAATTGAGGAAACAATCAGATGTCAAGACAAAGGAATTATATACATAATTGAATGTTCGTGTAAAAAGTACTATATAGGTGAAACGACCAGAACCCTCCGTGATAGAATTAGGGAACATCTATCATGCATTGATAGAGGTACTCTTGACACACACCTCTATTCTCATTTCAGGGACATTCACAATAACAATCTCAAACATTTTACATTTTGGGGTCTAGCCAAGATAAAATTAAATTGGAGAGGGGGAAATTTAGAAAATCAACTATTGAAGTTAGAAGCAAAAATGATCTACAATATGGACACATTTTTTCCAACTGGCTTAAATTCAGTGCTAGATATCTCCCCTTTCTTATAACAATTTTACATTATACTAATATAAATAAATACCATCACTCTATGCTAACACAGAAAGTGAGATACACATAGCCCAATGGATAAGATCTCCCTCTCTAACCCTAAAGGCCACGAGTTCGATTCCCATAATATTTCATCGTTGGTTCAGGTAAATATTACTAAACACCCCTCATTACCACCAAACACAATTTATATAGATTTTAGTCTCTTATGAATATCATTACTTCTTTCCCAATGGTCTAAACTTACAATTTCACTTATACAGACAAAATCATATCGTAAATAAAAATGTGTATATATATATATATATATATATATATATACTTTCACTAATACATATATTCTACTATATACAATGTTGAGGAAGGGGCTGTGACCCCGAAACGTTGCTTAATAAAATTGCCTTTTTCTAATACTGGAGTGCTGGAGTTCCTCTTTGTGTATACCATTGACAGATTATTGGGGGGCTGTGGCAGTGCCCCTGGTCTCCTGTGCACCCGGACCTCTGTGCTGTGCTCACTCTTGGACTATATACAATGTTGAGGTAGATGTGGTTTAGTGGATAATACCCTCTGTTCAATTACCAAAAGGTCGTGAGTTCAATCACAAAAGTAAACACTGAAAGCACGCCAAAAAATTACTCATTAAGTTATAACTTTTTCATTTAAATTTTTTATTTATATTTTTTTCATTTATAATTTTTATTTGTTTTATACATTTTAAAAATGGACATATGCTCAAAATTCATGTAACTATAAGCATATCGAAATCAATACAAATACATACATTATATATTATATATATATATATATATATATATATATATATATATATATATATATATATATCTAGAACTCCTATAATTTTAAATAATGTTTGTTTATTGCATTTTTATAAGAACCTTTCTAGGATCTATTAATCCCCTTCATTTATAACAACACAAAGAACAAAAATAAATGAAGGTTAATATGCTTCTTTTGGACACACACAACTATAAAATTCCACCTTTATATTGAATTGCCACATATCTATACCTTCCACCTTTAATTAAAATACATAGAACAGCCAATCCAAAACATTCAAGCCCTATATATGACCTCAGGTGACACAGACAAACATGTCTTGATAAAGCCTAAGGGCGAAACGCGTTGACCTTGACACTGTTGTCACTCTGCACTTTATATTTTTATTTGTCTAAGCTATTGATTGCTATTATAATTGCCAAGAAAGGAAAGACAACTACCACAGGATCTCCTTTGCTGATTACTTTCTACAACATTGCAGCTGGACGTTGCTACAACCTGCAGTTGTTTTTTCAGCTCTATCAAGTTGCACAGAACAACTGCCAAGTTTTATTTTTTGATCTCCTACTATACAGATCATACTGTTAGTCACTACTAGTGACCGCAAAGATTTCCTTTAAGTCACCACTGTTCGTGACCGCAAAGACCACTCTTAAGTCACAATCTGTGACCGCAAAGATATAACCGCAAGTTAATATATGTAAGTCACAATTTGTGACCGCAAAGACCCTGCTGTATAACATCACTGATGTCCGGTAAAGATTCTACTCCTAGTCACCTGTTGTGACCGCAAAGACCCCACTGTTAGTCACCTCCGTGACCGCAAAGATCTTATCACAGTCACTATAAGTGACCGCTAAGTCCACACTGCGAGGATTGCATTATAGTCACTAAACGTGACCGCACAGTCTAACATCCAAGTCACTGAACGTGACCGCACAGTCTAACATCCAAGTCACTGAACGTGACCGCAAAGACCACACCAATAGAGACATCAGGAGTGCCAAAAGACCAGCGTAAGTTGCAATTTCCCCCAAGACTCCCTAATTATACATGGAATAGGGGAATACACCTTCTGATACATATACAGATTAAAGTTACAAAAATTGCAACATAATAAGCACTTGACAGAATATCAAGGATCACTGGTTATATTGCAACTAAATTGAAACAGCTACGATCACAAGTGTGACGTAGGAAAAGTCACATGACATATTTTAAAATACCAGTCTCTCACTAACGGACCGGTAACAAACACCCGCCATAACAGCGGGTAGGTTATCTCATTTGGAACTTTAAGTTTTTTGAATTCAATATTTTGGACACTATTATTTGTTACATCATATAACAGGTACCTGATTATTAATAGCGGAAACATTAACTAAAGTTATCCAATTGTCTTTTCTGATGCAATCTATGTTATAAGGGAGACGTCCCTTTTTATCTTGTGTTGTTTTTAGCAAGTTATTCAATTTCTTTTTAATTATACAAATATTTTATTAGTTTTAACATATAGATAAGAAGCCCATATATAGACAAGAAGCTTATATATATCAGTTCATACATAAAAGTTTATTTAAATTATATATTTTTCATTAACTCTTCTAAACTGAATGTTGATAAATAACTTAGGATAATCTGCATTAAATATATAAATACCAGATTCCAACATATATATAAAATATTCATTTTATTTAAAAAATAAAAATATTCAAATCAAATAATTTAACTAAATGCTCTACCCGTGCTAATTTAGTGCTGGACTACATTCACTACATGTACTATTTTAAAACCAAGTTTTCCTGATTTAATCTTCACTTTATCTCTTGTAGTTAACAGAGCTCCACAGTTGTGCTGCTGCTCTGCTCAGCTTTTAGCTCCGCCCCCGGATTTCTTTTTCTAGTACGCTATTTATTTCTTATTGCTTTAAAATTGCTTTAATCTGAACATTCTTAAAAAATTATGCAGGCTTAGGACTATTTTTATCTTTCCACGAGGAAAAAATGATATTTCAAGCATTAAGTATTGCAAAATTAATAAAATCAGAGTCTTCCCTTTCACTAGATAAGTCTCTGAGAAAAACTGACTCCTCCTTACGCAGGACAATTACCCGCTTCAAAATCTTGGATAACCAATATATAACCTTTCCCCAAAAGTTTCTTACTTTCGGGCAGTCCCAGAGAAAATGCATTAAATCAGCCAGCGGAGAACTATATCTGGAGCACTTATGACCTGCATTTTTTCTCCATTTTCATAGATCATAAGGCGTTCTATATGTCCTATTATTCAATTTAATGTGTGACTCTCGCCAAGATAATTGAGATGTTGCCCGCCATGCTCTAGTAATACGTTTGCTCACTACATCAGTATTCAGTGTCGGAAACTCATATTTCCACCTTTGCACAATTTCCTTAAGATTTTTTTCACCTTCCATTTTTAGTATGAGATTATACCAACCCGAGATAGGCACTCTACCTTGCCTAAATAAATTAATCCCAGCATAAATTCCTTCCCAGTTTTTGAAAAAAGATTTTAAGTTAACTGAGTTTGATACACAATTAATAGTACATTTTCAATTCCATCAAAAACATTGTATAATTTGTGGGGAAACATAGGCCCCTATTTATCAAGCCGTCAACCGCAAATACGCTGGAATTCCGAAGCGTATTTGTGGCTAGCCTGATTCCCCTTATTTATCAAACCCTATTGACCGGCAAAAGTAGAATTTTGTGACGTAACATACGATCCGCCGGTCAAAGTCCGACACAGATCGATGCTTACGTCATTGCAGATGTTCCGAATGCAAATTCGGCACTATCTGACTACTTTTGTAAGTGAACAAATTTCTACCAGGTACGCTCGGCACTATTCCGGCCCAGCGTACCTGGTTTTCAATCCGCCGCCCTGGAGGCGGCGGATGCCATAGGAATCAATGGGAGTCTGAAAGCAGCGAAAGCTTATGTTCGCTGCTGCCCGATATCCCATTGATTTCTATGGTAATGTTTACACCTAACATGTAGTCCGAGTCTAAACACCCCTAATCTGCCCCCCCCAAACTGCTGCAACCTACATTATACTTATTAACCCCTAATCTGCCGCCCGACACCGCCGCCACCTACATTATGTTATTAACCCCTAATCTGCCGTCCCCAACGTCGCCGCCACTATATTAAATTTATTAACCCCTAAACCTAAGTCTAACCCTAACACCCCCTAACTTAAATCTAATTTAAATAAATATAAATAAAATTATTATCATTAACTAAATTATTCCTATTTAAAACTAAATATTTACCTATAAAATAAACCCTAAAATAGCTACAATATAACTAATAGTTACATTGTATCTAGCTTAGGGTTTATTTTTATTTTACAGGCAAGTTTTTATTTATTTTAACTAGGTAGAATAGTTATTAAATAGTTATTAACTATTTAATAACTACCTAGCTAAAATAAATACAAAAGTACCTGTAAAATAAAACCTAACCTAAGTTACAATAACACCTAACCTAACCCTACAATTAAATACAATTAAATAAATTACATACAATTAACTAAATTATATACAATTATCTAAAGTACAAAAACAAACAAACACTAAATTACAGAAAATAATAAACAAATTACAGAAATTTAAACTAATTACACCTAATCTAATATCCCTTTCAAAATAAAAAAAGCCCCCCCAAAATAAAAAAAAACCCTAGCCTAAACTAATCTACCAATAGCCCTTAAAAGGGCCTTTTGCGGGGCATTGCCCCAACGTAATCAGCTCTTTTACCTGTAAAAAAAAATACAAACAACCCCCCAACAGTAAAACCCACCACCACACAACCAACCCCCCCCAAAAAATACTAACTAAAAAAACCTAAGCTCCCCATTGCCCTGAAAAGGGCATTTGGATGGGCATTGCCCTTAAAAGGGCAGTTAGCTCTTTTGCAGGCCCAAAGCCCTAACCTAAAAATAAAACCCACCCAATACACCCTTAAAAAAACCTAACACTAACTCCCTGAAGATCGACTTACCGGGAGAAGTCTTCATCCAAGCCGGGCAGAAGTCTTCATCCAGATGACATCTATCTTCATCCATCCGGCGCGGAGTGGGTCTATCTTCAAGACATCCAACGCGGAGCATCCTCTTCGGCCGACGACTACCCGACGAATGAAGGTTCCTTTAAGTGACGTCATCCAAGATGGCGTCCCTTAGATTCCGATTGGCTGATCGAATTCTATTGGCTCGCATTCTATTGGCTGTTCCAATCAGCCAATAGGATTGAAGTTCAATCCTATTGGCTGATTGCATCAGCCAATAGGATTTTTCTACCTTAATTCCGATTGGCTGATAGAAGTCGATCAGCCAATCGGAATCTAAGGTACGCCATCTTGGATGACGTCACTTAAAGGAACCTTCATTCGTCTTTAGTCGTCGGCCAAAGAGGATGCTCCGCGTTGGATGTCTTGAAGATGGACCCGCTCTGCGCCGGATGGATGAAGATAGAAGATGCCGTCTGGATGAAGATTTCTGCCGTCTGGAGGACTACTTCTGCCCGGCTTGGATGAAGACGTCTCCCGGTAAGTCGATCTTCAGGGAGTTAGTGTTAGGTTTTTTTAAGGGTGTATTGGGTGGGTTTTATTTTTAGGTTAGGGCTTTGGGCCTGCAAAAGAGCTAACTGCCCTTTTAAAGGCAATGCCCATCCAAATGCCCTTTTCAGGGCAATGGGGAGCTTAGGTTTTTTTAGTTAGTATTTTTTTTGGGGGGTTGGCTGTGTGGGTGGTGGGTTTTACTGTTGGGGGGTTGTTTGTATTATTTTTTTTACAGATAAAAGAGCTGATTTTTTAAGGGCTATTGGTAGTTTAGTTTAGGCTAGGGTTTTTTTTTATTTTGGGGGGGCTTTTTTATTTTGATAGGGCTATTAGATTAGGTGTAATTTCTGTTATTTGTGTATTTTCTGTAATTTAGTGTTTGTTTTTTTTGTACTTTAGATAATTGTATATAATGTAGTTAATTGTATTTAATTGTAGTGTAGTGTTAGGTGTTATTGTAACTTAGGTTAGGTTTTATTTTACAGGTCATTTTGTATTTATTTGTATTTATTTTAGCTAGGTAGTTATTAAATAGTTAATAACTTAGTAACTATTCTACCTAGTTAAAATAAATACAAACTTGCCTGTAAAATAAAAATAAACCCTAAGCTAGATACAATGTAACTATTAGTTATATTGTAGCTATCTTAGGGTTTATTTTATAGGTAAGTATTTAGTTTTAAATAGGAATAATTTAGTTAATGATAGTAATTTTATTTAGATTTATTTAAATTAGATTTAAGTTAGGGGGTGTTAGGGTTAGACTTAGGTTTAGGGGTTAATAAATTTAATATAGTGGCGGCGACGTTGGGGACGGCAGATTAGGGGTTAAGTGTTATGTAGGTGGCAGCGGTGCAGGGGGCGGCAGATTAGGTGTTAATAAGTATAATGTAGGTGGTGGTGGGCTCCAGGAGCGGCGGTTTAGGGGTTAATAACTTTATTTAGTTGCGGCGGGGTCCAGGAGCGGCGGTATAGGGGTAAAACAGTTTAGTATAGTGTGGGTGTTTAGTGACAGTATACCAATAAAGCTGGGAAAAAGCCGAAGAGCAGAGGGATCGATGACTGTTAGTTAACAACAGTCCGCTGCTCATCGCCCCGTACTTGGTGTGCGGCTTTTTGACAGCTATTTTTGTAACTTTGGAGAACGTATTCAGGTCCGCGGCAGCGATGTTAGGCGATCTTAGGCGAGCGTATTGGTGCCGGCGAATGCACGTAAGTTGACGGGTTGATAAATAGGCCCCATAGATTCAATTATACACAATCCCATTAGCTCTGTCGCATATCCCCCCACCTCAGCTCAGACCTACTGGGATGAGCGACCTTAGCAACAAGTGAGTGTATTCTGGAAAGATTGTCAGCACTTCTCTTGTTTTTTTCACTCCTAGGTGGCCCCAAAAAATATTGCTATGAGCAATTTTTAACACGTTTCATTGCAATCTCTGCCCCTTTCTTTTCAACACGATACAGTAATTCATTATACACCTCAAAATTAGGATAAATACGGGGCTTGTCTGGATTAACCTGTGAACCATTCCGTAGCAAGATCTTATCCCTGGCCACTGCCAAAATTGATTCAGACCACTGTGCACTTTTAAAGTTATCTGGGTTGACCAAATCAATCAGTTTTATTATTTGTTCTGCACTACTTGTTAGCCCTTCCTCAGTTTTGTTCTGGGTTATCAGTAGTGCTTTTTATAGGCGTTAACTTCTTACTTATAATCACATCATTATCATCTGGTTCTCAACATATTAGAAAATGGAAATTTATGAATTAGCTGTTCAGTAGTAGATTTTATAGCAATGGCCCATAGGCTAAAAATATGAGGAACATCTCTTCCAATTATGACATTTTGAGCAAATTTATGTACCCTCGCAACTTGCCATTTTACAGTACCAGAATGATTTTAAAAAAAATGATCTCTGTTATTGGGTAATGTGTATCCCTCTGAATACAGGCAAGCTCTAGTTTATGTGCAACATCTGTTAGTATATTAGGAAATAATGCTTGGTCTAGGAGAGTAACTATATTTCCTAAATCTTGTAGAGCCTGAATCACTTTCCCTTCTATAGACACAGTACACCAAGGGTGGTCATTTAAACAATCACAGCGCAAACAGCACGAGAATTTAATAAATACAAATCTCTGTTATTACTCAAATTACATTTCATTGCTTCAAAAACATTAGGACAGTTCTTAGTTATATGCCCAGTCTCTTTGAGTTTAAATAATTTTATAGCAGACTTAGTCACTTTTGAATCTCTTTTAGGCTCATCCAGCCTTACAAACTGTTTGTCTCTCCAAGAAATATCTCTAGGACCCCTCTGCTCATAACCAGTCCCCCTCCTCCCTGGAACTGTTATACCAGATTTAGTAGGGCTCTGGGGCTTTAGGGTCCGGGGCCTCTCTTGGTAGGAGTAATGCAACAGGTCCCCTACTGCAACAAATCTGTCTGCAAGTACCACCAGTTGGTCAGTTGTTTGGTGTGCACCCTGAATGTTGCCATGTTTAGACAACTCCAGCATAGGACTCCACAACTTGTTCACCTTTTCAGACAGACTTAGTGGCACTCCAACTGCTTCTTTGAGACCCTCCTATAAAGCTAAATTGTGTTTTACTTGCTGTTCTGCATTGTCTCTTGGAATCTTTAGAACAGCCATGTAGCTTTCTAATGCTCTTGAGCCAGAATCCACCATAGAAAACAGCTTGGTGGGTAGTGCTTGATACTCTGCAGCACGTACAGCAAGGCAGAGGCCTGCGGTTCTCACTTTGTGCTGCTTCTCCATACAGATTTACTGGGACATTCAGCTCCTTCGTCAATCTTTCTGCAAAATGATTGGCTTAGTTCACACACTCTTCCATTGTCACATTCTGAACTGAAATAAAGGGCCAAACTTTTAGTGCACCCATACAAAGGTACTCTCTTTCGTACATGTTTAGGTCTATCATCTGGAAAACAACTTTTGCAGCACTCAGGGCTCCCAAGATGACCGCATCTGGAGACCAAACAAAAGTGAAGACAGTGTTATTGGTCAAAGATCCCCCATTCAGGAATGGTACAAGAAAACTTGACCATTTAGCTACACCCCAGTTTTCCCTCTTAGCGGTTTGCTCCAATGCCATCAGGTTTGCCTCTACATCTTCTGCAGGTAATTATTCACACCAAACACTCTGGGACCACGTGGTGCTCCTGCTGCACTCGTGGAAAGCATCTCAGACAGGCTCTGGGTTTATTGATGTATAGCATGAGTGGCACTTTGCTGCACCTTTCTCAGCAAACTATGCGCCTCCACATGTGTAGCTGGCAGCTGCTTAATCAGGGCATCTGTATTTTCTTTTTGTCTTAGTATCAGTTCTTGTAAAGCTGCAATTTCACTATATATATATATATATATATATATATATATATATATATATATATATATATATATATATATATATATATATATATATATATCTATATCATTAATCTCTTGCTGCACTGCTGAAGATTGGATCAGAGCTTTAACAACATCTTCCATTTTTTACAAAATTGTCTCTTTTCTGCTTTTCAGACTTATCAGTGTGCGCCCGATACTCCACCAAATGTGACAACGATACCCCTCTCCTTGGGTAATTTGTCCTGGGAACAGCTTAGGCACACAGTCTTCACAGCAGAGAAACACTTCAAACACAATGGATTTGGTGTAAAAGCCTTGGCCTATTTATTCACAGACAATTTGCAAGAATACCGTTTTAACAAAAACAAAATAAATCCTTGCACAATGGCGCTTACTAAACAGAATAAAGTTGTGTGGCTTTTCCACACAACAGCAAAATTTCAAACCTCACAGGCCTAGAACCCCAAGACAGCAGCACAACTCCATATCCCTGCTGTTGGAGTAGACAAAGATTGCCACTGTCATTTTGTTAGAAGAGCTTGCATTGGTTTATAGCAGGAGTGCTCATCAACGTTTTATGCGTGGAAAGCCAGTCACTAAAAGTGAGATTGACTGGTGGGGGCACATTGCATTATATTCACACTAATGGTAAATGTAACTCCCTAAAATAAAATTATAGTCACTTGTTTTAGTTAAAAATTACATAGAATATTGATTACTATTAATTAATTAATTAATTAATTAAATTAAACTGTATATATTACTGAAATGTATAAAATTTGGTACAAATTCACGTTAATCATCTAATGAGAAGCGTGGAACTGCTTTTCAAATACATTTCGGATGTCAGTTTTCTGCTCTGTGATGCTGAAGGCCACGCAAGAAAGTTGGAGGACCAGATGTGGCCATAGTTTGGGGCCTCTCTCTTTTTACAGTTTTTTTTAATCTTATTACCTTTTGCTGAGGCCACATAGGGAGGCATGCAGCAGGTTTAGTATTGTGAATTCTACACTTCCTGTTCTTATAAAACTCTCAATTTAATTTACAAGAAAATCAAGAAAAATACATAAAATATGTTGCAAATGTTTTTTTCACTAAGAACAATTAAACATTTTATATTTCGATCTCAAAGGGTTTAATGTCTTATTAAGGACAAGAGAACACAGTTGGTTATTTTTGGTGGAAATATGCTCTTTATTCATGATCTGAGAGAGGTGAAATACTAGTGAAGCAAATACATTTACCTTATATTTTTACATTCATTCAATGATACTCTAATATATGTTTAATTTTTTTTCTTTTTTAATTATCTTTCCATCATCTATTGCTTGCCTTAAAATGAATGTAAACTTTCATGAATCAGTGCCCGGTTTTTAAAAAATACTAATAAAAACAGGGGCACTTTCATGAAAGTTTACATTGCAGCGTTTTTTTTAAATACTTACCTTTTTCTGCAGCCAAGCTGGACCAGAAATTCCCCGCCCGCAGCCCCGCTGTACTTAACTCAGCAATGACGAATCCGGCTTCCTCCAATCATGGCGTGCACCCCAGAGCATCCATCTCGTGAGGCCACGCTGTGATTGGAGGAAGCCAGTTTTGTCATTGCTGTGCTAAGTACAGCATGAGAAGCGGCCTGGGGATCGCTGGTCTGGCTTGGGTGCAGGAAAAGGTAAGTATTTAAAAAAACTGCTGCAATGTAAAGTTTCATGAATGAAAGTGCCCCTGTTGTTAATAGTATTTTTAAAAACCGGCACTGATTCATGAAAGTTTACATTCACTTTAATTCTTTAGCACTCATAATTAACAGACATATAGACATTTAAAAAAATATATAATAAATGTCATGTCCCTGCATTAGTTTTATAAAGTAACTGTATCTCTGCATTTGTTATAACAAACAAAATATGCATTAGCTGTGTTTTTTATATTTTAAAAAACAAAATAAAACAACAAAACACTACAATTTGTTTAACTTGTTTAAAATGGTTTTCATGTTGCCATAACGCATATATATATATATATATATATATATATATATATATATATATAAAAGTTTTGGCTAACACCAATTTAGTAATATTTACCCATGTACTCGCACTTACCTTAGCACCATATTTTCTTGTGGCAAACTTACTGATGAATACAGCAAACATTTGTTTTTTTATTCATATTTTGCAGGGTCAGAAAAATTCTAAATCTTCGGGTATTTTCAGATGAGAATGGGAAGCAATGGTGTAAAAGTGTTATGGATAAGCAGTATGAAGTGCTGTGTGTCAGCCAATTCACTTTACAATGCATACTAAAGGGCAATAAGCCAGACTACCACATGGCTATGCCTTCAGAGCAAGCTGAACCTTTCTACAATGACTTCCTGCAACAAATGCGGCGAGCCTACAAACCTGAGCTCATTAAAGGTATGGTGCAATTTAAACCGCAAAGTAAATATAGATGTTTTTCATAAAAAAAAATAAAAAAATGTAATCAATCGATAGACTGTAACACTGCACACCTAATAGTCAAAGTGTAAATATAAACAATACTCTTGTTTGAATGTTGCTGGCAGAAAATACAGAGACATTTTCTTCCTAGAAATGTAGATGAACCTCAAGGGAAAGAGAGAAAAAGTATAATACTATTTGCAAAGCTTGTGTGTAGCAGAAATCCTCATACTAGTTAGGACTACAATAGGGGGATGTTGCTTCACTACTGGATGCTCTGATGTATGTTTCACCGTTAGGCTTTGTCAAGTATCAGTGTGCGTGTGTGTAAGATTAAATGATGGTAAATCCTAGAGGTTCTGAAACACTAGGATTTATCAGTGCTATAAAGGGGACTTTAGTCATGACGTATAAAAAACCTTATGTTGAAAGTACCTTTATTTACAGCAAGTTTATGCCGAGCTGAACACCTATAGCTGCCCATGACAAAACGCAATTTTTTAAATGAGCTGACGTTTACACCTCTTTGGCAATAGCCTTACAAGCTAGCATTATGCTGAATGGCTAGCACACACTATTGGTTAAAGGGACAGTCAGGTTAAATTAAATTTTCATGATTCAGATACAGCATGTAATTTTAAACAACTTTCCAATTTACTTCCATTAAAAAAAATGTGCACAGTCTGTTATATTTACACTTTTTGAGTCACCAGCTCCTACTGAGCATGTGCAAGAATAAGTGTGTATGCATTTGTGAATGGCTGATGGCTGTCACATGGTACGTGTATGCATTTGTGATTGGCTGATGGCTGTCACATGGTACAGGGGGAGTGGAAATAAACGTAACTTTGAAATTTGTTAGAAAAAAATCTACTACTCATTTGAAATTCAGAGTAAATGCTATTGGATTGTCTTGTTATCTTGCATTTGTTGATTATGCAAATCTACTGTTTTTACTGGTCCTTTAAGAGGTGTAAACTTCATCTCACTGAGAAAATAAGCATTTTGCCATGGGTGGCAGGAGGTGCTCAGCTCAGCACAAATGCAAGTTTTTTATACTTCATATCTGAAAGTCCCCTTTTATTTAAAGCCCTGGTAATGCCTAGCGCTTTAAAAAAATGCTAGGATTTAACATCACTTTTGTATGTGAAAGTGTGAATGTCTATGCGCAGGTATGTGTGTGTGATTCCAGTTTATATATATATATGACTTACATAAAGACAAACAATTTAGAGGACCAAAATCAGCATGGTTTTACTTCAGGGAGATCATGTCAGACTAATCTAATTGACTTCTTTGATTATGTAACAAAAGTATTAGACAAGGGAGGAGCAGTTGATGTAGCATATCTAGATTTCAGCAAAGCATTTGACACCGTCCCACACAATAAACTTATTCACAAACTATATCTCCTTGGTCTAGATTCAAAAATTGTGAACTGGGTGGAATGCTGGCTTAAGGACAGAAAACAAAGTGTCTTAGTAAATGGAGTTCATTCAGCAGAGGGGGCTGTTACTAGTGGTGTTCCTCAGGGGTCAGTTCTGGGGCCTGTTTTGTTTAACATATTTATCTGCGATATCAGCAAAGGGCTACAGGGGAAAGTATGTCTCTTTGCAGATGATACAAAAATTTGCAACAGAGTGGATGTTCCAGGGGGGGGGGGGGGTAGACAAAATTTGAAGTGATATACAACAATTGGAGGATTGGACAAATGACTGGGATCTAAAGTTTAACACAGCAAAGTGTAAAATAATGCATTTAGGGAAGAAAAATCCAAATGTTAATTACAGACTCAATGACACTTTACTGACTGTTACAGACGAGGAACAGGACTTGGGAATTATTATTTCAGATGATTTAAAACTTAGTAAACAATATAGTAATGCAGCGAGTAAGGCTAGCAGAATGCTTGGATGTATTGGTAGAGGTATTTGCAGCAGAAGTAGTAAGGTTCTTATGCCACTTTATAGATCATTAGTTAGGCCTCATCTTGAGCATTGTGTGCAGTTCTGGAGGCCTTATCTTCAGAAGGATATTAACAAACTTGAATCTGTGCAAAGGAGGGCTACCAAAATGGTACATGGTCTAAAAAATAAAACTTACCAGGATAGGCTCAATGACCTAAATATGTATAGCTTAGAGGAGAGAAGGGAAAGAGGTGATATGATAGCAACTTTCAAGTACATTAAAGGGTTTAGTAAAACTGAGGCTGTGGGTATTTTACATAAAATGGAAAATTCAAGAACAAGGGGTCATGAGCTCAAGCTAAAGGGTAGTAGATTCAGGAGTAATTTGAGGAAGCACTTCTTTACAGAAAGAGTGATTGATTTATGGAATAAACTTCCTCAAGAGGTAGTAGCAACAAACACTGTGGGGGACTTTAAAAATGCATGGGACAAGCATAGGGCTATCCTACGAACTAGATAAGTTTATACTGTTAGGTAATGTCGGGCAGACTTGCTGGGCCTATGGCTCTTATCTGCCGTCAATATCTATGTTTCTATGTTTCTATATATATATATATATATATATATATATATATATATATATATATAGTGAAACCTGCTTAAAGGGACAGTCAACACCAGTATTTTTGTTGTTTAAAAAGAAAGATAATCCCTTTATTACCCATTCCCCAGTTTTGCATAACGGACACTGTTATAGAAATACACTTTTTACCTCTGTGATTACCTTGTATCTAAGCCTCTGCAAACTGCCCGCTTGTTTCAGTTGTTTTGACAGACTTGCATTTTAGCCAATCAGTGCTCACTCCAGGGTAACTTCATGTGCATGAGCTCAATGTTATCTATATGAAACACATGAACTAATGCCCTCTAGTGGTGAAAATGCATTCAGATTAGAGGCAGTTTCCAAGGTCTAAGAAATTGGCATATGAATCTCCTAGGTTTAGCTTACAACTAAGAATACCAAGAGAATAAAGCAAAATTGGTGATAATAGTAAATTGGAAAGTTGTTTAAAATTACATTCCCTATTTAAATCATGAAAGTTTTTTTTGGACTTGACTGTCCCTTTAAGACGGAATGGCATCGGACAACAGAAATTTTCCGTCTTGGACAAGTTTCCACCTTATACAGTTAGTGACTAATGGAGCATCTTTTGACATGCGCAAAATCCAAAATGGCAGAATAATGTTACTGTATTGGTCATGAAGCCAGTCTGACCTGCACTGCCGCATGGGAGCGTGGGACTGGATTCCTTACCAATCAGGAAGTCAGGTGACAGGTAATGACCTACTGCCCGGCTTCCTGATTGGCTGGAAAGCCGTTTCCATGTTGTCTCGCGGCACTGCAGATCTCCCTCTGACCGTCAGTTCTGGTATTGGAGCATTTGCGCGCAAATGCTCAGGATCGGCATCATATCAGTGCATCCGTAATCAGAATCAATTTCTTGTTTTTATTGCATGCAAGTAACAAAGACAGTACAGTTTTTTATGCTTAATTATTACAGCAGTTTTTTTATTTATTTTTATCTAGATTAGCTTTTTTTTCTAACACAGAAAATGGGTGAGAAAACATAAATTGTATACAAACACAGTACAGTATTAAAAGATTATTTGTTGCATCAATTACTGTTCAGTAATACACAAACTTTAACTCTTCTAAATACAGTATGCAGTACAATGACATCTACAGGTGCAGTATCTATTGTGCACAATTCCCACAAATACAGGTAATTACACCTTATACAAACATTTTAAATAAAATACAGTAAAATACTGTAAAAATAGAGGTACTGTACTCTACATGTATGTGCTTTAATTTTTTAGTGTACACCTGTACAGTACAGTATCTGGATTTATTTTTACAGTACTGTACTACAGTACTTTTTTATTCTAACAGGAAATGGCTTTGAAGACATCAACTGTATTCTATACAAATACAGTACTGAACCTTATTAAAAGATAAATTGTTGCATCAACTTTGTTCACAATTACTGTAATACACAAACTTCAACTCTTCTAAATACAGTACAATTTCAGGTACAGTATCTATTGTGCGCAATGCCCACTAATAATCACATCTTATACAAACATTTTAAACTACAGTACTGTAAATAAAATATTGTAAATAAAAATGCAAGTACTGTCAATAAAATACTGAACTGTAAATAAAAATACAGGTACTGTACTCTACCTGTACGTACTTTTAATTTTTTAGTGTACACCTGTCCTGTATAGTATCTGTATTTATTTTTACAGTACTGTACTACAGTATTTTTTCATTCTAACAGAAAATGGCTGTGAAGACATCAACTGTATTCTATACAAATACAGTACTGAACATTATTAAAAGATTGTTGCATCAACTTTGTTCACAATTACTGTAATACACAACTCTTCTAAATACAGTATACAGTACAATTACAGCTACAGTATATATTGTGCATTTCCCACTAATAATCACATCTTATGCAAACATTTTAAAGTACAGTACTGTAAAGTGTGTATTATGTTTTTTTTAATCCAGTCCAGTACTGTACTTTAAAATGTTTGTAACTGCAGATGGAGTCGAAGTTTACATAGATTACTTTTTAATTAAGCCCAATACTGTACTTTGAAATGTTTGTACTGTGGGGCGGAGCTTCGCCGTGCTGGGACATGGGCGCAACTTAAAGTAGCTCCGTAGTAGTCAGTGCAATTCCTGTAGCATAAGGCACTAAAAAGTAAACTTATGGCATAACAACTTACTGTCATCATAGCCACATCAGACTCTCATCATCCGAAGGCTCCCTTTGCTCAAAAATTCCCGCACCGCTAGGACAAACAGGCCTACAGCCAAACGTAACAGCAATACTGTACTCACCAGGTATACGGCGCAGGCTGCCAATCCTGAGCCTTGAGGTAAGGATCAGGCTGACGAAAGTCTTTGCTACCTAAGTGGGGAACGATACACGGTGGCCCGGCCTTAAGCAGGCACAAACTGCACGACCGTCTCAGTTGCGGAGATAGCTGGCGCCATCTTGGAAATGCTAGCAACATAAAAGGGCTGTAACGTGCATTAACCAGAACTGCCTTGGGGAGCCTCTACTTCACCCCATTCCGATAGACATACCTCCCGTTCTCACAGGCAAGCCAGGGCAACAGCCGTAACCAACGCTACACTTATATATACAGCCCTCTTGTAGCAACGCAGGAGGCACAGGGGAGATAGAGACAATATTGCCTCATATTTGAAATAATAAAGTGCTTCTCACTTTTTTTTACACAATTAATCTGGGTCAGCGACGCTGCATGCAGCAAGAGAAAGATATATATATTCACTACCCAGCCTTCTTGGAGGCCACATTTTTCACTGCGGTTGGAAACGCTAGGGGCTGTAACGTGCATTAACCAGAACTGCCTTGGGGAGCCTCTGCTTCACCCCATTCCAATAGACATACCTCCCGTTCTCACAGGCAAGCCAGGGCAACAGCCGTAAACAGTAGGGATAACTCAATCAAAGGGACGACTCCATCTCTAGATAAAGCAGGCCATGCCACAATAAAGTAACAGCGGAGCCTCATTGAAGTTAGTGCTCAGGGATTTTACTCGAAACCTGCCGGAGTAGCTTTAATACCTCGGTTAGGACACCCTGGTTTTGCTATAATTCACTTGGTCACCTTTAGCACCCCACCCCCCTTGCATTAAATCTGGTCAACACAACGCTACGCTTATATCTACAGCCCTCTTGTAGCAACGCAGGAGGCACAGGGGAGATAGAGACAGTATTGCCTCATATTTGAAATAATAAAGTGCTTCTCACTTTTTTTTACACAATTAATCTGGGTCAGCGACGCTGCATGGAGCAAGAGAAAGATATATATTTACTACCCAGCCTTCTTGGAGGCCAAATTTTTCACTGCGGTTGATTTGGGCCTACCTAAATTTAGTCAGGGGGGAGCATATACCTCTGGGAAAGGTACTTCACCCTATTAAGTTCCTCTAACACCTGCTACAAAATAACAGATCCACTGGACTTTCCACTACAGTCTCCTTCTACTCACTAGCTGTGCCATGGCGACCAGAAAGGGAAACAAACCAGAAAAACATAACAAGCCGGCATCTCTGGCCCCTTCTGTCTCAACCTTTTTCCACACGCAAGACCATCTATCTTCAGACAAATCGCAGATAACAGAGAAAACACCCTCATATACCCCATCAGAAATGTCCAGAGACCACCAGGACTCCTTGATCTCCATTCAGTCACAAATAGCTAGTCTGCTATCAAAAACAGATATCGAATCCCTGAAGTCCTTCATCAAAGAAGAAATTAGAGATCTAAATAAGGATCTGAACGAGATGGGATCAAGAATAGATTACTTGGAAGATGGCTAAGACCATTTAAATAATATTGTAAGCTCCAACACTCAGCAGCTATCTATCCAGGACTCAATGATCCAGAGCTTACAGGAAAAAAATTGAGGATCTGGACAATAGAGGGAGGAGGAATAACTTCAGAATTAGAGGTATTCCTGAAGAGATCACCTCAGGAACCAACGCAAAATAATTATTTCAATATCTGGCTCCAAGGTCCCCAGTCATTCAAAACGAGGACATTGAAAGGGTTCATAGAGCCCTTAGGCCACCAGCTAAACCACCCGCTCCACCTCGAGATGTAATTTTAAAGCTTCTGAAGTACACTGTTAAGGAGGAGATGTGGCAGGCCTCCAGGACCAGAGAGAATATCACTTTTCAAGGTAATACTCTTCAAATTTTTCAGGACTTGTGCCCTCAAATGATTCAGAGACGGAGAGAAGTCCGTTTTATTACTAAGCCTTTGCAAGAGAATAACAGGTACCGGTGTGGCTTTCCTTTTAGTCTCATAGTCAACCATAACGGATCTCAAATCATATACAAATCATACAGTGACCTAGATACTCTGGCCGCAAAGCTTAACTTAACCTTTAAAATGTAAAACTACTAGTCCCCGATATGTTGTTTAGTGTCAGGTTAGATTGCTCTTCAGGGGTTTCATCGGTACCACACAAAACACTAAATCAATCAAATCCATTTTAGCAAATTTGGCAGTTCATGACACATGGAGACTCCACAACCCGGTAACAAAAGATTACACTTTTTTCCCATCCCCACCAGGTTTATTCGCGAATAGACTACCTTTTAATTGATGTCACCACCCTAGAGTTAGTACAAAATATGACTATCTCCCCCTTAACATGGTCAGACCATGCTATGGTTAGTTGTAACCTAAGGTGGCTCACTTCTCAGAGACATGACATGACATGGAAACTAGATGAAACATTATTAAAGGACCCAATCATATGCACTCAGATAGCTAAATCCATTGATGATTATTTCACGTATAACAACACCGCAGATGTCGAGCCACATTCCGTCTGGGAGGCAAACAAATGTGTGATTAGGGGGGGAGTTTATCACCTTAAAGGCCGCCAAAAACAAACAACGACTCCGATATTTAAAATCTCTACTGGAAGACTTAACTAAACTCCAGGATATACATAAACGGTTCCCAAACAACCATTCCCTTATGGAAAACATTCAACACAAAAGAAATCAACTATCATTATATTTGGGTACCGAAGCAAAGCTTTATTTCTTAAAAAAACATACTACAAAGGGGCTAACAAACAGGGAAACTCCTGGCAAGGCTTTTGAGGCGGAGAGCTAATAAAAAATGTATTATGTCAATTAAAGATGATTATGGCAGAACTTGGGCCTCCTCCAGGGAAATTGCAGACAAATTCAGCCTCTACTATGAAAAACTCTATAATTTAGAGCGGACCAAGGCACCGTCCAGCCAAATTGACATCTAATTATATTTCCCAGCTTCACCTCCCTTCTTTGTCCATGGAACAGAGAGAAGAGTTGGAATCTCCCTTTTAGCTGAAAGAAATTAGAGATTCAATAAAGTCCCTACCGTCAGGAAAAGCACCAGGCCCAGACGGATTTGGTAACGCTTATTACTCCAAGTTTGTTGATACCCTGTCGCCCCATCTTCTTTCTTATTTCCAAGATATTGATAACAATAAAAATGTCCCTCCTATTGCCCTACAGGCACACATAACATTAATTCCGAAGCCAAATAAACCCCCAGACTCCATACCTAATTATTGCCCCATATCGCTGTTAAACTCTGACGTCAAGATATATGCCAAGATACTGTCGAACAGACTCGACTCGATTCTGCCCCTCTTGGTCCACCAAGATCAAGTAGGCTTTGTGCCTAATAGAGAGGCCAAGGGTAATACTGTGCATAATCTCCATTTGCTCTGGCACACCAAGAATACAGGTATTCCGACCATATGGCTTTCTACCAACACGGAGAAAGCATTCAGTAGGGTTAGCTGGCCATTCCTAAAAGCAATGATGGGAGCATTCGGCTTGGTGCACACAATGTTGCACAGAATATTTGCGTTATACGACTCCCCAAGCGCCCGAATTTCTCTTAACGGCATCCTCTCACCCCCATTCCCAATCACCAATGGAACAAGACAGGGGTGTCCCCTGTCTCCATTACTATTCATTTGTTTACTAGAAACATTGGCAGCTAAAATAAGAGCCAACCCAGATATATATCGGGTATATTAATTAATCAAGAAGAATATAAACTGTCCCTATTCGCCAATGACATTTTATTCACGCTCACAAATCGATCCCTACCTTGCTAAATGAGTTCGACCTATTTGGTAGCCTCACAAATTTTATGATCAACCAGACTAAATAGGAGATACTCAGAGTCTCTTTGCCCCCACAACTAGAACAGCGAATTAAAAACAACTGCCCATTCAGATGGTGTAGGAGATCCCTAAAGTATCTTGGCATATTCTTGGCAGACACGGTATATGAATTGAACTACAACACATTAAAAATAGCCTTATCACAAGAGTTGGCCACATGGAGCGCTAGGAATCTAACATGGCTAGGCAGGATAAATGCCATCAAAATGAATGCCTTCCCCAGGCTCTTCTATATACTCCAGACTCTCCCCATCTCCCTCCCAATTAGATATACAGCCCATGTCCAAAAGCTTTTTAGTTCCTTCATCTGGAAGGGTAAACACCCAAGGATCAACAGATTGACCATGATGCGCTCGAAGAGCCAGGGAGGTTTGGGGGTGCCCAACATAGACTTGTATAGGACAGCCATATTTCTCCAGCGGATTCTGGACTAGAAAATTCACAGAGCCCAGAAACGCTGGGTCCATCTTTAAGACAATTTAAACCTTAACTCAAGCCTACCTACTCTCTGCTGGTTCCCCAACTTTGGCCAATTAATTAAAGACATAGCTAACCCAATTACTAAAGAAACAGTCCTACAATGGAAGGCAGCAAATAGACAAAACCCATATATCTCCTCAATTCCGCCCCCCTGACCTCATTAATCCACAATAGTGAATTCTCTTTATCTGAGGGGATTATTACCCATAGCTCTGAAGGGACAGCTAGGGAAGTAAGTATACATGATTTACTAAAAGATGAACGAGTCTGTTCTCAGACACAACTGCTAGAGAAAGGATTCGAGTGGGCACAGAATTGGTATACGTATAGGAGAATACATCACTATCTTACGACACATAAACACAATAATAACTTGATTAGACCTCTCACAAACTTAGAAAAATTGTTAATTTCCCCAGGCAACCTTCCACAGTCCATAGAGTTATGTAAAAGAGAGTTAGGAGTTATTATTCTCCCACAAACTGCTAACAACATATTTAATAAAACAAAATCATCGTCTTCCTCAGCATAAGGACTAGAACTGAACTATAAAATACTCCACAATTGGTATCTCACACCAAGACAAATCCACAAAATATATCCATCAACCAACAATAAATGCTGGAAATGCAGACATTTTGGGAGCGGGATGGGGCACATGTGGTGGTGGTGTTACAATGTTAATTGATTTTGGAGGAACATAGTAGAAGAAAATGGCCTTCCAAAACCCCCTCCCACTTGACCCCCTGAAAATGTTGCTCAATAAAAACATTAAACTCCCCACTAAAGCCCACAAAATTTTATTTAGAATGTTTACTAATAGCGCAAAATTCCTGATAGCCAAAAACTGGAAATCTGACTCATTCCCATCCCTAGATCTATGGTGACAGAAGGTCTCAGATATGATAGAGCTTGAAGAATACCGATCATACAAATGTGATACAAGGGACTCCTTTATTGCATCCCAAGCCATATGGGAACAGTACATAACACAATTACATTTGCATAACGTCATTCTACTGGTCCTTCCCTAGATAAGCCCTAGGGATCAAATTCCACCAACTTAGAGAGAATATTTAGATTTATTTAAGTCAGCACAGACGCTTTTCGCATGGCAACCCTTAGTACACTCTGCATATAATTCTCTCCACACAACATGATTCGAAACCCTTCTTTGAATAGTAGTGAACAAACCTTTGCTTTTTTCGTTTTCTTTTAATTTATTTGTTGACTGTTTACATGTTACAGTTCATACGATACGTGGAAACTGAGAGACTCCTGTCATTCGCATTTACTATGTTATGATTTAACTTTCATGCTTGTATTTTGTATCGCAAGATTTTGGAATGTGTTCTCTCAATAAAAAGAATTTGGAATAAAATGTTTGTACTGTACTGTTGCTGCAGAGGTTTTGCTTGAAGGCCCAGATACAGAATGATCTGGAACGGGCCAGTGTGCGCTAAACCAGCAAAATACAGTAGTTAGTCATCAGAAATAACGATCATAAACAAAACATTCAACAGTACTGTAAAATAATGTACAGTACTGTATTAAAAAAACAATACTGTAAGTATTTAAAGGGACACTGAACCCACATTTTTTCTTTCGTGATTCAGATAGAACATGCAATTTTAAGCAACTTTCTAATTGACTCCTATTATCAAATTTTCTTTGTTGTCTTGCTATCTTTATTTAAAAAAGTAGGCATCTAAGCTTTTTTTGGGTTCAGAACTCTGGACAGCATGTTTTTATTGGTGGATGAATTTATCCACCAATCAGCAAGGACAACCCAGGTTGTTCACCAAAAATGGGCCGGCATCTAAACTTACATTATTGCATTTCAAATAAAGATACAAAGAGAATAAAGAAAATTTGATAATAGGAGTAAATTAGAAAGTTGCTTAAAATTTCATGTTCTATCTGAATCACAAAAGAAAATTTAAGTATCCCTTTAAGCTTTACATACTCTTATTCAGTACAGTTACTGTCTACTGTATGTTTTTACTGTACATACCTTTTATTGGTTTACTTGTCCCCACAGGCCCAATAATATTGCCTGTTTTCTTGGGGCTTTGGTTATCCTTTTTTCAATCAAATGTCTAGTGGATGTTATTGGTTTTAGAAGCTCAGGGCAGTTATTAAATAATGCAAACTCTTACAACTTGGTAACTTTTGATTGATGGCTCACTGAGAATTTCTGTTGTTTCAGAACTTTCATCGCCATCCATGTTCTCATCACTGTCTTGTTGTTGATCTAAAAGTTCCACGGCACTTGTAAATGTGCTTTCCGTTGCGAGTTCTTTATCTATGTCAATGTAACAGTCTATTTCAATGTCAACAAGATCTCCTTGCTGAAATAATGAACGAATATCATTGGTTTCATCTACAGTCACCTGTATTATTTCTGGCAGCTCTTCACTATTGTTCGTGTTGGAATTAGAGAAACCAGCTTTTACAAAGCACTTGCAAATGGTATCTGCAGAAATTGCCTTGCATGCCATAGAAATCCAAATTACAGCATCAAGAACTGTTATGGACTTGGCAAGCTGGTGTACATTCTGTGTGGTAGAAATGTTCGCAACCAAGGATTGTAGCAGTAATTTTCTATAGTGTAGATAACACCCTGGTCCATTGGCTGTGTTATGCTTGTTGTGTTTTCCGGGAACCAGGCTAATTTTACATTGTTAAGTTTCAGATGCGGATGGCAGGTAGCGTTATCCAAAAACAGGATGACTTTATGACCTTCTCTCTTCATTTTTCGGTCAAAAATCCTGAGCCATTCAGACATTAGTTCTGGCTTTTTTATTTGCAGGCCAAATAACAGGCAGCTGTGTAGTGTCTAAGTTCTTGAAGCAACGTGGCTTTGCTGCCTTACCAATCACAAGAGGCTTCTCCAATCTCCCGTCAATGTTTCCACAGAGGATCACCGTCAATCTTTCCTTAGATAACTTTCCTCCCGCGTTTAACAGCTAGAGTTTTTAAGGTAACAACCTAAAGAATAGGCCAGTTTCATCGCCATTGTAGATATCTTTTGTAGCGTATGGTTCCTTAAGCATTTTGAGCTTTTCTTAAAATTGGCCAACGGTTGCTTCATATACATCCTTCACTTCTCCACATATTTAATTCTATACAATGCAATGCCTCCTTTAAAAAAATTCCAACCAGCCATTAGATGCCTTAAAAGCTGTTTTGCCTAATTATTTGGCTAGTTCGAGGGCTTGTGTTTGCAGTATAGGACCAGAAATTTTTACATTTTTAGAGCGTGTGGCTACAAACCATTCCCACAGGAGATTGTTTAGCTCTTCATTTCCAGTTGCCTTCGCTTTCCTCTTCACTTCGCCATTGTCAGCTAACCATTCTTCCATGATTTTCTCTTTATTTTTGATAGCTTCATAAATTTGCGTTTTGCCGCACTTAAATTTCTCAACGCATTGTTTTACAGACAACTTATCTTTTGTGTAGGCTTCAATCACTTTTGCTTTCGCACAAGAGTAAGAGTGTTGCACTTTCTTGGAGCCATTCTCTGTCCCACACCTATTCCTTTTCAGCGTCCGTTTCAACACCCCTTCCGTTTTATCGTCCTTCAAACACTCCGTCCGAAACCACACCCCTTCCATTTCATTGTCCTAGAAAGGGCACTCACAGGACTTGACAATAGAACAAAATCTTTATTTCATATATTCATCATAGAACAGTGTGTCAGTTGATGTTTCGGCTATGCATCTAGCCTTTTTAAGACAATCTAAAATCATAATATACTTACATACATTAGTATATAATCATTAATTACCTAAATATAAATCTCTTACACAGACATTGTGACTAATACTCATCAATATAATATCACCCTAACAAAAACAAGTGTTTAAAAATTTAGAAAAATAGAACCATAGATACACCCTGATTTTCATATTAAGTCTGGATAAACCAGTATGTTATTTGTATCGCAATACTAAAAACTATACATTAAATGTTTCTATCTTGCAAGTGTAATCACATAATGTTGCAACAGGGCTCACATACGGCTAGATTATGAGTTTTGCGTTATGAGTGTCGCGGTGCTAACTTGCAAGATATTGTCACCGCTCACTTACCTACAGCGCTGGCATTACAGGTTTACAAAAACCCGGCGTCAGCAGGCAATATTGCAGCGTAAAGCAAAATTGAGCTCCATACCACACTCCAATACCAGCGCTGCGGTGAGTTGGTTTTACGTGCTCGTGCACGATTTCCCCATAGACATCAATGGGAAGAGCCAGCTGAAAAAAAGTCTAACACCTGCAATAAAGCAGCGTAAAGCTCCTTAACGCAGCCCCATTAAAGTCTATGGGGAAACTAAATTTATGTTTACTCCTAACACCCTAACATGAACCCCGAGTCTAAACACCCCTAATCTGCTGCCTCCGACACCCCCGACCCCTACATTACAGTTATTAACCCCTAATCTGCTGCCTCAATGTCGCTGCCACCCACCTACACTTATTAACCCCTAATCTGCCGCCCCCAATGTCGCCACCACCTACCTACACTTATTAACCCCTAATCTGCCGCCCCCAACGTCGCCACCACTATACTAAAGTTATTAACCCCTAACCCTACCACCCCTAACTTTAATGTAATTAAAATAAATCATAATAAAACTTACTATTAATAACTAAATAATTCCTATTTAAAACTAAATACTTACCTGTAAAATAAACCCTAAACTAGCTACAATATAACTCATAGTTACATTGTAGCTAGCTTAGGTTTTATTTTTATTTCACAGGTAAGTTTGTATTTATTTTAACTAGGTAGACTAGTTAGTAAATAGTTATTAACTATTTACTAGCTACCTAGTTAAAATAAATACACATAAATTTACCTGTAAAATAAAACCTAACCTGTCTTACACTAACACCTAACCTTACACTACAATTAATCAAATTAAATTAATTAAATACAATTAACTAAATTACAACCCCCCCACTAAATTACACAAAATAAAAAATAAATTATCAGATATTTAAACTAATTAAACCTAATCTAATAGCCCTATCAAAATAAAAAAGCCCCCCAAAATAAAAATAAAAAACCCTAGCCTAAACTAAACTACCATTAGCCCTTAAAAGGGCCTTTTGCGGGGCATTGCCCCAAAGAAATCGGCTCTTTTACCTGAAAAGGGCATTTAGATGGGCATTGCCCTTAAAAGGGCATTGAGCTCTTTTTTCAGCCCAAACCCTAAGCTAAAAATAAAACCTTCCCAATAAACCCTTAAAAAAAACACTAACCCCCGAAGATCCACTTACAGTTTTTGAAGACCGGATATCCATCCTCAACGAAGCCGGGAGAAGTCTTCATCCAAGCGGCAAGAAGTCCTCAACGAAGCCGGGAGGAGTCTTCATCCAAGCAGCAAGAACTGGTCTTCCAGACAGGCAGAAGTCTTCATCCAGACGGCATCTTCTATCTTCATCCTTCTGACGCTGGAGCTGCTCCATATTCTTGAAATCCGGCGCAGAGCATCCTCTTCTTTCGATGGGCTACTGAAGAATGAAGGAACAGCCAATAGAATGGAACAGCCAATAGAATGCGAGCTCAATCCTATTGGCTGATTGGATTAGCCAATAGGATTGAAGCTCAATCCTATTGGCTGATTGCATCAGTTAATAGGATTTTTTCACCTTTAATTCCGATTGGCTGAATTCTATCAGCCAATCTGAATTCAAGGGACGCCATCTTGGATGACGTAATTTAAAGGAACCTTCATTCTTCAAGAAGACGTCGATTGAAGAGGATGCTCCGCGCCGGATGTCTTGAAGATGGAGCCGCTCCACGCCGGATGGATGAAGATAGAAGATGCCGTCTGGATGAAGACTTCTGCCGCTTCGTTGAGGACTTCTCCTGGCTTTGTTGAGCACTTCTTGCCACTTGGATGAAGACTTCTCCCGGCTTGGTTGAGGATGGATGTCAGGTCTTCAAAAATCGTAAGTGGATCTTCGGGGGTTAGTTTTAGTTTTTTTTAAGGGTTTATTGGGTGGATTTTATTTTTAGATTAGGGTTTGGGCGGAAAAAGAGCTAAATGCCCTTTTCAGGGCAATTCCCATCCAAATGCCCTTTTCAGGGCAATGGGGAGCTTAGGTTTTTTTAGTTGGGTTTTTATTTGGGGGGTTGGTTGTGTGGGTGGTGGGTTTTAGTGTTGGAGGGGTTGTTTGTATTTTTTTTTTAAGGGTAAAAGAGCTAATTTCTTTGGGGCAATGCCCCACAAAAGGCCCTTTTAAGGGCTATTGGTAGTTTAGTTTAGGCTAGGGTTTGTTTATTTTGGGGGGGCTTTTTTATTTTGATAGGTCTATTAGATTAGGTGTAATTAGTTTAAATATCTGATAATTTATTTTTTATTTTGTGTAATTTAGTGGTTTTTTTTTTTGTAATTTAGTTAAATGTATTTCTCCTGTTAAGTGTAGTCAGTCCACGGGTCATCCATTACTTATGGGATATTAACTCCTCCCCAACAGGAAGTGCAAGAGGATCACCCAAGCAGAGCTGCTATATAGCTCCTCCCCTCTACGTCACACCCAGTCATTCTCTTGCACCCAACTAATAGATAGGATGTGTGAGAGGACTGTGGTGATTAAACTTAGTTTTTATATCTTCAATCAAAAGTTTGTTTTTTTAAAACGGCACCGGAGTATGTTGTTTTTCTTCTCAGGCAGAATTTGAAGAAGAATCTACCTGAGTTTTTTTTGTATGATCTTAGCGGACGTAACTAAGATCCATTTGCTGTTCTCGGCCATTCTGAGGAGTAAGGTAACTTCAGATCAGGGGACAGCGGGCAGGTTCACCTGCAAAGAGGTATGTTGCAGTATATTATTTTCTAAGGAATGGAATTGACTGATAAAATACTGCTAATACCGATATAATGTAAGTACAGCCTTAAATGCAGTAGTAGCAACTGGTATCAGGCTGATATGTATGTATGTTTACACTTAAGTATTTCTGGGGAATGGCACTTCACTGGGAAAATACTGTATGCATATAACTTTTAGCCTAACTTGCAGTGTGAACGACTAGCAGCAGGCTTTTAATGACATTTCATAAATTAGATTTTAAACGTTTGCTGGCATGTTAAATCGTTTAATTATCTGAGGTACTTGGTGAAAAATTGTTTTGGGCATTATTTTCCACATGGCTGTCGTTTGTTTTAAATTAAAACAGTTTACTGAGCTTCCCTCACTGTTGTATTGTGAGTGGGAGGGGCCTATTTTGGCACTTTTACTACGCATCAGAAATTCAGTCACAGTCTGCCTTTTTCTCCCTGCATGATCCAGGACGTCTCCACAGAGCTCAGGGGTCTTCAAAACTAGTTTTGAGGGAGGTAATCACTCACAGCAGACCTGTGAGACTGTGCTTTGACTGTGATAAAAACGCTTATATTTTCAATTGTTATACGTTTTTTCTGATATTAAGGGTTAATCATCCATTGCTAATGTGTGCAATCCTTTGCTAAATTTATGCTTTTACTGTGAAAATTTGGTTTCTATAACTAATCCGGTTCATTGTTATTCAACCGTGACCGTTTTTCTGTGCTTCTTAAAGGCACAGTAACGTTTTGCATATTGCTTGTAAATTTAGTTGAAAAGTATTTCCAAGCTTGCTAGTCTAATTGCTAGTTTGTTAAACATGTCTGACACAGAGGAATCTCTTTGTGCAATATGTTCAAAAGCCAAGGTGGAGCCCAATAGAAATTTATGTACTAATTGCATTGATGCTACTTTAAATAAAAGTCAATCTGTACATGTTAAGCAACATTCACCAGACAGCGAGGGGGAAGTTATGCCGACTAACTTGCCTCACGTGTCAGTACCTGCATCTCCCGCTCAGGAGGTGCGTGATATTGTAACGCCAAGTACATCAGGGCGGCCATTACAAATCACTCTACAAGACATGGCTAATGTTATGACTGAAGTTTTGTCTAAATTGCCAGAACTTAGGGGTAAACGAGATCACTCTGGGGTGAGAACAGAGTGCGCTGATAATGCTAGGGCCATGTCTGATACTGCGTCACAATTTGCAGAACATGAGGACGGAGAGCTTCATTCTGCGGGTGACGGATCTGATCCAAATAAACTGGATTCAGACATTTCAAATTTTAATTTTAAGCTGGAAAACCTCCGGGTATTGCTAGGGGAGGTGTTAGCGGCTCTGAATGATTGTAACACAGTTGCAATCCCAGAGAAAATGTGTAGGTTGGATAAATATTTTGCGGTACCGACGAGTACTGACGTTTTTCCTATACCTAAGAGACTTACTGAAATTGTTACTAAGGAGTGGGATAGACCCGGTGTGCCTTTCTCACCCCCTCCTATATTCAGAAAAATGTTTCCAATAGACGCCACCACATGGGACTTATGGCAAACGGTCCCTAAGGTGGAGGGAGCAGTTTCTACTTTAGCTAAGCGTACCACTATCCCGGTGGAGGATAGCTGTGCCTTTTCAGATCCAATGGATAAAAAGTTAGAGGGTTACCTTAAGAAAATGTTTGTTCAACAAGGTTTTATATTGCAACCCCTTGCATGCATTGCGCCTGTCACGGCTGTGGCAGCATTTTGGTTTGAGTCTCTGGAAGAGACCCTTGACTCAGCGCCATTAGATGAGATTACACACAAGCTTAAAACCCTTAAACTAGCTAATTCATTTATTTCTGATGCCGTAGTACATTTAACTAAACTTACGGCTAAGAATTCCGGATTCGCCATTCAGGCACGCAGAGCGCTGTGGCTAAAATCCTGGTCAGCTGATGTAACTTCTAAATCTAAATTACTTAACATACCTTTCAAGGGGCAGACTTTATTCGGGCCCGGTTTGAAAGAAATTATCGCTGATATTACGGGAGGTAAAGGCCACACCCTGCCTCAAGACAGAGCCAAACCTAGGGCTAGACAGTCTAATTTTCGTGCCTTTCGTAACTTCAAGGCAGGAGCAGCATCAACTTCCTCTGCTCCAAAACAGGAAGGAGCTGTTGCTCGCTACAGACAAGGCTGGAAACCTAACCAGACCTGGAACAAGGGCAAGCAGGCCAGAAAACCTGCTGCTGCCCCTAAGACAGCATGAAGTGAGGGCCCCCGATCCGGAAACGGATCTAGTGGGGGGCAGACTCTCTCTCTTCGCCCAGGCTTGGGCAAGAGATGTCCAGGATCCCTGGGCGTTGGAGATCATATCTCAGGGATATCTTCTGGACTTCAAAGCTTCTCCTCCACAAGGGAGATTTCACCTTTCAAGGTTGTCAACAAACCAGATAAAGAAAGAGGCGTTTCTACGCTGTGTACAAGACCTTTTACTAATGGGAGTGATCCACCCAGTTCCGCGGTCGGAACACGGACAAGGGTTTTACTCAAATCTGTTTGTGGTTCCCAAAAAAGAGGGAACCTTCAGACCAATATTGGATTTAAAGATCCTAAACAAATTCCTAAGAGTTCCATCGTTCAAAATGGAAACTATTCGGACAATCTTACCCATGATCCAAAGAGGTCAGTACATGACCACAGTGGATTTAAAGGATGCTTACCTTCACATTCCGATTCACAAAGAACATTACCGGTATCTAAGGTTTGCCTTCCTAGACAGGCATTACCAGTTTGTAGCTCTTCCCTTCGGGTTGGCTACGGCTCCAAGAATCTTTACAAAGGTTCTGGGCTCTCTTCTGGCGGTACTAAGACCGCAAGGAATTTCGGTAGCCCCGTACCTAGACGACATTCTGATACAAGCGTCAAGCTTCCAAACTGCCAAGTCTCATACAGAGTTAGTACTGGCATTTCTAAGGTCGCATGGGTGGAAAGTGAACGAGGAGAAGAGTTCTCTCTTACCACTCACAAGAGTTCCCTTCTTGAGGACTCTTATAAATTCTGTAGAAATGAAAATTTACCTGACAGAGGACAGGCTAACAAAGCTTCTAAATGCTTGCCGTGTCCTTCATTCCATTCAACACCCGTCAGTGGCTCAATGCATGGAGGTAATCGGCTTAATGGTAGCGGCAATGGACATAGTGACTTTTGCACGCCTGCATCTCAGACCGCTGCAATTGTGCATGCTAAGTCAGTGGAATGGGGATTACTCAGATTTGTCCCCTACGCTGAATCTGGATCAAGAGACCAGAGATTCTCTTCTATGGTGGCTTTCTCGGCCACATCTGTCCAGGGGGATGCCCTTCAGCAGGCCAGACTGGACAATTGTAACAACAGACGCCAGCCTACTAGGTTGGGGCGCTATCTGGAATTCCCTGAAGGCTCAGGGATCGTGGACTCAAGAGGAGAGTCTCCTTCCAATAAACATTCTGGAATTGAGAGCAGTTCTCAATGCCCTTCTGGCTTGGCCTCAGTTAGCAACTCTGAGGTTCATCAGGTTTCAGTCGGACAACATCACGACTGTGGCTTACATCAACCATCAGGGAGGGACAAGGAGTTCCCTAGCGATGATGGAAGTATCAAAGATAATTCGCTGGGCAGAGTCTCACTCTTGCCACCTGTCAGCGATCCACATCCCAGGAGTGGAGAACTGGGAGGCGGATTTCCTAAGTCGCCAGACTTTTCATCCGGGGGAGTGGGAACTTCATCCGGAGGTCTTTGCCCAAATACTTCGACGTTGGGGCAAACCAGATATGGATCTCATGGCGTCTCGCCAGAACGCCAAGCTTCCTTGTTACGGGTCCAGGTCCAGGGACCCGGGAGCGGTCCTGATAGATGCTTTGACAGCACCTTGGACCTTCAGGATGGCTTATGTGTTTCCACCCTTCCCGTTGCTTCCTCGTTTGATTGCCAGGATCAAACAGGAGAAAGCATCGGTGATTCTAATAGCGCCTGCGTGGCCACGCAGGACCTGGTATGCAGATCTAGTGGACATGTCATCCTGTCCACCTTGGTCTCTGCCTCTGAGACAGGACCTTCTAATTCAGGGTCCTTTCAAAAATCAAAATCTAATTTCTCTGAAGCTGACTGCATGGAAATTGAACGCTTGATTTTATCAAAGCGTGGATTTTCGGAGTCAGTAATTGATACCTTAATACAGGCTAGGAAACCTGTTACCAGGAAGATTTACCATAAGATATGGCGTAAATACTTACACTGGTGCGAATCCAAGAGTTACTCATGGAGTAAGGTTAGGATTCCTAGGATATTGTCTTTTCTACAAGAAGGTTTAGAAAAGGGTTTATCTGCAAGTTCCTTAAAGGGACAGATCTCAGCTCTGTCCATCCTTTTACACAAACGTCTGTCAGAAGTTCCAGACGTTCAGGCTTTTTGTCAGGCTTTGGCTAGGATTAAGCCTGTGTTTAAGACTGTAGCTCCACCGTGGAGCTTAAACTTAGTTCTTAACGTTTTACAGGGGGTTCCGTTTGAACCCCTTCATTCCATTGATATCAAGCTGTTATCTTGGAAAGTTCTGTTTTTAATGGCTATTTCCTCGGCTCGTAGAGACTCTGAGTTATCAGCCTTACATTGTGATTCTCCTTATCTGATTTTTCATTCAGATAAGGTAGTTCTGCGTACTAAACCTGGGTTCTTACCTAAGGTAGTCACTAACAAGAATATCAATCAAGAGATTGTTGTTCCATCATTGTGCCCTAACCCTTCTTCAAAGAAGGAACGACTTCTGCACAATCTAGACGTAGTCCGTGCCCTGAAATTTTATTTACAGGCAACTAAAGATTTTCGCCAAACTTCTTCCCTGTTTGTCGTTTATTCTGGACAGAGGAGAGGTCAAAAAGCATCTGCTACCTCTCTATCCTTTTGGCTTCGTAGCATAATACGTTTAGCCTATGAGACTGCTGGACAGCAACCTCCTGAAAGGATTACAGCTCATTCTACTAGAGCTGTGGCTTCCACTTGGGCCTTTAAGAATGAGGCCTCTGTTGAACAGATTTGCAAGGCTGCAACTTGGTCTTCTCTTCATACTTTTTCCAAATTTTAAAAATTTGACACTTTTGCTTCTTCGGAGGCTGTTTTTGGGAGAAAGGTTCTTCAGGCAGTGGTTCCTTCCGTATAAAGATCCTGCCTGTCCCTCCCGTCATCCGTGTACTTTAGCTTTGGTATTGGTATCCCATAAGTAATGGATGACCCGTGGACTGACTACACTTAACAGGAGAAAACATAATTTATGCTTACCTGATAAATTCCTTTCTCCTGTAGTGTAGTCAGTCCACGGCCCGCCCTGTTTTTTATGGCAGGTCTAAATTTTAAATTATACTCCAGTCACCACTGCACCGTATAGTTTCTCCTTTCTCGTTTGGTTTTCGGTCGAATGACTGGGTGTGACGTAGAGGGGAGGAGCTATATAGCAGCTCTGCTTGGGTGATCCTCTTGCACTTCCTGTTGGGGAGGAGTTAATATCCCATAAGTAATGGATGACCCGTGGACTGACTACACTACAGGAGAAAGGAATTTATCAGGTAAGCATAAATTATGTTTTAATTTAATTTATTTAATTGTAGTGTAAGGTTAGGTGTTAGTGTAAGACAGGTTAGGTTTTATTTTACAGGTAAATTTGTATTTATTTTAGCTAGGTAGTTAGTAAATAGTTAATAACTATTTACTAACTATTCTACCTAGTTAAAATAAATACAAACTTGCCTGTGAAATAAAAATAAAACCTAAGATAGCTACAATGTAACTATTAGTTATATTGTAGCTAGCTTAGGGTTTATTTAGTTTTAAATAGGAATTATTTAGTTAATGATAGGAATTTTTTATTAGATTTATTTTAATTATATTAAAGTTAGTGGGTGTTGGGGTTAGATTTAGGGTTAGGTTTAGGGCTTAATAACTTTAGTATAGTGGCGGCGACGTCGGGGTGGCAGATTAGGGGTTAATAACTGTAATGTAGGTGGCGGCGACATTGGGGGCGGCAGATTAGGGGTTAATAACTAATGTAGGGGTCGGCGGTGTCGGAGGCGGCAGATTAGGGGTTAATAAGTGTAATGTAGTTTGCGGCGATGTTAGGGACAGCAGATTAGGGGTTAATAATATTTAACTAGTGTTTGCGATGCGGGAGTACGGCGGTTTAGGGGTTAATATGTTTATTCTAGTGGCGGCGATGTTAGGGGCAGCAGATTAGGGGTTAATAATTTTATTTTAGTGTGCAATGTGGGAGGGCCTCGGTTTAGGGGTTAATAGGGAGATTATAGGTGTTGGTGTACTTTTTAGCATTTTAGTTATTTTTATGTTACAGCTTTGTAGCGTAAAACCCATAACTACTGACTTTCAGTTTACGGTATGGATCTTGACGGTATTGGCTGTACCGCTAGCTTTTTGGCCGGACAAGCAGACTCGTAAAACCGGCGCTATGGAAGTCCCATTAAAAAAGGACTTTTTGAAAGCTGCGGTAATTACGTTGCGTTACAGCCAAAAAAGTGTGCGGTGCAGAAATACCTGCAAGACTTGTAATGCCAGTGGTAGTGAAAAAGAGCCTTAACGCTGCTTTTTCACTCATACCGCAAAACTCGTAATCTAGCTGAATGTTATTATTATATCACTGTTAAATAGAATGTACTTTATCCACCTATATTTGTACCGTGCATTTAACTTATATCTTATGCAGCTTTCTTAGCCCGCATAACAACTTATTCAGACCCAGCATATTTGCTCCATGTTTTAAATCCTAATAGTAACATACCGTTTAAAAATGACAAAATAAACAACATTGGCCAACATTATCTTTCAAACACAACATTCTTAAGCGTCCTATGCAAGTGAATAACAAATATAAATATATAACACATACCGTTATCGATTACCGCAACAACTCAGAGATTCACAGCGCTATTGCGTGACAGGGTATATACACTTAACAGATTCCACCCTTTTTAAACTGACCCGCTACTCTGGGATTGGTCCAAACCATGATATGTGTCATAGGGATAGGGCGTGACTAAATACTTACAAATCTGGCAATAGCTTATACATAGAAGCAGCTAAGTTTGTCAGATATCACAATATTTATTGGATTTAAACGGATAATCTAGTATAACACAACTCGTGGCAATGAATTACACAACTAAACATTATAGATCAGTCATGGACCATCGAATGATAATCAACAATGCATACACGGTGGTTTACAAAACACCCATAGAATACATAGACCAAAACAGAATATACGGAATATTAATGATATATAACATATTGGGCTAAACAACCAGGGGAATATCAATTGTATGTTGTTTACACATGTATCAACTCGGATATGCAGTGTGCATACAGATAATGTAACATGAGGGAATTAACATTACAGCTATATAAAGTGAAAAAATGGGAAACCTGCAAACAGGTTCAAATACTACATAGTAATATCTGCATTCAAAAGAAAGGGGCACAAGTGCTGCGTTCAACCATTAAAGGGACAGTCTACACCAGAAATTTTATTGTTTGAAAAGATAGATAATCCCTTTCTTACCCATTCCCTAGTTTTTCATAACCAACACAGTTATAATAATACACTTTTCTCCAACATAGGTGTGTCCGGTCCACGGCGTCATCCTTACTTGTGGGATATTCTCTTCCCCAACAGGAAATGGCAAAGAGCCCAGCAAAGCTGGTCACATGATCCCTCCTAGGCTCCGCCTTCCCCAGTCATTCTCTTTGCCGTTGTACAGGCAACATCTCCACGGAGATGGCTTAGAGTTTTTTGGTGTTTAACTGTAGTTTTTATTCTTCAATCAAGAGTTTGTTATTTTAAAATAGTGCTGGTATGTACTATTTACTCTGAAACAGAAAAGTGATGAAGATTTCTGTTTGTAAGAGGAAAATGATTTTAGCAACCGTTACTAAAATCGATGGCTGTTTCCACACAGGACTGTTGAGAGGAATTAACTTCAGTTGGGGGAAACAGTGAGCAGACTTTTGCTGCTTGAGGTATGACACATTTCTAACAAGACGATGTAATGCTGGAAGCTGTCATTTTCCCTATGGGATCCGGTAAGCCATTTTTATTACATAAGAATAAAGGGCTTCACAAGGGCTTTTAAGACTGGTAGACATTTTCTGGGCTAAAACGATTGATATATAAGCATTTTTAATACTTCATAGCTTTGAGGAATTATTTTATTCTTGGGAATTATGTAAAATAACCGGCAGGCACTGTATTGGACACCTTATTCTCTAGGGGCTTTCCCTAATCATAGGCAGAGCCTCATTTTCGCGCCTCTATTGCGCACTTGTTTTTGGGAAGCATGACATGCAGATGCATGTGTGAGGAGCTCTGATACATAGAAAAGGCTTTCTGAAAGCGTCATTTGGTATCGTATTCCCCTTTGGGCTTGGTTGGGTCTCAGCAAAGCAGATACCAGGGACTGTATAGGGGTTAAATATAAAAACGGCTCCGGTTCCGTTATTTTAAGAGTTAAAGCTTTCAAATTTGGTGTGCAATACTTTTAAGGCTTTAAGACACTGTGGTGAAATTTTGGTGAACAATTCCTTCATACTTTTTCACATTTGCAGTAATAAAGTGTGTTCAGTTTAAAATTTAAAGTGACAGTAACGGTTTTATTTTAAAACGTTTTTTGTACTTTGTTATCAAGTTTATGCCTGTTTAACATGTCTGAACTACCAGATAGACTGTGTTCTGTATGTGGGGAAGCCAAGGTTCCTTCTCATTTAAATAGATGTGATTTATGTGACACAAAATTTAGAGAAAATTATGCCCAAGATGATTCCTCAAGTGAGGGGAGTAAGCATGGTACTGCATCATCCCCTCCTTCGTCTACGCCAGTCTTGCCCACACAGGAGGCCCCTAGTACATCTAGTGCGCCAATACTCCTTACTATGCAACAATTAACGGCTGTAATGGATAATTCTATCAAAAACATTTTAGCCAAAATGCCCACTTATCAGCGAAAGCGCGACTGCTCTGTTTTAGAAAATACGGAAGAGCATGAGGACGCTGATGATATTGGTTCTGAAGTGCCCCTACACCAGTCTGAGGGGGCCAGGGAGGTTTTGTCTGAGGGAGAAATTTCAGATTCAGGGAAAATTTCTCAACAAGCTGAACCTGATGTGATTACATTCAAATTTAAATTGGAACATCTCCGCGCTCTGCTTAAGGAGGTGTTATCTACTCTGGATGATTGTGAGAATTTGGTCATTCCAGAGAAATTATGTAAGATGGACAAGTTCCTAGAGGTCCCGGGGCCCCCCGAAGCTTTTCCTATACCCAAGCGGGTGGCGGATATTGTAAACAAAGAATGGGAAAGGCCCGGCATACCTTTCGTCCCTCCCCCTATATTCAAGAAATTGTTTCCTATGGTCGACCCCAGAAAGGACTTATGGCAGACAGTCCCCAAGGTCGAGGGGGCGGTTTCTACTCTAAACAAACGCACCACTATACCCATAGAAGATAGTTGTGCTTTCAAAGATCCTATGGATAAAAAATTAGAGGGTTTGCTTAAAAAGATGTTTGTTCAGCAAGGTTACCTTCTACAACCAATTTCATGCATTGTTCCTGTCACTACAGCAGCGTGTTTCTGGTTCGATGAACTAGAAAAGGCGCTCAATAAAGATTCTTCTTATGAGGAGATTTTGGACAGAATTCATGCTCTCAAATTGGCTAACTCTTTCACCTTAGACGCCACTTTGCAATTGGCTAGATTAGCGGCGAAAAATTCTGGGTTTGCTATTGTGGCGCGCAGAGCGCTTTGGCTAAAATCTTGGTCAGCGGATGCGTCTTCCAAGAATAAATTGCTTAACATTCCTTTCAAGGGGAAAACGCTGTTTGGCCCTGACTTGAAAGAGATTATTTCTGATATCACTGGGGGTAAGGGCCACGCCCTTCCTCAGGATAGGTCTTTCAAGGCTAAAAATAAACCAAATTTTCGTCCCTTTCGCAGAAACGGACCAGCCACAAGTGCTACATCCTCTAAGCAAGAGGGTAATACTTCTCAAGCCAAGCCAGCCTGGAGGCCAATGCAAGGCTGGAACAAAGGTAAGCAGGCCAAGAAACCTGCCACTGCTACCAAGACAGCATGAGATGTTGGCCCCCGATCCGGGACCGGATCTGGTGGGGGGCAGACTCTCTCTCTTTGCTCAGGCTTGGGCAAGAGATGTTCTGGATCCTTGGGCGCTGGAAATAGTCTCCCAAGGTTATCTTCTGGAATTCAAGGGGCTTCCCCCAAGGGGGAGGTTCCACAGGTCTCAATTGTCTTCAGACCACATAAAAAAACAGGCATTCTTACATTGTGTAGAAGACCTGTTAAAAATGGGAGTGATTCATCCTGTTCCATTAGGAGAACAAGGGATGGGGTTCTACTCCAATCTGTTCATAGTTCCCAAAAAAGAGGGAACATTCAGACCAATCTTAGATCTCAAGATCCTAAACAAGTTTCTCAAGGTTCCATCGTTCAAAATGGAAACCATTCGAACAATTCTTCCTTCCATCCAGGAAGGTCAATTCATGACCACGGTGGATTTAAAGGATGCGTATCTACATATTCCTATCCACAAGGAACATCATCGGTTCCTAAGGTTCGCCTTTCTGGACAAGCATTACCAGTTTGTGGCACTTCCGTTCGGATTAGCCACTGCTCCAAGAATTTTCACAAAGGTACTGGGGTGCCTTCTAGCGGTGCTAAGACCAAGGGGCATTGCAGTAGTACCTTACTTGGACGACATTCTCATTCAAGCGTCGTCCCTTCCACAAGCAAAGGCTCACACGGACATCGTCCTGGCCTTTCTCAGATCTCACGGGTGGAAAGTGAACGTAGAAAAAAGTTCTCTATCTCCGTCAACAAAAGTTCCCTTCTTGGGAACAATAATAGACTCCTTAGAAATGAGGATTTTTCTGACAGAGGCCAGAAAATCAAAACTTCTAAACTCTTGTCAAGTACTTCATTCTGTTCCTCTTCCTTCCATAGCGCAGTGCATGGAAGTAATAGGTTTGATGGTCGCGGCAATGGACATAGTTCCTTTTGCGCGAATTCATCTGAGACCATTACAACTGTGCATGCTCAGTCAGTGGAATGGGGATTATACAGACTTGTCTCCGACGATACAAGTAGATCAGAGGACCAGAGATTCACTCCGTTGGTGGCTGTCCCTGGACAACCTGTCACAGGGGATGAGCTTCCGCAGACCAGAGTGGGTCATTGTCACGACCGACGCCAGTCTGGTGGGCTGGGGCGCGGTCTGGGGACTCCTGAAAGCTCAGGGTCTTTGGTCTCGGGAAGAATCTCTTCTCCCGATAAATATTCTGGAACTAAGAGCGATATTCAATGCTCTCAAGGCTTGGCCTCAGCTAGCAAAGGCCAAATTCATACGGTTTCAATCGGACAACATGACGACTGTTGCGTACATCAACCATCAGGGGGGAACAAGGAGTTCCCTGGCGATGGAAGAAGTGACCAAAATCATTCAATGGGCGGAGTCTCACTCCTGCCACTTGTCTGCAATCCACATTCCAGGAGTGGAAAATTGGGAAGCGGATTTTCTGAGTCGTCAGTCATTTCATCCGGGGGAGTGGGAACTCCATCCGGAAATCTTTGCCCAAATTACTCAGTTGTGGGGCATTCCAGACATGGATCTGATGGCCTCTCGTCAGAACTTCAAGGTTCCTTGCTACGGGTCCAGATCCAGGGATCCCAAGGCGACTCTAGTAGATGCACTAGTAGCACCTTGGACCTTCAAACTAGCGTATGTATTCCCACCGTTTCCTCTCATCCCCAGGCTGGTAGCCAGGATCTATCAGGAGAGGGCATCGGTGATCTTGATAGCTCCTTGGTATGCAGACCTGGTGAATATGTCATCGGCTCCACCATGGAAGCTACCTTTGAGACGGGACCTTCTTGTTCAAGGTCCGTTCGAACATCCGAATCTGGTCTCACTCCAACTGACTGCTTGGAGATTGAACTCTTGATTTTATCAAAGCGAGGGTTCTCAGATTCTGTCATTGATACTCTTGTTCAGGCCAGAAAGCCTGTAACTAGAAAAATCTACCATAAAATATGGAAAAGATATATCTGTTGGTGTGAATCTAAAGGATTCCCTTGGGACAAGATAAAAATTCCTAAGATTCTATCCTTTCTTCAAGAGGGTTTGGAGAAAGGATTATCTGCAAGTTCTTTGAAGGGACAGATTTCTGCTTTGTCTGTGTTACTTCACAAAAAGCTGGCAGCTGTGCCAGATGTTCAAGCTTTTGTTCAGGCTCTGGTTAGAATCAAGCCTGTTTACAAACCTTTGACTCCTCCTTGGAGTCTCAATTTAGTTCTTTCAGTTCTTCAGGGGGTTCCGTTTGAACCCTTACATTCCGTTGATATTAAGTTATTATCTTGGAAAGTTTTGTTTTTGGTTGCAATTTCTTCTGCTAGAAGAGTTTCAGAGTTATCTGCTCTGCAGTGTTCTCCTCCTTATCTGGTGTTCCATGCAGATAAGGTGGTTTTGCGTACTAAACCTGGTTTTCTTCCGAAAGTTGTTTCTAACAAAAACATTAACCAGGAGATAGTCGTGCCTTCTTTGTGTCCGAATCCAGTTTCAAAGAAGGAACGTTTGTTGCACAATTTGGATGTAGTTCGTGCTCTAAAATTCTATTTAGATGCTACAAAGGATTTTAGACAAACATCTTCCTTGTTTGTTGTTTATTCTGGTAAAAGGAGAGGTCAAAAAGCAACTTCTACCTCTCTCTCTTTTTGGCTTAAAAGCATCATCAGATTGGCTTACTAGACTGCCGGACGGCAGCCTCCTGAAAGAATCACAGCTCATTCCAGTAGGGCCGTGGCTTCCACATGGGCCTTCAAGAACGAGGCTTCTGTTGATCAGATATGTAAGGCAGCGACTTGGTCTTCACTGCACACTTTTACTAAATTTTACAAATTTGATACTTTTGCTTCTTCTGAGGCTAATTTTGGGAGAAAGGTTTTGCAAGCCGTGGTGCCTTCCATCTAGGTGACCTGATTTGCTCCCTCCCTTCATCCGTGTCCTAAAGCTTTGGTATTGGTTCCCACAAGTAAGGATGACGCCTTGGACCGGACACACCTATGTTGGAGAAAACAGAATTTATGTTTACCTGATAAATTACTTTCTCCAACGGTGTGTCCGGTCCACGGCCCGCCCTGGTTTTTTAATCAGGTCTGATAATTTATTTTCTTTAACTACAGTCACCACGGTATCATATGATTTCTCCTATGCAAATATTCCTCCTTTACGTCGGTCGAATGACTGGGGAAGGCGGAGCCTAGGAGGGATAATGTGACCAGCTTTGCTGGGCTCTTTGCCATTTCCTGTTGGGGAAGAGAATATCCCACAAGTAAGGATGACGCCGTGGACCGGACACACCGTTGGAGAAAGTAATTTATCAGGTAAACATAAATTCTGTTTTTACCTCTGTGATTACCTTGTATCTAAGCCTCTGCAAACTGCCCCCTTATTTCAGTTCTTTTGACAGACATCCATTTTAGCCAATCAGAGCTTGCTCACTGGAACTCCACGTGTGTGAGCATAGTGTTATCTATATGATAAACGTGAACTAACACCCTCTAGTGGTGAAAAAACTGTCAAAATGCCCTGAGAGAAGAGGCAGCCTTCAAGGGCTTAGAAATTAGCATATGAACCTCCTAGGTTTAGCTTTCAACTAAGAATACCAAGAGAACAAAACAAAATTGGTAATAAAAGTAAATTGGAAAATTGTTTAAAATTACATTCTCTATCTGAATCATGAAAGTTTATTTTGGACTAGACTGTCCCTTTAAGTCATGCTAGTTTTAAGCCATGATGATATTTAAATAAAGAAACCACACTACACTTAGTGAAACAGCGCATAATCAAGGTATGTATTGAGGCCTTTGGGGTTCATAGTACCCAATCTATTAATCCATTGGGCCTCCCTTTTTAAGAGCTCCTCATCCCCATTGCCTCCCCTCTTAAGTGGGGGAATTCTGTATATAAGCATTGTTTTCAACATTGCAACAGAATGGCTATTTTCCAAAAAGTGCCTGGCTACAAGCTGTTCACTGTGACCCTCATTAATAGCTTTACGTATAGCACTCTTATGGTTAGCTAGCCTTTCACGAAAGGATATACAGGTCTTACCAATATACACCTTTCCACATGTATAAATGATCATATATATTACATAATCGGAGGTAAATGTAAGTCTATGTCTGATAGTGAATGTTTGATGAGTATATGGATGGTAAAAAGAATTACCTGCAGATATTACTATGTAGTATTTGAACATGTTTGCAGGTTTCCCATTTTTTCACTTTATATAGCTGTAATGTTCATTCCCTCATGTTACATTATTTGTATGCACACTGCATATCCGAGTTGATACATGTGTAAACAACATACAATTGATATTCTCCTGGTTGTTTAGCCCAATATGTTATCCCAGAGGCAGATTTTTTTTTCACTTTCTGCAATGAGATTTTTTAAGTGAAAATTTTTCTGCAGGCCATTTTTAAATAAAATTCAATTTTAAATTAGGCAGTTACACTAAAGCACCAGTTTAATTGCAATGTGTTGGTTAACTAAAGAATAAAACCATTTTTAACATTTTATGATATAGTGCAGTAATTGAAAATTGCATTGCAAATTAGCTGCAAACAAAATTAAAAAATGTCTCTTGAATAAATTTGTTTCCCTTTCTCTTGGTCTAACATAGAAATGTAGTAATAAAAAGGTGCAATGCTCATAAGAATGTCTTACATTCAGAACAAACAGCTTTGCAGACTGGGAAAGGCTAGGGGAGTGTTTGAAAAAAGCCAGTTCATAATCAATGCACTGCTGCTTTACAGTGCTACTGCATATTTGTCTGTTAACTTCAAACAGCACTTTTCTCTTAATGCACTGGAACACTTAACCAGTGCAGCCAGAACACAGCTCTGTTTGAAGAGTAGAGCTGCAAAGTTAAAGCACCATGTCTAACAGTTCCTGCATGGGTTCTGTTCTTTCTGCAGACATACTGCATTTTCTGCGATTATATCTCAGATCACTGTATGTTCTGCCTTGAGGTATGTTATATATCCTTAATATGTTGGAAGTACTGGCCCTTTAAAAATTCTGTATATTCTGTTTTGGTCTATGTATTCTATGGGTGTTTTGTAAACCACCGTGTATGCATTGTTGATTATCATTCGATGGTCCATGACTGATCTATAATGTTTAGTTGTGTAATTCATTGCCACGAGTTGTGTTATACTAAATCATCCGTTTAAATCCAATAAATATTGTGATATCTGACAAACTTAGCTGCTTCTATGTATAAGCTGTTGCCAGATCGGCAAGTATTTAGTCACGCCCTATCCTTATGACACATATCGTGGAATGGACCAATCCCAGAGTAGCGGGTCAGTTTAAAAAGGGTGGAATCTGTTAAGTGTATATACACTGTCATGCAATGGCGCTGTGAAACCCTGAGTTGTTGCTGTAATCGATAACGGTATGGGTTATATATTTATATTTGTTATTCAATTGCATATGACACTTAAAGGGACAGTCAAGTTAAAAAAAAACTTTCATGATTCTGATAGGGCATGTAATTTTAAACAATTTTCTAATTTACTTTTATCACCAATTTTTCTTTGTTTTCTTGGTATTCTTAGTTGAAAGCTTAACCTAGGAGGTTCATATGCTAATTTCTTAGACCTTGACGGCCGCCTCTTAAGAATGTATTTTAACAGTTTTTTCACCACTAGAGGGTGTTAGTTCATGTTTTTCATATAGATAACACTGTGCTCGTGCACGTGAAGTTACCTGGGAGCCATCACTGATTGGCTAAACTGCAAGTCTGTCAAAAGAACTGAAATAAAGGGGCAGTCTGCAGAGGCTTAGATACAATATAATCACAGAGGTAAAAATATATAAATATAACTGTGTTGGTTATGCAAAACTAGGGAATGTGTAAACAAGGGATTATCTATCTTTTAAAACAATAACAATTCTGGTGTAGACTGTCCCTTTAAGAATGTTGTGTATGAAAGATAACTTTGGCCAATGTGGTTTATTTAGTATTTTTTAAATGGTATGTTACTATTAGCATTTAAAACATGGAGCAAATATGCTGGGTCTGAATAAGTTTTTATGCAAGAAAGCTGCATAAGATATAAGTTAAATGCACGGTACAAATATAGTTGGATAAAGTACATTATATTTAACAGTGATACATTAATAACTATCGGCTAGATTACGAGTTTTTGTCAGTAATGGTGTGCGGTGTTAACAAGCATTTTTTTCTCACCGCTCACTTATGACAACGCTGGTATTACAGGTTTTTTTAAACCCGGCGTTAGCCTCTAAAAAGTGAGCGGAGAGCAAAATTTAGCTCCACATCTCACCTCAATACCAGCGCTGCTTACGTTAGCGGTAAGCAGGTAAAACGTGCTTGTGCACGATTTCCCCATAGGAATCAATGGGGCAGTTTCGGCTGAAAAAAAAACCTAACACCTCCAAAAAAGCAGCGTTCAGCTCCTAACGCAGCCCCATTGATTCCTATGGGGAAATAAAATGTATGTCTACACCTAACACCCTAACATGAACCCCGAGTCTAAACACCCCTAATCTTACACTTATTAACCCCTAATCTGCTGCCCCCGACATCATTGACACCTATATTATATTATTAACCCCTAATCTGCCGCTCCGGACACCGCTGCCACCTACATTATACTTATGAACCCGTAATCTGTCGCCCCCAACATCGTCGCCACCTACATTATATTTATTAACCCCTAATCTGCCGCCCCCAACGTCGCCGTATCTATATTGAATGTATTAACCCCTAATCTGCCGCCAACTTCGCCGCCACTATAATAAAGTTATTAACCCCTAAACCTTAGTCTAACCCTAACACCCCCCTAACTTAAATATAATTTAAATAAATCTAAATAAAATAACTACAATTAAACAAATTATTCGTATTTAAAACTAAATACTTACCTTTAACATAGACCCTAAGCTAGCTACAATATAACTAATAGTTACATTGTATCTAGCTTAGGGTTTATTTTTATTTTACAGGCAAGTTTGTATTTATTTTAACTAGGTAGAATAGTTATTAAATAGTTATTAACTATTTAATAACTACCTAGCTAAAATAAAGACAAAAGTACCTGTAAAATTAAACCTTATAAACATAAGGATGTCTGAATTTATCACCAGTGATCATAGAATTGTAAGTGACACAACTGCCGCATTTGAAACAACCAAGTTTTTTCTTTAACGGTAATGATGGGTCTTGGGTCAGAATAGGCCAATTTTTAGACACAGTTTCTCTCAATATGTTACTGGCTGGGGTATGTGTAGTAATATAATTGAGGCTATTATTTTGCAACAATTAATGACACTTTGTTGATCTAAATGTTCAATTTCATTCCAAACTTTCATAATATCCTTAGACTTATAGCCCCTTGCTACAAATGTATCCTGCATAATACAAAACTGCGACAATTTATCTTGAGTGTCCGTATTATTCCTGATCACTCTCAGTAATTGGGATTTGAGTATTCCCATTTTTTTTTTTTTTTAATAATTTTTATTGAGGAATATTCAAAGGCATACAATAGTCATAAAAACAGGTTCTTGCATTGCATGTCACATACAGTAAGATTTAGTGTTACAAGAATGAGAAAACAAACACAGAAAATAAACGCAAGTGTAACAATTTACATATCATGCAACCATGAGATACATAGAATGCCAAATATTGAAATGCCTTTTAAATAAAATCCTAGGCCGCTCTTGGACCATCACAAGCATTTAAGATAAAAGAAGGCATGTGCAAACAAAAGAGACCACTTGTGGGTCTCGTTGGTAAGCCTCAGTTTTTTTATAATTTTATCTCTTACTAATATGAATAGTGTGTAAATTAAGTAAGGTGCTAAAGGGATAATATTATTACGTGCATATATATATTTGGACAATCTTGCATAGATTAAGAAAAAAAAATAAAGCTGAGTATAATAATAACCTGCAAGATTTAGCTAGAAAGGAGGGTATATAGGGTGCGGTATATGTGAGAAAAAACGCGTGGTCAGTCCTCCCACTTAAGGGAGGCATATTAAGTGAAGTGGGGGGGGCGGAGGTGATGAGTTACCTACGAGAAGCAGATAAGAGATGTCAGCTTGTCTTCTAAATTTGCCAAACAGATGCACAGGAAATAGGTTGATTATAGGGGTGGGGGGGGGGGAGGTGGGAGTTTGAATATAATAAGTAAATATATATCGAATATGTTTCACATTAAGGTATCTATGTATTTAAAAGCTATAATGATGATACTGAGAACAGCCAGTTTTGTTTATGAGCAGTTACATGTCTCTGAGCTCCCAGTTGTAGATAGAGGCCTGCACCTAGCTACTATGGAGGTAAAGAGGGTCTCGCTGTCTCGGCCGCTGACAGCCCAACCCCCATATAATAATATCTTTGGTGCTAGCCTAAAGGTAAAACACAGGAATGAAAACCCGGTAGTAATAGAGAGCTTATCTCAATATAAGGTATATTAAAAGTTAGAGACAATATGGCGTGTTACAGACAATATTCCACAGATATATAGACCAGCTAATACCCATTTCCTATTGCAACCACTGGCTCATTAAAGCAAAATCAAGAAAGGTGCACAGTATCCTAACGTGTGCAAGATCTATCTGTGAACTAGTATATATTAAGTGTTGGTATGTATGAGATGCTAAACTAATTGGCATGTGACTTTGGAGTCCCTTCAGGGTTGTAACCAAGGTGTGAAATCCTTTATACTAGCAAATCATTGCCACACAAGGTGACTATTATAACATAGACAGGGTAAATGTAAAAATGCCTAATTTTATGGATTATGGTTTTTGGGAAGAATAGTGGAGGCTGTATATAATGTTTAGTAATGAGCAAAACGGAACCATCTAAACAAAACATGATTAACTAGACTATTGGAGGAATCATGCCAGTTTTAGGTGCAGGCTCGAGATAAAAACTTTAGCAAACAGAACCTCTAGACAAAATAACGATATAGGTAGTGCAAGAATATTCATAAGCATATAATATCTCAGGCTTCAAAGTAGTATGGTATGCTATGTTGGATTATGTGGTGTCGATATCAATTTCCCAACTTAGGCTGCAATGTGTAGAAACACTCCATCATGGCAGAACAAGCAGCAATTGTACTTTTTCTTTTGTCAATTCAACATGGCAAAATATACAGCAGTTCTACTCTTTCTTTTGTGTCTGTACATAAGCATTACCCTTAAACTCCCCTTATCAGGGCCAACTTATATATTTACCATGACTGAAATGGAGTAGTAGAAGAAGACTTTTAACCCATAAGAAACAAAGATGTAACCCTGCAGTTAGATTGGTAAAAGTACAATTCTGGCAATAGGGAAACACTTTCAGTAAATGCTGCGTTGTGGACAGTAAAAAAACTGGGGAGTAAAACTGCAACATACTTATATATAGCAGAGAAGCTTTAAGCAAACAGAGTTCAAACCAACTTATAGAACAGTAGGCTAAGGTAGAATACTGACATAATCAGAGACTCAAATCCTGGTTTGCAATCATAAGTGCTTTTGTAGGGCCTATGAATAAATGTAATATTAGTGTTTGTTATTATGCCTTTGCCGAAATACTAATGTATATATATAAAAAAAAAAAATTTGCTACCTAAGTGAAGGTAATCTCTAGATATGCCATGGGGCTAAGACGATCGTTGAGATGGTCAATTATGTGGTTGCTCATGATAATTCAGGATAAACAGATGTTTGCATCAACACTATGATCCCAAAAAGATAATATAGTCTGCTCTCTGGGTATGGGCCCTATACCCGACAGCATGGGATCTATATAAAGGAACATGTTTCTGCAGCTAAAGGGATGAAAATGTATTGTATCCTAAGAAATCACTAGAAAGTTAGCCACCCAAAACTGATATAGTATGTCTGATAACCAGCGTTTTAGTGAGCATAGGTGAATAGCCGTCATTTGAACCCTTATTCATGAAATATTATATGTTGCAGCAATTGGGGATAAGATACGTACAACCACGTGGAATGAAGGAGGAAATAGTTATAGACATGAGATAAAAAAAAGAAATCCTTATAACATTAACTTAACATAATATGACTCTATACGCTCTGCAACATAGCTAACCTCAGAGGTTGGGCTAATTAGTAAAAAAAAACACTATGTAACTCTCAAAAGTAAAGGCATGTAGGTTGTTTGAGAAAAATCTATAGATTAGGTGGTTAACTTAAGGGTAATAATATATAGGAAAGGTAATACACCTTAAGGAAGAATCATATATTGTTAATTACACAGACCCCAAAGATATAGGTGTAGCCACGTGAGCGTTCTAGTCTAATATAAACTATGTTAACTAGCTTTACAAACTAACAAAATAAACCTAGAAACATGTGCATATTGATAATAATACTTAACAGTATGAAAGTGTCCTAGATATTGGATAAGTGATTCAATCTAACCACAGTCTATAAGCATATAGAAGCATGTAATGAATCCAGGTAAAGAAGCTCCATAAACACTGGGCTAGGGGTCATGGAAGGGATACAAGTACTAAAGAAAAGTAAACTGGAGAGGCATATAAAACTTCGCAGAATCATGGTCTCTACTGTCTCTAATATACATATGAAGACCGAAAGTGCCAAGGTCAATAAACCTTCATCCCAGTCAACCAACTCCGGTACGGCAGTATTTATAGTGTTCCAGGAACCCCTCATCTTTTAACTGCCAGGATAATGATGGTTTCAGGAGAAATGCCACAGCTAGGTTCCATGTACAGCTGTAACACTGTAAGGCTAAATATGTTCTTTGGGATAGCTGTACCAGGGGACAGGACATTCTGTTACTGCAAGAATTTTGAAGCGTTCCCAGTGCCTTCACTGGAATACCAAGATAAGACAGTGCTGTGCTGCTCTGTATAGTAATCCTTGATGCCGCTCCGGGACTGTAACTGAAATCAGGTAACCCTTGTGTCATCGAAACATGAGAAAAACAGAATCTTCGCTGGTCTTCCGGCCTCCAACCCTGCGCCGAAATCTGATGCTGTGGCTCTGCAACATACGGTATTGTTTCTGGAGTAGCTAGGAGCGTGGTAGCGGTAGTGTCCAGCACAAGGTCTCTCTCACCTTGCCCTCTACCTAGTTGGTCGGACTCGACAGCGGGTATACAACCAGGGGTGGGCTCGGCAAAAGTCCTAAGCAGGTGTGTTTCTAGAAGCCGAAAGGAGGCCTCCAAAAAACCTAAAGCGATAGTCTCCCAGTCCTCCATGGCCGCCATTTTTCCAATCAAAATTAGCGTGGCCGCAGCCGGTATAGCTCCCAGAGCTGCCTCAGTAGCCTGGTTCAATAGGCTGGATGTAAGTTCAAATCTAACGTGTAGGTAGTATGTATTATAAGCCTTGTGATGGTTAGCCCTGAACTTCCATTCACTACATCTGCCGTAGCCTGTATCCACCTATCTGCGTCATGGGGCATAAAAGAGTGAATACTTGGCATAAGTACCCAAATTTGGTTTAGCAAGGCACCATATGATGAAATCTTGTAAGGGTCTTTAGCAAAATAGCAATGTCGCAGATTAGACCATGTTTTATCTTCCAAAATCTGAGTTAAGAGCCAGAGCTCTTGCGATGTGCATCCGACATGTTAGGTAGTTGGCTCCGCCCCCCCGAGTATTCCCATTTTTAACTGAGGTGGGTAGTTTTAAGAGTACAATAATCAAAATGGTCATCTTTAAAAATCTAAAAATTTAATCTGATGGTAATCAACTCCATTTTAAACTGGACATTTGGCATGTTATTATTTAACTGTTTAAACCAACAATTCAATTCAGACTCACTGCCATCCCAAATCAAAAACACGTCATCAATGTAGCGACGGTATAAAAGAATATGTGGATTGTTTATATTGAAAACAAATGTATCCTCATACCACAACATAAATAACTTGGCATATGCCGGGGCCATTGGAGACCCCATGGCAGTGCCCACCAACTGTAGGTAATATGTGTTTCCAAATCAAAAGTAATTGTGTGTTAAACAAATTTCCAATAATTCTATAATAAACTTAATAGGGGGTCCAAAATATTCATGATCAGATGTTAGTTTACTTCTAACAGCCTGTACACCTAAATCATGTGGAATTATAGTGTACAAGCTGGCCACATCAGGTGTGACCAGTAACACCTCTTTATAGATTTATCCTGTATAAGTTTAATCAATTCAATTGAATCTAATAAAAATCCTGGTGTTTTTTTAACCGTATCTTGTAAAAAATAATCCACATATTAGGCCACACTTTGATATAAAGACCCGATAGCAGACACAATAGGGCGCCCGGGAGGGGAGACTGCATTTTTGTGAATTTTAGGAATGGTATAAATAAAAGGGAACCTGGAATGGTCAGTGGTCATGAATCTGAAGGTTGGTTCATCTATATACATGGCCTGCAAAGCCATGGTTAATGTTTTGTCCAATGATAGTTTGAATTCTTTAGTAGGATTTTTTGATAGAACTCTATAAGTGGCAGAATCATGAAGTTGAGAGAGTAGTTCTGTTCTGTAGTATACATGATCTAGCATAACTATGGCCCCGCCCTTATCGGCGAGTCGCTACATAGTTTAACCCTTTATTGAGCAACCGTATCTCTAATTCACTGAGATGACGACTACTAAGATTGATGACAGCACAATCTGCATCTACATTTTGAGTTTTGGTTTTGTACCCACCCCGTCTGACATGGTTTCTGGTCCTCTTCCTACCTCCTTTTTTGAATGGGGGCCAGTTTTCTGTTGAGATCTAATGTGTACTCTATGTGCATCTCTGGCTGCATGTGTATTATTAACCCCTTCCTGACCACTGGAGTCACCACCACTAGTGTCTGTGGTGTGCATATTATGTTTGGTACGATTGTCTCTAAATCTCCTGTGATAAAAAGAGGACTTGCCAGTTAACCAGGGGTAGACTCGCTTTTCTTTGTAATCAGTTTCAACAATATATAGTTTTTTATTTTTAAAACTGATTAACTCCTGTTTGTATTTCTGTGTGGCCCAATATGTGGATTATTTTTTACAAGATACAGTTAAAAAAAAAAAACACCTGCATTTTTATCAGATTCAATTGAATAGATTAAACTTATACAGGATAAATCTTTTTCTAAAGAGGTGTTACTGGTCACACTTGATGTGGCCAGCTTGTACACTATAATTCCACATGATTTAGGTGTACAGGCTGTTAGAAATAAACTAACATCTGATCATGAATATTTTGGACCCACTATTGAGTTTATTATAGAATTATTGGAAATTTGTTTAACACACAGTTTAAAACACATATTACTTACAGTTGGTGGGCACTGCCATGGAGTCTCCAATGGCCCGGCATATGCCAACTTATTTATGTCGTGGTATGAGGATACATTTGTTTTCAATATAAACAATCCACATATTCTTTTATACCGTCGCTACATTGATGACGTGTTTTTGATTTGGGATGGCAGTGATTCTGAATTAAATTGTTGGTTTAAACAGTTGATTAATAACATGCCAAATGTCCAGTTTAAAATGGAGTTTGATTACCATCAGATTACATTTTTAGAGCTTTGTATTTTTAAAGATGACCATTTTGATTATTGTACTCTTAAAACTAAATTGTTTTCAAAACCCACTGATAGAAATACTCTATTAAAATTTCAGAGTTTTCACCCTCCTCAGTTAGTAATTGGGATTTGAGTATTCCCATTTTTGAGAGTGATCAGGAATAATACTGACACTCAAGATAAATTGTTGCAGTTTTGCATTATGCGGATAAATTTGTAGCAAAGGGCTATAAGTCTAAGGATATTATGAAAGTTTGGAATGAAATTGAACATTTAGATCAACAAAGTGTCATTAATCGTTGTAAAATCATTAAACCAACAAATAATAGCCTCAATTATATTACTACATATACCCCAGCCAGCAACATAGTGAGAGAAACTGTGTCTAAAGATTGGCATATTCTGACCCAAGCCAAGACCCATCATTACCGTTCAGAGATTTCAAACCACCCAGGATGGTATATAAGAAAGGCAAAAGCCTTCAGTCCTTAATTGTTAAACATGACGTGCACATTGGTACCCAAACTTGGTTATCCAAGAAAAAAACTTGGTTGTTTCAAGTGCGGCAGTTGTGTCACTTGCAATACTATGATCACTGGTGATAAATTCAGACATCCTTATAAATCGCAATATTTTTCAATAAGACATATATTAACATGTCCTTCTGACTTTGTAATTTATGCCATAATTTGTCCATGTGGTAAGACCTCTACCACCTTCAGGGAACAACTAGCTAACTACAAAAGTGCCATTAGGGCGGCATATAACAAAAATAGCAGTGATCAGCCTGTAGCACGCCACTTTTTGCAACAAGGCAACATGGTCGCCATGTTGAGAGCAATCTTTGTAGATAGGGTTCCCCCCTCAAAAAAGAAGGTAATAGAGATGAAGAGCTATTAAAAAAGGAAGCTCGTTGGATACACCGTTTGGGGACTATGTGCCCTAAAGGGTTAAACACCCAACTAGAAACTAGGTTAATGTAGGAAGGGCCAGTCCCTAGGGACCACACAATATTTTCCCAATTTTCAATTTAAAGGACCAGTAAACCTAGGGAATAATGTTATCAAATTCTGCATATAGTGCAGAATTATATAATATTAGCTTAGCTCCAGATTTCTAAAGTGAAGGGTTAAATAGATATCACTCAAAGAAAACAGAACGCTGTTCCTGGCTCTACTGAGCGGGTCTGTTTTCTTCTGCTAAGCGAATCTATCTCTCTCTCTCTCTCTCTCTCTCTCTCTCTCTCTCTCTCTCTCTAACTATGGTTTGGCAGCCCTGTTCCACTCTCCCCATTAATAATCACCCTTATCTATGCATGGCTGCTTAAACCCATCCAGAAATGTCCTACCACACCCTTAAACTATCATAACTCCACCCAGTAACACATTTTGTTCTTCCTTGACGCAATCCCCAGGTTGCTTAGCCCTATTCCTGGCTGCTGACATTTCCCTTGTCAGTCTTATTATCCAGGACACTGGATAGAAAATAGTGGGTGATATGCAATTAGACCTTCTGGTATAGTAGTTTGCATAACTGATCTGTTTTCCTTTTCCTCTCTTTAGCAACAATGGGATGACAGTTTATCTCTGTCGAAACACCAAGGAAAAAAAAGGCACCTTGGTAAAAAGGGATGCCAGTACATTCCTGAAAGTGAGACATAAAAAAAACAATGTGTTGAGAAGCAACATGTTATATATATATATATATATATATATATATATATATATATATATATATATATATATATATATATATATATGTAAGTTATACATTAAAGGGATAGGAAAATCAAAATTAAAGTTGCATGATTCAGATAAAGCATGTCATTTTAAGACACTTTTAAATTCACTTCTATTTTCAAATGTGCTTTGTTCTCTTAATATCCTTTGTTGAAAAAAATACACAAGTATCCTACACTAGTGAGAGCTTACTGCTGATTGGTGCCTGCACACAGTTGCCTCTTGTGACTAGCTAACTATATGTTTTCAGCTAGCTGCCAGTAGTACATTAATGCTCCTTCAGCAAAGTATAATAAGATAATGATGCAAATTTAACTACTTGACATGACAGTTTTGTTGCTTTTACACTTTGTACAAGTTAAACCACAAAAGTAAATATAGTTGTTTTTCATAAAAAAATAAATAAAAAATTAATCAATCGATAGACTGTAACACTGTGCACCTAACAGTCAAAGTGTAAATAAAAACAATACTCTTGTTTGAATGTTGATGTCAGAAACTACAGAGACATTTTCTTCCTAGAAATGTAGGTGAACCTCAAGGGAAAGAGAGAAAAAGTATAATACTATTGGCAAAGTATTTAATTTACATTACACTTCATATTTTGTCCTCTAATTTTTATTACATATAAGCTTTGTACACACACACATATATATATATATATATATATATATATATATATATATATATATATATATATATATATATATACAGGTGGCCCTCGTTTTACAACGGTTCAATTTACACCATTTCAGAATAACAACCTTTTTTTTTCTAGTCATGTGACTGCTATTGAAACGCAGTGCATTGATTAAAATAGCCAGTAGGTGGAGCTGTCCGCTTGTGTTGCAGCAAAGCCAAGCAAGCTGAAATTAATCCGTTTAACCAGACCTGAGCTATCGAGCAGATTTCAAAGGAACAAGATCTTCCTGTGTATAAATCAGTCCAGATTGGAATGAATAGAAATAACTGTTCGCAGAAAAATGCAAGTGAAGTCTGTATTGTGTGATTCTTTTATTAGTTTTATAATGCTGTTTAGCAAATGTTTTTGTTCATTTAACTTAGTTTAATTATATATTCTGTGTTGTGTAATTATTTTATTAGGTTTATAATGCTGTTTAGCATTTAAAGTCTTCATTTCAAAGCTTTAAAAATAGTGTATTAGGTGTTACTTATGACAATTTTGAGAGGGGCCTGGAACCTATCTCTCTCACTTCCCATTGACTTACATTATAAACTGGGTTTCAATTTACAACAGTTTCGATTTACAACCATTCCTCCTGGAACCTAACCCCGGCGTAAACTGAGGGCTACCTGTATGTATATATATATATATATATATATATATATATATATATATATATATATATATATATATATATATATATATATATATATTGTATAGATTTTGTATACAGCAGTGTATTTGAGATTGTGATTGTATACATTTTGTCTCTGTGTAATTTTATTGTGTGTTTCTTTGTACCTTTTACAAATTATGTTGTGAAATAAGCCTGATAGTTTTAGAGAATGGACTGGGCAGTAAAATAAATCTTGTAATGAAACTGATAAATTATTCTCATCCCCATGTCTCTTTAATATTGGAGTTAACTCTAAGGAAATTGCCAAATGGCCCTTTAATTCTTCTAGAAGCCTCATACCCACCAAAGGTCACTGATCCTGCAGCCCTAATTCAACTTACATCCAATCTCATATCAGATAAACATGGTCCTACAGCCACTAGAAGCCCCATAGCCACATCAGACCTTAGATCAGAGCAAGATGGCCATTCATTGTGTCTTGAAGCCTCAGAGCCCTCCCCCAGAGCCCCTGCTTCATACTCATGTCTATATCAGACACCAGATCACCCTACGTTATGGAGTATCTGTGTCAGTCACATATACACACTAGACCTCAGATCAGAGCCCTCTCCAGCACCCATGCTTCATATCAATACCTATATCAGACATCAGATCACCTTATGTTATGCCGTCTCTGTGTCAGTCACATACACACATCAGACTTCAGATCAGAGCCCTTGTACTCCATACTTATGCATATATCAGACATTAGATCACCCTATATTATGGAGTCTCTGTGTCAGCCACATACCCACATCAGACCTTCTGGTCTCTATTAGTTACATGCCCACTTAAGATCTGATACCTCACAACACTAGACTGGTCCCCCCACAAAGACAGAAGGTCCTTGGTCCATGAATGAGGGCCGACTAGCCAGTCTTCCTTTGTATAGAGTGCATTGCCTAAACTTTTTTTTATTAAAACACAGAGTTTTAGTGAGCTGTTCAGTAGTATACAGTTCTATGCACCTTCAAAATGTAAAGTTCAAATAAAACCATTCAATTGTAATTGTATGTGAAAAACAATTCAATGAACCTTCAACCATTTTTTATAATTGTTTATCTTCTTTTAATGATCATAATTTCTTGCTCTGGATAGTTTTCTATTCATTTCTCACACCTGATTTTGCCAGTTCTGTTAATTAATGTTTATTGCATTTTTTTCATGCCATTGGCACTTGTCTCTCTTTAAACTGCAAGCTGTTTTTTTGGTTGTTTTTTTCATTTGTCATTAATAATTCCTCCTCTGAATATCAATTCATGTGGATTGTAGCTAATTTTGAACTGGGTACTTCAGCTATAATAGCATAGAACAAGATGATTGTGTTTTGTGTCCCTTTTGTTAATGAAGGGTTTGTAAGAGATAACACTTGAACGTGAACCCATCAAAATTAATGTAACTCTGTGAAGGAACACCAGATTAATTCTGCAATTACTGCTGTTTTTTTTCCGTATATGTAGAGATATTAAGTGGCCTATGCACTTTTCATTTAATCTTTTTATGTATCTAAAATAACAGTATCTGTATGACCTAGACCATAAAAACACAATATTCTAGATTAAGCAGACATTTTTCAGATATAATAAGTCTTTATTCTGCAGAATGGTTAAAGGAATACTAAACCCAATTTTTTTAATTCATGATTAGTATAGAACAGGGGTCGCCAACCTTTTGGACCTCAGCAACCAACAAACTCACAATTTTTAATCCCATGGAGACAACTAACATGCATTTTTAAAAAAAGGTATAATGTGTGTGTGTGTATGTATGTGTGTGTATATATATATATATATATATATATATATATATATATACACATACTGTACATAACTAGTATAACCATAGCTAAGTTTACATTATGTATATTTTTACACATTTTTAAGAATTATTTTTTTTGGAATTAACTAGCTGATTGACAGAACTGAGAGCATACTTCCAAATGACAGATGAAGGGTGAGTGCCAACATTTGAGCTGGAAACAGAGAGGCAGAAAGTGGGGAAAAAAAGAATTATGTTTAAAAGGACCACAAGACTTCCAAGTTACCTCCCCAATTAGGAATTATTCAAAACTACTTATGATCATGGACAGACATTGGAGTAATAAATTAAGTTTATATCAGAAAGCTCTTAATGTGGATGTGAGCTAACCACGACTGATGTTACTATAATACTGGTGGGATATGACTGACCAACTGGATGGCAATTACTGGAATTCAGGTGGCTTTGTGCGCGGGAAAACTATTAGAATAAAAAATAATTAATATTTACTTAAAAAAAAAAAAAGAAGATGGAGGGGAGGAAGACAAACAGTGATGTAAGTCCATGTGAAGGAATTCGGAAAACTACTACAGAGACACAGGTAAAGGGAAGAAAATAAATTAAATAAAAGAAAGAATTTTATTTTTAAGATTTTCTTTTTTTATATACTTTAATTCCTCTATTTCAAGCCAAGACTATACTAACCTTTGCTGGCTTTAGAATGGAAGCATCCTCCTCTGAGCAACGCGCCGGTTGGGAGAAGTTAAAAATACAATCTAGCTACGCAAGTTGCACAGCACTACGCAACGTGCGTAGGGAGATTGTAATTTAACTCCTCCTTCGGTTTTCACTGATGTCCAACCAGGCACTGTAGGGAGTTGCGGCGCGACGGGGGGTGACACCATCAGAGGAGATTAATTCCTGCTTGATGGTGTCAAGGACAACCAACATCTTCTCGTGGACCACAAGTGGTCCACAGACCACTGATTGAGGACTGCTGGTATATAACATGCAACTTTCTTAACCACAAATTCATTCCTGCTTTTTCAAATAAAGATACCAAGAGAACGAAGAAAATTTGATAATAGGAGTAAATTAGAAAATTGCTTAAAATCACATGCTTTATTTATCTGAAATATAAAAGAAAAAATGTGGGTTTAGTATCCCTTTAAGGTGTCGAGCAAAAATATGGTGATAGGAACCATCAAAATGGAAACCATTGGTTCTCAGTTTTACTTGGGAAAATTCTTGTTATACTTTTACAATTCAGATAACAGCCCTGTTTTTTTATATTTGTCTGTAACTCCATAGATGCTCCATTTTGAAAGCGATGTAGTCTGCAATAAGATAGTGCTCTAATTATTTACAGCATTTTCTTATTGCATTTTTGGTAACCTATATCTATCTGTTTAGCTTCTGCAAAGGGGTTAGACACATATACGTTAGAGTATGTTATTTTAGCAGTAGTTACCCTGAAATGCTATGTGTATAACCCCCACAAAGATAAAGTTGCTGGGTTATACTACTACCCCTGCTGATAGGCTTACCGGCTGTATCTGCTTGGGACCAGCAGTTCTGTATCTATCTATAGATAGATAGAGGCATTGATTCAAGAGAGGAAAGCATCATTCTGTCACTATATAAAGCCCTGGTAAGACCTTACCTTGAGTATGGAGTGCAGTTCTGGGTACCGATCGCAAAAAAAGATATTGTAGAACTAGAAAAAATTCAGAGAAGGGCCACAAAGCTAATAAGGGGATTGGAGAATTTAAGCTATGAGGAGAGGCTAGCCAAACTGGGTCTGTTTTCTTTAGAAAAAAGGCGCTTGAAAGGTGACATGATTACTTTATATAAATATATTCAAGGCCCATATACAGAGATAGCAGAAGCTCTGTTTATTCCAAGAAAATTGTTTGTGACAAGAGGTCACAATTTAAGGTTGGAGAAAAGGAGATTTAATCTCCTGCAACAAAAACGTTTTTTTCACTGTAAAAGCAATAAAATTGTGGAACTCATTACCAAAGGAGGTAGTGAATGCCAATACTCTAGATACATTTAAAAATTGTTTGGATACATTTCTGTCTATAAATGGGTCACCTTTTTAGTGGGATTATTTAAGATTAACTGGAGCTTTTTGTAAGTATTTTAGATTTGTATAGATTGAACTTGATGGATTTCTGTCTTTTTTTCAACCTCTATCTATCTATCTATCTATCTATCTATCTATCTATCTATGCCAATGCTATAACTAACAATTCATTTCTGGCTTTGTGTTGATCTTTAACTATTACGCTTTGCACCAAGGTTTGAGGTTATCTGCATAACTCACACAGCTGTCTGCAAGTGCATAATGAGCACTCAGAGCTGTGTTTGTTTTCTTCTTAAATGGAAAGAGTCCACAGCTGCATTAATTTATTTTGGGAAATAAGAATCTGGCCACCAGGAGGAGGCAAAGACAACCCAGTCAAAGGCTTAAATACTCCTCCCACTCCCCTCATCCCCCAGTCATTATTTGCCTTTCATTCCAGGAGGATGGCAGAGAAATGTCAGAATTTTAAATTTTTGTCTCTTATTGAGGGTAGTACTCTTCGGCATGGGACAGGAGTTTTAAGTAGTCCTGTCAGTCCCTCAGTGAGGGCTTGGATGAAAGTTAGAGTCCGAAGATGCAGGGAGTTTCTTTCTGCGAAACCATCCCGACTCATATTAACAACTCCTCAAGCAATCGGCGTTGTCGAACTTCGCTTCATTGCCTGCTTTCTTCTCTCAAGTCCATGGCAGAGGCGATGCTACTATCCGTCACACTTGAAGGGCCGTGTACCTGTTCCACGGTGTAGATTTCAGTAAGATCGTTTCATTTCACTTTATTCGCAATGTACTGTAATGTGGATGTTTCCCGAGAGACTACCACCTTGCGGGCCTAACTTATAACATAAGGGTCTCAGTGAGTCTCTATTAGTATCTTGGAATCGAGGGTTAATATCTCCTGAGGGGGGTTATTGAACAGGGGGGGGGGTTTATAATCATGTTTATGTGATTCAACCTGCTTGTGGTGGGAACATTGAGGAATTTGGGAGTGACGCAGCCTTTTGGCTGGGCGCGCTTGTTTGGACTGTATGGTTCACCATGTGTTCGGGCGTGGCTACGTTCCATTTCCGCATTCCCAACTGCGTGGCGAAGGAAATGTTCTAGTCTGCAGGGGTCTGGTCATAGGAGGTGGTGAGTGCCCCAGCCATAGAGGGTGTCAGGTACCGTTTTAGTTTTTTCACTACTTTAGTCCATATTTAAATATCCTTTATCCAGTTATGAAGGATTCTGATGCTGAGACTGTGTTCATTTCAAATTCAGTTACAGAGGATTATGATACTGAGACTATTTTAATTTCAGATTCTGTGTCCGGTGATGAATCCGGAGTGGCCTCGTTGATGCCTGTCAACCAGTTTTGTTCCGTATCCCATTTTAGAGTGCCTGGTTCCAAGGGCTCGGGGAATCCAGGGACTGCTGAGCCATCGTCTCTGGGGGTCCTGTCCTCCGAGAGGCGAGTTCCCTACCAAATCATACTTCTGCACATGCGGGTAACCCAGTTTATGGTTCCTCCATGCGGGGTGGCGTGTTTCCCCCGGAGGTTGCAGCATGTTTTCGCTTCCACATAATGTTGGCGATTGTTCGTCTGCAGATTCCAGACGTTTATTTGAGAATGTGCTCGTGCCCTATTGTCCCGGGCCTTCCACCTTGGGGAGGGTCTCTACAGTTCCCCGCGGGGATATCTGTCCCTAAGTGTTGTGCCTTCCGTTACAGGATTGCGCACCTTCGCATGTTGCTCAGACATGTTTTTCAGTTATTGAATGACCCTATCGATACCAGATACAGGGATTTTCAGTCTGATAATTCAAATGGTGCACCTCATTAGACATGTGGGGATGAAGTAATCTCCTGATTGTCATTTGTTAGAGATCTTTCCCAGTTTTGTGTGATAGGGCTCCGTCTGGCTGGTCCTGCGGGTAGGCCTGTGTCTTTTTGGGCATTGACCTCCGGGTTGCCTTATATTTCTCTTGTTAAGTGTATCCAGTCCACGGATCATCCATTACTTGTGGGATATTCTCCTTCCCAACAGGAAGTTGCAAGAGGATCACCCACAGCAGAGCTGCTATATAGCTCCTCCCCTCACTGCCATATCCAGTCATTCTCGTGCAACTCTCAACAAAGATGGACTTAGTAAGAGGAGAGTGGTGTATTATAGTTAGTTTTTTAACTTCAATCAAAAGTTTGTTATTTTTAAATGGTACCGGAGTGTACTGTTTTATCCCAGGCAGCATTAGAAGAAGAATCTGCCTGTGATTTCTATGATCTTAGCAGAAGTAACTAAGATCCACTGCCGTTCTCACATATTCTGAGGAGTGAGGTAACTTCAGAGGGGGAATGGCATGCATTTCTAGGGATGGAATTTGCTAGAAAAATGCTGCTGATACCGGATTAATGTAAGTTAAGCCTTAAATGCAGTGATAGCGACTGGTATCAGGCTTATTAACAGAGATACATACTCTTATAAAAATGTAATATAAAACGTTTGCTGGCAGGTTAATCGTTTTTATATATGTGTGGTGACAAAACTTATTGGGGCCTAGTTTTTTTCCACATGGCTGGCTTGATTTTTGCCTTGAAACAGTTTCCTGAGGCTTTCCACTGTTGTAATATGAGTGGGAGGGGCCTATTTTAGCACTTTTCTGCGCAGCTAGAATTACAGACAGAGACACTCAGCTTCCTTCTGCATGATACAGGACATCTCGGAAGGGCTCAAAAGGCTTCAAAAGTCGTGTTTGAGGAGGGTAACAACCACAGTAGACCTGTGGCAGTTGTTGTGACTGTGTTTTAAAAACGTTTTTGTCATTTATTATTCCATTTTTGGTATTAAGGGGTTAATCATCCATTTGCAAGTGGGTGCAATGCTCTGCTAACTTGTTACATACACTGTAAAAATTTCGTTAGTGTAACTGCCTTTTTTCACTGTTATTTCAAATTTTGTCAAAATTTGCTTCTCTTAAAGGCACAGTAACGTATTTTATATTGCTTGTTAACTTGGTTTAAAGTGTTTTCCAAGCTTGCTAGTCTCATTGCTAGTCTGTACAAACATGTCTGAAACAGAGGATACTTGTTCATTATGTTTAAAAGCCATGGTGGAGCCCCATAGGAGAATGTGTACTAAATGTATTGATTTCACCTTAAACAGTAAAGATCAGTCTTTATCTATAAAAGAATTGTCACCAGAGGGGTCTGTCGAGGGGGAAGTTATGCCGACTAACTCTCCCCACGTGTCGGACCCTTCGCCTCCCGCTTAAGGGACGCACGCTAATATGGCGCCAAGTACATCAGGGACGCCCATAGCGATTACTTTGCAGGACATGGCTGCAGTCATGAATAATACCCTGTCAGAGGTATTAGCCAGATTGCCTGAATTGAGAGGCAAGCGCGATAGCTCTGGGGTTAGACGATGCTGTAAGAGCCATGTCTGATACTGCGTCACAATATGCAGAACCTGAGGACGGAGAGCTTCAGTCTGTGGGTGACGTCTCTGAATCGGGGAGACCTGATTCAGAGATTTCTCATTTTAAATTTAAGCTTGAGAACCTCCGTGTATTGCTTGGGGAGGTATTAGCTGCTCTGAATGACTGTGACACAATTGCAGTGCCAGAGAAATTGTGTAGGCTGGATAAATACTATGCAGTGCCGGTGAGTACTGATGTTTTTCCAATACCTAAAAGGCTTACAGAAATTATTAGAAAGGAGTGGGATAGACCCGGTGTGCCCTTTTCCCCACCTCCTATATTTAGAAAAATGTTTCCAATAGATGCCACTACACGGGACTTATGGCAGACAGTCCCTAAGGTGGAGGGAGCAGTTTCTATTTTAGCAAAGCGTACCACTATCCCGGTTGAGGACAGTTGTGCTTTTTCAGATCCACAGACAACGGATCTAGTAGGGGGCAGACTCTCTCTCTTCGCCCAGGCGTGGGCAAGAGATATTCAGGATCCCTGGGCGTTGGAGATCATATCTCAGGGATATCTTCTGGACTTCAAAGCTTCTCCTCCACAAGGGAGATTTCACCTTTCAAGATTATCTGCAAACCAGATAAAGAAAGAGGCATTCCTAAGCTGCGTACAAGATCTCCTTGTAATGAGAGTGATCCATCCAGTTCCGCGGACGGAACAAGGACAGGGGTTTTATTCAAATCTGTTTGTGGTTCCCAAAAAAGAGGGAACCTTCAGACCAATTTTGGATCTAAAGATCCTAAACAAATTCCTCAGAGTTCCGTCATTCAAGATGGAAATTATTCGAACCATTTTACCCATGATCCAAGAGGGTAAGTACATGACCACAGTGGACTTAAAGGATGCCTACCTTCACATTCCGATTCACAAGAATCATCATCGGTTCCTGAGGTTTGCCTTTCTAGACAGGCATTACCAATTTGTAGCTCTTCCATTCGGGTTGGCTACAGCCCCAAGAATTTTTACTAAGGTTCTGGGCTCACTTCTGGCGGTCCTAAGACCGCGAGGCATAGCGGTGGCTCCTTACCTGGACGACATCCTGATACAGGCGTCAAGCTTTCAAATTGCCAAATCTCATACAGAGATAGTTCTGGCATTCCTGAGGTCGCATGGGTGGAAAGTGAACTAAGAAAAGAGTTCTCTGTCTCCTCTCACAAGGGTTTCCTTCCTATTGACTCTAATAGATTCTGTAGAAATAAAAATTTTCCTGACGGAGTCCAGGTTATCAAAACTTCTAAATGCTTGCCGTGTTCTTCACTCCATTCCGCGCCCCACGGTTGCTCAGTGCATGGAAGTAATCGGCTTAATGGTAGCGGCGATGGACATAGTGCCATTTGCGAGCCTGCATCTCAGACCGCTGCAATTATGCATGCTCAGTCAGTGGAATGGTGATTACACAGATTTGTCCCCTCTACTAAATCTGGATCAGGAAACCAGAGATTCTCTTCTCTGGTGGTTATCTCTGGTCAATCTGTCCAAGGGTATGACCTTCCGCAGACCAGATTGGACAATTGTAACAACAGATGCCAGCCTTCTAGGTTGGGGTGCAGTCTGGAACTCCCTGAAGGCTCAGGGTTCATGGACTCAGGAGGAGAAACTCCTCCCAATAAATATTCTGGAGTTAAGAGCAATATTCAATGCTCTTCTAGCTTGGCCTCAGTTAGCAACACTGAGGTTCATCAGATTTCAGTCGGACAACATCACGACTGTGGCTTACATCAACCATCAAGGGGGAACCAGGAGTTCCCTAGCGATGTCAGAAGTCTCCAAGATAATTCGCTGGGCAGAGACTCACTCTTGCCACCTGTCAGCGATCCATATCCCAGGTGTAGAGAACTGGGAGGCGGATTTTCTAAGTCGTCAAACTTTTCATCCGGGGGAGTGGGAACTCCATCCGGAGGTGTTTGCTCAATTGGTTCTCCGTTGGGGCAAACCAGAATTGGATCTCATGGCGTCTCGCCAGAACGCCATGCTTCCTTGTTACGGATCCAGATCCAGGGACCCAGAAGCGGCACTGATAGATGCTCTAGCAGCGCCTTGGTTCTTCAACCTGGCTTATGTGTTTCCACCGTTTCCTCTGCTCCCTCGTCTGATTGCCAAAATCAAACAGGAGAGAGCATCGGTGATATTGATAGCGCCTGCGTGGCCACGCAGGACCTGGTATGCAGACCTAGTGGACATGTCATCCTTTCCACCATGGACTCTGCCTCTGAGACAAGACCTTCTAATACAAGGTCCTTTCAATCATCCGAATCTACTTTCTCTGAGACTGACTGCATGGAGATTGAACGCTTGATCCTATCAAAGCGTGGCTTCTCCGAGTCAGTAATTGATACCTTAATACAGGCACGAAAGCCTGTCACCAGGAAAATTTACCACAAGATATGGCGTAAATATCTTCATTGGTGTGAATCCAAGAATTACTCATGGAGTAGGGTTAGGATTCCTAGGATATTGTCCTTCCTCCAAGAGGGTTTGGACAAAGGATTATCAGCTAGTTCTTTAAAGGGACAGATTTCTGCTCTGCCTATTCTTTTACACAAGCGTCTGGCAGAAGTTCCAGACGTTCAGGCATTTTGTCAAGCTTTAGTTAGAATTAAGCCTGTGTTTAAACCTGTTGCTCCTCCATGGAGCTTAAACTTGGTTCTTAAAGTTCTTCAAGGGGTTCAGTTTGAACCGCTTCATTCTATTGATATTAAACTTCTATCATGGAAGGTTCTTTTTCTGATGGCTATTTCCTCGGCTCGAAGAGTCTCTGAGTTATCTGCCTTACATTGTGATTCTCCTTATCTGATCTTTCATTCAGATAAAGTAGTTCTGCGTACAAAACCTGGGTTTTTACCTAAGGTGGTTTCTAACAAGAATATCAATCAAGAGATTGTTGTTCCATCATTATGTCCTAATCCTTCTTCAAAGAAGGAAAGTCTTTTGCATAATCTAGACGTAGTCCGTGCCTTGAAGTTTTACTTACAGGCTACTAAAGATTTTCGTCAAACATCTAACCTGTTTGTTGTTTACTCTGGACAGAGGAGAGGTCAAAAGACCTCGGCAACCTCTCTTTCTTTTTGGCTTCGGAGTATAATCCGTTTAGCCTATGAGACTGCTGGACAGCAGCCTCCTGAAAGAATTACAGCTCACTCTACTAGAGCTGTGGCTTCCACCTGAGCCTTTAAAAATGAGGCCTCTGTTGAACAGATTTGCAAGGCTGCGACTTGGTCTTCGCTTCATACCTTTTCCAAATTTTACAAATTTGATACTTTTGCTTCTTCGGAGGCTGTTTTTGGGAGAAAGGTTCTACAGGCAGTGGTTCCTTCCGTTTAAGTTCCTGCCTTGTCCCTCCCATCATCCGTGTACTTTAGCTTTGGTATTGGTATCCCACAAGTAATGGATGATCCGTGGACTGGATACACTTACCTGATAAATTTATTTCTCTTGTAGTGTATCCAGTCCACGGCCCGCCCTGTCCTTTTCAGGCAGTTCTAAATTTTAATTAAACTACATTCACCACTGCACCCTATGGTTTTTCCTTTCTCGGCTTGTTTCGGTCGAATGACTGGATATGGCAGTGAGGGGAGGAGCTATATAGCAGCTCTGCTGTGGGTGATCCTCTTGCAACTTCCTGTTGGGAAGGAGAATATCCCACAAGTAATGGATGATCCGTGGACTGGATACACTACAAGAGAAATAAATTTATCAGGTAAGCATAAATTATGTTTTTATTTATGTTCGATGGGATGTCTTTTATTTGTTTTTGTTTCCTTCGGGAACCTTCTGGGATTGATACTCTTTTTACTTCCTCGGAAGTTTGTTGGACATGTTAGTCCTCTGTTAAAACTGTCTGTTTTCTGTTTTTTCCCCTACGAGGAAAAATGTATGCAACTTGCCGGTTGGGACCCTAGGTGCAGGCTGTTCCTGTCGGGTTTGTTCGGTTTTGCGGCTGGTCAGATACGTGGCGCTGTTCTGCTTGGCTGGTTCGGTAGAAGCACCGAGTGCTCAGGTTATCATTGTTTTTCATGTTCAACTAAGCATTCAAGAGGACCTGTGGGTCAGTGATGTGGGAGGATTGTTTCAGTCCTTATCGCCTTCAGTCATAGATGACCGGGCAGGGGTTTTTTTCAGCTGCGTCACTCTATCTGACATCTGATTTCACCAGATCTTAGAGTTTCCTACCCCATGTGGTGGAGGGTGGGAGGACTTAATGCCCCTTACTGCTATTGAGCGATTTGGCCTTTATTTTTTTGGCCTCTGGATGTGTCCTTGTGGGCTTGATCCAACACCTTGTACAGAATAGCTGTCTGGCATGTTGAAGGTTTGCAGTTTGAAACCTGTTGCAGCTCTTGACACCTTGCAGGTGTATGTGTAGCTATTTCTAGTGTATCTAGATGCAGCTCTTACTCTTGACTGAATTATAATGAGATCTTTGGGTCTTCTTCCATTGCCTCCGGGTGAGTAGATCTCCTTTTAGTGATCTGTGTTTCCGGGTGATGGTTGTTCCCTGCGGGGACTTTTGTTTAGCTTGGGGTTTTCCGGAGCTGGGTAGGCTTAGTGCCTTCTCTTCCTTGTGTCCTCTGCTTGTGCGGAGGTTTTAGGGAGACTTGTCCTGCTAGTAGGATTTTGTGGACCTCAAGGTATCCCTTGGTTGTCCTGAGGCTCTGAGAAGTATCTTCATATGACTTCTAGCCTTGCTTCTTGGAGCGCTGGACTTTAGCTAGGGGTGGTTCCTTCTTTTGGTTGGAGCTTTTGAGTTCTTCTCGCTATCCGGATTCTCTGGATATGCATCCATACCCTTGTGTCTGGCTTTTTGGCCGGTTGGGGTGTTAAGTTCTAGGGTAAGGTTTGTCGGACCTGGTTTTCTCCCTGAGACTTCCGGTTTCTGATGCTTTGCTTGGCGTTTTTACTGACCCAGTCTTGGGTGGTTTTTGAAGCTTGGATCTCAGGGCTGGTTGTGGTGTTCCACGGTAGTGGGAACTTTGGCTAGGTCCTTGCTCCATCTACCTCACCTGGTCATGGTTGGCCAGTTTTTCGGAGTATTTTTTTACTCTTTGCCACAGAGTGGCCCATGTCATCTGGTGGTTAGCCGTGTGGCTTGAGCCTCAAGGATGGTTGGTTTATACCCAGCTTCTGGCGCTGGATGTCCAATTTCTGGTGCGCCATAGGATTGCATTCCCCTGGTCAGCTTGCCAGTGTTCCCATGGATTCCCTGCTCTGCCGGTGAATGGGTTGGCTGTGCCTCTGCTTGGCAAGCTACTTGTAGGGGGGTCCTTTTCTAGGACATTTGTGTTGGGAATTTCACTTCCCATTAGCCGGTGCCTTTCGGGCCTTGAGGACAGTTGTTGCCCTTCCGGCATCATCCATTTTCTTTAGGGGATATTCTCCTCCATAGGGAGATAGAGTCCTTGTTTGGGGCTTCTCCTGGATGGGAGGCGGGAAGGTGGGATTGGTTTGCCCTGGCGTCTTGCTGGCTCCAAGCAGACTTGTTGGGCCTTTATTTGATAGATCCTTAGGTCTATGGCCTTGTTGATTGTTTCAGAGTCTGGTGGTACTTGTGCTCTGTGGGGATGGCTGTGCTATCCTTACACTCGTTCCTGTACCTGTTTTTATGGATTCTTTTGTTTCCCTGTCTTGGATTCCGGAGGCTGGGTTGGTCCAGCTGAGTGTGGGTCTGCAGGTCAGGATGGCCGAACGGTCTAAGGACCTGCATTTGTGCAGTTTTCTTTGGATGTGTGAGCTTGTTGAGTCTATCCTGTTAGCCAAGTCTGCTAGGGTATAGATTTTCCTTGCAACTTGCTCCATTAGATAGAAGAGGGTTTTCTCTTCCTTCGGGCTCTGAGAGTATTCTCTCCTTCTCAGGGGACCTCGATTGAGGTTTTTTGTGTTACCCTTTTCAGGGACCTGTGTGTTTCGGTCCGGCGACTTAGGTTGCCTGGAACGTGCCCTCTGTATGGGGGTTGCTTTTGCGGTCTGTTTCTTGCTTGACTGCTTCTTCTTCCTCGCAAGTACCCTCTGTGTCATCCTGTTGTGGACTCTGTGTTCTGAAACTTTTTTTTCACCTGGGTTTATTACACACTTTTTCAGGGTGGAATACCTTGGTATTCTATGGCTGGACTTGGAGGACTTTGCCTCTTCCGTTGCATTCTGTGCTTGCAGGATATTGGGGAGACGTCTGTTCTGTCTCTGTGCCTGGTCTTATCCTGGATTTCGCTTGGTATAGGCGTGGCCTCCTTTCCTTGTTTGGGTCTCTGTGAGCTGGGCTCACTCTTGGAGGTGTTCCTTGTTGTATTAGGGGACCTTTCGGTTTCCTTGGTTCTCCTTTGCCTTGTCCACTTGGGGGTTTTGGCTGGTGTTTCCTTCATTTGTGAAGATGAGCAGTGGGGGACCGTTTGTTGGGCGACAGTGTCTTCTGGAGGACTGTTGGCTCAGTCAAGTCAGTTTGCGGTCCCTAGTTTGGCTTACGGACTAACTGCGAGTCAGTGTCACTGGGGCTTTTCCTCTTAAAATTTTCTCAGCTTCGGATGAAGCAGGTTTTTTTGTTGGGTAGAGGTTCAGGCCTGGTGCCCTCAGTATGGGCCGCCTATTGTACCCTCCCGTCTTGGCATTCAGTGTCCTCTATAGCTTGGGTATTGTTTTCCCAAAAGTAATGAATGCAGCTGTGGACTCTTTCCATTTAAGAACAGAAACATAAATTATGCTTACCTGATAATTTGCTTTTCTTCTGATGGAAAGAGTCCACAGCTCCCCACCCGTAATTTTATGTGGGCATCCTTATATCTTCTGGCACCTTTCACCCTGATATTTCTTCTACTGTTCCTTGTTCCTCGGCAGAATGACTGGGGGATGAGGGGAGTGGGAGGCGTATTTAAGCCTTTGGCTGGGTTGTCTTTGCCTCCTCCTGGTGGCCAGGTTCTTATTTTCCAAAAGTAATTAATGCAGCTGTGGACTCTTTCCATCAGAAGAAAAGGAAGTTATCAAGTAAGCATAATTTATGTTTTTCTTCCAGTAGCGTGGGATGAGTACCCACTGTGGTTTATGAGTGCAGTCCATTTACGTGTGAGAGAGTGTGAGAAAAGGTCTTTAAATGGATATAAAAGTGTTTTTTTTATTGTTTTAATAAAAAAAAATCAATAAACATCAAGCAGTGGGTTATACTTAATAGAAACCATTGTAGTATGTAGTATTGATTATTTAAAAATGATTTTTACCTTCATATTATTATTTTTTTAAACTTAATTTGCCCCACCAAGGGGGATGTCGACTCTGCAGAAAGGCAAAAGAATAGCTTTTCCTTGAAGTGTTGCTAGGAGACATCTGCTCTAGGTGCAGTCAGTTTCTTGCCCATGCTCAGAAGAGGACTTTTGCTGCAAAAATCGTGTGACTGTGGAACTTAAATTCTGTTATTGTAACTCCCTTATCTATCTGCATGCAGTGGCTAGACTGAGTGAGTGTGTTTAGGTAGTCATTTTGCAAGAAAACAAGTACGTTGTTTGCTGTTTTTAACACAATCAATTTTTATGCTTAATTTGATTTAACATTTAACATATTTTTACTACAGTAGCACTGTTTCCTATCCCTTTAATGTAAAATTTAAAAGTACAGTGTGGCCCTTTTGAAGTCTGGGGATGGAAAGAAGTCTTTATTCTTTACCTCTGATTATCATTTTTAATTATTTTTGAGTGCACATTTTTCAGATTTAGATTATATTAGCTGTGTTTTTTCCTTTTCTAAAACAAAACTGATGGAAATCTGAAGATTATTTAATTATTTTTTTTCTGTTACTGTGGCCTATTTTTGCATTTTAAGACTTATATTTCAGTATTAATTAAACCATTTTTTCTTTTTCAATCTTGTGTCAGTATATCTTTAAACATTTTTAATGATGGGAGATGTCATCCTTCGCTAATAAGCACTAATACAACACATTTTTTTGCAAATGGTTAAAGGGATATAAAACAGCCTGTTTTGTTGTTGTAATTTAAAAATCATTAAGCAGTGGGTTATACGTAATAGAAATCATTGCAATATGTATTATTCATAATTTTAAAAGGATTTTACCTTTTTTATTTATTTTTCTTTAGCTACATTTGTGAAGCGTCTATAACTTCTTGTTACAACCCCACAAGGTGTCTGCAGTCTATATAAAAGGCAAAGTAGCATCTTTTTCTTTGAAGTGTTACTAAGAGACATCTGCATTAGCTGTAGTCAGTGTATTGCTAATGCTTAGAGGACTTTTGCTGCAAAAAATCATGTGACAGTAGAACTTAAGTCTTTTAATGGTTGCATCCTTATCTAGCTGCTGGTAGTGGCTATACTTATATTTTCTAAGTGCTCATTTAGCCAGAAAAAAAGTAATGCGAGTAATTTGGCTTTTTTTTTTTTAATATAAAGGTTTATTGATCCACAAATAGCGGTTCATGTCAGGGATAAATAAAGGAAAAGTAGTAGTTTGCCATTAGATTGGAGAATGTAAATCTGAATAGCAATTTGATATTATTTAAATTCCTTGAAATCAGAGCTAAAATGTCCAAAACATTTGTAGGCACACTCATGTAAGATCCGGTGACCATTGATAACATTTTTTACTTAAATCACTAACTTCCACAAAATTGTATTGTGGGCAATTTCTTTCTACTGTAGTAATAATGTTGGAGAAAGTTACATTGGTCACTTCTCATTGTATATAGGATAGAGAATCTAATAAATGAGAGAAGCAGAAATCAGTTAGAATAGAGGAGGAGGAGGGAGGTTGGGGCTCACTTTTAATCCATTGTGGGCTAGGAAGGGATATATCAAGCTTTCGTAAGGGGATTGAAAATTTGGGAATAACAATTATGGTTCTTTATGTTGTGGCAGTATATTTCTCTGTACGGAGTATAACAATTCTTCCCAATAAAACTTAACCTCTAGGAAATAAGATCTTATTTCATTTTAAAAAGCCATATTCCTCTAGTGATAATAATTATGTTGTTTCAGTGGTGAGTTATAAGGAATTTTGAGCTATTCAAATCAACATGGATGGTCTAACATCTAAAATGCACTTTATGCCATAGTGATATATGCGTCCAGGATTAAAAAATAATAAAAATGCCAAAACGTTATACAATTTGGTAGCTTTTTGTTAAATCAGGTATGGTCAGTCAGTTGTTTTGTTAGATCAAACATGTAGCTATTTAATATTAAATTATTAGGGCTAGCCCCCCCCATAAAAAGTTCTGGCAAAATAGTAAATATTGAAGACATCCTGAAGACATCCGGTGCGGAGCATCCTCTTCATACGGTCGCCGCTGTGTACAGATTCTTCAATGCAAGTGACGCAAGATGGCGTCCCTTGCATTCCTATTGGCTGAAAGATTTCAATCAGCCAATAGAAATTAGAGCTGCTAAAATCCTATTGGCTGTTCCAATCAGCCAATAGGATAGAGCTCTCATTCTATTGGCTGTTCCAATCTGTTAAGCAGATTTACCAGCAGCTCATTGCACAGTAAAATCTACACAGATTCCCTCCTGTCCCCTGACATGTTTCTCCACTGACTGGCTTTAGCAAAGGGTGAGGGTGAAGTGTTTCCCATGACTCTTTATGGGCCAGCTGACTCTGCCTATTATAAGTAATCCAAATGAATCTCACTTTAGCCACTCACAGTCTGGATGTCATCACCCATTCTTGCTACATGACCCCTTATTGGATATATTTTTACTAATTTGGTGCAATTGCTTATCCTTTAATTTGCATGAATGCTTATTTATGAAGACTTATATATTCTCGTTATTTATAAGATCAATATCAATTCTACATGGACTTATTTTAACCCCTTAACGACACGAGTTGTACAGGGTACGTCGCACACAACCTGGTCTTTAAAGACCAGCGACGTACCCTGTACGACTTTGGGGATTAAAGCGGCTGGAAGCGATCCTGATCGCTTCCAGCCGCTTTACGGTTATTGCAGTGATGCCTCGATATCGAGGCATCCTGCAATAACCTTTTTCCCCCATCCGATGCAGAGAGAGCCACTCTGTGGCCCTCTCTGCACCGGCATCGATGGCCGCAATCGTTGGTGGGTGGGAGCTGACCGTGGGAGGCGGGTGGGCGGCCATCGGTGACAAATTGAAGAGAGAGGGGGGCGGGATCGGGGGGCGGGGTTGTTGGGCGCGCGCACGGGAGCGCGCGCGTGCACGGGGGCCGGTGGGTGGGCGCGTGCACGGGGAGGGAGCGGGTGGGAACCGCTACACTACAGCAAATTAATTATATAAAACTGGCAGTAAGGGGGGATACAATCCCCAACAAAAATAAATCTAAGGGATCTGGGAGTGGGTGGGGGATTTGTCTGTGGGGGGGGAAGCTACACTACAGAAAAAATGGATTTTTTTAAAAAAAAACAAAAAAAAAAAAACATTTGTATTTGCAAACAGGGTACTGGCAGACAGCTGCCAGTACCCAAGATGGCTCCCAGTAAGGTAGAGGTGGAGGGTTAGAGAGCTGTTGGGGGGGGGATCAGGGAGGTTGGGGGCTAAGGGGGGATCCTACACAGCTGCATATGTAAATATGCTTTACAATTTTTTTTTAAATTTTAAATATACCTTTTATTTTAGTACTGGCAGACTTTCTGCCAGTACTTAAGATGGCGGAGACAATTGTGGGATGGGGGAGGGAAGAGAGCTATTTGGGAGGGATCCTGGGGTGTGATGTGTCAGGTGGGAGGCTGATCTCTACGCTAAAGCTAAAATTAACCCTGCAAGCTCCCTACAAATGACCTAATTAACCCCTGCACTGCTGGGCATAATACACGTGTGGTGCGCAGCGGCATTTAGCGGCCTTATAATTACCAAAAAGCAACGCCAAAGCCATATATGTCTGCTATTTTTGAACAAAGGGGATCCCAGAGAAGCATTTACAATCATTTATGCCATACTTGCAAAAGTTGTTTGTAAATAATTTCAGTGAGAAATCTAAAATTGTGAAAAATTTTACGTTTTTTTTAATTTGATCACATTTAGCGGTGAAATGGTAGCATGAAATATACCAAGATGGGCCTAGATCAATACTTGGGGTTGTCTACTACACTACACTAAAGCTAAAATTAACCCTAGATGCTCCCTACATGCTCCCTAATTAACCCCTTCACTGCTGGGCATAATACACGTGTGATGCGCAGTGGCATTTAGCGGCCTTCTAATTACCAAAAAGCAACGCCAAAGTCCTATATTTCTGCTATTTTTGAACAAAGGGGATCCCAGAGAAGCATTTACAACCATTTATGCCATAATTGCACAAGTTGTTTGTAAATAATTTCAGTGAGAAACCTAAAGTTTGTGAAAATATTTGGGAAAAAGTGAACAATTTTTTTTATTTGATTGCATTTGGTGGTGAAATGGTGGCATGAAATATACCAAAATGGACCTAGATCAATACTTTGGGATGTCTTCTAAAAAAAAATATATACATGTCAAGGGTTAATCAGGGATTCCTGACAGATATCAGTGTCCCAATGTAACTAGCGCTAATTTTGAAAAAAAATGGTTTGGAAATAGCAAAGTGCTACTTGTATTTATGGCCCTATAACGTGCAAAAAAAACAAAGAACATGTAAACATTGGGTATTTCTAAACTCAGGACAAAATTTAGAAACTATTTAGCATGGGTGTTTTTTGGTGGTTGTAGATGTGTAACAGATTGTGGGGGTCAAAGTTAGAAAAAGTGTGTTTTTTTCCATTTTTTCCTAATATTTTATAATTTTTTTTAAAGTAAATGATAAGATATGATGAAAATAATGGTATCTTTAGAAAGTCCATTTAATGGCGAGAAAAACGGTATATAATATGTATGGGTACAGTAAATGAGTAAGAGGAAAATTACAGCTAAACACAAACACCGCAGAAATTTAAAAATAGCCCTGGTCCTTCAGGGAAAGAAATTGAAAAATGGCCGTGTCCTTAAGGGGTTAATAATGGTCATTATGTTAATACTAACTTTGTTTACATTTCATTATGTTGAAAGATGATGTGCTTATATTTTAAGTATCGTGAAATTTGTGTGAGGAATGTGTACATATAGAGGCCCATTTATCAAACTCCGTATGGAGCTTGTGGGCCCGTGTTTATGGTGAGTCTTCAGACTCGCCAGAAACACCAGTTATGAAGCAGCGGTCTAAAGACCACTGCTCCATAACCCTGTCTGCCTGCTCTGAGCAGGCGGACATGAATAGTCACAATTCAACACAATCGAGTACGATCGGGTTGATTGACACCTTCCCGCGAGTCTGCAGGGGGCGGCGTTGCACCAGCAGCTCTTGTGAGCTGCTGGTGCAATGCTGAATACGGAGAGCGTATTACTCTTCGCATTTAGCGAGGTCTTGCGGACCTGATCCGCACTGTTGGATCAGGTACGCAAGACCTTTGATAAATAGGCCTCATAGAGTGTAACTTCTAACAAATCTTAACTATTTTAATGGTGAGTTCCGTGATTAAAAATAAATTTGTGTTCCTTACCGGGTATTAATGTGAACATTGCGATCTTGATTTAAATACTTATCCTAATTCATACAATAATAGGCAGTATGGGGGTACTGGATCCCTATAAGTGCAAATACTCTTAATAGGGTACGTAATGTACTGTGTAACTATATCTTTAAGAAAATTGTGCAGTGCACTTAGTGCATCTATTATAAGCATTCCATCTTCAAACTGACTCACTATTCCGTCTTATATATATTGTGCCCAAATATACTATCGGCTAGATTACGAGTTTTGCGTTATGAGCGGCTCGGTACTAACTTGCAAGTTATTTCCACCGCTCACCTCCCTATAGCGCAGCTATTACAGGTTTTCAAATACCCAGCGTTAGCAGGCAATATAGCAGCGTTGAGCTCCATACCGCACTCAAATACCAGCGCTGCTTTGAGCTGGTTTTACGTGCTCGTGCACGATTTACCCATAGACATCAATGGGGAGAGCCGGCTAAAAAAAAGCCCAACACCTGCAATAAAGGAGCGTAAAGCTCCGTAACGCAGCCCCATTGATTCCTATGGGGAAAGAAAATTTATTTTTACACCTAACACCCTAACATAAACCCGAGTCTAAACACCCCTAATCTGCCGCCCCCGACATCGGCGAAACCTACAGTACACTTATTAACCCCTAATCTTCTCCGACGACATCGCCGACACCTACCTACACTTATTAACCCCTAATCTACTGCCCCTAACATCGCCGCCACCCACATTACACTTATTAAGCCCCTAATCTGCCGCCCCCAATGTTGTCGCTACCTACCTACACTTATTAACCCCTAATCTGCCACCCCAACATCGCCACCACTATACTAAAGTTATTAACCCCTAAACCTAACCCTAAGTCTAACCCTAACACCCACTAACTTTAACATAATTTAAATTATTCCAAATAAAAATTACAATTACTACCTAAATTATTCCTATTTAAAACTAAATAAATACTTTAAAAATATCTATTTTATTTCACAGGCAAGTTTGTATTTATTTTAACTAGGTAGACTAGTTAGTAAATAGTTATTAACTATTTACTAACTACCTAGCTAAAATAAATACAAATTTACCTGTAAAATAAAACCTAACCTGTCTTACACTAACACCTAACCTTACACTACAATTAAATAAATGACATTAAAGGATTACTTTCTGTTATAATTTTTAAGCTAAACAACTAATATATTAAAGTTAATAAACATTAATTAAAACCTACTGACCTATATTTTCTCCAAAACGAAGTTTCATAACGTTCTAAAAGTTATATCTTTTATTCGCCGATGTCACGTTATCCTGCCCACTATTTTCAGCACTGAGTGTTCAAAATACTTAAACCAATAACTTTGTGTTTAAAGCGCCATTTTGAAACCTAGGTATTTTAAACGGATTGGTATAGAGCAAAAGATACCCACGGAGTGGGTTTGGAAAACAATTTAATTTTCAGACAAGATTTCTGATATATGGTAGAGATATGTTAATGAAATGCTATTGATAAAAAGCGTATTTGGGGTAGTTAGTTGGTAACAGGCATAGAAAATATTTACTTACAATGGCCCTTTAAATACAATTAACTAAATTACAAAAAAAACAACACTAAATTACACAAAATAAAATTATCAAATATTTAAACTAATTACACCTAATCTAATAGCCCTATCAAAATAAAAAAGCCCAAAAAGCTGATTGGAACAGCCAATAGAATGCAAGATCAATCCTATTGGCTGATTGGATGCAATCAGCCAATAGGATTTTTTCACCTTTAATTCCGGTTGACTGATAGAAATCTATCAGCCAATCGGAATTCTAGGGACACCATCTTGGATGACGTCCCTTAAAGGAACCTTCATTCTTCAGTAGCCATTGTCAGAAGAGGATGATCCGCGCCGGATGTCTTGAAGATGGAACCGCTCCGCGTTGGAAGGTTGAAGATAGAAGATGCGTCTGGATGAAGACTTCTGCCCGCCTGGAGGACCACTTCTTGTCGCTTGGATGAAGACTTCTCCCGGGATCGTTGAGGACTTCTTGCAGCTTGGATGAAGACTTCTCCCGGCTTCGTTGAGGACTTCTTGCCACTTGGATGAAGACTTCTCCCGGCTTCGTTGAGGATGGATGTCCGGTCTTCAAAAACTTTAAGTGGATCTTCGGAGGTTAGTGTTAGTTTTTTTTTAAGGGTTTATTGGGTGGGTTTTATTTTTAGCTTAGGGTTTGGGCTAAATGCCCTTTTAAGGGCAATGCCCATCCGAATGCCCTTTTCAGGGCAATGGGGAGCTTAGGTTTTTTATATAGGATTTTATTTGGGGGGTTTGGTTGTGTGGGTGGTGGGTTTTACTGTTGGGGGGTTGTTTGTATTTTTTTTTACAGGTAAAAGAGCTGATTTCTTTGGGGCAATGCCCCGCAAAAGGCCCTTTTAAGGGCCATTGGCATTTTATGTTTAGGCGAGAGCTTTTTTATTTTAATAGGGCTATTAGATTATGTGTAATTAGTTTAAATATTTGATAATTTCTTTTTTTTTGTGTAATTTAGTGTTTGTTTTTTTTGTAATTTAGTTAATTGTATTTAATTTATGTAATTTATTTAATTTTAGTGTAAGGTTAGGTGTTAGTGTAAGACAGGTTAGGTTTTATTTTACAGGTAAATGTGTATTTATTTTAGCTAGGTAGCTAGTAAATAGTTAATAACTATTTAGTAACTAGTCTACCTAGTTAAAATAAATACAAACTTGCCTGTGAAATAAAAATAAAACCTAAGATAGATACAATGTAACTATTGGTTATATTGTAGCTAGCTTAGGGTTTATTTTATAGGTAAGTATTTAGTTTTAAATAGGAATTATTTAGTTAATGATAGTAATTTTTATTTAGATTTATTTTAATTATGTTAAAGTTAGTGGGTGTTAGGGTTATGTTTAGGGGTTTATAACTTTAGCATAGTGACAGCGATTTTGGGGGCAGCAGATTAAGGTTTAATAACAGTAATGTAGGTTGCGGCGATGTTAGGGACAGCAGATTAGGGGTTAATAATATTTAACTAGTGTTTGTGATGCGGGAATACGGAGGTTTAGTTGTTAATGTTTATTATAGTGGCGGCGATGTCGGGAGCGGCAGATTAGGGGTTAATACTTTTATTCTAGTGTTTGCGATGCGGGAGGGCCTCGTTTTAGGGGTTAATAGGTAGTTTATGGGTGTTAGTGTACTTTTTAGCACTTAGTTATGAGTTTTATGTTACAGCTTTGTAACATAAAAGCCATAACTACTGACTTTCAGTTTACAGTATGGATCTTGTAGTTATGGGCTGTACCGCTTACTTTTTGACCGGACAGGCAAACTCGAAATACCGGTGCTGTGGAAGTCCCATTAAAAAAGGACTTTTTGAAAGCTGCGGTAGTTACGTTGCGTGACGGCCAAAAAAGTGTGCGGTACAGCTATACCTGCAAGACTCGTAATACCAGCGGTAGTGAAAAAGCAGCGTTATGAAGCTTTTTCACTCATAACGCAAAACTCGTAATCTAGCCGTATATTTTTTACTGTTATAATTATAGTGTTAACAAGTTTCTTTTAACCTGACTCTCCCTGTGCTTGTCATTATTTGTATACAGGTCTTATATTGCTTGTAGGTAGATTATACTAATTTTTTAAAATATAGGGAGACTATGAGACTATGCCTGATTTTTCTATGTAGAAGAGTATCAGGTAGTGTGTTTTTGAATCCTTGTCATTTCTAGTGATACATTCTTACTTATTTATTTCATTTTAGTCTTCTTTATTTCCAATATAATGGATTTGTATTCTAAGCATTATTACGCCTAGATTTAGAGTTCTGCGTTAGCCGTCAAAAGCAGCGTTAAGGGGTCCTAACGCTGCTTTTTACCGCCCGCTGGTATTTAGAGTCAGTCAGGAAAGGGTCTAACGCTCACTTTCCAGCCGCGACTTTTCCATACCGCAGATCCCCTTACGCCATTTGCGTATCCTATCTTTTCAATGGGATCTTCCTAACGCCGGTATTTAGAGTCTTGGCTGAAGTGAGCGTTAGAACTCTAACGACAAGACTCCAGCCGCAGAAAAAAGTCAGGAGTTAAGAGCTTTATAGGCTAACGCCGGTTTATAAAGCTCTTAACTACTGTGCTCTAAAGTACACTAACACCCATAAACTACCTATGTACCCCTAAATCGAGTCCCCCCCACATCGCCGCCACTCTAATAAATTTTTTTAACCCCTAATCTGCTGACCGGACACCGCCGTCACCTACATTATCCCTATGTACCCCTAATCTGCTGCCCCTAACATCGCCGACCCCTACATAATATTTATTAACCCCTAATCTTCCCCCCCAACTTCGCCGCTACCTTACCTACACTTATTAACCCCTAATCTGCCGACCGGACCTCACCGCCACTATAATAAATGTATTAACCCCTAAACCGCCTCACTCCCGCCTCGCAAACCCTCTAATAAATTTTATTAACCCCTAACCTGCCCTCCCTAACATCGCCGCCACCTAACTTCAAGTATTAACCCCTAATCTGCCGACCGGACCTCACCGCTACTATAATAAATGTATTAACCCCTAAAGCTAAGTCTAACCCTAACCCTAACACCCCCCTAAATTAAATATAATTTTAATCTAACAAAATAAATTATTAATTATTAAATAAATTAATCCTATTTAAAGCTAAATACTTACCTGTAAAATAAACCCTAATATAGCTACAATATAACGAATAATTATATTGTAGCTATTTTAGGATTTATATTTATTTTACAGGCTACTTTGTATTTATTTTAACTAGGTACAATAGCTATTAAATAGTTATTAACTATTTATTAGCTACCTAGTTAAAATAATTACCAAATTACCTGTAAAATAAATCCTAACCTAAGTTACAATTAAACCCCAGAAGAGGGTCCGAAGTCTTCATCCTATCCGGCAAGAAGAGGTCCTCCAGAGGGTCCAAAGTCTTTATCCAGGCGGCATCTTCCATCCGGAGCGGGTCCATCTTGAAGCAGCCGACACGGAGCCATCCTTCCTCACCGACGGACTAACGACGAATGAAGGTTCCTTTAAATGACGTCATCCAAGATGGCGTCCCTCGAATTCCGATTGGCTGATAGGATTCTATCAGCCAATCGGAATTAAGGTAGGAAAAATCTGATTGGCTGATTGAATCAGCCAATCAGATTCAAGTTCAATCCGATTGGCTGATTGGATCAGCCAATCAGATTGAGCTCGCATTCTATTGGCTGATCGGAACAGCCAATCGGATTGAACTTGAATCTGATTGGCTGATTCAATCAGCCAATCAGATTTTTCCTACCTTAATTCCGATTGGCTGATAGAATCCTATCAGCCAATCGGAATTCGAGGGACGCCATCTTGGATGACGTCATTTAAAGGAACCTTCATTCGTCGTTAGTCCGTCGGTGAGGAAGGATGGCTCCGCGTCGGCTGCTTCAAGGTGGACCCGCTCTGGTCCGGATGGAAGAAGATAGAAGATGCCGCCTGGATGAAGACTTTGGACCCTCTGGAGGACCTCTTCTTGCCGGATAGGATGAAGACTTCGGACCCTCTTCTGGACGGATCGGTGATACCCGGCTGGGTGAAGACAAGGTAGGGAGATCTTCAGGGGCTTAGTGTTAGGTTTTTTAAAGGGGGTTTGGGTTAGATTAGGGGTATGTGGGTGGTGGGTTGTAATGTTGGGGGGGGGTATTGTATGTTTTTTTTTCAGGCAAAAGAGCTGATTTCTTTGGGGCATGCCCCCCAAAAAAGCCCTTTTAAGGGCTGGTAAGGTAATAGAGCTGTTAACTTTTTATTTTAGAATAGGGTAGGGCATCTTTTTATTTTGTGGGGCTTTGTTATTTTTTTAGGGGGCTTTTAGAGTAGGTGTAATTAGTTTAAAATTCTTGTAATCTTTTTTTATTTTTTGTAATTTAGTGGGTTTTTTTTTGTAATTTAGTTTAATTGATTTAATTGTAGGTAATTGTAGGTAGTTTATTTAATTAATTTATTGATAGTGTAGTGTTAGGTTTAATTGTAACTTAGGTTAGGATTTATTTTACAGGTAATTTTGTAATTATTTTAACTAGGTAGCTATTAAATAGTTAATAACTATTTAATAGCTATTGTACCTAGTTAAAATAAATACAAAGTAGCCTGTAAAATAAATATAAATCCTAAAATAGCTACAATATAATTAATTGTTATATTGTAGCTATATTAGGGTTTATTTTACAGGTAAGTATTTAGCTTTAAATAGGATTAATTTATTTAATAAGAAATAATTTATTTTGTTAGATTAAAATTATATTTAATTTAGGGGGGTGTTAGGGTTAGACTTAGCTTTAGGGGTTAATACATTTATTATAGTAGCGGTGAGGTTACTTGAAGTTAGGTGGCGGCGATGTTAGGGAGGGCAGATTAGGGGTTAATACTATTTATTAGAGGGTTTGCGAGGCGGGAGTGAGGCGGTTTAGGGGTTAATACATTTATTATAGTGGCGGCGAGGTCTGGTCGGAAGATTAAGGGTTAATAAGTGTAGGTAAGGTAGCAGTGACGTTGGGGGGGCAGATTAGGGGTTAATAAATATAATGTAGGTGTCGGCGACGTTGGGGGCAGCAGATTAGGGGTTTAAAGGGATAACGTAGGTTGTGGCGGTGTCTGGAGCGGCAGATTAGGGGTTAATAATATAATGCAGGTGTCAGCGATAACGGGGGTGGCAGATTAGGGGTTAATAAGTGTAAGGTTAGGGGTGTTTAGACTCAGGGTTCATGTTAGGGTGTTAGGTGCAGACTTAGAAAGTGTTTCCCCATGGGAAACAATGGGGCTGCGTTAGGAGCTGAACGCTGCTTTTTTTCAGCTCAAACTGCCCCATTGTTTCCTATGGGGTAATCGTGCACAAGCACGTTTTTCAAGCTGGCCGCTACCGTAAGCAACGCTGGTATTTAGAGTTGAAGTGGCGGTAAATTATGCTGTACACTCACTTTTTGGAGCCTAACGCAGCCCTTCAGAGAACTCTAAATACCAGCGTTATTTAAAAGGTACGGGGGGAAAAAAACACGCGTAGCTAACGCACCCCTTTGGCCGCAAAACTCTAAATCTAGGTGTTAGACTTTAGGATTTGAATACAATCACTTTATGTTTATGTTGTTGTCATCTATTTTGTATTTATTGGGTATCATGTTTCTAAAATTTCTAATGTACACCGTTGAGTTTCTCTGTGGCTACATTCATATACTTTCTGATTACTTAGAGATAGGAGAAATAGTTGTCTTCGTTTAGTCCATAACACGGGACTGAATTTAGCAGGTAGATCCATCTGCTTTCATTCTACAGCAATATTTTCTCTATATCTCCTCCTCTTATTCCCAAGATGAGTTTTTGTAATCCACAACATTGTAAACCATCAATTTTCGATTAATGGTGCTTCTAGAAATGATAAGCTACTGAGGTGACTGTTTTCTTTTTTTCTAGATCTTTGGCTGAGCTTTTTATATTACGAAGATTTTCTTACAATCTAGTCAGTAATTTACGTGACTTCATTCCTACATAGATCTTCGGGCATTTGCACTGTAGTACATAAATAACCCCTGTTGTGTTGCAGTTTATAAATGACCGTATACTATGTATTTTGTTAAATCTATCTTTAATTGATACAGTTTTTTTCAGATGTTTACAACTAATGCAAGATCCACATGCGTATGATCCACATGGTATATTTGTTTTTGACGTTGTATTCTTTTTTCTCACGTAATGGCTTGGGCTTACTAGATCTTTTAGTTTTTTAGTTTGTCTGTAGTTCACTTCAATCTTTGGTCCTATTAAATCCTTGAGGATATGGTCTGACTGTAGTATGTGCCAATGTTTTTGGACGATTTCAAGGACGTCTTGGCTCTGTGAGTTATGTGTCAACACCAATCTTGTTTTTCCATCCTGATTGCGAGATCTTGGTTTTATTAACTCTTGTCTTTTGGTATGTTTGGCTCTTCTTTTGGCTTTTTTAATATATATATTGCGGTATCCTCTCTGACTAAGTCTGTTTTCTACTTATCTTGCTCTTAATTGGTATAATTAATCTTCTGAACAATTTCTTTTAGTTCTTAAGAACTCACCTATTGGTAGGGATTTGATGGTGCTGGGTGAGTGGGCACTGGTGCTGAACAGAATTGTGTTAGTGGCTGTGACCTTTATAAATAGGTCAGTGCCTATAGTTCATCCTCTTTCTTAAATACTTTCAGATCAAGAAATTATATCTCAGTTTGACTCGTCTGATATGTTAATTTTATGTTTAAATTGTTGTTATTCAGTATTTTTAAAAAGGATTCCAATTCTTGTTTTGTGCCTTCCCATATGAACAAGATATCATCAATGTACCTTAGCCAGAGTGGGATATGTTTAGTGTATTCTTTGTTGGTATCTGTGAGGACTGTGGTTTGCTCCCACCAGCCTAAGAATAGATTTGCATAAGTGGGTGCACATGCTGTGCCCATCGCCGTCCCTCTTGTTTGCAGATAAATCTGATTATTGAATACAAAGAAGTTTTTCTTAAAGGGACACTGAACCCAAATGTTTTTTTCGTGATTCAGATAGAGCATGCAATTTTAAGCAACTTTCTAATGTACTCCTATTATCAAATTTTCTTTATTCTCTTGGTATTTTTATTTGAAAAGCAAGAATGTAAGTTTAGATGCCGGCCCTTTTTTGTGTGAACAACCTGGGTTGTTCTTGATGATTAGTGGATAAATTCACCCACCAATAAACAAGAGTTGTCCAGAGTTCTGAACCAAAAATAGCCTGGCTCCTTAGCTTAGATGCTTTCTTTTTCAAATAAAGCTAGCAAGAGAACGAAGAAAAATTGATAATAGAAGAAAATTAGAAAGTTGCTTAAAATTGCATGCTCTGTCTGAATCACAAAATACATTTTTTTTTTAGGTTCAGTGTCCCTTAAAAGTACAAATTCTAGTAACTGCATGCTAAAATTATTGTGGTTGTTATCCTCCTCTGCAAACATATCCAAATAATGTTTTACTGCTTTGAGACCTAATTCATGTCGGATGCTGGTGTACAGAGCCTCTTCATCCGCGGTCCCTAGCCAAGTAGTGGAGCCTAATTGGATACCTTGTAATTGTTGCAATGTTTCCATGGTGTCCTTTCTATATAGGATGGCATTTGGGTTAAAAATTTGCTTATTCTGATGTCAACATATTGACTCCCCTTTTCAGTCAAATTCTCATTCCCTGATACTATCGGGTGTCCTGGAGGATGTTTAGTATTTTTGTGGACCTTTGGTTTAAGATTGAATGTGGAAATTTTAGGATTTGTTACGGTCAGGAACTTTTTTCTTTTTCAGTGATGATATTATTAATTTTAGCATATGTAATTAGATCTTTATATTAAGTATGAAACTGTTGTATTGGATTGCTCCATCATTTTTTATAGCAGATTTGTTTTTTTAACTGTTTTTTTTTTTTTAAATTATTTTTATTCAGAGACAGAGAGTGTCACAATGTACAATTATACATTTAGTTCCCCCATGGTAGACCACGATACATAAGTGTGATTCGCAGATCACCAGTAACACAAAAACAGTGTTAAATGCAAGAAACATACAACTCACATGTAGAAGCCATGTTATCACAAAATATCATAGGTGCTGTTTGTCAAGACATTAAACTCATTGCTAATGAAGGGATTTTATACATGAAAAGGTCAACAAATTTGTGAATATTATGACATTTCTCAGTCCGGGGGGAAGAACCAGTGTGTCTCATTTTATTAATAACATCAAACAAAACAACAGGAACCACTATAATACTAAAAGAGCTGCAGTAACAGATTCCAAGAGTATTTCTCATGTTAGTCGTTGAAAGGTTTATAACGGCAGAGAAACAGAAAGTTATGCCCCTCCTCCTCATACACAAGTTGTGTGGCGTTGAGAGTTAAATTTAGGGTTTCTCTGCTGAAAGTGACCCCATTCAGTGCTCCTGTGAAAGGTGTGTATGTGATTAGGGTTCTCTGTGACTCACAACAGCCACTAAGCTACGGTTCTCACAGATTCAATTAAGGAGTCAGGGAGCAATTTTTAGGCTAATAGAGTATTGCTACAGCAGAGGGGGGCAAAACACCTACCCAATTATCCATCGATTGCTAGGTTATTATCTCACTTGTAAGTGTAAAGAGATGAAGACATGAGAACATAACAAAAAGCATATTATAACAGCCAACAGGGCTATAAAATTAAAACAGGTTAGAGACCTAATTATACATTTCCTATTAAGTTTCGGTATTGTATAGATTGAACCAACTACTGAGAGTTACTAGTAAGATCCTAAGAGGAACATAAAGTAGGCTAAACCACAAGTCTCTTTAATAACATCTGGAATTAGCTAGGCAAAGGAATGTCTCAATGTTGAACTCAAATAATGCAAATAGCATACAGTAAACATTTATATAGCATAAGGTGATATAATTATCTCAGGTGAGGTTAAAGGATTTCTATGAGTAGGAGGAAGATAACAGTGAATCTACACAGTGTTTAAACCTCAAGCGTAATTTTATAAGTAAAATTGTAGGTAGAGTTGCTTAGGATAGTCCCCTGTAGTTTCAATACATACTATAAGGCAGTAATGTGCAGACTTCAATGGCAGTATGTACAGTTCGGTCCAAGCAAGAGGCACTAGCCAAGGTTCAAATACACAGGGAGGAGTGTGATAAGCTAGTGAAATAAGCTATATTAATGCATTATGGTGAATAGATAATAAATGTGTTCAAACGTGTATTAGGACTATCATCACCACAAAAGTAACAATAGTATAGCATTAAAAATAACATACTAATAACAATAAACCAATAAAAACAAAAACCAGGTGTACTTGTATGGTTAAGGAAGCAGTAAGCAACCGTGAGTTCCATTCAACAAGTTCGGGGTTCAGATTTAAACCGGGAAGCGACAGGTCCCGCAACAGAAAGTTTCAGTTTGCAGATCAGCCAACTCCCGTAGCTAACCGGGCCCCTCGCTGCCTCCACCGGTGATGCCTCTTATCTGAGCAGTAGCGAGACCTGTATTTCCCAACCCACAAAGAGTTAGAACCGCAGATCGCTTCGCCTTGCCTACACCACAGCAGATGTCGTGAAGCAATAAGTGTCACACAACTTCTTCCCATTTCCAAGTTCTGCATCATGCAGTCTGCAGGAATCCTGGGTTTTATCACACCCCCTACGCTATAGAGCGTGTCGGCATTTGCAGAATGCGAGACCATCCAGCGCCCCAGTCGCACGGAGGATCGATCCGCTGTCAGCATGGTCAAACAGGAAAGAGCGGCATGTAGTGGAGCTTCTGTAGTGCAATTACTCAAAGCGGGTTGTGCACTGGGGTAGGTAGCCTCCTGCGGTACAGAGGGTATCCAAGGAGTGCAAGGTGAAGCTCTGCCATTGCAGGAGTCAAATTGCGTGTCCTCCGTCAACATACAGTTAGATGCAGAGTCATGCTTCCATTGTTGCTCACACCGCAGGTCCGTACTAGCGATTGTAGAGGTATTTGCCAGCAACGAGTCTTTGTCGGTTCTTATGGGGCAGGTCCTTTTAGTTGCCTGGACCGCTGCACGTAAATTTCCATAGCTTAGGAGTAACTTCTCGAAAACAGGCAGGAAGGTTGCAGTTATCTGTACCGCAATGTCCCATTCTCACTCCATTGCTAGTCTCCCACGTGGGTATCAACACCCTAACACCACCGGGGGCTAGAGCAGGTGACAGGCTCTGCACAGTAGTCCTGATCGGTCGGCGATGTCCGTTATAGGAATACCCGACAAGATATAACTGTGGGGTAGGCGGAATGGCAGCAAGAAATTAGTTATTATAGTGTTTTTCGCTCTCAGTGTCAGAGCTCTCATTCCCTGCTGCTGTTCGCGAAGCCCTCCCACCGGAAGTCTCTTGTTTTTTTAACTGTTTATCAACTTCTTTTAAATACATCTCAGTTGGCCATATCACTATGTTGCCACCTTTGCATATTATCACATCCTCCTATTGCTTGATCTCAGATAATGCCTTGATCTCCCCTTTTACTTAGGTTCTTAGGTGGCAATTTAATCTGTAAATTTGAAATTTCTTAGAATTAGAAAACAGACTAAGCCAGAGAGGATATAGCAATACATCTATTAAAAAAGCCAAAAGAGCCTAACATACCAAAAGACAAGAGTTAATAAAACCAAGATCTCACAATCAGGATGGAAAAACAAGATTGGTGTTGACACATAACTCACAGAGCCAAGACGTCCTTGAAATAGTCCAAAAACATTGGCACATACTACAGTGAGACCATATCCACAAGGAGTTAATAGGACCAAAGATTGAAGTAAGCTACAGATGAACTAAAAATCTAAAAGATCTAGTAAGCCCAAGCCATTACGTGAGAAAAAAAAAAACTACATCAAAAACAAATATACCATGTGGATTATACGCCTGTGGCTTTTGCATTAGTTGTAAACATCTGAAAAAAACTGTATCAATTAAAGATAGATTTAGCAAAATACATATTATATGGTCAACACAACAGGGGTTATTTATTTATGTACTACAGTGCAAATGCCCGAAGATCTATGTAGGAATGACGTCACGTAAATTACTGACTAGATTGCAAGTACATCTTCGTAATATAAAAAACGCGGCCAAAGATCTAGAAGAAAAGAAAACAGTCACCTCAGTAGCTTATCATTTCTAGAAGCACCATTAATCTAAAGTTGATGGTTTACAATGTTGTGGATTACAAAAAATCATTTTGGGAATAAGAGGAGGAGATATAGAGAAAATATTGTTGCAGAATGAAAGCAGATGGATATACCTGCTAAATTCAGTCCAGCCTCATGGACTAAACGAACACAACTATTTCTCCTATCTCTAAGTAATCAGAAAGTATATGAATATAACCACAGAGAAACTCAACAGTGTACATTAGACATTTTAGAAACATGATACCCAATAAATACAAATGACAACAACACAAACATAAAGTGACTGTATTCAAATCCTAAAGTCTAATAATGCTTAGAATACAAATCCATTATATCGTAAATAAAGACTGAAATTAAATAAATACGTAAGAATGTATCACTAGAGATGACAAGGATTTAAAAGGATTTAAAAACACACTACCTGATATTGCCCCCAACCTGATACTCTTCTACATAGAAAAATCAGACATAGTCTCCCTATATTTTAAAAAATTAGTATAATCTACCTACAAACAATATAAGACCTGTATACAAATAATGACAAGCACAGGGAGAGTCAGGTTAAAAGAAACTTGTTAACACTATAATTATAACAGTAAAACATATACGGCTAGATTTAGAGTTTTGCGGCCAAAGGGGTGCGTTATCTACGCATGTTTTTCCCCCCGCACCTTTTAAATAACGATGGTATTGAGAGTTCTCTGAAGGACTGCGTTAGGCTCCAAAAAGGGAGCGTACAGGCATATTTACCGCCACTTCAACTCTCAATACCAGCGTTGCTTGCGATAGCGGCTATCTGGAAAATCGTGCTCGTGCACGATTCCCCCATAGGAAACAATGGGGCAGTTTGGGCTGAAAAAAACCTAACACCTGCAAAAAAAGCAGCGTTCAGCTCCTAACGCAGCCCCATTGTTTCCTGTGGGGAAACACTTTCTAAGTCTGCACCTAACACCCTAACATGTACCCCGAGTCTAAACACCCCTAACCTTACACTTATTAACCCCTAATCTGCCACCCCCACTATCGCTGACCCCTGCATTATATTATTAAGCCCTAATCTGCCGCTCCGTACACCACCACAACCAACATTATAGCTATGTACCGCTAATCTGCTGCCCTTAACATCGCCGACCCCTATATTATATTTATTAACCCCTAATCTGCCGCCCCCAATGTTGCCGCTACCTACCTACACTTATTAACCCCTAATCTGACGACCGGACCTCGCCGCTACTCTAATAAAGTTATTAACCCCTAAAGCTAAGTCTAACCCTAACCCTAACACCCCCCTAACTTAAATATAATTTTATTCTAACTAAATAAATTAAATATTATTAACTAAAGTCTTCCTATTTAAAGCTAAATACTTACCTGTAAAATAAACCCTAATATAGCTACAATATAACGAATAATTATATTATATCTATTTTAGGATTTATATTTATTTTACAGGCAACTTTGTATTTATTACTAGGTACAATAGCTATTAAATACTTTTTACTATTTAATAGCTACCTAGTTAAAATAATTACCAAATTACCTGTAAAATAAATCCTAACCTAAGTTACAATTAAACCTAACACTACTCTATCAATAAATAAATTAAATCAATTAACTACAAGTACCTACAATTAAATAAACTAAACTAAATTACAAAAAAACAAACACTAAATTACAAAAAATAAAAAAAGATTACAAGAATTTTAAGCTAATTACACCTACTCTAAGCCCCCTAATAAAATAACAAAGCCCCCCAAAATAAAATAATTCCCTACCCTAATCTAAATTAAAATAGTTAACAGCTCTATTACCTTACCAGTCCTTAAAAGGGCTTTTTGTGGGACATGCCCCAAAGAAATCAGCTCTTTTGCCTGTAAAAAAAACACAATACCACCCCCCAACATTACAACCCACCACCCACATACCCCTACTCTAACCCAAACCCCCCTTAAATAAGCCTAACACTACCCCCCTGAAGATCTCCCTACCTTGAGTCGTCTTCACTCAGCCGAGCAGCGATGGACCAAAAGAAGACATCCGGAGCGGCAGAAGTCTTCATCCTATCCGGGCAGAAGAGGACATCCGGACCGGCAAACATCTTCATCCAAGCGGCATCTTCTATCTTCATCCATCTGACGAGGAGCGGCTCCATCTTCAAGACCTCCGGCGCGGAACATCCTCCATCCCCGACGACTAGACGACGAATGAAGGTTCCTTTAAATTACGTCATCCAAGATGGTGTCCCTCGAATTCCGATTGGCTGATAGGATTCTATCAGCCAATCGGAATTAAGGTAGGAAAAATCTGATTGGCTGATTCAATCAGCCAATCATATTCAAGTTCAATCGGATTGGCTGATTCAATCAGCCAATCAGATTCAAGTTCAATCGGATTGGCTGATCCAATCAGCCAATCAGATTGAGCTCACATTCTATTGGCTGTTCCGATCAGCCAATAGAATGCGAGCTCAATCTGATTAGGGGTACATAGGGATAATGTAGGTGGCGGCGGTCGGCAGATTAGGGGTTAAAATTTTTTATTATAGTAGCGGCGATGTGGGGGGACCTCGGTTTAGGGGTACATAGGTAGTTTATGGGTGTTAGTGTACTTTAGAGCACAGTAGTTAAGAGCTTTATAAACCGGCGTTAGCCCAGAAAGCTCTTATCTACTGACTTTTTTCTGTGGCTGAAGTCTTGTCGGTAGAGGGTCTAATGCTCACTTCAGCCAAGACTCTAAATACCGGCGTTAGGAAGATCCCATTGAAAAGATAGGATACGCAATTGACGTAAGGGGATCTGCGGTATGGAAAAGTCGCGGCTGGAAAGTGAGCATTAGACCCTTTCCTGGCTGACTCTAAATACCAGCGGGCGGTAAAAAGCAGCGTTAGGACCCCTTAACGCTGCTTTTGACGGCTAATGCAGAACTCTAAATCTAGGCGATTGTATATTTGGGTGCAATATATATCAGACGCAATAGTGAGTCAGTTTGAAGATGGAATGCTTATAATAGATGCACTAAGTGCACTGCACACTTAGCTTAAAGATATAGTTACACAGCTCATTACGTACCCTATTAAGAGTATTTGCACTAATGTGGATCCAATACCCCCATACTGCCTATTATTGTATGAATTAGTATTGAAACCACAATTGCAATGTTTACATTAATACCCGGTAAGGAACACAAATTTATTTTTAATCACGGAACTCACCATTAAAAATAGTTAGGATTTGTTAGAAGTTACAGTCTATATGTTACACATTCATCACAAATTTCACGATACTTAAAATATAAGTACATAATCTTTCAACATAATAAAATGTAAACAAGGTTAGTATTAACATAATGACCATTATTAAAATAAGTCCATGTAGATTTGATATTGATCTTATAAATAACGAGAATATAAGTCTTCATAAATGAGCATTCATGCAAATTAGAATGAGCAATTGCAACCATGTAGTAAAAATATATCCTATAAGGGGTCATGTAGCAAGAATGGGTAATGACATTCAGACTGTGAGTGGCTAAAGTAAGATTAATTTGGATTGGTCAAAAGGTCATAATAGGCGGAGTCAGCTGGCCCATAAAGAGTCATGGGTAAACGCCGGGCCCTCACCCTTTGAGAAAGCCAGTCAGTGGCGAAACATGTCAGGGGACAGGAGGGAATCTGTGTAGATTAATGAGCTGCTGGTAAATCTGCTTAACACAAACCAAGATTGATAATAAAATTCTAAGTGGACATGCTATGAATGTATGCACGTGCCCACTGTTAACTTATAACTAGGTGTGTTTGAATGTGTAGTGCTTTATATCTATAGATGTCCATGTTTGTAAGCAGAGGTGATTAAGCAGCTAGTCTCACGAGCAGTATTTCAATGAGAGCAGTTACGCAGGGAGCCAGCGAATGCAGCATATAACATTCTAATGATTACATTTGTCTCTTCAATGGTAGCAGTTAATATAACCGAATGTATTTAAACAGTTGGAATTTAAAGAGCCTGATTTTGATATTGCAGACAGATAAGCTTCGCAACCAATACAATAAGGTTATTACTTAACTCTGCTGTTATGAGATATTCTACCTCCATTTAGCAACATAATTATTGCACTCATGTGTATTTCACTAACGAGCAGACTTGCTTAGAACCACATTTATTTACAGGCCATGGTTTAAAATCCACAGCCTAGGTCTGTACTCTGTATTGATTTGTGTATTTTTCAAAATCCCCCTAGTTAAGCTTATTGACGATTAACACATGATTTACTTACCAGCTTTAACTCATTTGTGTTTTTTTTTTTTTTCCAAATATTTTTATTGAGGCAAATAAATACATAAACATTATTAGCAAAATTGACAAAACTTAAAGATTACAGACCTTGCAATAACGTTTACATTGATAAAATAATGTACAGTCTTGGATACATAATATTCAAAAGTTAAGTGGACAAAGATAATAACCTCATTTTTCTAATTATATAATACTTCTTTGGTAATAGTAGGTCACTCTTGGACCTTAATAAAACAGTAACATTTGATGGAGGTAAATTGATCCATAGCCACTCTTGGGCTTGGTATTATTAAAGTATATATTATAACAAAATAACAGGCGCATATGGATCAAGACTGCCCTAAACATACACATAAACTTTTGGCAGGCAAACATTGAGAGCTATAAATGAGATGCTCAGTAATAGCACATTATTTGTTCCTCCATCTAAACACTGCTGGCCATTATAATCATCTATATCAGCGTATTAGCACTAGGGTTAACTGTGAGGTTGTTATTCAGCACCTCTAAACAGGGTTTGCACACGGAGTATTATTAAAACATTTAAAACATAACGACAGAACAGGAAGTTGCTAGGTAGACCCCCTATAACCAGTTACCTTAAACAATAACCTGCAATGTGAAGCAACAAAAACGGAGAAGCTCTGGTGTTCTGCAGTGTTGTGCCCTCCAAGCAATCAAAAAATATAGGGTCATAAAATTATTTTGAAAATCGGAGTGCCAAACATAAAGTAAATTCCTGTATGTAGGGCTTATTTCTAACCAATGGTAAATTAGCTTGGGATATTGGTGCGCACTTTCAACACAGTAGGAACACAGGCATGAATGCTAAGCCATCTAAACCAGTACAGTATACAGGGCACTCATGAGAAACAAACAGTGCCTACATAGACATAACAGAATTAGTGAATTAAGAAGGGCATAGGTATAATGTACATTTCCAGATGCACAACGAATCACTCCCCATATATCATACCAGTACCGCTCAGTTTAGGCATTGGACTCAAAAACAGTCTTGATCTTAAAATGCAGACTGTCAGGTCTCCTGAGAAATCTTCTATTAGCAAGACAGCTTCGCAATGAGTCTTAGTAAGGGAATAGGGTATGGCAAGCTTTAGTGGCGATTAAAAGAGGATTGTCTTACCCCACACCGACTCTCCATAGGTGAAGTCCCATGTAAGCACCATATAGTCGCAATCTGCCAACCACGGCTCCACTTATGCTCATCAGGGAAGCTGAGAGCTTGGGGGGATCAGATCCGCGATTCAGAAGAGGCTCCGCGGGCTGGAAAAAACACAGTAACCTGACTTCCTTCCACTCGGTATGTTCAGCAGGCTCCATTGTTGTAGGGTGTGATAGATAAATACCCACAGCGACTTGTTCTTTTTTTCACAGCACTATTATCATCTGGAAGACGTTGCAGGGAAGGAAGGCTGCCTTTGATAAAATGGACCTGTAGGGGCCTCTTAGCTTCACGAAGCACGCATGGAAAAGCTAGTGCAGTCCGATTGCCCTGAGAGCCCTCTGTACTTCCTCTGACTGCCCAACACGTCTGTTCAGGCAAGTTGCTTGTTTGGCTCACGGTAGAGGCGGTAGATTCGGTGTCATCTGTCGGGAGTTGAGGTTTCTCTTTACCATTTCCTCTCGAGTTGGAATGTGAGTCACCACATTTCTCTTTTTCCAGCTCAGGGACTATAGCTGTGCTACAATCCAGCAGAGGTAGTTTGGCTGTGATCCTGTGGCGCAATAAGAGTAAGGACATGTCATGTTCCAACTCTTCAAGGTGTTCGGCAATCGCCCGTGTTATGGAAGTTTCCCATCTATCAACCACCTCCATATTAGCGGTGTCCTGTAGTGCGACCATAAGAAGTTGCAGCTTATGTCCAGTAAATAGGCGCGTGTTCAAAGTTATTACAGTGTTCTGGGAATTCTCACTGTATGTAACCTAAAGCAAGACAGCTCATACGGCTGTTATTCCTGATATATCAGGATTCAGGGAGGGTAAATGAGGAGTCAGGTTTATTGCTAGGCCTCCGCTGCGCACCTCACTTATTCCGGTCTGCCTGGCTGGAATTCAAAGTTAGAAAACATATGTGTCCATTCTCTGTATATTAAACTATAATATCCTTGTAGTTTAGAGCTTGAGTCAGATACTTGTGAAGCATTAGGCAACGGTTCCCTCAGCTCCAGAATTCAGCCTCAGTGAAAAGCAGCCATCTTGGTCGGTGTTCGGACCCGCCCCCCCCTCATTTGTGTTTTTAAGTGTGTATGTTTTACATTTTTTAATCATCTTAATAAAGGTTATATTTTAAACAGCGTATCTCTGTCACAATCTCATTGCTCTATACTTAATATAGCCTATAAGGAATGTGATAGTTTTCTCTACCCAGTACACAGCACTGCCACCACAAAATGTAGAACTCTCGTACAAAAATCTAATAGTACAATAAGAAATGTAGGTTACTGGGGAATTCCTGACTATACCACTAGTAGTGCCATTAGTGCTTTTCATATGATTAGCTAGTTTTTAGTTAGATCTAGCATAATTACACAGATATTAGGTATTCAGGCTAATAGACATTTTAGATCAGGTTATATCAAGTGTTTATTGTGTTAGAGCTAACACACAAAAGCTGGTATTATCATACTGTGAAGCCTCCATGTATTCATTCATGAGCTCTTCAGTATGACCATTGTACTGCCAATGTTTGCCTATAGAGATTATGTGGCTTTGTGCTGGATTGCATGCACATGCTAGCAATGGGTGTAGCTGACACCTGAACTCATTAATTAGTAGGAGTGTCCACAAACTTTTGTGTATATATAGTGTATATTTAAATACAAGCACCATTTTCTGACCTTAAAAAAGGTTTGAGGTTGGCTCCTCCATTTTTTTATAGTTTGTAAATTTCAAATGAATCTGCTGATCCTTCAGGGCGTTTGAGTGCATATGTGTTAGCTACATATTAGCAGTATTGTATATAGTCAATTATTGGGACCTCTGTCCTGTCATTTCTCACAAAATATCACCTATGATGTTGATTTCAAACTCCACAGTCACCTGCAGAGTAATACCTTGAGTACGCTTCTATAATGCAGAGCGATGCCCACAAACGTGATTGCCCCATACAATTAACTACTCCCACTGACCACCAAACCCTTTTCCAAACATCCCTTACTATACACATCAGCCTCTCTATCCCAAATTCAATTCTCTCAATGTTTTGGGGACTGTTCAGTGAATTAAAGGGACACTAAACCTAATTTTTTTCCTTCATGATTCAGATAGAGCATGCAATTTTAAGCAACTATCTAATATACTCATATTATCAATTTGTTTTGTTCACTTGCTATCTTTATTTGAAAAAACAAGAATGTAAGCTAAGGAGCCATCCCATTTGGGTTCAGCACCTGGGTTGCTCTTGCTGATTGGTTGCTAAATGTAGCCACCTATCAGCAAACACTATCCAGGGTCCTGTACCAAAAATGGGCTGGCTCCTTAACTTAGATTCCTGCTTTTTCAAATAAAGATATCAAGATAACAAAGAAAAATTGATAATAGGAGTAAATTAAAAGTTGCTTAAAATTGCATGCTCTATCTGAATCATTAAAGAAAAAAAATTGGGTCAAAATGGTGTTTTTTTTTTTAATTAAATGTGAGACCATGCAGAAAATTTAACAGGTAGCATTTAGGAATTTTAATTTGGATTTGAGCTGTCCTGTTGTAATATGTTTCCTTTTGTTGATTTTACTGCTGAGTCTCAAACAATTTCAGGCAGCTCGACTAACCACACTCATAAACTTGGGAATGGTATTCTGCTTATATATTTGTATTACTTTTGAAAGATGTTAGGTTAGGTGGTGTTTATTTTCACGTTTTCCTGCTTCTAAATAAAAAGCGTTCAGCTAATGGCATAGATTTAATCTGGTGTCTGCACATCTCTTTTAGGTAACTACTTCTTCTAAACAAGGATTTTGCAAGATTGTACCAGTGTTTATGATTTACTCTTTTCTATTTATTATTGCATAAATCATACAGACTCCTAAGGTTATAGATGTATTTTATTTCTCATAAGATGTGAATTTCATGCACACATAATTATTAGGATCATAGGGGTTGATATTGAGTACTTCTTTGGTACTTATTGAAGTTACTATTTTCATTGGCTGTATTTTAAAACTAGTTTTAAATGCAGGCACATCTTATGAACAAAGCAAAAATTCAGTTTTAGTTCTATTTCATTGCTTTACTAGACCGGTTCATATTTTTATTCTACCACACGGTGGCGCCATCATACTGCACAATTAAATTAGTATACAAAAATCACAAAAACTACAAAAACTGAAGATTTGACTGACTCTAAAGGAAACAATGATTCCAATTCCATAATAAAGTAGGGTTCTTCTCTATAATAATTAATGTAAGATTACATTCATAGGGAAAATAATTTTTATTATTTTATTATTGAACAACAACCATGTTCTCAATGAACCCAAGAAACTCATTAATATCAAAGCTGAATAGTTTTGGAAGTAGTTTTTAGTTTGTTTTTAGTTATAGCTATTTTAGGGGGATATCTGTGTGTGCAGGTCACTATTACTGTGCATAATTATTAGGCAACTTAACAAAAAACAAATATATACCCATTTCAATTATTTATTTTTACCAGTGAAACCAATATAACATTTCAACATTCACAAATATACATTTCTGACATTCAAAAACAAAACAAAAACAAATCAGTGACCAATATAGCCACCTTTCTTTGCAAGGACACTCAAAAGCCTGCCATCCATGGATTCTGTCAGTGTTTTGATCTGTTCACCATCAACATTGCGTGCAGCAGCAACCACAGCCTGCCAGACACTGTTCAGAGAGGTGTACTGTTTTCCCTCCTTGTAAATCTCACATTTGATGATGGACCACAGGTTCTCAATGGGGTTCAGATCAGGTGAACAAGGAGGCCATGTCATTAGATTTTCTTCTTTTATACCCTTTCTTGCCAGCCACGATGTGGAGTACTTGGACGCGTGTGATGGAGCATTGTCCTGCATGAAAATCATGTTTTTCTTGAAGGATGCAGACTTCTTCCTGTACCACTGCTTGAAGAAGGTGTCTTCCAGAAACTGGCAGTAGGACTGGGAGTTGAGCTTGACTCCATCCTCAACCCGAAAAGGCCCCACAAGCTCATCTTTGATGATACCAGCCCAAACCAGTACTCCACCTCCACCTTGCTGGTGTCTGAGTCGGACTGGAGCTCTCTGCCCTTTACCAATCCAGCCACGGGCCCATCCATCTGGCCCATCAAGACTCACTCTCATTTCATCAGTCCATAAAACCTTAGAAAAATCAGTCTTGTGATATTTCTTGGCCCAGTCTTGACGTTTCAGCTTGTGTGTCTTGTTCAGTGGTGGTCGTCTTTCAGCCTTTCTTACCTTGGCCATGTCTCTAAGTATTGCACACCTTGTGCTTTTGGGCACTCCAGTGATGTTGCAGCTCTGAAATATGGCCAAACTGGTGGCAAGTGGCATCTTGGCAGCTGCACGCTTGACTTTTCTCAGTTCATGGGCAGTTATTTTGCGCCTTGGTTTTTCCACACGCTTCTTGCGACCCTGTTGACTATTTTGAATGAAACGCTTGATTGTTCGATGATCACGCTTCAGAAGCTTTGCAATTTTAAGAATGCTGCTTCCCTCTGCAAGATATCTCACTATTTTTGACTTTTCTAAACCTGTCAAGTCCTTCTTTTGACAAATTTTGCCAAAGGAAAGGAATTTGCCTAATAATTATGCACACCTGATATAGGGTGTTGATGTCATTAGACCACACCCCTTCTCATTACAGAGATGCACATCACCTAATATGCTTAATTGGTAGTAGGCTTTCGAGCCTATACAGCTTGGAGTAAGACAACATGCATAAAGAGGATGATGCAGTCAAGATACTCATTTGCCTAATAATTCTGCACTCCCTGTACTGTCATTTTATTAATATACCATACTGTAAACTCATATTTATTATGGTCATTTATCATCTTGCTTCTATCTTATTTATTTTGTAGCTTAAGATAAGGCTTTAAAAACTTGTTTAGGGTCCACAAGTGCAGGAGTATTATTTTAAGTGCCCTGTATATTTCATGGACATTTTGCAAAAGTTATATATATATATTTATTGTGTATAAATTTAATTTAACAGCTCCCCAGCTGTCAATCATATTGATGGTGTTTGGAAGTTCGCCGCCTCTGGCCTCTTCCCCTTCATTGTAAATGTACCATTTTCCAAATTAAAACTATGGACTGCCCAAAACCCACCCAAACTCTATCCACAACCAACCCATGGCATGCATAACCCTGCGGGAGGGACAGTGGGGTATAGCTCCCAAACAGTGACAGTCCAGCAATGTGTGGGCGGTTGAGAGCTCTGCAGTTAGCCATTATGTTGTACTTTTGCATTTTATATTAGTTAAGTGCTGTGCACTTTAATTGATATTTCTGTTACCTTGTTTATGGAACTATAGCTAAAACAAAAATCACTCAAGACTGCATGTGAAGTTACATAATTTGGCGGCACATTACAAATAAATTAAAATCATAATAATAATGCTTTTACCTTTGTATTAACCCCTAAACCGCCGCACTCCCGCCTCGCAAACACTAGTTAAATTTTATTAACCCCTAATCTGCCCCCCCCCCAACGTCGCCGACACCTATCTACAATTATTAACCCCTAATCTGCCGCCCCAACGTCGCCGCTACTATATTAAATGTATTAACCCCTAAACCTAACACCTCCCTAACTTAAATTTATTTTTAATAAATCTAAATAAAATTACTATAATTAAATAAATTATTCCTATTTAAAAATAAATACTTACCTATAAAATAAACCATAAGATAGCTACAATATAACTAATAATTACATTGTAGCTATTTTAGGATTTATATTTATTTTACAGGCAAATTTGTATTTATTTTAACTAGGTACAATAGCTATTAAATAGTTAATAACTATTTAATAACTACCTAGTTAAAATAATTACAAAGTTACCTGTAAAATAAATCCTAACCTAAGTTATAAATACACCTAACACTACACTATCAATAAATTAATTAAATAAATTAACTACAATTATCTAAAATAAAATACAATTAAATAAACTAAACTATAGTACAAAAACAAACAAACAAACACTAAATTACAAAAAACAAAAAAAATATTACAATAAGTTTAATCTAATTACACCTAATCTAATCCCCCTAATAAAATAAAAAAGCCCCCCAAAATAATAAAATTCCCTATCCTAAACTAAATTACAAATAGCCCTTAAAAGGGCCTTTTGCGGGGCATTGCCCCAAAGTAATCAGCTCTTTTACCAGCCCTTAAAAGGGCTTTTTGCGGGGCATTGCCCCAAAGTAATCAGCTCTTTTACCTGTAAAAAAAAGAAATACAATACCCCCCTCAACATTACAACCCACACACCCCTACTCTAAAACCCACCCGATCCCCCCTTAAATAAACCTAACACTACCCCATTGAAGATCACCCTACCTTGAGCCGTCTTCACCCAGCCGGGCCGAACTCTTCATCCGATCCGGGCACAAGTGGTCTTCCAGCCGGGCAGAAGTCTTCCGATTGGTTGATTTAATCAGCCAATCGGATTCAAGTTCAATCAGATTGGCTGATTGGATCAGCCAATAGAATTGACCTCACATTATATTGGCTGATCCAATCTTCAATCCGATTGGCTGATAATATCAGCCAATCAGATTTTTTCCTACCTTAATTCCGATTGGCTGATAGAATCCTATCAGCCAATCAGAATTTGAGGGACACCATCTTGGATGACGTCATTTAAAGGACCAGCCATTTGTCGGGTAGTCGTCGGCCGAGAAGGATGTTCCGCGCCGGAGGTCTTCAAGATGGAGCCGCTCATCGCTGGAAGGATGAAGATAGAAGATGCCGCTTGGATGAAGACTTCTGCTGGATGGAGGACCTCTTCTGCCCCGATCGGATGAAGACTTCTGCCCGGCTGGAGGACGACTTGTGCCCGGATCGGATGAAGAGTTCGACCTGGCTGGGTGAAGACGGCTCAAGGTAGGGTGATCTTCAATGGGGTAGTGTTAGGTTTATTTAATGGGGGATCGGGTGGGTTTTAGAGTAGGGGTGTGTGGGTGGTGGGTTGTAATGTTGGAGGGGTATTGTATTTCTTTTTTTACAGGTAAAAGAGCGGATTACTTTGGGGCAATGCCCCGCAAAAGGCCCTTTTAAGGGCTATTTGTAATTTAGTTTAGGATAGGGAATTTTATTATTTTGGGTTTTTTTTTATTTTATTAGGGGGATTAGATTTGGTGTAATTAGATTAAACTTTTTGTAATTTTTTTTTATTTTTTGTAATTTAGTGTTTTTTTTTGTACTATAGTTTAGTTTATTTAATTGTATTTTATTTTAGATAATTGTAGTTAATTTATTTAATTAATTTATTGATAGTGTAGTGTTAGGTGTATTTGTAACTTTGGTTAGGATTTATTTTACAGGTAATTTTGTAATTATTTTAACTAGGTAGTTATTAAATAGTTATTAACTATTTAATAGCTATTGTACCTAGTTAAAATAAATACAAAGTTGCCTGTAAAATAAATATAAATCCTAAAATAGCTACAATGTAATTATTAGTTATAATGTAGCTATCTTATGGTATATTTAAAAGGTAAGTATTTATTTTTAAATAGGAATAATTTATTTTATTTAATTATAGTAATTTTATTTAGATTTATTAAAAATAGATTTAAGTTAGGGGGGTGTTAGGGTTAGACTTAGGGTTAGGGGTTAATACATTTAATATAGTAGCGGCGACATTGGGGGTGGCAGATTAGGGGTTAATAATTATAGGTAGGTGGCGGCGACGTTGGGGGGGCAGATTAGGGGTTACTAAAATGTAACTAGTGTTTGCGAGGCGGGAGTGCGCCGGTTTAGGGGTAAATACATTTATTATAGTGGCGGTGATGTCCGGTCGGCAGATTAGGGGTTAATAATTGTAGTTAGGTGGTGGCGACGTTGGGGGCGGCAGATTAGGGGTTAATAAATATAATGTAGGTGTCGGCGATGTTAGGGGCAGCAGATTAGGGGTTCATAGGTATAATGTAGGTGGCGGCGATGTCTAGTCGGCAGATTAGGGGTTAAATAATTTTATTATAGTGTTTGCGATGTGGGGGGGCCTCGGTTTAGGGGTTCATAGGTAGTTTATGGGTGTTAGTGTACTTTTTAGCACTGTAGTTAAGAGCTTTATGTTCCGGCGTTAGCCCATAAAACTCTTAACTACTGACTTTTATATGCGGTAGGAGTCTTGGAGGTAGAGGCTGTACCGCTCACTTCTTCCAAGACTTGTAATACCAGCGTTAGGAAAATCCCATTAAAAGTATAGGATACGCAATTGACGTAAGGGGATTTGCGGTATGGAAAAGTCGCGGAATAAAAGTGAGCGGTACATCTGTACCTGCCAGACTCGTAATACCAGCTGGCGTTAAAAAGCAGCGTTGGGACCCCTTAACGCTGCTTTTTAAAGCTAACGCCGAACTCGTAATCTAGCCGATAGTCTTTTATTGTGCATTTGTGTATTATACAATTATTCTATATTTATTGGTCCTTTTAAGTTTTAACGTTAAATATATTTAGGTCGAAGCCTGGAGGTCTTACAGATAATGCTTCTCCAAACCTAAGAAAAGTCTTTATTACCCATGCTTTCATATAGATCACTTGTATGAACCACAAATCAAGACTCAGATGATGTAATGAAAACAAAATGTAAAATTACTGAAATGCTTTTCTTCTTATATGAAGTAACATCAAATTAAATTCTTCTCACATACACCTCTTCTTATCAGTCTCAGTAACTCACCCCCCCAACTACGTTTTAGACTTTATGAACTAAAGCCAACAGAAAGAAAAAAGAGGATGTGTCTAAATATCTCTGGAACGAGAGGGCTTCCAAAATTTCTGGGAAATTGTTACCTATACTATGGGCATATACATGTACCAACCAATGAAACAAATTGTCAAATCAATTAAAAAAATGTTATGTTTTTTTTTAGTGGTCTTTTATCTGACTGTATAATTAATCTATCTCTAAATTATATATAGATATTCTGTATACATACACATATATACAGGCTGCTAATATACTTTGTAAAAAGATTTATATATATTTTGTAAAATTTTACAAAATGCTGAAACTTAAAGGGACACAAAACCCACATTTTTTCTTTCATGATTCAGATAGAGTATGCAATTTTAAACAACTTTCTAATTTACTTCTATTGCCTAATTTGCTTCTATCTCTTGATATTCTTTGCTGAAAAGCATATCTAGATAGGCTCAGTAGCTGTTGATTGGGTGCTGCACATAGATCCCTCGTGTGATTGGCTTACACATGTGCATTACTATTTCTTCAACAAAGTATATCTAAAGAATGAAGCAAATTAGATAATAGAAGTAAATTGGAATGTTGTTTAAAATTGTATTCTCTACCTGAAGCATGAAAGAAAAAAAATTGGGTTTAGTGTCCCTTTAAAGAGATGCAGAACACCATTTAATAAAATATAAAAAATGTAACAGCTGATGCCTTAATTTATAATATTCACTAAAACTGACATCTTTATCTCATTTTTCTTATTAGAAATACTGCATGAATTTCAAACGAATGCTTGCTATGTTTGCAATGAGTTGTAAGTCCTGTCTCTTTTGTTTAGATGGCAAGTTTGGAGCCTACATGCAAGTGCACATACAGAACGATGGCCCAGTGACTATAGAATTGGAACCACCAGCTTCTAGCACTGACCCAAAGCATGTAAGTCAGTCTTTGTTTTAAAAGAATACGTATTTATATTTTGTGTTATTACAGTCTTCTGTGCAGTGATTCTGCCAGTATCAAATGCAACTACTCAGGTTTGTGAAGTTAGCAAAAAGACAAACAGCAGGATTTGTTAAAGAATGCACGAGTTCATAACAATTGGTAGTGTAATTTGACCAGACTGCACATCAGACAAGCTGCCATTCACTGAATTTAATAAACACGAGATCTTTTTTTTTGTATTTGTATAGAAGCAAACATTGCTGTATCAGTAGTATATTTATTTTACCATATTGGTGTTGTCTAGCTAGTTTATAGTTCAATTTTTTTTTCATTTTACACTAAAAGGGACATAATGTTGCAATTATAAAATGCTTTAATACGATAGGGGATTGGTTTTCAAGCCTGTCTTCATGACTCCCTAACAGGCCACATTATGAGGATATCTGAACTGGAGCACAGGTGAAATTATCAGATGATTAGTAAACATGGTTATTTTACCTGCTCTCTTCCAATTTAATCCTGAAAACCTGGCCTGTTGGGGAGGCTTGAAAACCAGTGCAATAGGGCATTTTCCTATTGCACTATTGTATATTACTAAAAAGTATGCACTCTGAGCCCAGACTAGTGGGCAGTTATTGAGGTACAAGTTTTTTTTTAAAATATAACTTTTATTCACTTGTAAACTTAAAATAAGGGTAACACACAATTAAAATCGACACAGACACTCCCTGGTGTGATATAGAACTATATATATCACGTTGGGGAATTAATATTATATCAACGCCTCTCTGTAAATTTGTATATAATTCCCCAAGCTTACTTATACTAGCATATACTTTAGTATATTATGAATTATTGTTATGATGAACAATTTGCTTGTCACCGTAATATATTTTCTTCTCGGTGTTCAAATATACAGTTAGATTCGCTCTAGTCTGTGTTTGAATACAGCTTGTTCTGCACTGAGTTTAGGTCTATACTTACCATGCCCACACTGGTATTGTGTGGATACGTGTTATAATTTAGTATTATAGGTACTCGTCTGTTTATATTATATAGCAGTATAAATGGCTACTAAGTAACCTAGAGCAACCATAATTGTCTTTATAATTAGATGTGTTATATTATTTAATCTACACACAGTACTGAATAGTGAAATTGCTGTTGCTATGTACTATTCAAATGTTTGTAACAGTAACTAGCATAGTTCTTACTTATAACATTCCTATATATTAATTCACTAGTATATTATTTGAATTCCTCTGTGGATTATGCTTTAATCTTTATATACTCATTTAAGAGACAGACAAGTGATAAAGTATTTAAACATGACTATAGCCAAAATTGAGGCTGCTAGTCTTCCTGTGTGCTCAGCAATATATATCAGCTGACAACCGTATTTATAAGGGCAAAGTCTATTATCCACATGTTTGATTTTGAATTTGCCATAAAAATATATCATAAAATGGGAAGCTATAAGTAACCTCTCTGTGTGCTGAATGCGGCTTTCACTTATATAGAGTAGAATCAAATATCCTCTACGTTACTCGACCCAAATTACTATTATATTGTTATTGTATCAAGCAATTCAATGTGAATCAAATGTATCTATTCAAGACACTAGGTCACTCTGTAGCATATAGAAAAAGATCTGTTAGTTAGTTATGGAGATGTCTGTAATACTCTGTGACTCAGGCTAAGTCTGGCACAACCCAGACATTACAACATATTAACTGTGAAGAGCGAAAGTTATAATTCGAGCTATGTCACACTGGGTAGGTGTCTGGCATTTAAAAATAGGAGCGCCCAAACGCTCACGATAGTTCCCTAACTAGTTTCGCCCATCCGGGCTTTGACAAAGCCCGGATGGGCGAAACTAGTTAGGGGACTATTGTGAGCGTTTGTGCTTGGGGTTGAAGAAAATGATACCGTCGTTGCTCCCTATCTACAGTGTGGGACACTACTAGCGTGTTGGGGTTGAGAAACATTTCGAATGGATAAGTGACTTTATACACGAGCACTATTTGCATATACAGGGAGTGCAGAATTATTAGGCAAATGAGTATTTTGACCACATCATCCTCTTTATGCATGTTGTCTTACTCCAAGCTGTATAGGCTCAAAAGCCTACTACCAATTAAGCATATTAGGTGATGTGCATCTCTGTAATGAGAAGGGGTGTGGTCTAATGACATCAACACCCTATATCAGGTGTGCATAATTATTAGGCAACTTCCTTTCCTTTGGCAAAATGGGTCAAAAGAAGGACTTGACAGGCTCAGAAAAGTCAAAAATAGTGAGATATGCAGCACTCTTAAAATTGCAAAGCTTCTGAAGCGTGATCATCGAACAATCAAGCGTTTCATTCAAAATAGTCAACAGGGTCGCAAGAAGCGTGTGGAAAAACCAAGGCGCAAAATAACTGCCCATGAACTGAGAAAAGTCAAGCGTGCAGCTGCCAAGATGCCACTTGCCACCAGTTTGGCCATATTTCAGAGCTGCAACATCACTGGAGTGCCCAAAAGCACAAGGTGTGCAATACTCAAAGACATGGCCAAGGTAAGAAAGGCTGAAAGACGACCACCACTGAACAAGACACACAAGCTGAAACGTCAAGACTGGGCCAAGAAATATCTCAAGACTGATTTTTCTAAGGTTTTATGGACTGATGAAATGAGAGTGAGTCTTGATGGGCCAGATGGATGGGCCCGTGGCTGGATTGGTAAAGGGCAGAGAGCTCCAGTCCGACTCAGACGCCAGCAAGGTGGAGGTGGAGTACTGGTTTGGGCTGGTATCATCAAAGATGAGCTTGTGGGGCCTTTTCGGGTTGAGGATGGAGTCAAGCTCAACTCCCAGTCCTACTGCCAGTTTCTGGAAGACACCTTCTTCAAGCAGTGGTACAGGAAGAAGTCTGCATCCTTCAAGAAAAACATGATTTTCATGCAGGACAATGCTCCATCACACGCGTCCAAGTACTCCACAGCGTGGCTGGCAAGGAAGGGTATAAAAGAAGAAAATCTAATGAAATGGCCTCCTTGTTCACCTGATCTGAACCCCATTGAGAACCTGTGGTCCATCATCAAATGTGAGATTTACAAGGAGGGAAAACAGTACACCTCTCTGAACAGTGTCTGGGAGGCTGTGGTTGCTGCTGCACGCAATGTTGATGGTGAACAGATCAAAACACTGACAGAATCCATGGATGGCAGGCTTTTGAGTGTCCTTGCAAAGAAAGGTGGCTATATTGGTCACTGATTTGTTTTTGTTTTGTTTTTGAATGTCAGAAATGTATATTTGTGAATGTTGAGATGTTATATTGGTTTCACTGGTAAAAATAAATAATTGAAATGGGTATATATTTGTTTTTTGTTAAGTTGCCTAATAATTATGCACAGTAATAGTCACCTGCACACACAGATATCCCCCTAAAATAGCTATAACTACAAACAAACTAAAAACTACTTCCAAAACTATTCAGCTTTGATATTAATGAGTTTTTTGGGTTCATTGAGAACATGGTTGTTGTTCAATAATAAAATTAATCCTCAAAAATACAACTTGCCTAATAATTCTGCACTCCCTGTATGTTATATTTCTCCAACATTGGTGTGTCCGGTCCACGGCGTCATCCTTACTTGTGGGATATCTCTTCCCCAACAGGAAATGGCAAAGAGTCCCAGCAAAGCTGGCCATATAGTCCCTCCTAGGCTCCGCCCACCCCAGTCATTCTCTTTGCCGTTGCACAGGCAACATCTCCACGGAGATGGTTAAGAGTTTTTTGGTGTTTAAATGTAGTTTTTATTCTTCTATCAAGTGTTTGTTATTTTAAAATAGTGCTGGTATGTACTATTTACTCTGAAACAGAAAAGGATGAAGATTTCTGTTTGTGAGAGGAAGATGATTTTAGCAGACAGTAACTAAAATCGATTTCTGTTTCCACATAGGACTGTTGAGATGAAGTAACTTCAGTTGGGGGAAACAGTTAGCAGACTTTTCTGCTTAAGGTATGACTAGCCATATTTCTAACAAGACCATGTAATGCTGGAAGGCTGTCATTTCCCCTCATGGGGACCGGTAAGCCATTTTCTTAGTCAAACAAACAGAATAAAGGGCTTAATATGGGCTAAAAAACTGGTAGACATTTTTTATGGGCTAAATCGATTGCTTTATTTGGGCATTTTATTCATATTTATGCTGTCAATTTGCATTTATAAACTTGGGGAACGTTTATTAAACGGCAGGCACTATGTTAGACACCTTTTCCAGTCAGGGGGCCTTCCTAGTTGTAGACTGAGCCTCATTTTCGCGCCATTACTGCGCAGTTGTTTTTTGAGAGCAGGGCATGCAGATGCATGTGTGAGGATCTGAAATTTGCTGGAAAAGCTTCTAGAAGGCGTCAATTGGTATCGTATTCCCCTTTGGGCTTGGTTGGGTCTCAGCAAAGGCTATAGCTGGGACTGTATAGGGGTTAAATTTGTAAACGGCTCCGGTTCCGTTATTTTAAGGGTTAAAGCTCTGAAATTTGGTGTGCAATACTCTTAATGCTTTAAGACACTGTGGTGAAATTTTGGTAATTTTTGAACAATTCCTTCATACTTTTTCACATATTCAGTAATAAAGTGTTTTCTGTTTAAAATTTAAAGAGACAGTAACGGTTTTGTTTTAAAACGTTTTTTGTGCTTTGTTGATAAGTTTAAGCCTGTTTAACATGTCTGTGCCTTCGGATAAGCTATGTTCTATATGTATGAAAGCCAATGTGTCTCCCCATTTAAATTTATGTGATAATTGTGCCATAGCGTCCAAACAAAGTAAGGACATTACTGCCACAGATAATGAAATTGCCCAAGATGATTCCTCAGATGAGGGGAGTAAACATGATACTACATCATCTCCTACTGTGTCTACACCAGTTTTGCCCACACAGGAGGCGCCTAGTACATCTAGTGCGCCAATGCTTATTACCATGCAACAATTAACGGCTGTAATGGATAACTCCATAGCAAATATTTTATCCAAAATGCCTACTTATCAGAGAAAGCGCGATTGCTCTGTTTTAAACACTGAAGAGCAGGAGGGCGCTGATGATAATTGTTCTGTCATACCCTCACACCAATCTGAAGGGGCCATGAGGGAGGTTTTGTCAGATGGGGAAATTTCAGATTCAGGAAAAATTTCTCAACAAGCTGAACCTGATGTTGTGACATTTAAATTTAAATTAGAACATCTCCGCGCACTGCTTAAGGAGGTGTTATCTACTCTGGATGATTGTGACAACTTGGTCATTCCAGAGAAATTATGCAAGATGGACAAGTTCCTAGAGGTTCCGGTGCACCCCAACGCTTTTCCTATACCCAAGCGGGTGGCGGACATAGTAAATAAGGAGTGAGAAAAGCCCGGCATACCTTTTGTTCCCCCCCCTATATTTAAGAAATTATTTCCTATGGTCGACCCCAGAAAGGACTTATGGCAGACAGTCCCTAAGGTCGAGGGGGCAGTTTCTACTCTAAATAAACGCACTACTATTCCTATCGAAGATAGTTGTGCTTTCAAAGATCCTATGGATAAAAAATTGGAGGGTTTGCTTAAAAAGATTTTTGTACAGCAAGGTTACCTTCTACAACCCATTTTGTGCATTGTTCCTGTCACTACAGCAGCGTGGTTCTGGTTCGAGGAACTAGAAAACTCGCTTAGTAGAGAGACTCCATATGAGGAGGTTATGGACAGAGTTCACGCACTTAAGTTGGCTAACTCTTTTATTTTAGATGCCGCTTTGCAATTAGCTAGATTAGCGGCGAAAAATTCAGGGTTTGCTATCGTGGCGCGCAGAGCGCTTTGGCTAAAGTCTTGGTCAGCGGATGTGTCATCCAAGACAAAATTGCTTAACATCCCTTTCAAAGGTAAAACTCTATTTGGACCAGAATTGAAAGAGATTATTTCAGACATCACTGGGGGAAAGGGCCACGCCCTTCCACAAGATAGGCCTTTCAAGGCCAAAAATAAGTCTAATTTTCGTTCCTTTCGCAATTTCAGGAACAGACCGGCCTCTAATTCTGCATCCTCTAAGCAAGAGGGTAATGCCTCACAACCCAAACCAGCCTGGAAACCGATGCAAGGCTGGAACAAGGGTAAGCAGGCCAAGAAGCCTGCCGCTGCTAACAAAACAGCATGAAGGAGTAGCCCCCGATCCGGGACCGGATCTAGTGGGGGGCAGACTCTCTCTCTTTTCTCAGGCTTGGGCAAGAGATGTTCAGGATCCCTGGGCGCTAGAAATAGTTTCTCAGGGTTATCTCCTGGAATTCAGGGAACTACCCCCAAGGGGAAGGTTCCACATGTCTCACTTATCCTCAAACCAAATAAAGAGACAGGCGTTCTTACATTGTGTAGAAGACCTGTTAAAGATGGGAGTGATACACCCAGTTCCAATAAAGGAACAAGGAATGGGATTTTATTCCAATCTGTTCGTAGTTCCCAAAAAAGAGGGAACTTTCAGACCAATTTTGGATTTGAAGATCCTAAACAAATTTCTCAGGGTACCATCGTTCAAGATGGAAACCATTCGAACGATTCTACCCACTATCCAGGAAAGTCAATTTATGACTACCGTGGATCTAAAGGATGCGTACCTACATATTCCTATCCACAAAGAACATCATCAGTTCCTAAGGTTCGCTTTTCTGGACAAGCATTACCAATTTGTGGCCCTCCCATTCGGGTTAGCCACTGCTCCAAGGATTTTCACAAAGGTACTAGGGTCCCTTCTAGCGGTTCTAAGACCGAGGGGCATTGCAGTAGTACCTTACTTGGACGACATTCTAATACAAGCGTCGTCCCTGTCAAAAGCAAAGGCTCATACAGACATCGTTCTGGCCTTTCTCAGATCACACGGATGGAAGGTGAACATAGAAAAAAGTTCTCTGTCTCCGTCGACAAGAGTTCCCTTCTTGGGAACAATAATAGATTCCTTAGAAATGAGGATTTTTCTGACAGAGGTCAGAAAGTCAAAACTTCTAAGCACTTGTCAAGTTCTTCATTCTGTTCCTCGTCCTTCCATAGCGCAGTGCATGGAAGTAGTAGGGTTGATGGTTGCAGCAATGGACATAGTTCCTTTTGCACAAATTCATCTAAGACCATTACAACTGTGCATGCTCAAACAGTGGAATTGGGACTATACAGACTTGTCTCCAATGATTCAAGTAGATCAGAAGACCAGAGATTCACTCCGTTGGTGGCTGACCCTGGACCATCTGTCCCAGGGAATGAGCTTCCGCAGACCAGAGTGGGTCATTGTCACGACCGACGCCAGTCTAGTGGGCTGGGGCGCGGTCTGGGAATCCCTGAAAGCTCAGGGTCTATGGTTTCGGGAAGAGTCTCTTCTCCCGATAAACATTCTGGAACTGAGAGCGATATTCAATGCTCTCAGGGCTTGGCCTCAACTAGCAAAGGCCAGATTCATAAGGTTCCAATCAGACAACATGACGACCGTTGCGTATATCAATCATCAGGGGGGAACAAGGAGTTCCCTGGCGATGAAAGAAGTGACCAAAATAATTCAATGGGCGGAGGATCACTCCTGCCACCTATCTGCGATCCACATTCCAGGTGTGGAAAACTGGGAAGCGGATTATTTGAGTCGTCAGACATTCCATCCGGGAGAGTGGGAACTCCACCCGGAGATCTTTGCCCAGTTGACGCAACTATGGGGCATTCCAGATATGGATCTGATGGCGTCTCGTCAGAACTTCAAGGTTCCTTGCTACGGGTCCAGATCCAGGGATCCCAAGGCGACTCTAGTCGATGCACTAGTAGCGCCTTGGACCTTCAACCTAGCTTATGTGTTTCCACCGTTTCCTCTCATTCCCAGGCTGGTAGCCAGGTTCAAACAGGAGAGGGCCTTCTTGTTCAGGGTCCATTCGAACATCCAAATCTGGTCTCCCTCCAGCTGACGGCTTGGAGATTGAACACTTGATTCTATCAAAGCGTGGGTTTTCAGATTCTGTGATGGATACTCTGGTTCAGGCCAGAAAACCGGTAACTAGAAAGATTTACCATAAAATATGGAAAAGATATATCTGTTGGTGTGAATCCAAAGGATTCCCATGGAATAAGATAAAAATTCCTAAGATTCTCTCCTTTCTACAAGAAGGTTTGGAGAAAGGATTATCTGCAAGTTCTCTAAAGGGACAGATCTCTGCTTTATCTGTCTTACTACACAAAAGACTGGCAGCTGTGCCAGATGTTCAAGCATTTGTTCAGGCTCTGGTTAGGATCAAGCCTGTTTACAGGGCTGTGGCTTCCACATGGGCCTTCAAGAACGAGGCTTCTGTTGACCAGATATGTAAGGCAGCGACTTGGTCTTCACTGCACACTTTTGCCAAATTTTACAAATTTGATACTTTTGCTTCTTCTGAGGCTATTTTTGGGAGAAAGGTTTTGCAAGCTGTGGTGCCTTCCGTTTAGGTAACCTGATTTGCTCCCTCCCTTCATCCGTGTCCTAAAGCTTTGGTATTGGTTCCCACAAGTAAGGATGACGCCGTGGACCGGACACACCAATGTTGGAGAAAACAGAATTTATGCTTACCTGATAAATTACTTTCTCCAACGGTGTGTCCGGTCCACTGCCCGCCCTGGTTTTTTAATCAGGTCTGATGAATTATTTTCTCTAACTACAGTCATCACGGTACCATATGGTTTCTCCTATATATATTTCCTCCTGTCCGTCGGTCGAATGACTGGGGTGGGCGGAGCCTAGGAGGGACTATATGGCCAGCTTTGCTGGGACTCTTTGCCATTTCCTGTTGGGGAAGAGATATCCCACAAGTAAGGATGACGCCGTGGACCGGACACACCGTTGGAGAAAGTAATTTATCAGGTAAGCATAAATTCTGTTATTTGATGGTATTCAGATTGATCTTTGCATGTGTGTTTAGCAAAGAAGAATATAATTATTAATTCACCTATTGAGTGATATAGGAGATAGTTTTGATATACTTATCTTACCACATTTGTATGTTTATTTAATAGTAGCATACTTACCACTAGCAGGCGCATCCAATTTTAATTATTTTATATTTTGTTACACTGTATTCAAACACAGACTAGAGCGAATCTAACTGTATATTTGAACACCGAGAAGAAAATATATTACGGTGACAAGCAAATTGTTCATCATAACAATAATTCATAATATACTAAAGTATATGCCAGTATAAGTAAGCTTGGGGAATTATATACAAATTTACAGTGAGGCGTTGATATAATATTAATTCCCCAACGTGATATATATATAGTTCTATATCACACCAGGGAGTGTCTGTGTCGATTTTAATTGTGTGTTACCCTTATTTTAAGTTTACAAAAGAATAAAAGTTATATTTAAAAAAACCTTGTACCTCAATAACTGCCCACTAGTCTGGGCTCAGAGTGCTTTATGTGCATACTTTTTAGTAGATATTCGCAAGTCTTTATCAACATTCTACTTTGTGTTCAATTTATATTTTATGCACTAGCAACATTCCCTTTGGTTAATACAGGTGATAAGTTGATATACTACATAATATTTCACTATAAAGAATAAAGGGAAAAGCCCTTGTAGTGCCATTGTTCTTGTGTTGTAATATAATATTCCAACAAAGGGTTTAAACAAATTGTTAAAGTGATGGTAAACCTTCCAGTTTTTATAATCAGATCCTGAATGTTAGTGATATTTTAACTGATAACTTCTGATGAAGTTGCGCTGTCATTTACTTTTTATTTTAGTCGTGCTATAGGGGTAGAGCACCTGTTGGAGAATAGTTCAAACCGTTAGCTCACAAAAAATATTACTTTTGAAGTGGGTGGCGTGCGGTATAAAATTACAGGGCATCTTCATTAGTGATCAAATAAAGTCCATCTAAAATATCACTAACATTTAGATTATAAAAAGTAAAAAGTATAAAGTTTATCATCACTTTAAAGTCTGCTCTAGAGTAACAATGCAATTCTGCAGATTAGCTTGATGAGGACCAGTTTGCCAAGAAGAAGTGGTATATGTGCTTATCCTCCAATCACTTGCAGTGCTAAGGAGTTGAAGTGCTTTGCTGGTCTGGAGTGTACTTAAAGGGACAGTCTAGTCAAAATTTAACTTTCACGATTCAGATAGGGAATGCAATTTTAAACAACTTTCCTATTCACTTTTATCATCAAATTTGCTTTGTTCTCTTGGTATTCTTTGTTGAAAGCTAAACCTAGGTAGACTCATATGCTAATTTCTAAGACCGTGAAAGCCGCCCCTTATTTTAATGCATTTGACAGTTTTTCACAGCTAGAGGGCGTAAGTTCATGTGTGCCACACAGATAACATTGTGACCACGCCCGTGGATTTACAAGTGAGAGGGCACTGATTGGCTAAATGCATGTCTGTCAAAAGAACTGAAATAAGGGGGCAGTCTGCAAAGGCTTAGATACAAGGTAATCACGCAGGTAAAAAGTATATTTCTTTCATGTAATTAGCAAGAGTCCATGAGCTAGTGACGTATGGGATATACATTCCTACCAGGAGGGGCAAAGTTTCCCAAACCTTAAAATGCCTATAAATATACCCCTCACCACACCCACAAATCAGTTTTACAAACTTTGCCTCCTATGGAGGTGGTGAAATAAGTTTGTGCTAGATTCTACGTTGATATGCGCTCCGCAGCAGGTTGGAGCCCGGTTTTCCTCTCAGCGTGCAGTGAATGTCAGAGGGATGTGAGGAGAGTATTGCCTATTTGAATACAATGATCTCCTTCTACGGGGTCTATTTCATAGGTTCTCTGTTATCGGTCGTAGAGATTCATCTCTTACCTCCCTTTTCAGATCGACGATATACTCTTATATATACCATTACCTCTGCTGATTCTCGTTTCAGTACTGGTTTGGCTATCTGCTATATGTAGATGAGTGTCCTGGGGTAAGTAAGTCTTATTTTCTGTGACACTCTAAGCTATGGTTGGGCACTTTTTTTTATAAAGTTCTAAATATATGTATTCAAACATTTATTTGCCTTGACTCAGGATGTTCAACATTCCTTATTTTCAGACAGTCAGTTTCATATTTGGGATAATGCATTTGAATCAATCATTTTTTCTTACCTTAAAAAATATGACTTTTTCCCTGTGGGCTGTTAGGCTCGGGGGGGCTGAAAATGCTTCATTTTATTGCGTCATTCTTGGCGCAGACTTTTTTGGCGCAAAATTTTTTTCTGTTTCCGGCGTCATACGTGTCGCCGGAAGTTGCGTCATTTTTTGACGTTCTTTTGCGTCAAAAGTGTCGGTGTTCCGGATGTGGCGTCATTTTTGGCGCCAAAAGCATTTAGGCGCCAAATAATGTGGGCGTCTTATTTGGCGCTAAAAAAATATGGGCGTCACTTTTGTCTCCACATTATTTAAGTCTCATTATTTATTGCTTCTGGTTGCTAGAAGCTTGTTCACTGGCATTTTTTTCCCATTCCTGAAACTGTCATTTAAGGAATTTGATCAATTTTGCTTTATATGTTGTTTTTTCTATTACATATCGCAAGATGTTCCACGTTGCAACTGAGTCAGAAGATACTTCAGGAAAATCGCTGCCCGGTGCTGGAGCTACCAAAGCTAAGTGTATCACTTTTGGTATCTGTTCCTTCAGCTGTTGTTTGTATTAAATGTTATGACAAACTTGTTAATGCAGATAAAATTTCCTTTAGTACTGTTACATTACCTGTTGCTGTTCCGTCAACATCTAATACTCAGAGTGTTCCTGATAACATAAGAGATTTTGTTTCTAAATCCATTAAGAAGGCTATGTCTGTTATTTCTCCTTCTAGTATACATAAAAGTCTTTTAAAACTTCTCTTTTTTCAGATGAATTTTTAAATGAACATCATCATTCTGATACTGATAATGGTTCTTCTGGTTCAGAGGTTTCTGTCTCAGAGGTTGATGCTGATAAATCTTTGTATTTGTTCAAGATGGAATTTATTCGTTCTTTATTTAAAGAAGTATTAATTGCATTAGAAATAGAGGATTCTGGTCCTCTTGATACTAAAACTAAACGTTTAAATAAGGTTTTTAAATCTCCTGTAGTTATTCCAGAAGTGTTTCCTGTCCCTGATGCTATTTCTGAAGTAATTTCCAGGGAATGAAATAATTTGGGTAATTCATTTACTCCTTTTAAAACGTTTTAAGCAATTATATCCTGTGCCATCTGACAGATTAGAGTTTGGGACAAAATCCCTTAGGTTAATGGGGCTGTCTCTACTCCTGCTATATTTTTAGCGGATGTTGCTGCAGCTTCAACTTTTTGGTTAGAAGCTTTAGCGCAACAAGTAACAGATCATAATTCTCATAGCATTATTATTCTATAACACGCTAATTATTTTATTTGTGATGCCATCTTTGATATCATTAGAATTGATGTCAGGTATATGTCTCTAACTATTTTAGCTAGAAGAGCTTTATGGCTTAAAACTTGGAATGCTGATATGTCTTCTAAGTCAACTTTGCTATCCCTTTCTTTCCAGGGTAATAAATTATTCGGTTCTCAGTTGGATTCTTTTATCTCAACTGTTACTGGAAGGAAGGGAACTTTTTTACCACAGGATAAAAAATCTGAGGTAAATTTAGGTCTAATAATCGTTTTCGTTCCTTTCATCACAACAAGGAACAAAAGCCTGATCCTTCATCCTCAGGAGCGGTATCAGTTTGGAAACCATCTTCACTTTGGGATATATCCAAGCCTTATAGAAACCCAAAGCCAGCTCCTAAGTCCCCATGAAGGTGCGGCCCTCATTCCAGCTCAGCTGGTATGGGGCAGTTTACGTTCTTTTCAAAGAAATTTGGATCAATTCCGTTCACAATCTCTGGTTTCAGAACATTGTTTCAGAAGGGTACAGAATTGGCTTCAAGTTAAGGCCTCCTGCAAAGAGATTTTTTTCTTTCCCGTGTCCCAGTAAACCCAGCAAGGCTCAAGCATTTCTGAAATGTGTTTCAGATCTAGAGTTGGCTGGAGTAATTATGCCAGTTCCAGTTCTGGAACAGGGGCTGGGGTTTTATTCTATCTCTTCATTGTACCAAAGAAGGTCAATTCCTTCAGACCAGTTCCGGATCTATCAATATTGAATCGTTATGTAAGGATATCAACATTCAAGATAGTAACTGTAAGGACTATCCTGCCTTTTGTTCTGCAAGGGCATTATATGTCTACAATAGATTTACATGATGCATATCTGCATATTCCGATTCATCCAGATCACTTTCAGTTTCTGAGATTCTCTTTTTTATACAAGCGTTACCAGTTTTGTGGCTCTACCGTTTGGCCTAGCATCAGCTCCAAGAATTTTTACAAAGGTTCTCAATGCCCTTCTGTCTGTATTCAGAGAACAGGGTATTGGTATTTCCTTATTTGGACGATATCTTGGTACTTGCTCAGTCTTCACATTTAACAGAATCTCATACGAATCGACTTGTGTTGTTTCTTCAAGATCATGGTTGGAGGATCAATTTACCAAAAAGTTCATTGATTCCTCAGACAAGGGTAATCTTTTTAGGTTTCCAGATAGATTCAGTGTCTATGACTCTGTCTTTGTCAGACAAGAGAAGTCTAACATTGATATCAGCTTGTCAAAACCTTCAGTCACAATCATTCCCTTTGGTAGCCTTATGCATGGAAATTTTAGGTCTTATGACTGCTGCATCGGACGCGATCTCCTTTGCTCATTTTCACATGCGACCTTTTCAGCTCTGTATGCTGAACCAATGGTGCAGGGATTACACAAAGATATCTCAATTAATATCTTTAAAACCGATTGTACGACACTCTCTGACGTGGTGGACAGATCACCATTGTTTAGTTCAGGGGGCTTCTTTTGTTCTTCCGACCTGGACTGTAATTTCAACAGATGCAAGTCTTACAGGTTGGGGAGCTGTGTGGGGGTCTCTGACGGCACAAGGGGTTTTGGGAATCTCAGGAGGTGAGATTACCGATCAATATTTTGGAACTCCGTGCAATTTTCAGAGCTCTTCAGTCTTGGCCTTTTCTGAAGAGAGAGTCGTTCATTTGTTTTCAGACAGACTATGTCACAACTGTGGCATACATCAATCATCAAGGAGGGACTCACAGTCCTCTGGCTATGAAAGAAGTATCTCGAATTCTGGTTTGGGCGGAATCCAGCTCCTGTCTAATCTCTGCGGTTCATTTCCCAGGTATAGACAATTGGGAAGCGGATTATCTCAGTCGTCAAACGTTGTATCCGGGCGAATGGTCTCTTCACCCAGAGGTATTTCTTCAGATTGTTCGAATGTGGGAACTTCCAGAAATAGATCTGATGGTTTCTCATCTAAACAAGAAACTTGCAAGGTATCTGTTCAGATCCCGGGATCCTCAGGCGGAGGCAGTGAATGCATTATCACTTCTTTGGAAGTATCATCCTGCCTATATCTCTCCGCCTCTAGTTCTTCTTCCAAGAGTAATCTCCAAGATTCTGAAGGAATGCTCGTTTGTTCTGCTGGTAGCTCCAGCATGGACGGATTCTTTTTCGGATGGCCTCTTGCCAACCGTGGGCTTCTGTCGCAAGGTCCTTTTTTCCATCAGGATCTCAAATCTTTAAATTTAAGGGTATGGAGATTGAACGCTTGATTCTTGGTCAAAGAGGTTTCTCTGACTCTGTGATTAATACTATGTTACAGGCTCGTAAATCTGTATCTAGAGAGATATATTATAGAGTCTGGAAGACTTATATTTCTTAGTGTCTTCTCATCTTTTTCCTGGCATTCTTTTAGAATTCCGAGAATTTTTTACAGTTTCTTCAGGATGGTTTAGATAAAGGTTTGTCCGCAAGTTCCTTGACAGGACAAATCTCTGCCCTTTCTGTTCTTTTTCACAGAAAGATTGCTAATCTTCCTGATATTCATTGTTTTGTACAAGACTTGGTTCGTATAAAACCTGTCATTCAGTCAATTTCTCCTCCTTGGAGTTTGAATTTGGTTCTGGGGGCTCTTCTAGCTCCTCCTTTTGAACCCATGCATTCATTTGGACATTAAACTTCTTTCTTGGAAAGTTTTGTTTCTTTTGGCCATCTCTTCTGCCAGAAGAGTCTCTGAATTATCTGCTCTTTCTTGTGAGTCTCCTTTTCTGATTTTTCATCAGGATAAGGCGGTGTTGCGAACTTCTTTTGAATTTTTTCCTAAGGTTGTGTATTCTAACAACATTAGTAGAGAAATTGTGGTTCCTTCATTATGTCCTAATCCTAAGAATTCTAAGGAGAAATCATTGCATTCTTTGGATGTTGTTAGAGCTTTGAAATATTATGTTGAAGCTACTAAGTCTTTCCGAAAGACTTCTAGTCTATTTTTCATCTTTTCTGGTTCTAGAAAAGGCCAGAAAGCTTCTGCCATTTCTTTGGCATCTTGGTTGAAATCTTTAATTCATCATGTCTATGTCGAGTCGGGTAAAACTACGCCTCAAAGGATTACAGCTCATTCTACTAGGTCAGTTTCTACTTCCTGGGCGTTAAGGAATGAAGCTTCGGTTGATCAGATTTGCAAAGCAGCAACTTGGTCCTCTTTGCATACTTTTACTAAATTCTACCATTTTGATGTGTTTTCTTCTTCTGAAGCAGTTTTTGGTAGAAAAGTACTTCAGGCAGCGGTTTCAGTTTGAATCTTCTGCTTATGTTTTCATTAAACTTTATTTTGGGTGTGGATTATTTTCAGCGGAATTGGCTGTCTTTATTTTATCCCTCCCTCTCTAGTGACTCTTGCGTGGAAAGATCCACATCTTGGGTAGTCATTATCCCATACGTCACTAGCTCATGGACTCTTGCTAATTACATGAAAGAAAACATAATTTATGTAAGAACTTACCTGATAAATTCATTTCTTTCATATTAGCAAGAGTCCATGAGGCCCACCCTTTTTGTGGTGGTTATGATTTTTTTGTATAAAGCACAATTATTCCAATTCCTTATTTTATATGCTTTCGCACTTTTTTCTTATCACCCCACTTCTTGGCTATTCGTTAAACTGATTTGTGGGTGTGGTGAGGGGTGTATTTATAGGCATTTTAAGGTTTGGGAAACTTTGCCCCTCCTGGTAGGAATGTATATCCCATACGTCACTAGCTCATGGACTCTTGCTAATATGAAAGAAATGAATTTATCAGGTAAGTTCTTACATAAATTATGTTTTATATAACAGTGTTAGTTATGCGGAATGTGTAATAAAGGGATTATCTATCTTTTTAAACAATGACAATTCTGGAGTAGACTGTCCCTTTAAAGGGACGTTAAACACTTTGAAATAAAAATGTTTCATTATATGTAGTAAAGCAACTTTGCAATATACTTTAATTATATATTTTGTTTCCTGTCCTATAATTTAATCCTGAATATAGTTGGCTTTCCAAATTCCTGTTAAAAGTGGAAGTGCAGACACAGCTGTAATCCACACAGTCATTGTTTTCCCACTCTAGTAAGCCATTTTTAACCGTCCCTAATTGGCCATAGCAAACAAAGAAACCTAAGTTACAATATGGCAGCACCCACTGCTTTATGGACATTAAAATGTTACCATTATTATTTCAATATTTAAACAACTAATGACATTTAAAAAAAATACATGTATATATTATTCACGAATATTTGCTCTAAATACATAACTCTTTCAATTATTTATTTAGACCTAGATTTGGAGTTTGGCGTTAGCCGTGAAAACCAGCGTTAGAGGCTCCTAACGCTGGTTTTAGGCTACCGCCGGTATTTGGAGTCACTCAAAATAGGGTCTAACGCTCACTTTTCATCCGCAACTTTTCCATACCGCAGATCCCCTTACGTAAATTGCGTATCCTATCTTTTCAATGGGATCTTTCTAACTCCGGTATTTAGAGTAGTTTCTGAAGTGAGCGTTAGACATCTAACGACAAAACTCCAGCCGCAGGAAAAAAGTCAGTAGTTAAGAGCTTTCTGGGCTAACGCCGGTTTATAAAGCTCTTAACTACTGTGCTCTAAAGTACACTAACACCCATAAACTACCTATGCACCCCTAAACCGAGGTCCCCCCACATCGCCGACACTCGAATAATTTTTTTAACCCCTAATCTGCTGACCGCCACCTACGTTATCCTTATGTACCCCTAATCTGCTGCCCCTAACACCGCCGACCCCTGTATTATATTTATTAACCCCTAACCTGCCCCCCACAACGTCGCCTCCACCTACCTACACTTATTAACCCCTAATCTGCCGACCGCAAAGCGCCGCCACCTACGTTATCCTTATGTACCCCTAATCTGCTGCCCCTAACACCGCCGACCCCTATATTATATTTATTAACCCCTAATCTGCCCCCCTCAACGTCGCCTCCACCTGCCGACCGGACCTGAGCGCTACTATAATAAATTTATTAACCCCTAATCCGCCTCACTAACCCTATAATAAATAGTATTAACCCCTAATCTGCCCTCCCTAACATCGCCGACACCTAACTTCAATTATTAACCCCTAATCTGCCGACCGGAGCTCACCGCTATTCTAATAAATGTATTAACCCCTAAAGCTAAGTCTAACCCTAACACTAACACCCCCCTAAATTAAATATAATTTTAATCTAACGAAATAAATTAACTCTTATTAAATAAATTATTCCTATTTAAAGCTAAATACTTACCTGTAAAATAAACCCTAATATAGCTACAACATAAATTATAATTATATTATAGCTATTTTAGGATTTATATTTATTTTACAGGTAACTTTGTATTTATTTTAACCAGGTACAATAGCTATTAAATAATTACAAATTTACCTGTAAAAGAAATCCTAACCTAAGTTACAATTAAACCTAACACTATACTATCAATAAATTAATTAAATAAACTACCTACAATTACCTACAATTAACCTAACACTACACTATCAATAAATTAATTAAATACAATTCCTACAAATAAATACAATTAAATAAACTTGCTAAAGTACAAAAAATAAAAAAGAACTAAGTTACAAAAAATAAAAAAATATTTACAAACATAAGAAAAATATTACAACAATTTTAAACTAATTACACCTACTCTAAGCCCCCTAATAAAATAACAAAGCCCCCCAAAATAAAAAAATGCCCTACCCTATTCTAAATAACTAAAGTTCAAAGCTCTTTTACCTTACCAGCCCTGAACAGGGCCCTTTGCGGGGCATGCCCCAAGAAGTTCAGCTCTTTTGCCTGTAAAAAAAAAATACAATACCCAAGCCCCCCAACATTACAACCCACCACCCACATACCCCTAATCTAACCCAAACCCCCTTAAATAAACCTAACACTAAGCCCCTGAAGATCTTCCTACCTTGTCTTCACCTCACCGGGTTCAACGATCTGTCCAGAAGAGCTCCTCCGATGTCCTGATCCAAGCCCAAGCGGGGGGCTGAAGAGGTCCATGATCCGGCTGAAGTCTTCATCCAAGCGGGAGCTGAAGAGGTCCATGATCCGGGAGCTGAAGAGGTCCATGATCCGGATGAAGTCTTCTATCAACGGCATCTTCAATCTTCTTTCTTCCGGATCCATCTTGCAGACCTCCGACGTGGAACATCCTGCTGGCCCGACGGACTAACGACGAATGACGGTTCCTTTAAGGGACGTCATCCAAGATGGCGTCCCTCGAATTCCGATTGGCTGATAGGATTCTATCAGCCAATCGGAATTAAGGTAGGAATATTCTGATTGGCTGATGGAATCAGCCAATCAGAATCAAGTTCAATCCGATTGGCTGATCCAATCAGCCAATCAGATTGAGCTTGCATTCTATTGGCTGATCGGAACAGCCAATAGATTGCGAGCTCAATCTGATTGGCTGATTGAATCAGCCAATCGGATTGAACTTGAATCTGATTGGCTGATTCCATCAGCCAATCAGAATTTTCCTACCTTAATTCCGATTGGCTGATAGAATCCTATCAGCCAATCGGAATTCGAGGGACGCCATCTTGGATGACGTCCCTTAAAGGAACCGTCATTCGTCGTTAGTCCGTCGGGCCAGCAGGATGTTCCGCGTCGGAGGTCTGCAAGATGGATCCGGAAGAAAGAAGATTGAAGATGCCGTTGATAGAAGACTTCATCCGGATCATGGACCTCTTCAGCTCCCGCTTGGATGAAGACTTCAGCCGGATCATGGACCTCTTCAGCCCCCCGCTTGGGCTTGGATCAGGACATCGGAGGAGCTCTTCTGGACAGATCGTTGAACCCGGTGAGGTGAAGACAAGGTAGGAAGATCTTCAGGGGCTTAGTGTTAGGTTTATTTAAGGGGGGTTTGGGTTAGATTAGAGGTATGTGGGTGGTGGGTTGTAATGTTGGGGGGCTTGGGTATTGTATTTTTTTTTTACAGGCAAAAGAGCTGAACTTCTTGGGGCATGCCCCGCAAAGGGCCCTGTTCAGGGCTGGTAAGGTAAAAGAGCTTTGAACTTTAGTTATTTAGAATAGGGTAGGGCATTTTTTTTATTTTGGGGGGCTTTGTTATTTTATTAGGGGGCTTAGAGTAGGTGTAATTAGTTTAAAATTGTTGTAATATTTTTCTTATGTTTGTAAATATTTTTTTATTTTTTGTAACTTAGTTCTTTTTTATTTTTTGTACTTTAGCAAGTTTATTTAATTGTATTTATTTGTAGGAATTGTATTTAATTAATTTATTGATAGTGTAGTGTTAGGTTAATTGTAGGTAATTGTAGGTAGTTTATGTAATTAATTTATTGATAGTATAGTGTTAGGTTTAATTGTAACTTAGGTTAGGATTTCTTTTACAGGTAAATTTGTAATTATTTTAACTATTTTAGCTATTAAATAGTTCTTAACTATTTAATAGCTATTGTACCTGGTTAAAATAAATACAAAGTTACCTGTAAAATAAATATTAATCCTAAAATAGCTATAATATAATAATTTATATTGTAGCTATATTAGGATTTATTTTACAGGTAAGTATTTAGCTTTAAATAGGAATAATTTATTTAATAAGAGTTAATTAATTTTGTTAGATTAAAATTATATTTAATTTAGGGGGGTGTTAGTGTTAGGGTTAGACTTAGCTTTAGGGGTTAATACATTTATTAGAATAGCGGTGAGCTCCGGTCGGCAGATTAGGGGTTAATAATTGAAGTTAGGTGTCAGCGATGTTAGGGAGGGCAGATTAGGGGTTAATACTATTTATTATAGGGTTAGTGAGGCGGATTAGGGGTTAATAACTTTATTATAGTAGCGCTCAGGTCCGCTCGGCAGATTAGGGGTTAATAAGTGTAGGCAGGTGGAGGCGACGTTGTGGGGGCAGATTAGGGGTTAATAAATATAATATAGGGGTCGGCGATGTTAGGGAAGCAGATTAGGGGTACATAGGGATAATGTAAGTAGCGGCGGTTTACGGAGCGGCAGATTAGGGGTTAATAATAATATGCAGGGGTCAGCGATAGCGGGGGCGGCAGATTAGGGGTTAATAAGTGTAAGGTTAGGGGTGTTTAGACTCGGGGTACATGTTAGAGTGTTAAGTGCAGACGTAGGAAGGGTTACCGCATAGCAAACAATGGGGCTGCGTTAGGAGCTGAACGCGGCTTTTTTGCAGGTGTTTGGTTTTTTTTCAGCTCAAACAGCTCCATTGTTTCCTATGGGGGAATCGTGCACGAGCATGTTTTTGAGGCTGGCCGTGTCCGTAAGCAACTCTGGTATCGAGAGTTGAAGCTGCGTTAAAAATGCTCTACGCTCCTTTTTTGGAGCCTAACGCAGCCATTCTGTGGACTCTCAATACCAGAGTTATTTTTATGGTGCGGCCAGAAAAAAGCCGGCGTTAGTTTTTCGGGTCGTTACCGACAAAACTCCAAATCTAGCCGTTAGTGTTTAATGTCCCTTTAAAGGGACACATTTTCAATTTACTTTTATTATCAATTTTGCTTCATGCTCTTGGCATACTTTATTGAAGGAGCAGCAGTCTTACTGGGATCTAACTGAACACATTGATAAGCCAATGACGAGGCATATATGCGCAGCCACCAATTAGAAGCTAGTTCACAACTCCTGAGCCTACCCAGGTATGCTTTTTAACAAATGATATTAAGAGAAAAAAGCAAATTAAATAGTAGAAGTAAATTAAGTTGTTTAAAATTGTATGCCATATCTGAATCACAAGAGAATTGTATTTGGGTTTCATGTGCCTTTAAAGGAGAAAAATGTAATTCCTCATAAAATGTATAATTGTAAGTGCACTATCGTTGTTTCTTCTTCTTTCTTTTTTTTACTATAAGTGTAGTGTTTCTGCTTCCCTCTGGAGTCATTCAATGTAATGCAGAACCACATCATACTGCACAGTGATTGGTTAATGCGTGCTGGAGCTTGTTTCTACCTGTCCCTAATTGGCTACAATAAATAAAGATAATCAATATTTAAGAGGTTTTTCAAGGGATGCACATTTTAAATTTCCTTCATAAATGAATTTTGTATGCAGATCATTTGCATTGCAGTGAGTAATGCCTAAAGCATAAATAAATAATGGCTTTAATGTCATTATTGTCCTATTGACATCATTAAAAAAAATGAATGCAGTACTGTATGTTTTTGGGGCTTCACTTATGATATTTTGTCATGTGTTACTATATTTTAATAGCATGAATGGAATTTAGGTATGTGTATATATACACACACCCCTTTATATATATTATACATAAAAGCAGGTGCGTGGGCTATTGGGGATATTGAGGATATGAGTACTAGATATAGCTACATGAACATTTCTTATGTAGTTGATAAAAACAGTCTTTGTGTACTAATATTTGTATGCTTAAATGTTTTATTTATTTTTCTACCACCTGGCTGTACCATAAAATTAGTATGTTATATCTTTTGTCATTAATAGATTTTCTAATATTTTTCAGACCTCTAAAAACTAAACACTATAACAACCTATGGGTGACCACTAGAGGGCAATGGTGCTGTATAGGATTATTTTTTCTTACACTATTTTCTACTGACACATACAAAAGAGTGTAACCTATTTTTGGCTAGTGGTCTTACTGGCTTGCTAATATCTCTGAAGGAAGACTTGGGACACAAATCCACAGCTTCCCTAACAAATAGTTATCATATTTAATATAAAGCCTGGGCTGACTGCAGTTTAACTTAAAACTTTAGTTCAGTCTAATGAGATGTTTTTATAGTTTAATATTACAAAGGCAGATAGTTATTTGTGCAGTGGCCAGTACTTCTCTCTAATGTTGCCACACAGATAAACAATATAAAAATAAATAAAAAAGGGTTGCTAAGCCCATTTGTGTAGGCTAAGCAGAGTCTTCAGAAACACCTGTAATATGAACAAAAGCAATAGTTTTTTTTCTTCTGTTAAGTGTGATCAGTCCACGGGTCATCATTACTTCTGGGATATTACTCCTCCCCAACAGGAAGTGCAAGAGGATTCACCCAGCAGAGCTGCATATAGCTCCTCCCCTCTACGTCACTCCCAGTCATTCTCTTGCACCCAACGACTAGATAGGATGTGTGAGAGGACTATGGTGATTATACTTAGTTTTATATCTTCAATCAAAAGTTTGTTATTTTAAAATAGCACCGGAGTGTGTTATTACCTCTCTGGCAGAGTTTGAAGAAGAATCTACCAGAGTTTTGCTATGATTTTAGCCGGAGTAGTTAAGATCATATTGCTGTTCTCGGCCATCTGAGGAGTGAGGTAAACTTCAGATCAGGGGACAGCGGGCAGATGAATCTGCATAGAGGTATGTAGCAGTTTTTATTTTCTGACAATGGAATTGATGAGAAAATCCTGCCATACCGATATAATGTCATGTATGTATACTTTTACACTTCAGTATTCTGGGGAATGGTACTTCACTAGAATTACACTGTAAGAAATACATAAAGCTGTTTAATAACTAGAGATTATGTTTAACGTTTTTGCTGGAATGTAAAATCGTTTTCATTTGCTGAGGTACTGTGTGAATAAATGTTTGGGCACTATTTTTCCACTTGGCAGTTGCTTAATCTGTTTTTCTGACAGTTTCTGTTCTCCCTCACTGCTGTGTGTGAGGGGGAGGGGCCGTTTTTTGGCGCTTTTTCTATGCATCAAATATTTCAGTCAGCAACTCATTGTATTCCCTGCATGATCCGGTTCATCTCTACAGAGCTCAGGGGTCTTCAAAACTTATTTTGAGGGAGGTAATTTCTCTCAGCAGAGCTGTGAGAATTATAGTTTGACTGAGATAAAAAAACGTTTATTCTGTAATTTGTTTCCTGCTTTCAGAATTTGTTATCTTTGCTAATGGGATTAAACCTTTGCTAAAGTTGTGTTGTTTACAAGGATTGAGGCTATAACTGTTTCAATTTATTAATTTTCAACTGTCATAGATCTTCTGTGCTTCTTAAAGGCAGAGTACATTTTAATATTATTCTAATTGAATTGTATTTCCAAGTTGCAAGTTTATTTGCTAGTGTGTTAAACATGTCTGATTCAGAGGATGATACCTGTGTCATTTGTTGCAATGCCAAAGTGGAGCCCAATAGAAATTTATGTACTAACTGTATTGATGCTACTTTAAATAAAAGTCAATCTGTACAAATTGAACAAATTTCACCAAACAACGAGGGGAGAGTTATGCCGACTAACTCGCCTCACGTGTCAGTACCTACATCTCCCGCTCAGAGGGAGGTGCGTGATATTGTAGCGCCGAGTACATCTGGGCGGCCATTACAAATCACATTACAGGATATGGCTACTGTTATGACTGAGGTTTTGGCTAAATTACCAGAACTAAGAGGTAAGCGTGATCACTCTGGGGTGAGAACAGAGTGCGCTGATAATATTAGGGCCATGTCAGACACTGCGTCACAGGTGGCAGAACATGAGGACGGAGAACTTCATTCTGTGGGTGACGGTTCTGATCCAAACAGACTGGATTCAGATATTTCAAATTTTAAATTTAAACTGGAAAACCTCCGTGTATTACTAGGGGAGGTGTTAGCGGCTCTGAATGATTGTAACACAGTTGCAATACCAGAGAAAATGTGTAGGTTGGATAAATATTTTGCGGTACCGACGAGTACTGAGGTTTTTCCTATACCTAAGAGACTTACTGAAATTGTTACTAAGGAGTGGGATAGACCCGGTGTGCCGTTCTCACCCCCTCCGATATTTAGAAAAATGTTTCCAATAGACGCCACCACAAGGGACTTATGGCAAACGGTCCCTAAGGTGGAGGGAGCAGTTTCTACCTTAGCTAAGCGTACCACTATCCCGGTGGAGGATAGCTGTGCTTTTTCAGATCCAATGGATAAAAAGTTAGAGGGTTACCTTAAGAAAATGTTTGTTCAACAAGGTTTTATATTGCAACCCCTTGCATGCATTGCGCCGATCACGGCTGCAGCGGCATTCTGGATTGAGTCTCTGGAAGAGAACATTGGTTCAGCTACTCTGGACGACATTACGGACAGGCTTAGAGTCCTTAAACTAGCTAATTCATTCATTTCGGAGGCCGTAGTACATCTTACTAAACTTACGGCGAAGAATTCAGGATTCGCCATTCAGGCACGCAGGGCGCTGTGGCTAAAATCCTGGTCAGCTGATGTTACTTCTAAGTCTAAATTGCTTAATATACCTTTCAAAGGGCAGACCTTATTCGGGCCCGGGTTGAAAGAGATTATCGCTGACATTACAGGAGGTAAAGGCCATGCCCTGCCTCAGGACAAAGCCAAAGCCAAGACTAGACAGTCTAATTTTCGTTCCTTTCGTAATTTCAAAGCAGGAGCAGCATCAACTTCCTCTGCACCAAAACAGGAAGGAGCTGTTGCTCGCTACAGACAAGGCTGGAAACCTAACCAGTCCTGGAACAAGGGCAAGCAGACTAGGAAACCTGCTGCTGCCCCTAAAACAGCATGAATTGAGGGCCCCCGATCCGGGATCGGATCTAGTGGGGGGCAGACTTTCTCTCTTCGCCCAGGCTTGGGCAAGAGATGTTCAGGATCCCTGGGCGCTAGAGATAATATCTCAGGGATACCTTCTGGACTTCAAATACTCTCCTCCAAGAGAGAGATTTCATCTGTCAAGATTGTCAACAATCCAGACAAAGAAAGAGGCGTTTCTACGCTGCGTACAAGAGCTCTTGTTAATGGGAGTAATCCATCCAGTTCCACGATCGGAACAGGGACAGGGGTTTTACTCAAATCTGTTTGTGGTTCCCAAAAAAGAGGGAACTTTCAGACCAATCCTGGACTTAAAGATCCTAAACAAATTCCTAAGAGTTCCATCGTTCAAGATGGAGACTATTCGGACAATTTTACCTATGATCCAAGAGGGTCAATACATGACCACTGTAGATTTAAAAGATGCTTACCTTCACATACCGATTCACAAAGATCATTATCGGTACCTAAGGTTTGCCTTCCTAGACAGGCATTACCAGTTTGTGGCTCTTCCATTCGGATTGGCTACAGCTCCAAGAATCTTCACAAAGGTTCTGGGTGCTCTTCTGGCGGTACTAAGACCGTGGGGAATCTCGGTAGCTCCATACCTAGACGACATTCTGATACAAGCTTCAAGCTTTCAAACTGCCAAGTCTCATACAGAGTTAGTGCTGGCATTTCTAAGGTCACATGGATGGAAGGTGAACGAAAAGAAAAGTTCACTCGTTCCACTCACAAGAGTTCCCTTCCTGGGGACTCTTATAGATTCTGTAGAAATGAAGATTTACCTGACAGAGGACAGGCTAACAAGACTTCAAAGTGCTTGCCGCACCCTTCATTCCATTCAACACCCGTCAGTGGCTCAATGCATGGAGGTAATCGGCTTAATGGTAGCGGCAATGGACATAGTACCCTTTGCACGCTTACACCTCAGACCACTGCAACTGTGCATGCTAAGTCAGTGGAATGGGGATTACTCAGACTTATCCCCTTCTCTGAATCTGGATCAAGAGACCAGAAATTCTCTTCTATGGTGGCTTTCTCGGCCACATCTGTCCAGGGGGATGCCATTCAGCAGACCAGACTGGACAATTGTAACAACAGACGCCAGCCTTCTAGGTTGGGGTGCCGTCTGGAATTCTCTGAAGGCTCAGAGACAATGGAGTCAGGAGGAGAGTCTCCTGCCAATAAACATTCTGGAATTGAGAGCAGTTCTCATTGCCCTCCTGGCTTGGCCCCAGTTGACAACTCGGGGGTTCATCAGGTTTCAGTCGGACAACATCACGACTGTAGCTTACATCAACCATCAGGGAGGGACAAGAAGCTCCCTAGCTATGATGGAAGTATCAAAGATAATTTGCTGGGCAGAGTCTCACTCTTGCCACCTGTCAGCAATCCACATCCCGGGAGTGGAGAACTGGGAGGCGGATTTCTTAAGTCGTCAGACTTTTCATCCGGGGGAGTGGGAACTTCATCCGGAGGTCTTTGCCCAAATACTTCGACGTTGGGGCAAACCAGAGATAGATCTCATGGCGTCTCGACAGAACGCCAAGCTTCCTCGTTACGGGTCCAGATCCAGGGATCCAGGAGCAGTCCTGATAGATGCTCTGACAGCACCTTGGGACTTCAGGATGGCTTACGTGTTTCCACCCTTCCCGTTGCTTCCTCGATTGATTGCCAGAATCAAACAAGAGAGAGCATCAGTGATTCTAATAGCACCTGCGTGGCCACGCAGGACTTGGTATGCAGACCTGGTGGACATGTCATCCTGTCCACCTTGGTCTCTACCTCTGAAACAGGACCTTCTGATACAGGGTCCCTTCAAACATCAAAATCTAACTTCTCTGAAGCTGACTGCTTGGAAATTGAACGCTTGATTTTATCAAGACGTGGATTTTCTGAGTCAGTTATTGATACCTTAATACAGGCTAGGAAACCTGTTACCAGAAAGATTTACCATAAGATATGGCGTAAATACCTATATTGGTGTGAATCCAAAGGTTACTCTTGGAGTAAGGTTAGGATTCCTAGGATATTGTCTTTTCTACAAGAAGGTTTAGAAAAGGGTTTATCTGCTAGTTCATTAAAGGGACAGATCTCAGCTCTGTCCATTCTGTTACACAAACGTCTGTCAGAAGTTCCTGACGTCCAGGCTTTTTGTCAGGCTTTGGCCAGAATTAAGCCTGTGTTTAAAACTGTTGCTCCACCATGGAGTTTAAACCTTGTTCTTAATGTTTTACAGGGCGTTCCGTTTGAACCCCTTCATTCCATTGATATAAAGTTGTTATCTTGGAAAGTTCTATTTTTAATGGCTATTTCCTCGGCTCGAAGAGTCTCTGAATTATCAGCCTTACATTGTGATTCTCCTTATTTGATTTTTCATTCGGATAAGGTAGTCCTGCGTACTAAACCTGGGTTCTTACCTAAGGTAGTTACTAACAGGAATATCAATCAAGAGATTGTTGTTCCTTCTTTATGCCCAAATCCTTCTTCAAAGAAGGAACGTCTACTGCACAACCTGGATGTAGTCCGTGCTCTAAAATTTTACTTACAGGCAACTAAGGAATTTCGACAAACGTCTTCTCTGTTTGTCATTTACTCTGGGCAGAGGAGAGGTCAAAAAGCTTCCGCTACCGCTCTTTCTTTTTGGCTTCGTAGCATAATTCGTTTAGCTTATGAGACTGCTGGACAGCAGCCTCCTGAAAGAATTACAGCTCATTCTACTAGAGCTGTGGCTTCCACTTGGGCCTTCAAGAATGAGGCCTCTGTTGAACAGATTTGCAAGGCTGCAACTTGGTCTTCGCTTCATACTTTTTCCAAATTTTACAAATTTGACACTTTTGCTTCATCTGAGGCTATTTTTGGGAGAAAGGTTCTTCAGGCAGTGGTTCCTTCTGTATAAAGAGCCTGCCTATCCCTCCCGTCATCCGTGTACTTTTGCTTTGGTATTGGTATCCCAGAAGTAATGATGACCCGTGGACTGATCACACTTAACAGAAGAAAACATAATTTATGCTTACCTGATAAATTCCTTTCTTCTGTAGTGTGATCAGTCCACGGCCCGCCCTGTTTTTAAGGCAGGTAAATATTTTTTAATTTATACTCCAGTCACCACTTCACCCTTGGCTTTTCCTTTCTCGTTGGTCCTTGGTCGAATGACTGGGAGTGACGTAGAGGGGAGGAGCTATATGCAGCTCTGCTGGGTGAATCCTCTTGCACTTCCTGTTGGGGAGGAGTAATATCCCAGAAGTAATGATGACCCGTGGACTGATCACACTACAGAAGAAAGGAATTTATCAGGTAAGCATAAATTATGTTTTTTCTATTTTTTGGAAAGATGCAGTATTTTTAAAAAGAAAGTATTTTGACCTCACTTAGTTCAGGTGACTCCTGATACCCCTCAGAGCTGCCTGTGGCTAACCTAGGTCCTGTCATACAAACACTCTAACACATAAGACTTTCCTTGGTTTAGTCCCAAGTTGTTTATTGGACTGTGGCTTTGTTTCATAGGGTAGGGGGTCTCCTTTTCCAGAGGATGTTTCCTGTAGAATTAGGCATGGAGTGTATTTAGGATGTTGCAGCTACTTTAATCGTCACTTGCTTTTCCAGAACTCCTCTATTGTACCGTCCAGTTGTTTCAGTTTCAATAGCTTCACATTGTATATTTGGTCGCTTATATAAGGGCTTTAGCTTCTGCAGTCATTTCCCTGTATATAGTTGTTTTCATACTGTTTTTTCCTTCTTGTATTTCTTGGTTGCGCTAATGAAGATGTATCGTAAAGTGTAAGAGTTAAAAAAAAATGTTCATCAAACACAACATAAATACATTAAAATAAAGTGTTACACTCATATATACATACACTGATAAAAATTATTAAAGGACCAGTAAATACATTAGATTTGCATTATGAACAAATGCGTGATAAAATGACAATGCAATAGCACTTAGTCTGAACTTCAAATAAGTAGTAGATTTTTTTCTGAAAATCTTCAGTTATGTCTATTTCCACTCCCCCTGTATCATGTGACAGCCATCAGCCAATAACAAATGCATATACGTATATTCTGTGAATTCCTGCACATGCTCAGTAGGATCTGGTGACTCAAAGTGTAAGTATAAAAAGATTTTGCATATTTTGTTAATGGAAGTAAATTAGAAAGTTGTTTAAAATTGCATGCTCTATCTGAATAATGAAAGTTAAATTTTGACTTGAGTGTCCCTTGAATATAAATATTAATTTATTTTACAAGATACGAGTCCACGGATTTCATCCTTACTTGTGGGATTTATTCTCCTGCTTTTTTTTTTTAAACTTTTATTTATAGCCAGCAGTAGATACAAAAAGAAAACAAACCGCAATTCTTGCGCCACGCAGGGTCAATTATGATCATGATAATTAACATATACATAAAAAGCAAGAAATAAAAAAGAAAAAAAACCTATAAAGGTTTTATCCAAAATAATGACAATCTATTTAAGGTATACCTATGCGGAGCCTCTAAACTCTAATATCAACCTGCTGGAATTTCTCCAACATTGGTGTGTCCGGTCCACGGCGTCATCCTTACTTGTGGGATATTCTCTTCCCCAACAGGAAATGGCAAAGAGTCCCAGCAAAGCTGGTCACATGATCCCTCCTAGGCTCCGCCCACCCCAGTCATTCTCTTTGCCGTTGCACAGGCAACATCTCCACGGAGATGGTTAAGAGTTTTTTGGTGTTTAAATGTAGTTTTATTCTTCTATCAAGTGTTTGTTATTTTAAAATAGTGCTGGTATGTACTATTTACTCTGAAACAGAAAAGGATGAAGATTTCTGTTTGTAAGAGGAAGATGATTTTAGCAGACAGTAACTAAAATCGATTGCTGTTTCCACACAGGACTGTTGAGATGAAGTAACTTCAGTTGGGGGAAACAGTTAGCAGTCTTTTCTGCTTAAGGTATGACTAGCCATATTTCTAACAAGACCATGTAATGCTGGAAGGCTGTCATTTCCCCTCATGGGGACCGGTAAGCCATTTTCTTAGTTAAACATAAAAGAATAAAGGGCTTCAAAAAGGGCTTAAAAACTGGTAGACATTTTTCTGGGCTAAAACAATTGCTTTACTAGGCATATTATGCAGATTCTAACTAATTATTGGTATTATAATCTTGGGGAACGTTTAGAAAAACGGCAGGCACTGTGTTGGACACCTTTTTCAGATGGGGGCCTTTCTAGTTATAGACAGAGCCTCAATCTGGGACTGTATAGGGGTTAAATGTAAAAACGGCTCAGGTTCCGTTAATTTAAGGGTTAAAGCTCTGAAATTTAGTGTGCAATACTTTTAATGCTTTAAGACACTGTGGTGAAATTTTGGTGAATTTTGAACAATTCCTTCATACATTTTCACATATTCAGTAATAAAGTGTTTTCAGTTTGAAATTTAAAGTGACAGTAACGGTTTTATTTTAAAACGTTTTTTGTGCTTTGTTGACAAGTTTAAGCCTGTTTAACATGTCTGTACCATCAGATAAGCTATGTTCTATATGTATGAAAGCCAATGTGTCTCCCCATTTAAATTTATGTGATAATTGTGCCATAGTGTCCAAACAAAGTAAGGACAGTAATGCAACAGATAATGATATTGCCCAAGATGATTCCTCAAATGAGGGGAGTAAACATGATACTACATCATCCCCTACTGTGTCTACACCAGTTATGCCCACACAGGAGGCCCCTAGTACATCTAGTGCGCCAATACTTACCATGCAACAATTAACGGCTGTAATGGATAACTCCATAGCAAATCTTTTATCCAAAATGCCTACTTATCAGAGAAAGCGCGATTGCTCTGTTTTAAACACTGAAGAGCAAGAGGACGCTGATGATAACTGTTCTGACATACCCTCACACCAATCTCAAGGGGCCATGAGGGAGGTTTTGTCTGATGGAGAAATTTCAGATTCAGGAAAAATTTCTCATCAAGCTGAACCTGATGTTGTGACATTTAAATTTAAATTAGAACATCTCCGCGCACTGCTTAAGGAGGTGTTATCTACTCTGGATGATTGTGACAATTTGGTCATTCCAGAGAAATTATGTAAGATGGACAAGTTCCTAGAGGTTCCGGTGCCCCCCGACGCTTTTCCTATACCCAAGCGGGTGGCGGACATAGTAAATAAAGAGTGGGAAAGGCCCGGCATACCTTTTGTCCCCCCCCCTATATTTAAGAAATTATTTCCTATAGTCGACCCCAGAAAGGACTTATGGCAGACAGTCCCCAAGGTCGAGGGGGCGGTTTCTACTCTAAACAAATGCACTACTATTCCTATCGAAGATAGTTGTGCTTTCAAAGATCCTATGGATAAGAAATTAGAGGGTTTGCTTAAAAAGATTTTTGTACAGCAAGGTTACCTTCTACAACCAATTTCATGCATTGTTCCTGTCACTATGGCAGCGTGTTTCTGGTTCGAGGAACTAGAAAAATCGCTCAGTAAAGAATCTTCGTATGAGGAGGTTATGGACAGAGTTCAAGCACTTAAATTGGCTAACTCTTTTGTTTTAGATGCCGCTTTGCAATTAGCTAGATTAGCGGCGAAAAATTCAGGGTTTGCTGTCGTGGTGCTTTGGCTAAAGTCTTGGTCAGCGGATGTGTCTTCCAAGACAAAATTGCTTAACATTCCTTTCAAAGGTAAAACATTATTTGGACCTGATTTGAAAGAGATTATTTCAGGCATCACTGGGGGAAAGGGCCACGCCCTCCCACAGGATAGGTCTTTTAAGGCTAATAATAAGCCTAATTTTCGTCCCTTTCGCAGAAACGGACCAGTCTCTAATTCTGTATCCTCTAAGCAAGAGGGTAATACTTCACAACCCAAACCAGCCTGGAAACCAATGCAAGGCTGGAACAAGGGTAAGCAGGCCAAGAAGCCTACCACTGCTACCAAAACAGCATGAAGGGATAGCCCCCGATCCGGGACCGGATCTAGTGGGGGGCAGACTTTCTCTCTTTGCTCAGGCTTGGGCAAGAGATGTTCAGGATCCTTGGGCGCTAGAAATAGTTTCTCAAGGTTATCTCCTGGAATTCAAGGAACTACCCCCAAGGGGAAGGTTCCACAGGTCTCAATTATCTTCAAACCAAATAAAGAGACAGGCATTCTTACATTGTGTAGAAGACCTGTTAAAGATGGGAGTGATACATCCAGTTCCAATAAGAGAACAAGGAATGGGATTTTATTCCAATCTGTTCATAGTTCCCAAAAAAGAGGGAACATTCAGACCAATTTTGGATCTAAAGATCCTAAACAAATTTCTCAGGGTACCATCGTTCAAAATGGAAACTATTCGAACGATCCGACCTACTATCCAGGAAAATCAATTTATGACTACCGTGGATTTAAAGGATGCGTACCTACATATTCCTATCCACAAGGAACATCATCAGTTCCTAAGGTTCGCTTTTCTGGACAAGCATTACCAGTTTGTGGCACTTCCATTTGGATTAGCCACTGCTCCAAGGATTTTCACAAAGGTACTAGGGTCCCTTCTAGCGGTTCTAAGACCAAGGGGCATTGCAGTAGTACCTTACTTGGACGACATCCTGATTCAAGCGTCGTCCCTGTCAAAAGCAAAGGCTCATACGGACATCGTCCTAGCCTTTCTCAGATCTCACGGATGGAAGGTGAACAAAGAAAAAAGTTCTCTGTCCCCGTCAACAAGAGTTCCCTTCTTGGGAACAATAATAGATTCCTTAGAAATTAGGATTTTTCTGACAGAGGTCAGAAAATCAAAACTTCTAAGCTCTTGTCAAGTACTTCATTCTGTTCCTCGTCCTTCCATAGCGCAGTGCATGGAAGTAATAGGACTGATGGTTGCAACAATGGACATAGTTCCTTTTGCACGAATTCATCTAAGACCATTACAACTGTGCATGCTCAGACAGTGGAATGGGGATTATACAGACTTGTCTCCGACGACCCTGGACAATCTGTCACAGGGAATGAGCTTCTGCAGACCAGAGTGGGTCATTGTCACGACCGACGCCAGCCTAGTGGGCTGGGGCGCGGTCTGGGAATCCCTGAAAGCTCAGGGTCTATGGTCTCGGGAAGAGTCTCTTCTCCCGATAAACATTCTGGAACTGAGAGCGATATTCAATGCTCTCAGAGCTTGGCCTCAACTAGCAAAGGCCAAATTCATAAGGTTTCAGTCAGACAACATGACGACCGTTGCATATATCAATCATCAGGGGGGAACAAGGACTTCCCTGGCGATGAAAGAAGTGACCAAGATAATTCAATGGGCGGAGGATCACTCCTGCCACTTGTCTGCGATCCACATCCCAGGAGTGGAAAATTGGGAAGCGGATTTTCTGAGTCGTCAGACATTCCATCCGGGGGAGTGGGAACTCCATCCGGAAATCTTTGCCCAAATAACTCAATTATGGGGCATTCCAGACATGGATCTGATGGCGTCTCGTCAGAACTTCAAGGTTCCTTGCTACGGGTCCAGATCCAGGGATCCCAAGGCGACCCTAGTAGATGCACTAGTAGCACCTTGGACCTTCAACCTAGCTTATGTATTCCCACCGTTTCCTCTCATCCCCAGGCTGGTAGCCAGGATCAATCAGGAGAGGGCCTCGGTGATCTTGATAGCTCCTGCGTGGCCACGCAGGACTTGGTATGCAGACCTGGTGAATATGTCATCGGCTCCACCATGGAAGCTACCTTTGAGACAGGACCTTCTTGTTCAGGGTCCATTCGAACATCCGAATCTGGTTTCCCTCCAACTGACGGCTTGGAGATTGAACGCTTGATTTTATCAAAGCGTGGGTTTTCAGATTCTGTAATAGATACTCTGATTCAGGCTAGAAAACCTGTAACTAGAAAAATTTACCATAAAATATGGAAAAAATATATCTGTTGGTGTGAATCTAAAGGATTCCCATGGAACAAGATAAAAATTCCTAAGATTCTATCCTTTCTACAAGAAGGTTTGGAGAAAGGATTATCTGCAAGTTCTCTGAAGGGACAGATCTCTGCTTTATCTGTTTTACTTCACAAAAGACTGGCAGCTGTGCCAGATGTTCAAGCATTTGTTCAGGCTCTGGTTAGGATCAAGCCTGTTTACAGACCTTTGACTCCTCCCTGGAGTCTAAATCTAGTTCTTTCAGTTCTTCAAGGGGTTCCGTTTGAACCCTTACATTCCGTAGATATTAAGTTATTATCTTGGAAAGTTTTGTTTTTGGTTGCAATTTCTTCTGCTAGAAGAGTTTCAGAGTTATCTGCTCTGCAGTGTTCTCCGCCCTATCTGGTGTTCCATGCAGATAAGGTGGTTTTGCGTACTAAGCCTGGTTTTCTTCCGAAAGTTGTTTCCAACAAAAATATTAACCAGGAGATAGTTGTACCTTCTTTGTGTCCGAATCCAGTTTCAAAGAAGGAACGTTTGTTACACAATTTGGACGTAGTCCGTGCTCTAAAATTCTATTTAGAGGCTACTAAAGATTTCAGACAAACATCTTCCTTGTTTGTTGTTTATTCTGGTAAAAGGAGAGGTCAAAAAGCGACTTCTACCTCTCTTTCCTTTTGGCTTAAAAGCATTATCCGATTGGCTTATGAGACTGCCGGACGGCAGCCTCCTGAAAGAATCACAGCTCACTCCACTGGGGCTGTGTCTTCCACATGGGCCTTCAAGAACGAGGCTTCTGTTGACCAGATATGTAAGGCAGCGACTTGGTCTTCACTGCACACTTTTGCAAAATTTTACAAATTTGATACTTTTGCTTCTTCTGAGGCTATTTTTGGGAGAAAGGTTTTGCAAGCCGTGGTGCCTTCCATTTAGGTGACCTGATTTGCTCCCTCCCTTCATCCGTGTCCTAAAGCTTTGGTATTGGTTCCCACAAGTAAGGATGACGCCGTGGACCGGACACACCAATGTTGGAGAAAACAGAATTTATGCTTACCTGATAAATTACTTTCTCCAACGGTGTGTCCAGTCCACGGCCCGCCCTGGTTTTTTAATCAGGTCTGATGAATTATTTTCTCTAACTACAGTCACCACGGTATCATATGGTTTCTCCTATATATATTTCCTCCTGTCCGTCGGTCGAATGACTGGGGTGGGCGGAGCCTAGGAGGGATCATGTGACCAGCTTTGCTGGGACTCTTTGCCATTTCCTGTTGGGGAAGAGAATATCCCACAAGTAAGGATGACGCCGTGGACCGGACACACCGTTGGAGAAAGTAATTTATCAGGTAAGCATAAATTCTGTTTTTTTCGCCCTTTTTCTGTTCCTTTCCTTTTCTTTTCCCCCCTTTCTTCTTCGCTATTACCTTTTCTTAAGCAACAAGCTTAAACATGTTCATACCTGGTAATCTACAAAACTGATAACTCATATATAATAATGAAAAAAGAGAACAAAAACAAAAAGAAAAGAAAAAAAACTTCAGCCAAACACGTAACAACACAAACCAAACAAAATAAATTATACCAGAGCAAAATAAAAAAAAAAAACAAACAAAAAAAAAAAAAACACAAACACCCCTCCCTACCCCTCAACCTCTACCCCAGACTCTCCTCCCGGCCGCTCGATCCAGGTATATGGGAAGACACTTAATAGAGTCAATTCCGCAAAGCTCACTGAAGCTAGAAACGGAGAGAGAATTACCCTCTGGAGCGCAACTGGAAAAGACAAGATAACCGGGGACCATTTCCATATAAACTTTTTGATTCTATTCTCTGAGGCATCATACAGATGATGTGACTCAAAGAGAATTTGATTTTGCAAAATTTTAAAAACCATAGAAAGTCCGGGAACATAGCTAGCTTTCCAGTTTTTAAGTATACAAAATCTTACTGCAAGAATAATTGTGTTAAGGCTATTTATAGTATTACTATTAAAAACATCCTTTAACTGAAATAAAAAAATAATGTCCTCTGCCGAAAGGGCAATTGTGACTTTATATAATTTGTTGAACCAATAAATAATTTTCAGCCACAGTTGTCTAACTTTAGGGCATAACCAGAACATATGAAGTATATCTGCTCTAGAGTGAGCGCAGCGCGGACAAATACTAACCGAAGATGGGTAGATCTTCATTAGTTTCCATGGAGAAAGATAGAAATTATTAATCAATTTCATATGAGATTCAATCCAAGCCACTGGGACTTTACATTTACGTATTATTTCAAAGCTCTGCTTAACTGTTTCAAAATTTACCGAGGGAATTGACGATGCCCAGGATTTACAAATATTATCCTTAACTACCAGACTCTGCTTATTCAGCATGATGTCATACATCAGAAAGATCGAGGAATCACCGTTGGTGAACTTTTGTATGCAAAGCTTAATATCTGACCAGGCCACTAAAGATGGGGCATACCACCTCTGCTCAGAGATGAAATGGCGGATCTGGAAGTACGCAAATAGATTTGTTCTGGGTAATCCAAATTTGCTGAAGACAGCCTCTGCGTTTAATATTTGATAGTTATCATCAAGTAATTGTATTACATAACAAAGCCCTTTATCCGACCAAACCTTAAATACTTTTTGATATAGACCCGGGAGAAAGCTTGGATTACTTAAAATAGGTAGAAATTCTGACACAGAGTGATCTACATCTAAGATTCTACAGAATTTCTGCCAGGCCAAGACTATATTCTTAAAGGAGATAAGGCAACTTACATTCTGCGGTAATTTCTGCACTTTTAAATGTAAAATAGCTTTCAAGGAAAACGGTGCAATTAGAAAAGATTCTAGTTCTGCGGATGATACCAGGCTAGACCCCGCGAGCCAATCGATCGCTATTTTTGCCATAGCCGCCAGATTATACAATTTAAGATTAGGAAGCGCAAGGCCCGTTACTCCAGTATTTTGCATTAACCTCTTAAGTGCCAATCGTGGCTTTTTATTATTCCAAATGAATTTGGAAAAAAGAGCATTGATTAGTTTCAAATCCTTATATGGTATGAACAGAGGAAGATTCTGCAGCGGGTATAACAGACGCGGAAAAATAATAGACTTAATAAGGTTAACTCTTGCTGTCAGAGATAATGGAAAAGCCATCCATAGTCGTAAATCTGTACCAATCTTTTCAAGTAAAGGCCCAAAATTATCTTTATACCAAAAGAATGGATTTTTATGCAGAACTAGGCCAAGATATTTAATGGCCTCAACTCGTTTAAATGGATCCTTACAGAGTATTGTTTTTGGATTATTGAAACACATCGGTTCACTTTTCTCAAAATTTATCTTATAACCAGAGAAAGAGCTAAACATTGTCAAGATTTGCAAAAAGGCCGGAATAGCTTGTTGCGTGTTAACTAGAAATAGTAGCACGTCATCGGCGTATAATAAAGTTTTGAGGTACCAAAATGGACTCCTACTAAAACCTCTCTAAATCGTATAGCGAGATAATTACAAAAAAACCCCAAAAAAAACCCCACATATACAACCCATATCCAATCGCACTGTATACATAAAACAATTTCGCTGTATTATCTATTATGGACATCATATTGTCCTGATGCATAACAACTCAGCAAGGGTAAACCTGCTTCTTATCTTAACCATAAAGATAAACTACCATCAATTCTCCATAGTTTCTATATATTTTTTTACCTCTGAGACCTCCCCAAAGGAATGTTTTGCACCTTGATTATCAACTATGATTCGTGCTGGATAAACCATACGCGCTTTTAACCCTTTATTTATTAATTGCGTACAGTATGGGGCCATTGTTCTTCTCTTGGCAGAGGTCTCAGAGGAAAAATCCTGAAATAGTAATACCCTGCTGTTTGAAAATAATGGAGGCTCAGATGTTTTAAATAGCCTTAAAAGTTCCACTTTGTCTTGGCAGTTTAAAAGTTTAAACAGACAAGCTCTATTCTTCAACACGCCATCTGGCGAGGCTTTTCTTGGACCTAATCTATGTGCCCGCTCTATCATAAGTGGTAGCGAGTTAGGAGACATCCCTAATGCTAGGCGTAATGTGGTAGAGGTGAATTTTAATAAATCTTCATACTCTGAAAGTTCTGGGAGGCCAATTAATCTGATGTTGTTGCGCCTGGAGCGATCTTCAAGATCCTCCAGACGCAACTGCATATTTTTAATTTTGGATTCATGTTTCTGTGTAATCTCAACAAGTGTGTGCGTCTGGTCTTCTACATCCGAGATTCTTGTCTCTGCTTCTATTAATCGAGCTGAGAATTGTCTCACTTCAGCTGACATAGAGCCTATCTCAGAAGATATAGACCCTAATTCTTTTTTGAGGGGAAAAAATATCTGAAATTTTAGATATAAGTTCTTGCAAATCAAGAGAGATTTTATTAGGCTCCATTGAGCTATCAAGACTGGTATAGTTTACTTTATTATTTTTTTTATCTTTCACTTTCGCAGGCATTATGGGTGAACTAGATTTCACCTGCGTGATATATTTTTCCATTAAATTAAGGTGAAAATTCCTAATAAACTGTACAGGACAATACAATCCTAGCTCGAAAACATGTGAATATATACAAACTGAATGTGACTGGGTATACCTGTATACAGCAGGCCCCTTTTCTATAAACTTTTCTTTCCCTATCTTTTCCTTCCTATCTTCCCTTTTCTTTTTTCCCCTTTTCTTTCTTTCCCTTTATTCTATCTCTTTCTTCTTACCTAGAAGTGTGTGCAGAAACCCAAGAAAAACAAAAACCAAAAACAAAAATAATGTGAACGCAAAAAAACAGTGAAAAAAGCCTGCGAGAGACTCCACAAACCTAACCAGTTAGATAGCAGTTCGGCACCTTTTCCCTTCCTCGTCTCCTCCCTACTCAGACCATATACCAGAAATAATTATCTGTTTTTTTTATCTGGGCAATCCACACACCTATTTTCAGATTGTGCGTATCAAAATAATATTGCCAAACTTATAGCTATATTAAATTATGCATACAGTTATAATTGTCTTCCTCTATATAGAACCTCTAGAAAAAATGAGGAGAGAGAGAGAAAATAATAAAAAAAAAAACTAGAGACAGAAACAGGCACATAGTATATGGAATAGGCCAAGCTACTTATTGCTTAGCCCTAGATATAACAGGCAAGGTTTCACAGAAAAATAATAAATTTCGTTTCTCTTTACCATCTATATATAGAAAATGACACAGTGAGAAAAGAGACACAGGATCTTATAGATAGCATAGATATTCCTGCACTAAGCTTTGTTGTCACCAAGTTAATCCTGTGAAAAAAACCAACCTCATATTATATCCTCTAGAATGCAGGTGTAATGTCATTAGCAGCTCTTAAACATAATATTTCAGATATACAGGGCAGGCAGAGAAGACCCAAGAAATGGGGTAAAAAACAGTACCACACTTGTTTGCCACCCTGTTCTTTGAAGGCTCTAGTATACGTTGAAAAGGAAGTGGCCCCTCTCAAACTATGTTCAATTTAAGCCGAGTTCAGGGTCAGAGCATATACGTATGTTTTTGCTTGACTGTGTAAAACTTCAAAGAGTTTATATCAAACAGTACCTTCAGACGCCAGTTCACACTGAAGGTTAACACAGCCTCTTACTCTGTTCGACGGCTTGTATACAGGATAACCTCTTACGCGTCTGCTGTCTCCTGATGACTTGCTACTGCAGAGTGTTAACGCCTTTCCATACACCTCTACTTCCCACTGGCTGGATCCGGAGGCTTGTCTTGACAGAGCTCCCTGATTGGGCAGAAATTTCTGTCTGAATCTGTCGATCACGGTCACCTCCCAGTGTCTAAGAAGTTACCCTAATCAGGATAATGGAGCGATACGTTCTGGTAGCCGGGCCCTAGGAGATATAACAACCCCACAGCGGGCCCGACATACTTGAGGTCACAAGATACTGGAAACGGGTTTTTATTCTTTTGTTTTCAGCCTACCGGCTTGTATAGCAGCACGCTGTACTGTCCGCCAAACGGCTGTCCCTTTTTTACAGAACAAAATCCAACTCGCCCTTTTTTTTTTTTTTTAGGAGGCAAGCAGGGGAATCATCCAATGTGCTTTAGCGTTTACCCTTGCTGGGGCACTGGAGAATCACATTTAAGTACAGCGAAAAAGCGGCTCTGTCCAATGAGCCGATATTGAAGCACTGGAGGGTAATTCTGCAACGGGCCCAGATGACACGGCCCTTCTCCCTAGGGTGAGTCCTCACCGGCAACGAGAGAAGACTGCAGGTGGGAATGGCTGAAACAGCTGTCTGTGCTCCACACTGCAAGCTGCAAACAAACCTCAGCATGTGTCCTGCACTGAACAGCTCCTCCCACTTGGAACACCCTCTGTCTATCCTCCTGCTAACAGGAAGTGGCAAAGAGCACCACAGCAGAGCTGTATATATAGTTCCTTCCTTCCCTCCACCTCCAGTCATTCTCTTTGCCTGTGTTAGTAATAGGAAGAGGTAAAGTGAGGTGTTAGTTTAGATTCTTCAATCAAGAATTTTTTATTTTTCAATGGTACCTATGTGTGCTATTTTTATTCTGGGCAGCTTCTGGAGACCAATTGTGTGGGAACTAGTGGGGTTTTGTACCCTCACTGTGCCTCCCCTTTTGGTGCTGTCTGGAGATGGTCTTAGGAACTTGCCTAAGTCCTTTATTATCCACAGGACCTCTGGAGGGGACAGCGGACCTCTGGACACTGTGAGTAGTTTCATGCTGTTACTCAGCATGGAGGTAGATGCGGTTTTATTTCTGGGGCTTGCAGCAGATACTCAGAACTAACTGTACACTGTAAGGTATTGCTGAGAAGGACTTTATTAAAATGTTTGCCATTCACAGTATATATACCTTTCTTGCACAAAATTGACATAGATTATTATGCTTCCCAGACACGCTAGAACATTTTAGGCAGGCACTGGGACATTGAGTTTCTATTTCATTGACGCTTCTCAGACAGTCAGGCTTTCCTTTTGGCCAGAAGCGCTGGGACAATTTTATTACTGTTGTTTTAAAAAAGTAATAATGGGAGTAAGAGTGGGCTTTGCCTTTATTACATAATATGGCTGACGCTGGGGATGTCTTGTGCGGTACTATGTTAAACTGTGGTTTTAGACTCTTCTCCCCGGCTCTCCCGGGTTCCGGTTAGTTAACGCCCATGATGGGCGGGGCTTCACTCGCGCGCTTTTTTAGCGCAGTTACTTTTTAGTCAGGTCCGGTGGTTGTTGTTTCCTGTGCTGGCAGCTCCTGAGTGTGCTCTTCTCAAGCGCTACAGGCAGTAGAGAGAGAGGAACGTTTGCAGAAAGAGGAACGTTTTTCTTAGCCGAGTGGATCACTGTTGTACAGGGCAGGTAGGAGCCGCAGCGGAGCTGTGGCAGGGTGACAAAAAGTTTATTTTTTCTTCTAAGGTTAATAAAGTTTGACTAAATAAATTTGAATAATTATTTAAAGAATTTTTTTATTTAAGCACAGTACACGAATTTTATAGATATTTAAAGGAACAGTATCCTTTTTTATTTTACATTAATAGAAGAGACCTGAGATTTTTTTGTACCTTGCATCTGTTACTATGGAGGACATTGAGCAAAGTACATGTCTTATGTGTTTGGATGCCATTGTGGAACCACCTGTAACACTATGTGAAGATTGTGTTGAGAGAGCTTTGCAATGTAAAGATAAATTGTTTTGTAATAAAGATTTGTCTAAAGAGGATTCTCTAGCCAATGAGATTCATGGTTTACTGCAATCTTCTCCCCAAGCGTCACAGCCTTTAACGCCCGCTCAAGCTGCGCCACCTGTAATGGCGTCTACTTCTTTCACCTTGCAGGATATGGCTACAGTAATGTCATCTACCCTCACTGCGGTTTTGTCTAAGTTGCCAGTGTTACAAGGCAAACGTAGCAGGGCAGAAACACAGGGGGTCCCTGTAGCTTCTGATGCTTTGATGGCTATTTCAGACTTACCCTCCCAATCCTCTGAATTGGAGGGTAAAGAGATTCTGTCTGAAGGGGAACTGTCTGATTCAGGTAGTGCATTGCCCCAAACAGATTCGGACATTATGTCTTTTAGATTTAAGCTGGAGCACCTCCGACTGTTGCTTCGGGAGGTTTTAGCGACTCTGGATGATTGTGACTCAGTTGTGGTCCTGCCAGAAAAATTGTGTAAGATGGACAGATACTTGAAAGTCCCTACTTACTCAGATACTTTTCCGGTTCCTAAGAGAATTTCGGAGATTTTCTCCAAGGAATGGGAGAGGCCAGGTATCCCGTTCTCCCCTTCCTCTATGTTCAAGAAAATGTACCCTATACCTAACACCATGAAGGACTTTTGGCAAACAGTCCCTAAGGTGGAGGGAGCTATTTCTACACTAGCTAAGCGTACAACTATTCCTATTGAAGACAGTTGTGCTTTCAAGGACCCTATGGATAAAAAATTAGAGGGTCTGCTGAAGAAGCTATTTGTTCATCAAGGTTTTATTTTGCAACCGACGGCTTGTATTGTACCAGTTACAACTGTGGCTGCCTTTTGGTTTGATGCCTTGGAAGAATCTCTGAAGATGTAGACTTCTTTAGAGGAAATAATGGATAGGATTAAGGCCCTAAAATTGGCCAATTCCTTTGTCACTGATGCTGCTTTTCAGATTGCTAAGTTAGCGGCTAAAAATGCAGGTTTTGCCATTCTAGCGCACAGAGCCTTGTGGTTAAAGTCTTAGTCTGCGGACGTGTCCTCTAAAACCAAGCTTTTATCTATTCCTTTCAAGGGGAAGACTCTATTCGGCCCTAACTTGAAGGAAATTATTTCTGACATTACGGGAGGTAAGGGACATCTGTTACCTCAAGATAAAACATCTAAGCAGAGGGTTAGACAGAGTAATTTTTGTTCCTTTCGAAACTTCAAGGGAGTCCCCTCCTCCTCTTCCACTAAACAGGAAGGGAACTTTGCTCAAACCAAGTCCATCTGGAGACCCAACCAGGCTTGGAACAAGGGTAAACAACCCAAGACGCCCGCTGCTGCCCCCAAGACAGCATGAAGGGGCGGCCCCCGATCCGGGACCAGATCTCGTTGGGGGCAGACTGTCTCTCTTTACCCAGGCTTGGATAAGAGATGTTCAAGATCCCTGGACACTGGAAATTGTGTCCCAATGGTATCGATTGGAGTTCAAAAATTTTCTCCCAAGAGGGAGGTTTCTTCTTTCACGATTGTCTGTAGACCAGACAAAAAGAGAGGCGTTTTTACGTTGTGTAAAAGACCTCTCTACTATGGGAGTAATCCGTCCCGTTCCAATACTGGAACAGGGAAAGGGGTTTTACTCAAATCTTTTTGTGGTTCCCAAAAAGGAGGGAACGTTCAGACCCATTTTAGACCTCAAAAGTCTAAACAAGTTTCTAAGAGTCCCATCCTTCAAGATGGAGACTATCCGGACTATTCTTCCAATGATCCAGGAGGGTCAATATATGACTACCGTGGACTTAAAGGATGCTTACCTTCACATTCCTATCCGCAGAGATCATCACCAGTTTCTAAGATTTGCCTTTATGGACAAACATTTTCAGTTTGTGGCTCTACCCTTCGCATTGGCCACAGCTCCCAGGATCTTCACAAAGGTTCTAGGGTCTCTGCTAGCGGTTCTCAGACTGCAAGGCATTGCAGTGGCGCCTTATCTGGACGATATTCTGATCCAGGCGCTGTCTTATCAACTAGCAAAGTCTCATATCGACATAGTTCTGTCTTTCCTAAGGACTCACGGGTGGAAGATAAATGTAGAAAAGAGTTCACTAATTCCACAGACAAGGGTTCCTTTCCTGGGAACTCTGATAGATTCTGTGTCCATGAAAATTTTCTTAATGGAGGTCAGAAAGTTAAAGATTCTGAACACAAACGAGCTCTTCAGTCCAATCCTCGACATTCAGTGGCCCAGTGCATGGAAGTGATTGGATTGATGGTGGCAGCTCGTTTTCACCTCAGACCTCTACAACTGAGCATGCTCAGACAGTGGAATGGAGATTATGCAGATTTGTCTCCTCAGATAGATATGGATCTGGAGACAAGAAACTCTCTTCTTTGGTGGTTGTCGCAGGATCATCTGTCCCAGGGGATGTGCTTCCACAGACCCTCATGGGTGATAGTGACAACGGATGCCAGTCTTCTAGGTTGGGGGGCAGTTTGGAATTCCCTGAAGGCTTAGGGTGTATGGACTCGATCAGAGTCTCTGCTCCCAATCAATATTCTGGAGTTGAGAGCGATATTCAATGCTCTTCAGGCTTGGCCTCAGTTAGCTTTGGCCAAATTCATCCGGTTTCAGTCGGACAACATCACGACTGTGGCTTACATCAATCAGGGAGGAACAAGGAGTTCCTTAGCGATGACAGAAGTATCCAAGATAATTCGGTGGGCGGAGACCCACTCTTGTTATCTGTCAGCAATATACATCCCAGGAGTGGACAACTGGGAAGCAGACTTTTTGAGCAGACGTTTCATCCGGGGGAATGGGAACTCCATCCGGAGGTCTTTGCCACTCTGATTCTCAGGTGGGGCAGACCAGAATTGGATCTGATGGCGTCTCGTCAGAATGCCAAGCTCCCAAGATACGGATCCAGATCCAGGGATCCTCAGGCCGAACTGATAGATGCCTTGGCAGTGCCTTGGTCGTTCAGCCTGGCTTATGTGTTTCCACCGTTTGCTCTCCTTCCCCGGGTAATTGCTCGGATCAAGCAGGAGAGGGCTTCAGTAATGCTAATTGCTCCTGCGTGGCCGTGCAGGACTTGGTATGCGGATCTGGTGGACATGTCCTCTCTGCCACCGTGGAAGCTTCCATTGAGGCAGGACCTTCTCATTCAGGGGCCCTTCCTTCACCCGAATCTAGTTTCTCTGCAGCTAACTGCTTGGAGATTGAACACTTGATTTTATCTAAGCGAGGATTCTCTGATTCGATCATTGATACTTTAAATCAGGTACGTAAGCCTGTTACTAGAAAGATTTACCATAAGATATGGCATAAATATCTTTATTAGTGCGAATCTAAGGGCTACTCGTGGAGTAGGGTTAGAATTCCCAGGATTTTATCTTTTCTCCAAGAAGGATTGGAGAAAGGGTTATCAGCAAGTTCCTTAAAGGGACAAATTTCTGCCTTGTCTATTCTGTTACACAAACGTCTGTCAGATGTTCTAGACGTTCAATCTTTTTTTCAGGCTCTAACTAGAATCAGGCCTGTATTTAGATCAATTGCTCCTCCTTGGAGTTTGAATTTAGTTCTTAATGTTCTTCAAGGGGTTCTGTTTGAACCTATGTATTCCATAGATATTAAGTTGTTATCTTGGAAAGTTTTATTTTTGGTTGCTATTTCTTCTGCTCGCAGAGTTTCTGAGCTTTTAGCGTTACAATGTAATTCGCCTTATCTCAGTTTCCATTCTGATAAGGTGGTTTTACGTACCAAACTTGGTTTCTTTCCTAAGGTGGTTTCTAATAAGAATATTAATCAGGAGATTGTAGTTCCTTCCTTGTGTCCTAATCCTTCTTCCAAGAAGGAACGTCTTTTACATAATTTGGACGTGGTCCGTGCCTTGAAGTTTTACTTGCAGGCGACTAAGGAATTTTGTCAATCATCTTCATTATTTGTTGTTTTTTCTGGAAAGCGTAGGGGCCAGAAGGCTACGGCCACCTCTCTTTCTTTTTGGCTGAAGAGTATCACCTGTTTGGCATATGAGACTGCTGGCCAACAGCCTCCTGAAAGAATTACGGCTCATTCTACTAAGACTGTGGCTTCCTCATGGGCATTTAAAAACGATGCTTCTGTTGAACAGATTTGCAAGGCTGCAACATGGTCGTCTCTTCACACTTTTTCATAATTTTACAAATTTTATACTTTTGCTTCCTCTGAGGCTGTTTTTGGGAGAAAGGTTCTTCAAGCAGTGGTACCTTCCGTTTAAGTTCCTGTCTTGTCCCTCCCTTTCATCCGTGTCCTATAGCTTTGGTATTGTATCCCGCAAGTAAGGATGAAATCTGTGGACTCGTCGTATCTTGTAAAAGAAAAGAAAATTTATGCTTACCTGAGAAATTTATTTCTTTTATGATACGACGAGTCCACGGCCCATCCTGTCATTTTTTAAGACAGTTATGTACTTATTTTTATAAACTTCAGTCACCTCTGCACCTTTGGATTTTCCTTTCTCTTCCTAACTTCGGTCAAATGACTGGAGGTGGAGGGAAGGGAGGAGCTATATATATACAGCTCTGCTGTGGTGCTCATTGCCACTTCCTGTTAGCAGGAGGATAAATCCCACAAGTAAGAATAAAATCCGTGGACTCGTATTGTAAAAGAAATAAATGTATCAGGTAAGCATAAATGTCTTTTTTAATATTAAAAAAATTATATTTTTAAACAAACTTTAATTAAACAAATTAAAAGGTACAGTCATGGCCAAACTTATTGGCACCCCTGCATTCCACTTTGCTCAGAAAATTGCTGCAATTACAAATGTTTAGACATTCTCATGTTTATTTCTTTTGTTTGTATTGGTATGACACAAAAAAGTGGAGAAAAAAAAGCCAAATACACACAAAACTAGAAAAAAAATTATTGGCACCCTCAATTTAATATTTGGTATCACACCCCTTGGAAAAAATAACTGAAATAATTTGCTTCCTGTAACCATCAATACATTTCTTACACCTCTCTACTGGAATTTTGGAACACTCTTCTTTCTCCAACTGCTCCAGATCTCTCAGATTGGAAGGGTTTCTTTTCCCAACTCCTGTTTTGAGATCTCTCCACAGGTGCTCTATGGGATTGAGATCTGGACTCATTGCTGGCTAGTTCAGTACTCTTCAGTGCTTCGTCTTAAACCATTTCTGTGTGCTTTTTGACGTGTGCTTTGGGTCATTGTCCTGCTGTAAGACCCATGACCTAAAGACCCAACTTTCTGACACTGGACCCTACTTTGTACCACAGAATTCTTTGGTAGTCTTCAGATTTCATAATGCCATGCACACAGTCAAGACATCCAGTGCCTGATGCAGCAAAGCAACCCCAAAACATCAGTGAACCTCCACCATGTTTGACTGTAGGGACTAAATTGTTTTCTTTAAAAGCCTAATTTCTTTTTCTGAAAACAGTAGAATGATGAGCTTTACCAAAAAGCTGTAATTTTGTTTTGTCTGTCCACAGTGCATTCTCCCAAAAGGATTTTGGTTTTCTCAGGTAAGTTTTGGCAAACTCCAATCTGGCTTTTTTATGTTTCTGTGTGGGGTCCTCCTGGGTCTCGTACCATAGCGTCCCTTTTCATTTAGATGGTGACGTATAGTGCAAGCTGACTCATTTGTTCCCTGTGCCTGAAGGCCAGCTTGAATTTGTCTGGAAGTTGATCAAGGTTCTTTATCCACCATTTGAACAATCCTTTGTTGCAATCTTTGATCTCTTTCGTCCACGTCCAGGGAGATTAGCTACAGTGCCATGGGCTGTAAACTTCTTGACAATGTTGCGCACAGTGGACACAGGAACATTAAGATCTCTGGAGATGCACTTGTAACCTTGAGATTGCCCATGCTTTTCCACAATTTTTGTTCTCAAATTCTAAGACAATTGTTTGCTGCTCTTTCTCTTCTCCATACTTAGTGTGGCACACAGACACACAACAGAAAGGTTGAGTACATTTTTCACCATTTTAACAGGTTGCCGGTGTGATTTCTATATTGGCAGGAATGGCAGCACCTGTTAATTGATAGAGGTGAGTTTAATTACAAATTACAGGAGCATCACAAACTTTTAATGCAATTATTTCTTACAGTTTTGATAAGGTGCCAATAATTTTGTCCAGTCCATTTTTGGAGTTTTGTGTGGAATGTGTCAGATTTAGCTTTTTTTTTTTAGATTGGCGGCTCCCACCACAATGTGAAATTTCACAAGGCTAGCATATGCAGTGGACTCTGGATAGCAGGCTTTGTGAGCAGAATTATTTAGGTTGTCGCAAGATTCAGTAGACGTTTGATTCAGAGATCCTGCAGAGCCAAGTGTCTCCTTTGTCTCCGGATCTACTACCGAGTCCTATGCGGTAACTGGCTAGAGCCTAATGTTCTCCCAGAGTTGGAGCGCAGGAAAATTCAGCATTGATCTGCCTGAAACAGTGTTTGGATTCTCCTGGGATGTGAGTACTGGAGTGAGGCAGTTTCCATCTCCCTGGCTTAGAGATATCCGTGCCTTGTAGTGGTGGCTGTGTCAGGTAGGATAATAGAGATGTAACACATGTCTTGAGACTCTGGAAGTGCCGGTTAATGAGCTGTTGTGTATGTTGTTCCCAGGCCTCCAATGCCTCCATGTTGATACTGTAATTTGAGTGCGATCTGTAGTTAATTAGCTTCTATATGTGTAACTTTTAAGAGCTTAGCTGTAACTCCACTTCTACTCTTATTTGCGCAGTATGGTAACTGCTATTCTAACCTGGAGATCCGTGGAGGGGAGGGGGTATGTCGTGGCCGCTTGGAGCTGTGGTTTATAGAGATTGTCAATGTAGAAGGGGGCTAGTAGGTAAGGTGGCGACGCTTACCACATGGCGTTGTTGAAGATCTTAGGCTTTTTGCATATATTCAAAGTGATGCTTCTCTTTGTCTTTCATTATCGTGAAGATGTGTATGTAGTCTTGAGTATTATAGTAGGAAGTCAAAGCTTATAATATTGATTTATTTCCAATTTTTAGATCTACAAGCCAGGAGCTTCACATTAACACGTCCGGCTGCTTTGGCAGTTAGCTCCGCCTCCAGACGTATGTTTTGGCCTATTGTGGGCCTCGTCAGTGAGGTGCAGCCATATAGGAACCTCATGAGTATGCTCCTTTCAAATATTAATAAAAAAAGTTTTCCTGGATTAAAAAAAAAAAAAGTGAAATATTGCTGAAATCACACTTGATTGTAATTAAGTATTTGGATATTTTTAAAAAGTTAATGATAAAATTATATGAAAATATTAATTGCTTGTGTTATATATTACTATTAATGGAAAAGCAAAAAAAAACCCTTCTTTTAAACATTGACCATTCATTGTTAATAGCGAATCAATTAGCTCCCTTGTCTTCCATCCTCCTAGTTCTTTAAATCGTCCTTCCTCTTTCTTTATAAAATCAATGTGACAGGCCATTTTTGCTCATTTCAGGAATCGAGACAGCTCATCAAGTGTATAAGGATTCTCCATTTTAAAATGGAATCAATTTGGTCATTTTTGCCTGAGAATCAACTCAGTCCTTCAAAACCATACATCTTTAGATTATGTTACTATTCCCTTCTGCAAGATTGTTTTCAAGTACCTTCCAATATACTTACAATTTTTTTGTAGATGTAAGTTAAGAAGAAATCTCTGTGGCCTAGGTTATATCCTTATAAAGATATTCCATAAAACTTTGTAGATTATTAGCATTAAAAGCTTTCTTGCTATGTGAAACAGGGTTCTGTTTCAGCGCTTTTTGCTGAAATTCCCAGAAGCAGAAAAATGTTTTCGCCTCACATAAGTAAGTTTCCAAATACTTTTTGTATGGCTTTTTTATGTTATTTTTAGCTGATTGTTTGATTTTTGCAAAATAGTTATTCTTTTTGAAGAGGGTTTCCCTCATTTGAAGGTTTGTGAAATAATTCTAAAGTTCAATAAGGGTTTTTTCTTGTGGTATCTGTCTGTAGAATTTTTAAACGGACAGTCAAGTCCAAAATAAACTTTCATGATTCCGATAGGGCATGCAATTTTAAACAACTTTCCAATTTACTTTTATCACCAATTTTGCTTTGTTCTCTTGGTATTCTTAGTTGAAAGCTTAACCTAGGTAGCCTCATATGCTAATTTCTTAGACCTTGAAGGCCACCTCTAATCTGAATGCATTTTAACCACTAGAGGGCTTTAGTTTATGTGTGTCATAAAGATAACATTGAGCTCACGTACGTGAAGTTACCTAGGAGTTAGCACTGATTGGAGTTACCTAGGAGTTAGCACCCTGTTTTTCATGTTCATGCTCCTCTAACTTTTTATGTTAACCAGTCAGGATTCTTAATGGTAAGCTGGCTGTCAAAATAAAACCATTCTCTCTTCTGACTGCACAAACCTGAGATGGAGAACTGAAAACCTTATATTCTTTAACGTCTAAATCTTAGGTCATCAACCTATAGCCCTAGGGCCATGTATAGTGCTCAGAATATTTTAAAAGGGCTAGTCTAGTCAAAATTAAACTTTCATGATGCAAATAGAGCATACAATTTTAATCAACCTTCTCATTTACTCCTATTATCATTTTTTCTTTGTTCTCTTAGTATCTTTATTTGAATGTAGGCTTAGAAGCCGGCCCATTTTTGGTTCAGCACCTAGGTATCGCTTGCTGATTGGTGGCTACATTAAGAGACCAATCAGAAAGTGCTACTACCCAGGTTCTGAACCAAAAATGGGTCAGCTCCTATGCTTACATAATTATATTTTTTTATAAAGATACCCAGAAATTGAAGAAAAATGAATAATATGAGTAAATTAGAAAGTTGCTTAAAATTGCATGCTCTATCTGAATCATTAAGGTTTAATTCTGATTAGACGATTCCTTTAAGTGTTCTTAGATTGCTGCTCTAAAGAGTTATTTTTGATGTCATGCTCAAACTACTATCTGGCTGTCAGGCACTGTGGCAGCCAGTCCCAGCACTGTCCCTTTTTTTTTTTACTCCCCCTGCTCAAAACCCACACATTTCTTGAGGGACAGCACACCAGGTGCAGGGTAAACCTAATAGGTAGGTTTACAAACAATGGCAAATGTGTGTTGCCAAATGTTTTGCCAGTCCCCTCAATGAGAACAAAAATGGGTAAAAAAGAACCCAGAGGAAACAGCAGAATGTGTGTAACATCAAACCAGTATAGTAATGTCTAAAGGAAACTAAGTTCATCAATTGTGTATGTCAGCTTATAGGTCATAAAAGGGTTATGTAATCAGACAGTTTTTTTATTTTAGCAAGAGAAATGCTATATTCCAGGTCATCAACACTGTTTTGTTTCTCATTGAGCCAGTTGAGCTTTTGCATAATCCCCTTGTTAATGTGCTTTTGTAGGAAACCCATCTGCTTCTTCTAAAATACCTTGATCAAATGTCAGCTGAGCCCTCTGTCAGAATCTAGTACATCAGTCAAAGAAGCATATGTATGTAGATAAATGTATGCCACTTTTTCTGCAAATCACCTGCATACTATGCATAACTATAAACTATTTTTTTTTAAATGTAATGTTACAGATCGGCATAAATCATTCTCCACATTTTAACTCAATACAGTATTCCAGCTTTTCTTGCTTAGTTAGAATTATTATTTTTTTATATTGTTTTACGCAGGATCATCTGATACTTAATACAAATAGGAATATGTTTGTGTCTCTCTCATTTGGATATCAATTCTAGACTGATATGCAAAATAAATAATTTTTTATATTTTATTTGTGCCAACAGATTATTCAGTGCTGAACCGTGAGAGAAAGCACAAGGGTTATATTAAATATTGTTCATATATTACATTATTTACCTTAGAGAAATTACATGGACAGATGGGCACATTAAATAGTTTAAAGATGTGGGAATTATGAGGACCTTGTTTAAAAGACATCTTACAGTTTACACAGACACAGTTTATTTTGTTTGTTTTTTAGAACGTCCACTGGTCTAGATCAGGACTTGACAAATCCAGGCGCCAGAGAGACACTGGCACCGTAAAGTTTTATAAAGGGTTGGACCGATACCGATACTAGTATCGGTACGATACCAAGCATTTGCACGAGTACTTGAATTCGTGCAAATGCTCCGATACGTAAAAATTTTAATTGGAACAAATTCATTGTTTATATTATATTCTAATGTTGATATATAATGTATGTGTGGATGGCCAAGTTTCTGGCTCCTGGATTTTGAACATCCTCACTGCAAAGAATAATGGTGCATGGGTCCTTACAGGATATGTGCGTAGGCCGCTGAAAAACAATAACAACATTTATTAGAAGCATTTTTGCTAATGGAAATATATAGCAAAAATATTAATATTTTAAATTGAAATTTGATTCATGGAATAAACTTCCATTAGACAAACACTATAGAACACAAAAACCCTTCAGGAATGCCTGGGATAATACAAACTAAGAATATACTTTATAGGAATATATATATATATATATATATATATATATATATATAAAGTCATAGGATTTATCCCATGACAGACATCTGCGAAATACAGGAGAAATTGTTATGCACGGACACTTTACGAGACACCAGAGTTCCTAAAAAGGATAAGTCTGAACAACTGAATTTAATTACCACGTACACACCTGGTTGTGAACGTCTATCCAATGCAGCACGTCGCCACTGGCCAGTGGTGGGCACAGATCCCATGTTACCCTTTCAGAAGATGACCGCTCCAAGGGTGGTCTACCGCAGAGCAAGGAACCTGAGGGACATCTTGGTTAAAGCAGATCCTGTGAACCACTACAAAAAGGAAACATGGCTCAAGTCATCCAAGAAAGGTTGCTTCCCCTGTGGGAATTGTACAACATGTAACAGCATGTGCAAAGGGGACACTTTTCAACACCCCCACAAAAACCAACGGTTTAAAATAAACCATCGTCTTAGTTGTACCAGCACCTTTGTGATCTACATGTTGTCTTGCCCATGTTCACTTATATATATAGGAAAAACAATAACCTCCTTCCGCGACAGGATGGCAAATCATCGCCACGCTATTCGTGAAGCCCTGAAAGATGGTGACTCAGATCAACCGGTGGCACGCCACTGTGCAAACTTTAAACACCCAGTGTCAAGCATCAGATCAATGCTGAATGATCATATCCCACCAAATCCAAGAGGTGGTGATAGGGGAAAAAATTACTCCAATGCGAGAGCAGGTGGATACATAAATTGGGAACTATGACCCCAAAGGGACTCAATACTACTTTGGATTTTAGCCCTTTTTATTAATGCCTACGTTAATGACCACATAAGAGCTTGGGTCTGTGGAAGTTTCACTGTCTGGTTACTACCATACTCCTATGGGTTTGATGGATAGATAGATTAATTAGCAGCATTGATTTATTGGTGCATACTCTATTATGTTCACTAATCATTTGAGGCAGTTTCTATCTAATAATCATATAACCATGAATTTCCTGTGTATATACTTTTGTCACAGTTTTCTGGTTCATATTAACATCGTATCTGCGGCTGTGATATATCTTTCAGATTTATATTCCTGTTACATAACAGACTTAAGTTAAGTGACTTTGTATTTATATCATGTGTGTTGTGTGGTATGAAAATCTGATAAGATTACACATCCTTACTGCCTCCGCCGTAGCCACATACTATGGGACACCCAGAGCGGCTCTTGCCTGATTAGGTGGCTGGTTTACGTTGGTTGCCCATAGCAACCGCTGCGCTTCAAGAAACTTTGTTGTTCTGAATATGCGCAGATTGTTCCCTGGTGATCGCCTAGTATCTGGCTCATTCGTCGATGTAATACCTTGGACGTTGTCATGACAGCGCCGTGCTATGCGTCATCACGCTAGGCACGGCTAGCGTGTCAGCGTGACGCAGGGATTAGGTGATTGAACGAGCATGCAATAGGAATGGCGGTAAAGGCTAAGTGGGGATAATCTGTATTCTCTATTTAAGGGGGTTTGTTTTTAATGTATGTTAACTGATCCGGGGTGCTTGGGTGCACTCTGTCCTTGTACTTTTTGTTGTATAACATTGACAAAGGCACAATGCAGTGCCGAAACGTTTGTTTTTTAAACTGATATAATAAATTCTAGTTTTACTGCAAAGACCAGTGAGCTGCCTGCTTTTTGGAGAGTATATATATATATATATATATATATATATATATATACATACCCCCCAACTGTCCCGATTTTCATGGGACAGTCCCGATTTTAGGAGTCTGTCCCCCTGTCCCGGGTTGCTAGCCATCTGTCCCGATTTGCCCCAGGCATTAAAAAAAAAAAAAAAATTGTGTTTTTTTTTTTTTTTTTTTAAATTCTATTGGGCCCATACTCAGAAGCAGCTGGCTTTGCTCTCACAGTGTTAGATACCTGTTAGATTCCCTGTGGAAAAGGAATGGTGTGTGGGTTAAGCAGGAGTAAGAAGGCTGTATACACTCTGACCACGGGTAATGGTGACCTCTCTAACCTACCTCTAGTAGTGATGATGTCTAACCCCTGGTGATAATACTAGCATGCCTTCAGTTTTATACAATGAGCAGTGCTAATACCAGGGTAACGAACAGTGGCAGCCGCAGACTGCCAGCTAATGTGCTTGCCAACCCCAGGACCCCATACAATGAATTACAGATACCCATATATGATGTAGTGTGTGTGTTTATCTGTATCCATAACTGTGTGTGTGTATCTGTATGTATAAGTTTATGCTATGTAGTGTGTGTCTGCATGTATGAATGTAAGCTATGTAGTGTGTGTATGTATATCTGCCTGTATAAGTGTGTATCTGCATGTATAAGTGTATGCTATGTAGTGTGTGTGTGTCTGCATGTATAAGTGTATACTATGTAGTGTCTGTGTATCTGCATGTATAAGTGTATGCTATGTAATGTGTGTGTGTGTATCTGCATGTATAAGTGTATACTATGTAGTGTCTGTGTATATGCCTGTATAAGTGTATGCTATGTAGTGTGTGTATATCTGCATGTGTAAGTGTATGATATGTAGTGTGTGTATGTATCTGCATGTATAAGTGTATGCTATGTAGTGTGTGTATGTATCTGCATGTATAAGTGTATGCTATGTAGTGTGTGTCTATCTGCATGTATAAGTATATTCTATGTAGTGTGTGTGTATCTGCATGTGTAAGTGTATGCTATGTAGTGTGCTACTGTGCATTTTTGCTGACTTTAAAGGCCAGAATCTAGAATATTAATGGGGAATGCAGAGAGCAGTTTTAAAGAATTTATTATTAAATGTCCAAGTAAGATAAAAATATTTAGCAATGTATTTGCAAAGGCTAATTAAATACATAGCTCACATAGCCATACCAGTGGTTTGAGCTTGTGTTTGATTTGGTGCCTAAGTGTATTAAAATAAATGACTTTATTTAGAACTTTAATTCTATTACTTTGGTCTTATGATTTTTTAAGCCCCGCCCACCACATTTAATTTTTTTTTGGGGGGGGTGTCCCTCTTTTGAATTTTGAAATGTTGGGAGGTATGTATATACAGTATATATTATGTTTGGGCAGAATTGTTAGGCCTATGGTTCTTATCTGCTGTTTTCATGTTCAAGCATTATCCACCATGGATTTTACTGTGTGCCCCCCTAGCACAGGTGCATTAATTCCCTCACATAATAGATTTCTATCTGACATGCAGATGTTAGTGCACACTTAACTATTATTCGAGCGACAAAAAATAACTATGGCCTTGTAGTATGAGAGCAAATAAGGAAGTAAGGATTGCGCTCTAGCAAAATTAACACACCTCTACTTACCTTGTATTTTTGCACCCCACTTGTAATCTAGGCTATAATGTATAATTAAGGAAACATTGTAGTACACATTCATTATTGAATTGAACAATGGTTTAACATTAAAGAAGTCTACACAGGGATTGCTTATATCAGAGCAGATACTTATTTACAAATATCCCTATTTGATTTAAAAGTAAATGAACCCCCAAATTTTTCTTTCATGATTTAAGATAGAGAATACAATTTTAAACAACTTTCTAATTTACTTTTATTATCTAATTTGTTTAATTCTCTTGGTATCATTTGTTGAAGGAACATCAATGCACTACTGGATTCTAACTGAACAAGGGTGAGCCAATGACAATCAGTATATATGTAGCCACCAATCAGCAGCTAGAACCTAGGTTTTTTGAGGCTCCTGAGCTTGCCTAGATAAACCTTTCAGCATAGCATAACAATAGAAGGAAGGAAATTAAATAATAAAAGTAAATTGGAAAGTTGATTACAATTGTATTCTCTATCTGAATCATGAAAGAAAAATGTTTGGTTTCATGTCCCTTTAAGCAAAGGAGACCAGGAAATTGATTCAGTAAGGCTTTTCAATGAGTGGATCTCTGAACTGCTCTTGATTATTCAAAACCTTGTAAATTATGCTGACAAAATGGCAATATTAAATGATTTTCAAACATTAAAGGCTAGATTACGAGTGGGGTGGTAATTACTGCTCACACACTCACTCTAACGTTGCTTGACTTTAGTTTTTTGCGTTCATCCGGTAGCTTGCTTTTTAAGTTGAAAATAAATATTCAGAAGAAGTTGCAATATCGCAACAACATTAACGTACTCTCCCATAGACTTTAATGGAGGAAACAAAATCACTCACGCGCTAACCAGAATTGCTATAAGCGCTTTATTCTAATAACGCCTAAACCACCACATAGCCCTGCGCAAAGTCTCCACTACACTATTAACCCCTAACTGCTGCATAGCCCACAGCAACGTCCCCACTACACTATTAAACATAGAAACATAGAAACATAGATATTGACGGCAGATAAGAGCCATAGGCCCAGCAAGTCTGCCCGACCTTACCTAACAGTATAAACTTATCTAGTTCGTAGGATAGCCCTATGCTTGTCCCATGCATTTTTAAAGTCCCCCACAGTGTTTGTTGCTACTACCTCTTGAGGAAGTTTATTCCATAAATCAATCACTCTTTCTGTAAAGAAGTGCTTCCTCAAATTACTTCTGAATCTACTACCCTTTAGCTTGAGCTCATGACCCCTTGTTCTTGAATTTTCCATTTTATGTAAAATACCTCTTTCCCTTCTCTCCTCTAAGCTATACATATTTAGGTCATTGAGCCTATCCTGGTAAGTTTTATTTTTTAGACCATGTACCATTTTGGTAGCCCTCCTTTGCACAGATTCAAGTTTGTTAATATCCTTCTGAAGATATGGTCTCCAGAACTGCACACAATACTCAAGATGAGGCCTAACTAATGATCTATAAAGTGGCATAAGAACCTTACTATTTCTGCTGCAAATACCTCTACCAATACATCCAAGCATTCTGCTAGCCTTACTCGCTGCATTACTACATTGTTTACTAAGTTTTAAATCATCTGAAATAATAATTCCCAAGTCCTGTTCCTCGTCTGTAACAGTCAGTAAAGTGTCATTGAGTCTGTAATTAACATTTGGATTTTTCTTCCCTAAATGCATTATTTTACACTTTGCTGTGTTAAACTTTAGACCCCAGTCATTTGTCCAATCCTCCAATTGTTGTATATCACTTCTCATTTTGTCTACCCCCCCTGGAACATCCACTCTGTTGCAAATGTTTGTATCATCTGCAAAGAGACATACTTTCCCCTGTAGCCCTTTGCTGATATCGCAGATAAATATGTTAAACAAAACAGGCCCCAGAACTGACCCCTGAGGAACACCACTAGTAACAGCCCCCTCTGCTGAATGAACTCCATTTACTAAGACACTTTGTTTTCTGTCCTTAAGCCAGCATTCCACCCAGTTCACAATTTTTGAATCTAGACCAAGGAGATATAGTTTGTGAATAAGTTTATTGTGTGGGACGGTGTCAAATGCTTTGCTGAAATCTAGATATGCTACATCAACTGCTCCTCCCTTGTCTAATACTTTTGTTACATAATCAAAGAAGTCAATTAGATTAGTCTGACATGATCTTCCTGAAGTAAAACCATGCTGATTTTGGTCCTCTAAATTGTTTGTCTTTATGTAAGTCATAATTCTTTCTTTTAAGAGGCTTTCCATTAATTTCCCTACTACTGAAGTTAAACTAACTGGCCTGTAGTTGCAGGATTCTTCTCTACTGCCCTTTTTATGAAGGGGTATTACATTTGCTATTCTCCAATCATCTGGGACAGCTCCTGTTAATAGTGACTGATTAAACAGATCAGTTAATGGGACAGTTAGCACTGATCGAAGTTCTTTTAAAACCCTTTGATGAATATTATCAGGACCCACTGCCTTTGTAACATTTATTTTTGATAATGCTAACAAAACCTCATCCTCTGTAAAAAGATTACTGTTAAGCTTGTTTCTATTTTGCGTTGCATCCCTTAATGTAGACATTGTATCTTCACAATCTTTAGTGAAAACAGAACAGAAGTAATCATTGAGACAGTCTGCAATCTGCTTATCTCCTTCTATTATTCTACCATCAACTGATTTCAATTTTACTATTCCTACCTTATTTTTTCTTCTTTCACTGATATATCTAAAGAATGTTTTGTCCCCATGTTTTACTGACTGTGCTATCTTCTCTTCTGCATGAGCTTTAACCTTCCTAATTAACTGCTTAGTCTTTTTTTGTTGGAGTCTCCATATTTTCATATCATCATCTGCTTGTGTGTGTCTGTAATTTTTATAAGCTATCTTTTTTGTCTTTACAGCATGTGCTACTTCTTTGGAAAACCAAATTGGTTTCCGCTTTCTTTTACTTTTACAGACATGTCTAATACAGTGTGCGGTTGCATCTAAAATGGCACCTTTCACAAATTCCCACTGTTCTTGAACCCCTGTAATAACCCCTAAACCACCATATAGCCAACCACAAAGACCCCTATACTCTATTAACCCCTAAACCACCACACCCCCACATTGCAAAATACACCTCTACATTATTAACCCCTAAACTACCACACCCCCACCACAAAATACCCACAAACATCTAACCCCCTAACATAAAACCCCCTATGTTACCCCATAAAAACCTAACCTTATCTAAAGAAAGAAGAAAAAACAATACCTTTAAAAATAAAAAGCCTAACCTTACAAAAACAAAACAAAACCTAAACTTACCTGAAAAATAAAATAACCTTACATTATAGAAAAAAATGCCTACCATTTTTTGGGGGTAGGTTACTTGTAGATTGATGTTGTTGTTGTTGTTTTTTTAATTGAAAGAGAGCTAAGTCACTTTAGGGCAAAGTCAAAATAAACTTTCATTTTTCAAATAGAGCATGCAATTTTAAACAACTTTCCAATTTACTTTTATCAACAATTTTGCTTTGTTCTCTTGGCATTCTAGTTGAAAGCAAACCTAGGAAGGCTCATATGATAATTTCTAAGCCCTTGAAGGCCGCCTCTATTTTATTTACTTTTCACAGCAGGAGAGAGCTAGCTCATGTAGGCCATATAGATAGCATTGTGATCACGCTCGTGGCTAGTGGCAGACACTGCACTAATTGGCTAAAATGCAAGTCAATAGATAATAACTAAAAGTCATGTGATTAGGGGCGGTCAGAAGATGCTTAGATACAAGTTAGTCACAGAAGTAAAAAGTGTATTAATATAACAGTGTTTGTTTTGCAAAACTGGGGAATGGGTAATAAAGGGATTATCTATCTTTTTAAACAACAAAAATTCTGGTGTTGACTATCCCTTTAAGGGCTAGAGCTGTAGTTTAGTGTTAGTATAGGTTTTTTTTTTTAATGGGGTTTCAGAATAGGCAAAACTGTGTTTTTTATTTTTGGTATTTATTTATTTTTTGTAATGGTAGGCTTTTTATTTTCTGTAATGTTAGTTTCCCCCCCCTGTAATATTAGGTTATTTTATTTTTAAGGTCTTTTTTTTTTTCTTAAGGTAAGGTTAGTTTTTTATGGGGTAACATAGGGGGTGTTACGTTAGGGGGTTAGCTGGTTATGGTTAGGGGGTTTAAATGTTAGTGGGTATCTTGGGGTGGGGGTTTAGGGGATAATTGAGGGGTATCTTGCGATGTGGGTGTGTGGAGGTTTAGGGGTTAATAGAGTAGTGAGGTATTTTTCGATTTAGGCGTGTGGCAGTTTAGGAGTTAATAGAGTAGTTTAGTGCAACTGTTTCCTCTGGCCAAACTCTGAAAAGTTGCGTAAAAAGTTTGAGCATTAAATGCTATATGCGTTCAAGCGATCACATTTACTTTCAACTTGTAATATGAACAGACGTTGCTGCTCAACGCCTCCCATAGAAAATAAAGGGAGCGTAAATTACAAACTAATTTGCTGTAATTTAAGAGCGCCACTTGCAATATGTATTTTACTGTAAAGAACACCGCAATCTCGCGATCACGTTTACGCTCCACTTGTAATCTGGCCCTAAATGCTGATATATGTTCTCTATCTATCTATCTATCTATCTATCTATCTATCTATATATATATACAGGGAGTGCAGAATTATTAGGCAAATTAGTATTTTGACCACATCATCCTCTTTATGCATGTTGTCTTACTCCAAGCTGTATAAGCTCGAAAGCCTACTACCAATTAAGCATATTAGGTGATGTGCATCTCTGTAATGAGAAGGGGTGTGGTCTAATGACATCAACACCCTATATCAGGTGTGCATAATTATTAGGCAACTTCCTTTCCTTTGGCAAAAAGGGTCAAAAGAAGGACTTGACAGGCTCAGAAAAGTCAAAAATAGTGAGATATCTTGCAGAGGGATGCAGCACTCTTAAAATTTCAAAGCTTCTGAAGGGTGATCATCGAACAATCAAGCGTTTCATTCAAAATAGTCAACAGGGTCGCAAGAAGCGTGTGGAAAAACCAAGGCGCAAAATAACTGCCCATGAACTGAGAAAAGTCAAGCGTGCAGCTGCCAAGATGCCACTTGCCTCCAGTTTTGCCATATTTCAGAGCTGCAACATCACTGGAGTGCCCAAAAGCACAAGGTGTGCAATACTCAGAGACATGGCCAAGGTAAGAAAGGCTGAAAGACGACCACCACTGAACAAGACACACAAGCTGAAACGTCAAGACTGGGCCAAGAAATATCTCAAGACTGATTTTTCTAAGGTTTCATGGACTGATGAAATGAGAGTGAGTCTTGATGGGCCGGATGGATGGGCCCGTGGCTGGATTGGTAAAGGGCAGAGAGCTCCAGTCTGACTCAGACACCAGCAAGGTGGAGGTGGAGTACTGGTTTGGGCTGGTATCATCAAAGATGAGCTTGTGGGGCCTTTTCGGGTTGAGGATGGAGTCAAGCTCAACTCCCAGTCCTACTGCCAGTTTCTGGAAGACACCTTCTTCAAGCAGTGGTACAGGAAGAAGTCTGCATCCTTCAAGAAAAACATGATTTTCATGCAGGACAATGCTCCATGACACGCGTCCAAGTACTCCACAGCGTGGCTGGCAAGAAAGGGTATAAAAGAAGAAAATCTAATGACATGGCCTCCTTGTTCACCTGATCTGAACCCCATTGAGAACCTGTGGTCCATCATAAAATGTGAGATTTACAAGGAGGGAAAAGAGTACACCTCTCTGAACAGTGTCTGGGAGGCTGTGGTTGCTGCTGCACGCAATGTTGATGGTGAACAGATCAAAACACTGACAGAATCCATGGATGGCAGGCTTTTGAGTGTCCTTGCAAAGAAAGGTGGCTATATTGGTCACTGATTTGTTTTTGTTTTGTTTTTGAATGTCAGAAATGTATTTGTGAATGTTGAGATGTTATATTGGTTTCACTGGTAAAAATAAATAATTGAAATGGGTATATATTTGTTTTTTGTTAAGTTGCCTAATAATTCTGCACAGTAATAGTCACCTGCACACACAGATATCCCCCTAAAATAGCTATAACTAAAAACAAACTAAAAACTACTTCCAAAACTATTCAGCTTTGATATTAATGAGTTTTTTGGGTTCATTGAGAACATGGTTGTTGTTCAATAATAAAATTAATCCTCAAAAATACAACTTGCCTAATAATTCTGCACTCCCTGTAAACACTATAATGTCATTTTCAGTTCATCTAAAATATCTCCAATAAATAATTGGTTTAGAAGCGCTTAAACAACTGCTGTTCTTTGTAAGTCAACTTGAGGCCAACAGCTCAGTTTGTTTTTCTGTCATGGTGATTTTGTTGTTTAATCTTCAGATTATGGCTGGGAAATTTTATATCAGCAAGTCAACATGTTCAGTATTGACTGACAGATTTTGGAAGGTTAGGAAAGACTACAAGGTTGTTTATGATTTTCACTGTTTACCAGAGTGTGACTTGCAAATATTTGCAGACTTGTGCAGTATAAAATATTTTCGCTCTCTACATGTGTTTCATTGGTCTGTCAAACAAACCTAATTTGTATGATGGGTGAGTCATGCGAGTGCTAGGTCAGATGTGTTGAATATGTCATAAAAACCTGCTGTTACAAACAGTCAAGGAAAAGGAAAATCATTATTGTACTCTTGTACCTATAAAATAATCTTGGGCAAGATTACATATGCGGTGTCGCCCGCAAAAGCCAGCGACGCTGGTTTTTGCGCGGTTTTGATATTACATATACAGCGCCGCATATAAATGCAGCACGTATATTTCGCCCGCAATTTTTACTCTTATAAGATAACATAGAATTGCGGCGCAAATCGGTATCACATATTCAGCGCAAGGACTTATGCGGCAAAAATTGAGAAATTTTACTCCATTTTCACCTCGCCACACAAAGGCAGGCACAGCAAGCCTTGCGCTGAAAATGTGAGCACTGTAACTCCCGTAACTGTCTGAAAATAATAACTAACACCTAACGCATGCGCAATATCTATCTACCTGTCAACCGCCAACCACCACCGCAATAACTAATAAAATATATTAACCCCTAATTCGCGATTAACCCGCAACGCAATAAACCTAATAAAACTATTAACCCCTAATCCACCAAACCCACACAACATAATAATCCTAATAAAACTATTAACCCCTAATCCACCAAACCCACACAACATAATAATCCTAATAAAACTATTAACCCCTAATCCACCAAACCCACACAACATAATAATCCTAATAAATCTATTAACCCCTAATCCGCCAAACCCCCACAACGCAAATAACTAATTAAATTACTAAGCCCCCTAACCTCTCCTAAATTAACCCCAATTACCTACATTAAAAAATACTAAGTTACAAACAATTACAATTAAAATAGCTAACATTACTTAAAAAAATTCTAATAAAAAAAAATGAATCTAAGATTACAAAAATAAAAAAGTCTAACATTACATAATATAATAAACCAAATTATCAAAAATAAAAAAATTAATCCTAATCCCTATGAAAATAAAAAGCCCCCCCCAAATAAAAACACCCCCTAATCTAATACTAAACTCTCAATAGCCCTTAAAAAGGCCTTTTGTAGGGCATTTTGTTCCCCCTCTAACAGTAAAACCCCCCACCCACCAAACCCCCCAAAATAAAAAAAAAACTAACACTAAAAAATCCTAAACTACCCATTGCCCATAAAGGGGCATTTGTATGGGCATTGCCCTTAAAAGGGCATTCAGCTCTTTTAAGAGTGCCCAATAAATCCCTATTTTAAAAAAAAACAACCCCCCAAAAAATGTAAAAAAGCCTAAATTTAAACCCCCAAATTAGGTACTCACTGTTCCTGAAGTCTGGCGGAGAAGGTCCTGTTTCAGGCGGTGAAGTCTTCTTCCAAGCGACCTCTTCCTTCTTCATCCAGGACCAAGCCGAAACGGAAATGAGCGCGGAGCAGGACCGGTGACTGCGGAATCATGGCGCGTGGAGGATCCACTTCGTATGATCGCCGCCGTACACTGAATGGTGAATTCTAGGTATGCGTTTAAATATGGCGTCCCTTGCATTCATATTGGCTGATTTGATTCTTCAAATTCAAATTGGCCAATAGAATGAGAGCTACTAAAATCCTATTGGCTGTTCAATCTTATTTTCTCCAACATAGGTGTGTCCGGTCCACGGCGTCATCCTTACTTGTGGGATATTCTCTTCCCCAACAGGAAATGGCAAAGAGCCCAGCAAAGCTGGTCACATGATCCCTCCTAGGCTCCGCCTTCCCCAGTCATTCTCTTTGCCGTTGTACAGGCAACATCTCCACGGAGATGGCTTAGAGTTTTTTAGTGTTTAACTGTAGTTTTTATTATTCAATCAAGAGTTTGTTATTTTAAAATAGTGCTGGTATGTACTATTTACTCTGAAACAGAAAAGAGATGAAGATTTCTGTTTGTAAGAGGAAAATGATTTTAGCAACCGTTACTAAAATCGATGGCTGTTCCACACAGGACTGTTGAGAGGAATTAACTTCAGTTGGGGGAACAGTGAGCAGACTTTTGCTGCTTGAGGTATGACACATTCTAACAAGACGATGTAATGCTGGAAGCTGTCATTTTCCCTATGGGATCCGGTAAGCCATTTTATTACAGACAGTAAATAAGGGCTTCACAAGGGCTTTTTAAGACTGTAGACATTTTCTGGGCTAAATCGATTTATATATAAACATATTTTATACTCCATAGCCTTGAGGAATTATTTTAATCTTGGGAATTTTGTAAAATAACCGGCAGGCACTGTATTGGACACCTTATTCTCTAGGGGCTTTCCCTAATCATAGGCAGAGTCTCATTTTCGCGCCTGTATTGCGCACTTGTTTTTGAGAAGTATGACATGCAGATGCATGTGTGAGGAGCTCTGATACATAGAAAAGACTTTCTGAAGGCGTCATTTGGTATCGTATTCCCCTTTGGGCTTGGTTGGGTCTCAGCAAAGCAGATACCAGGGACTGTAAAGGGGTTAAATATAAAAACGGCTCCGGTTCCGTTATTTTAAGGGTTAAAGCTTCCAAATTTGGTGTGCAATACTTTTAAGACTTTAAGACACTGTGGTGAAATTTTGGTGAATTTTGAACAATTCCTTCATACTTTTTCGCAATTGCAGTAATAAAGTGTGTTCAGTTTAAAATTTAAAGTGACAGTAACGGTTTTATTTTAAAACGTTTTTTGTACTTTGTTATCAAGTTTATGCCTGTTTAACATGTCTGAACTGCCAGATAGACTGTGTTCTGAATGTGGGGAAGCCAAGGTCCCTTCTCATTTAAATAGATGTGATTTATGTGACACAAAATTTAGAGAAAATGATGCCCAAGATGATTCCTCAAGTGAGGGGAGTAAGCATGGTACTGCATCATCCCCTCCTTCGTCTACACCAGTCTTGCCCACACAAGAGGCCCCTAGTACATCTAGCGCGCCAATACTCCTTACTATGCAACAATTAACGGCTGTAATGGATAATTCTATCAAAAACATTTTAGCCAAAATGCCCACTTATCAGCGAAAGCGCGACTGCTCTGTTTTAGAAAATACTGAAGAGCATGAGGACGCTGATGATATTGTTTCTGAAGGGCCCCTACACCAGTCTGAGGGGGCCAGGGAGGTTTTGTCTGAGGGAGAAATTTCAGATTCAGGGAAAATTTCTCAACAAGCTGAACCTGATGTGATTACATTTAAATTTAAGTTGGAACATCTCCGCGCTCTGCTTAAGGAGGTGTTATCCACTCTGGATGATTGTGAGAATTTGGTCATCCCAGAGAAACTATGTAAAATGGACAAGTTCCTAGAGGTCCCGGGGCCCCCCGAAGCTTTTCCTATACCCAAGCGGGTGGCGGACATTGTAAATAAAGAATGGGAAAGGCCCGGTATACCTTTCGTCCCTCCCCCCATATTTAAAAAATTGTTTCCTATGGTCGACCCCAGAAAGGACTTATGGCAGACAGTCCCCAAGGTCGAGGGGGCGGTTTCTACTCTAAACAAACGCACCACTATACCCATAGAAGATAGTTGTGCTTTCAAAGATCCTATGGATAAAAAATTAGAAGGTTTGCTTAAAAAGATGTTTGTTCAGCAAGGTTACCTTCTACAACCAATTTCATGCATTGTCCCTGTCACTACAGCCGCGTGTTTCTGGTTCGATGAGCTAGAAAAGGCGATCACTAGTAATTCTCCTTCTTATGAGGAGATTATGGACAGAATCCGTGCTCTTAAATTGGCTAATTCTTTCACCCTAGACGCCACTTTGCAATTGGCTAGGTTAGCGGCGAAAAATTCTGGGTTTGCTATTGTGGCGCGCAGAGCGCTTTGGTTAAAATCTTGGTCAGCGGATGCGTCTTCCAAGAACAAATTGCTTAACATTCCTTTCAAGGGGAAAACGCTGTTTGGCCCTGACTTGAAAGAGATTATCTCTGATATCACTGGGGGCAAGGGCCACGCCCTTCCTCAGGATAGGTCTTTCAAGGCCAAAAATAAACCTAATTTTCGTCCCTTTCGTAGAAACGGACCAGCCCCAAGTGCTACGTCCTCTAAGCAAGAGGGTAATACTTCTCAAGCCAAGCCAGCCTGGAGACCAATGCAAGGCTGGAACAAGGGAAAGCAGGCCAAGAAACCTGCCACTGCTACCAAGACAGCATGAGATGTTGGCCCCCGATCCGGGACCGGATCTGGTGGGGGGCAGACTCTCTCTCTTCGCTCAGGCTTGGGCAAGAGATGTTCTGGATCCTTGGGCGCTAGAAATAGTCTCCCAAGGTTATCTTCTGGAATTCAAAGGGCTTCCCCCAAGGGGGAGGTTCCACAGGTCTCAATTGTCTTCAGACCACATAAAAAAACAGGCATTCTTACATTGTGTAGAAGACCTGTTAAAAATGGGAGTGATTCATCCTGTTCCATTAGGAGAACAAGGGATGGGGTTCTACTCCAATCTGTTCGTAGTTCCCAAAAAAGAGGGAACGTTCAGACCAATCTTAGATCTCAAGATCCTAAACAAGTTTCTCAAGGTTCCATCGTTCAAAATGGAAACCATTCGAATAAATTCTTCCTTCCATCCAGGAAGGTCAATTCATGACCACGGTGGATTTAAAGGATGCGTATCTAGATATTCCTATCCACAAGGAACATCATCGGTTCCTAAGGTTCGCATTCCTGGACAAGCATTACCAGTTCGTGGCACTTCCGTTCGGATTAGCCACTGCTTCAAGGATTTTCACAAAGGTACTAGGGTCCCTTCTAGCGGTGCTAAGACCAAGGGGCATTGCAGTAGTACCTTACTTGGACGACATTCTGATTCAAGCGTCGTCCCTTCCTCTAGCAAAGGCTCACACGGACATTGTCCTGGCCTTTCTCAGATCTCACGGATGGAAAGTGAACGTAGAAAAGAGTTCTCTATCTCCGTCAACGAGGGTTCCCTTCTTGGGAACAATAATAGACTCCTTAGAAATGAGGATTTTTCTGACAGAGGCCAGAAATACAAAACTTCTAAACTCTTGTCAAATACTTCATTCCGTTCCTCTTCCTTCCATAGCGCAGTGCATGGAAGTAATAGGTTTGATGGTAGCGGCAATGGACATAGTTCCTTTTGCGCGCATTCATCTAAGACCATTACAACTGTGCATGCTCAGTCAGTGGAATGGGGACTATACAGACTTGTCTCCGACGATACAAGTGAATCAGAGGACCAGAGATTCACTCCGTTGGTGGCTGTCCCTGGACAACCTGTCACAGGGGATGAGCTTCCGCAGACCAGAGTGGGTCATTGTCACGACCGACGCCAGTCTGATGGGCTGGGGCGCGGTCTGGGGACCCCTGAAAGCTCAGGGTCTTTGGTCTCGGGAAGAATCTCTTCTACCGATAAATATTCTGGAACTGAGAGCGATACTCAATGCTCTCAAGGCTTGGCCTCAGCTAGCAAAGGCCAAGTTCATACGGTTTCAATCAGACAACATGACGACTGTTGCGTACATCAACCATCAGGGGGGAACAAGGAGTTCCCTGGCGATGGAAGAAGTGACCAAAATCATTCAATGGGCGGAGACTCACTCCTGCCACTTGTCTGCAATCCACATCCCAGGAGTGGAAAATTGGGAAGCGGATTTTCTGAGTCGTCAGACATTACATCCGGGGGAGTGGGAACTCCATCCGGAAATCTTTGCCCACATTACTCAACTGTGGGGCATTCCAGACATGGATCTGATGGCCTCTCGTCAGAACTTCAAGGTTCCTTGCTACGGGTCCAGATCCAGGGATCCCAAGGCGACTCTAGTAGATGCACTAGTAGCACCTTGGACCTTCAAACTAGCTTATGCATTCCCGCCGTTTCCTCTCATCCCCAGGCTGGTAGCCAGGATCAATCAGGAGAGGGCATCGGTGATCTTTATAGCTCCTGCGTGGCCACGCAGGACTTGGTATGCAGACCTGGTGAATATGTCATCGGCTCCACCATGGAAGCTACCTTTGAGACGAGACCTTCTTGTTCAAGGTCCGTTCGAACATCCGAATCTGGTCTCACTCCAACTGACTGCTTGGAGATTGAACGCTTGATCTTATCAAAGCGAGGGTTCTCAGATTCTGTTATTGATACTCTTGTTCAGGCCAGAAAGCCTGTAACTAGAAAAATTTACCACAAAATATGGAAAAAATATATCTGTTGGTGTGAATCTAAAGGATTCCCTTGGGACAAGGTAAAAATTCCTAAGATTCTATCCTTTCTTCAAGAAGGATTGGAGAAAGGATTATCTGCAAGTTCCTTGAAGGGACAGATTTCTGCCTTGTCTGTGTTACTTCACAAAAAGCTGGCAGCTGTGCCAGATGTTCAAGCCTTTGTTCAGGCTCTGGTTAGAATCAAGCCTGTTTACAAACCTTTGACTCCTCCCTGGAGTCTCAATTTAGTTCTTTCAGTTCTTCAGGGGGTTCCGTTTGAACCCTTACATTCCGTTGATATTAAGTTATTATCTTGGAAAGTTTTATTTTTGGTTGCAATTTCTTCTGCTAGAAGAGTTTCAGAATTATCTGCTCTGCAGTGTTCTCCTCCTTATCTGGTGTTCCATGCAGATAAGGTGGTTTTACGTACTAAACCTGGTTTTCTTCCGAAAGTTGTTTCTAACAAAAACATTAACCAGGAGATAGTCGTGCCTTCTTTGTGTCCGAATCCAGTTTCAAAGAAGGAACGTTTGTTGCACAATTTGGATGTTGTTCGCGCTCTAAAATTCTATTTAGATGCTACAAAGGATTTTAGACAAACATCTTCCTTGTTTGTTGTTTATTCTGGTAAAAGGAGAGGTCAAAAAGCAACTTCTACCTCTCTCTCTTTTTGGATTAAAAGCATCATCAGATTGGCTTATGAGACTGCCGGACGGCAGCCTCCTGAAAGAATCACAGCTCATTCCACTAGGGCTGTGGCTTCCACATGGGCCTTCAAGAACGAGGCTTCTGTTGATCAGATATGTAAGGCAGCAACTTGGTCTTCACTGCACACTTTTACCACATTTTACAAGTTTGATACTTTTGCTTCTTCTGAGGCTATTTTTGGGAGAAAGGTTTTGCAAGCCGTGGTGCCTTCCATTTAGGTGACCTGATTTGCTCCCTCCCTTCATCCGTGTCCTAAAGCTTTGGTATTGGTTCCCACAAGTAAGGATGACGCCGTGGACCGGACACACCTATGTTGGAGAAAACAGAATTTATGTTTACCTGATAAATTACTTTCTCCAACGGTGTGTCCGGTCCACGGCCCGCCCTGGTTTTTTAATCAGGTCTGATAATTTATTTTCTTTAACTACAGTCACCACGGTATCATATGATTTCTCCTATGCAAATATTCCTCCTTTACGTCGGTCGAATGACTGGGGAAGGCGGAGCCTAGGAGGGATCATGTGACCAGCTTTGCTGGGCTCTTTGCCATTTCCTGTTGGGGAAGAGAATATCCCACAAGTAAGGATGACGCCGTGGACCGGACACACCGTTGGAGAAAGTAATTTATCAGGTAAACATAAATTCTGTTTTTTTATTTTTTTTTTAAAGTAATTTTAGCTTTTTTATTTTAATTGTAATTTAGTAATTTTTAATTCAGGTATTTGGGGTTAATTTAGGGGGTGTTAGATTAGGGGTTGTTAGGTTAGGGGGTTTAGTAATTTAATTAGTTATTTGCGTTGTGGGAGTTTGGCGGATAAGGGGTTAATAGTTTTATTAGGATTATTGCGTTGTGTGGGTTTCGCAGATTAGGGGATAATAGATTTATAAGGTTTGTTGCGATTTTGGTTATTAGCGGATTAGGGGTTAATAGTTTTAATAGGGACTTTGTGATGTGGGTGAATGGAGGATTAGAGGTTAATACATTTATTAGGTAGTTTGGATGTCGGGGTTGGCGGATTTAGGGGTTAATACTATTAGGTAGTTGGGGGGGGGTCCCTGAATGGCAGTTTGGAAATGTGGTCACCCTAATCTGCCCTTAATTGGCCACATGAAAGATGATAATGCTTTTCAAGGTGGATGTTGTGTTTTTAAACATCTATTTTCTATGCAGATCGTTTTGTAAAGCACTGCTTAAAGAAACGCTGTAGTATGAAAACAAAGTACAATATTTGAAGGACAGTCTACTTGAAAATTGTTATTGTTAAAAAGATAGATAATCCCTTTATTACCCATTCCCCAGTTTTGCATAACCAACACAGTTATATTAATACACCTTTTACCTCTGTGATTACCCTGTATCTAAGCCTCTGCGGACTGCCCCTTATCTCAGTACTTTTGACAGACTTGCATTTTAGCCAATCAGTGCTGACTCATAAATAACTCCACAAAATCCATATACAGGAACAGGAGCTCTTGGACTGTTAGGTGCCCGTTCAGACATTGGAATCTGCCTTTTCCACCAACTCAGTATATGCACTTCAATGTCCACAGCACCATGTTAGTAAAACGTCACAACTTTATTTTATAATTTTATAATAATGCAATGTTTCGGGAATCAATTCCTGAAATATTGCATTACTTTTAATATTATGAAATAAAGTTGAGATGTTTTACTAACATGGTGCTGTGGACATTGAAGTGCGAAAATAACTCCACGGGAGTGAGCACAATGCTATCTAAATGACTCACATAAACTATCAGTGTCTAACTGTGAAAAACTGTCAAAATGCACTGAGATAAGAGGTTGTTCAACGGCTTAGAAATCAGTTTATGATTTAGCTTTTAACAAAGATTACCAGGAGAACACAGCAAATTTGATGATAAAAGTAAATTGGAGTAAAGTAACGTTGTTTAAAATTGCATGCCCTATCTGAATCATGAAAGTTTTATTTTTACTAGACTGTCCCTTTAAATAGTATTTCTGCAATATATTTGTATTAAACATTTTGGTGCTAAAGAGCACACCCGACTACACCCGCAGGTCCCTCTTACCAAACCCGAAGCCTTTGCATAATACACCCTGCTCCTGCTAGCCCTCGCGGCTGTTCATAATTACGGAGCGGTATGTGACTCTGTGCGACCAGCGCACTCACGGAGGAACTTCTTCCGACTCTCTTGGGCACAAGCCATCGGCTCACTACTTAAGGAGAAGCCGAGAACTCCTTTACTGAAGCGGTCGAGTGAACTGTTGGGAGAGCCTGAGTCCCGACAATAATAGCCTGCTTTTGGCGCGAAAAAGGCGCCATATTGAGCTCCTCACCATACTGAAGCTCAGAGGATTCTTCTGACTAAGGATGCCCTACAACTTGGCACAAACATAAGGGTAAGATACACTAAGCAATCACCCATAGCTCCTCTACCTATTCAGGGCAATACAGCTAAACCCTCTTATACAAAAACTACGGAGCAAATATACAGTAGCTTTAAGAAGCCTGAGGGCTTCCAGCCTAACTCTTTTACAGCCTGCCTAACAAATCTAACATACCCTCTCTTTATCTAGCTGGTTAAGAGGACACTAAAGTGATGGCCCTAAAAAGTATGAACTGATAAGGGTCAACAAAACATATAGGGTTATCATCACTTTCCTTGTCCCATAAAAGCAGGCTATACTGCATCACCTTATCTGTTAGCCTAACAGAGATACACCACTTATACATTCTCTACTGTTAATACAGAAGGCACCACTCACTCTACTACAGAGGGTTAATTACCATACTAGTCCCCCAACCAGAATACTGAGAATCTCACATACAGAATTCCACACCCGTTGCATAGAGATCCCTCTCCCCCCTTTCCCGCAGCCCCTTGAGTCTGCGGTCATATCCACACTCCTTTTCCCGGACTTGCCCAGAGGTGGCACCTCCCCAGGAGAGGGATCACCCTTAAACATTTGACAGTTTGGATAAACCACACCAGCATCCCCACCTGGGTCCTGACGACCATTACCATTTTCTTATCAGAGCCAGAGGGAGTGATGGAGGGCTAAAGCCCAAATGGTAGAGGTGCCGGTTTGATTCCCCCCCAGTTTTCAGTTCTAACAAGGAAGTAATAAATCCCGCTAAACCTTAGAGATCTCGAAGTTAATCCTCCTAAACATGGCACACTCAGTAAAGAGAAAAGCAAAACATCAGGATAACCCTAAAAGAACACTGACTGACCACTTTCATAGTAAAAACTTATCTGATCCAGACCTCTCAGGAGAGGATTCTAGAGACTCCACAGCCTTCATCTCCGAGAACACTAAAGCGGACAACCCATGTAAGGACAGAGCTACACTTTCACAATCCACCTTCCTAGATTCCATCAAACTATTATCTGATAAGATGGATACTCATTATGCATCCCTGAGACAAGACCTTTGCCAATCTGTTAGAGAACTCAAACGGGACATCTCACTAGGGGAACGGACAGAGATATTGGAAAGAAAACATGAAGACTTAGTAACTGATCATTCCATCCTCCTCTCCTACTCACAAAATCTCGCGGAACAAATTTCGGACTTAGAGACCAAACTAGCGGATCTAGAAGACAGATCCCGCTGAAATAATCTCCGGATTAGAGGCATCTCTGAAGAAGTGTCCTCAGCTGAACTCCATAATTATCTGACTACCCTCTTCAAGGACCTCCTGGGTACAACGACAGAACAAGACCTGCTGATAGACAGGGCACATAGGGCTTCACGCCCTCGGAATTCCACTGCTGGCACTCCGAGAGATGTCATTCTCCGTCTCCACTACTACACCACCAAAGAGAAGATACTGAGAGCATCTTTTAACAACAAACCACTCAAAGAACCCTATCAAAATTTACAAGTCTTCCCGGATCTGTCTCCGCACACTCTAGCCAAACAGAGAACTTTCCATCAATTCACACTGGCATTGAGGCATCACAAGGTAAAGTACAGGTGGGGGTTCCCTGTGAAGCTTTTTTTACAACATCAAGACCATTTCTATGTAATCTCATCTCTAGATCAGGGTCTGAAACTACTCCGCACTTTGGGACTTACTGACCCCTCCGATGCTACTACCAAGAGGCAAGAAAATCTGAAGGGGCTTAACATGGCAGCCCCGGAGTGGCGACCACTGAACCCTACATCCTCCCGTCAAGAGAAAGAATAAAGAGGATCAAGACCCAGACGTTTATAGAGTCATCTATCACCTAGACCAGCGGTCGCCAACCAGTGGTCCATGGACCACTGGTGGTCCACGAGAAGATGTTGGTGGTCCTTGACACCATCAAGCAGGAATTAATCTCCTCTGATGGTGTCACCCCCGTCGCGCCGCATCTCCCTACAATGCCTGGCTGGACATCAGTGAAAACCGACAAAGGAGTTAAATTACAATCTCCCTATGCACATAGCTAGATTGTATTTTTAACTTCTCCTGCCCGGCGCACTGCTCAGAGGAAGATGCTTCCATTCTAAAGCCAGCAGAGTTTGGTAATAGTCTTGGCTTGAAATAGTGGAATTAAAGTATATAAAAAAAGAAAATCTTAAAAACAAAAATTCTCTCTTATATTTCATTTATTTTCTTCCCTTTATATGTATGTATATATATATATATATATATATATATATATATACACACTTTATATATATATATATATATATATATATATATATATATATATATACACACATACTATATATACACACATACATACATACATACACACACACATTAATGAGGTTTGTTCCTTTTAAAAAAAAAATCATGTTAGTGGTCTACAGGATTCAAAATTGTGAGTTTGGTGGTCCCTGAGGTCCGAAAGGTTGGTGACCCCTGACCTAGACTACTCACCCCCACGACCGAGACTTTGAAAGGAGGGACCGATTTGAGCTTACATACGGGTACATACCTTACTCATATATTACTCCTTAGCTATCGGTCCCTATAACGAAACACCCATCATCGGAAGACCATCATTCAGGTAAGCCTAAAGCTCACATACGGGTACCTACCTTACCCTCCTTTAGCTCTTGGCTCTTCCTCTTTTTCTACCCTCTCTCCCATACCTTATTTTTATATAGTCTTCTTACTTTCTACTTTTATCTATTACACTTTTCCAGAGAAATATCCCCGTCTCCCTAATTCGAGGAGATGTATGAACATTACGAAAGACATTTAACGAACTCTAATTAAGGCCTATGTTGGCAATATCTCTCAGCTTTCCTATATAGTTAGGCCTACACCTATATATTTTTAAAAGTGTTATGTTTTAGTTAGTGGAATCTTAAATATATGTTGTTCAGTTTTGATGATGTTGACCTGTTCTCATACACATTCTTTATATATTCCTCCTCACTATGTCTTCTACACAGTCCATAGATCAATCAGTCTCTCGACTGAATCTCTCATAGACCTTATCTGACCCCCCATCGAACAAACCCTTTCATATCTAAAACTAACCTTCCTTATCTGTTCATTCCATCATACACAAACTGGGGGGCGCCTCATGTCTGAGCACCTCTCCTCTACACACTTAATATCTTCATTCCCCGGCCCTTTTTCACATACCCACATAACTTTACTCTTAAAGTTAACCTTACCAGACATGCTAGACCGCTCACACATTTATTCCAATAACTAGCCTATTACAGGCTAGACACATCTACCTCCGCTCCATTATCTTTCCCTTCCCTTTGTTTTCTTTTTAACCAAAGCGGCTCTGGACCGTTGAATACCTATACCCCCTTAAAATACCTCGGACTTAGTTATATCTAACTTTTCTTTTAAACCCTGCTCTATAAAACCTCGCTGGACCAAGCTTCATTTTAATGCAGTGACCTAGGAAAACACCCCTCTATATACCATTTACTTTTGTTTTCTCTCTTCTCCCCTTTTTTTTCTCTTTCTCCTCTCTCTCTCTCTCTCTCTCTCCTCCCTCTCTTCTCCCTTCCCCTTCTCTCCTCTTTTTTCCCTACACCTACCCTCCTCTCTATAATTATGGAAGGACTCCACCTTCTCACGCTAAATGTCCAGGGACTTAACTCCCCTACCAAACGTAGTCTACTCTTCACCTACTTACGCAAAAGTAAAACTGACATCGCGTTTGTCCAGGAGACCCACTGGACACCGGCCCCTGGGAACACACACACTTCTAGTTGGTTCCCCACACTTATAGAAGCCATGTTTCCCTCCAAGTCCAGAGGTGTAGCCATATATATCGGCAAAAATGTCTCCTATGACCTGATCTATGTTGAGTCTGACCCTCAAGCCAGATTCATCATTGTCGTATGTAAACTTAATTAACATTTAGTTACACTACTCAATACCTATGCACCTAACACTAAACAGATAAAATTCCTCAGGACACTTCTCACTTCGGTTTCGGCGGTGAAACAAGGGGAACTAATTGCGGGAGGAGACTGTAACCTAATCTGGGGCATAACGCTCGACAGAACAGGGCCCCCACTCTCTCGTTATGACAGAGCTACTTATTCCCTTTCCAAGGCCTTCCAATCACTGATTGCCCAATATGATTTATATGATGTGTGGCGGGCGCTACATCCACAGGAGAGGAATTGCACGTTTTATTCCTCACCACACAAGTCACATACCCGTATTGACTATTTCTTTACCAGTGCTAAATGCTTAGATAACATTTCCTATATCACAATCACTCCAGTTTCCTGGTCTGACTATGACTCCCTACATCTCTGACTAGGTCCAAACTTAACACCCTTCCCTCCTCCCGTATGGCGCATGCAAGATTGGACTGTCACAGACCCCATTCTTAAGGTGGCCCTCCAAACTAGGATTATTGGCTTCCTCAGTGTTAGGTGTCCCCTTCAGGGGGTAAGTGTCAGTGCAGGCCAAAGCCTGGGGCCTAGTGTACCACCTGAGGCATATGTAGATTACCTGATAAGGGCCCCTTAGAATGACTCAGACCACGCAGCATTATGATCGAAAGCCAATTCTGTTTATTGCACAGTGCAAGCCTTTCTTATAGTGACATACAGGGTTAAGGGGATGACACGTTAGGACCGCGTCATCTTACACAGTTATACAGAGCAATTTACAAGGAAAAACTGGAACATGAGTTTCTCATAACAATATTTACAGAGTCATAACAAACTACCATCTGCAGAGACAACCAAGTGTCTAAAGCCTCTTGTTTACATTATCTTATTCTATCTTACTTCTAGGCATTAGGCCAGGGTACATTGGCAAGGCCGAATAGCTAAAGAAACTCATAACATGCATATAATTCTCACTGCATAATACCCCAGTATAATAAAGTCTATTCATTACAAAATGGCTGCGAGGAACAAGATGGCTGCGATCAGGTTCATATTACCCCTAACATACCATCCTTTTATTCTAACAGAATAACATAAAAATAGACAGGCATAGAAAATTAGTAAAGCCTTATATTATGGTAACAGAACTCTATAAGAATACTAAAGAGAAAAATATTTGCATGTCGTGATATACTTTTATAGGCTAATTGTCACTGCATATAGGTACAGTCCCTCCAATACCTTCCATCTATCCCCCAGCCTTCCCAAAACTACCGGTCTACCAGCACAGAGACCCAACCAGCCCCCCATCTACCCCCAAACAACGCTGCATCTTCTATCTCTCCACCTGCATTGCTAGCACCCCCCAATATGTCCAACAGTTCCTTTTCCACAGTAAAGCATGACATAGCAACAGCACAACTGTCTCTAGATGGCCTCTGAATACTTTAAGAACAGTCTTTGTCCATTTGAGAGCGCTGCACCTTGACACTTTGCTATAATACAGTTCTCCAACAGTTCATTTGCAGTAGGGGTGCTTATCCACGGTTCTTCCGCAGGGAGATACTGGAAATCTGATGGTTTGTTCATGGGGTAGACAAGGCAACCAGTGGATACCCATGGCAAGCAGACACTCGAGTCACAGGGAGTCTAGGAAGCAAACAGAAACAGTACAGGATGAGTACACACCGCAATACAATCACAATTATGTCCAAATAAAACGTCACTTACATCCTATGTCATTTAAAAATCAAACAAAACATTGTTGATATATAATACAACTTAAATACATTGACATATCTCAGAGAATAATTTACAACTTCTCTATATCACTTTGAACTTCTAAAAAAATAAAAGAACCTTGTGTTGCTTTATTCTGGATGGCTGCTATCTATAATGTTTATAATTCTCCAACCTAAATTCTCTCACACTCCTATATGAGGAAAGCATACAAACAGAACATGATTTAAAACTACAAGCTCTTTTAAAGGTAAAATACATCTTTATGGTAAGAATTACACTCTTTGACAAACATCAGGAATGACCAAATTCACTTTGCAGATACCATACTAATTAATAAAAGGGAAAAATACATTTGCTTTCATAAACTATAATTATGCTATTCCCTGAACAAACATTTCTCTGTATATTTACTATAAACTTCTAGCTTAGACGTGTCCTCCTTATGTTCTAAAGGGTGAAGGGTCTAAAATATTATGCTATGTTGCAGCATTTTCCTTAAACCTATTTTCTATACTCAGTGGGCCATTCAATAGAGTACAATACTGCGAAGTTCACAGTTACACTTATCTAAAGGGTTACTTTGTTACGCACATAAACTACCATGTGCACTAATACCAATGAAGCATATGATTTCTTAGACCAAATATGATCAATAAAAATAAAACAAATACAAGAAAATACAAAACAAGCAATATAAGGAATAGGGTTAAAACAATACTCCCCTAATTTAATTGGTTGATCCTGTAACAGCATAACAGGACTTCCATATCGAGCGGTAAGGCACAGTCCAGAGAAGGATAGTCTTTATGTCCTGAAGACACACATCAGAGAAAACAGTCATGGATTACCCAGAGTCCAGTTCTGGGGCTGGTACCAGCATGCAAAGCAAAGAATGGATCCAAAGATAGTTCAGTAACTTTTTTTTTACTGCAGTATGATGGTTAAAACAAGCTTGACAAAAGGTCTTTCATCTTTATCTTTTCTTTCTTTAAAGGTTTACTTGCTTTCAATCTTTAATCTTTTGAAGAGTGCACTTATGGAATTTTGCCTGTACAGATTTTACCTAAATATGGAAACTCAAAAATAATTCAGTTAGTGTGTTTCAATCTCTGAAGACAGCATACTCTCATCCTGCAAATACAAATATAGTGTTAAGAACCACATAGAAAAATAAAACATTTTAGGCCTCTGAAATATGAGAGCAAAATAAAACACAGAAAGACAATAAAAAGATCTAATCCTAGGGACGTAGTGCATCCTGCATAGGGGTAAGACAAGGAAATTTTAGGGCACAGCTGGTGGTTAGACAATAAAATTGTACAAGGAGATTCAAAACGTTTTAGGTTCACCTCCTAAAAGCAATCACCCCCATTACATAACGATATTCATCAATACTCATCAATACTTCCCCCATGTTTGCGTGAAACATCTCATGTGACACGCAAACACAAGATAACAAGAAACTAAACGATAAATCATGCACTCCACTCATGCAGAGACAATTCTCAATAGCAAGCAAAATGAAATACACTTCACAATTCAATATGCTGTCCACAAAAGAGAAAAACATAACAAACAATGAAAACCAATCGTTCTTGTCTTACACAAAACGAAACATTAGCTGCTGACACAAATTTCAAACAACCACAATTAACTTAGAATGCAACACATATTCTGACATTCGCTGAAATGCAACACACTCAGAACATGACAAACAATTAAAAACATCCACTATGTACAAAACTTTAATATCACACAAAGAAAGCAATCACAGCAGATGCCCAAGAAACTTAAGTTGCAGATTGCACAAATAAAATTGTGCTTATTTGGGAAAGATCAGATAACCACAGTAGCCACTGTTAAAGGGACATTCTAGGATAAATGAAAATTCATTATTCAGATAGGACTTTTAATTTTAACCAACCTTCCTAGATTAAACCAAACATAGGTAGGCTTATATGCTAATTTTTTTAAACCTTTGAGGACTGCCTCTTATCACAGGCTGTATAAATCTCATTACAACACCAAGAGACAGAATACACGTAAGCCATATAAATAAAACCAAAACTGTGAACAGATAAATTAGCTAGTTATATAAATGCAGTAGAATCAGATAAACTGTGCATCATTTGTTTTAGGGGTGTTTATTTCTAGACACCTTATAGACCACGGCTTAGCTGTTAAGCAGCAATCAAAGTCATTGCAATAATAGTGGTAGACTATTTAATAACCAAATAACTATATATATTTTTAAAGTGTCACTGAAATCACTTCATTAAATAATATCTCATTTATTTATTGAACACAGTGGGGGTTGTTTTAAATAACAAAGAGTTATATCTGTGAGATACAGTTTGACAGCCACAGAAATAAAATTATCATTTTTTAAGCTATATTCTATGACAGAATATAATATAAATACTTGTTTCTTTGTAGTGAGCAATTTATAGTTATCATTTTTTATAACATAGAACACCAGTACTGCCGCTTTAAATGTACAGTGCAAATTGTTCTCTCTGTAACAAAGCCAAAAAAAAACCAAAACATGCACAGTGTTATCAGTCTTCCAAGGATAGCGAGGCAAGCTCAAAGTTTCATTTCTACTTAAAGGAGAAACACTGTTTACTGCTTAAAAATATAAAATTCACACTAAAACTTGATAAATGCTAATTAGTTTAACCACAACAAAATTATTGGATTTAACGTTGTATATAATTTGATATTCCCCATTCTGCAGCTCTCCAGCCAAATATAACAACCGTATATAACACAAAAAATAAGCTTTCTGAAAAAGAATACTAATACAATTTCCCCTTTAAATTAATCCCAATGATCCTTATAATAAAAAAAATGTATACTGACGTTCATTAAATAGCCTAAACAAGCATAAGCAGCATAAGAACGCACTCACAGTGGGATGCAGGCTAATTAAAGGGACATTTTAACCAAACTAAAAATAATCTTTAATTGAAACTGCTAACACAGTGAAATATACTAGTGTTAGGCTTACAGTAAACCTCATCGTCTTTTATGTAAATATTCCCTTAAATTCTCAGATGTTATACCAGTTTTCCTGTATCCCTTTAAATATTTTCACTCCTCTGTTTTTTCTTGTTTTTTTTTTTTCTTTTCTGTCCGCTAGTCTCACGGATCCCTACACTAAAATTGTAGACAACTTATCACTTCAGTTTGCATTACAGAGAGAATTAAGTTATGCTCAAAAAAAAATATCTGCTATCTGAACAGCAAATTTAAAATAAATATATACAAAGAAAGGTCTCTAAAAATATATTTAGCAAAATACTAATACAGGGTTATTGCACTGGTTCTTTAAATAAGAAAATGACAATTTTCTATTGCTCCGTCTACGCACTGAGCTCTGATTTTCCAGACAAATATAAGATAATATGCCACTTGTATAACAAGTCATGGACAATACATTACTAGCAACACCTTGTTACAGTGAACCGTCCCTTTAAGGACTAACCATTCATCACGCAAATTACATATGTATATCCTAACCATAATTTAGGCTGCTTGTATGATTTACCACACCAATTTCACCTCTGTACTGTAGCATGACCTGCAGATTAATTTACTTGCAACAAAAACGGACGCCCTTTTAGAAAAACTTTCAATTACAGCCTATAAATATATTTCATTGTGTGCACCCACGCCATGCACAGACCTTACAAATACAACATACGTTAACCCATTAATCATACCAGAAACAATTTCATATTTACCAGAGGGTGACAAAAAATCACACACACCATCGCACTTTCAAAGCCACTTTCAAAGCCGTTACTTCACTTGCAAAAACAATATCATATCTTTACATGCCGAACAACAATTATCACTTAAAACTAAAACTGCATATGAATACCACATACTTAAAACATGCTGGTGACTTTGAAATACAGTTACATAAAATAACATTACAAAATATCTTCTTAAAACGTCTGATTTCCCAACAGAGAAACATAAGGAAACATTCTTACGATACAGACGCACAAATTCATTCCATCTCGCATACCAGAGATTCACTCCCTTTTTTCCTTTCTCAGAAAAACATCTATTTCATAGCGTACGACATACATATATATATAAAAACACTAGATTAACTTTTCACCATTTCCACAATGCATTTTTTCTTTTTTTCCGAAACCCCACAAAATGGCCACTTTTGCAGGGTTTGAAACAATCGTTTTCAAATAATACATTCTGTTCCTGGTCCAAAGTAAATCTGTTACACGCATACCACAGTGAGAACCTACAGACCATCACACATTATGCATCTCAATATACAAAATTTCAGTTTTGTTACTGCAAGCAAACAAAAAAAATCTTACAAACGGAGACAGGATTTCTTTTCTCTCTTTTTTTTTCTTTTCTGAGCTATGTGCGCGCTCAGTGGTGGCCCCCCCTTCTTTGCCTGCTACATTCTTTAACACAGAGATTTCTCTATTTATCAAACAGCAGTACTTACTGACCGTGTTTTTAAAAAAATGTTTCTGTCTTTTGCAGAAACTATTAACTCTTCTTTTCTTTTACCTTATACATGTAATTTTCTCTGTGCATTCTTATCTATGAGCAGTTCCCCTTTCTCAATACAATAATAGCCACAATTAACATGCACAGCCACTTAATATTTTCTACGCACAGCATAATTTTATATAGCAGCAAAAGCAAGCATCAGATATCAACATGAGCTTCAGGTGGGTAGCAAAACTCTATTATGGGAATGAATATGGGAAACTTCAACACACGTGAGACTTACTCACTTCACTGCCACGTTCGCCCGGGGGAGTTTATCTTAAAAAATCCTCCCGTCAACTGGCATTCATATATTACTTGCGCGCTTATCACCGACAGGACTCACAATACCTGTCGTGTCCCAGCACAGGACTGATTACCTGTCTGGAGGGGTATCACAACTGCCGGCAGGACTTTAACCTCCGCAAACCTGTGCTTCAACCACAGGAACCCCTTTAACCTTATATCATTATCATCAACACCTATTACCAGACTAAATTTAGGTTCAAATTCACAGAAAGAAAGCATGGTAAAAGCACTCATAGTTACTCCCTGCGTATCCCACTTCTGACACCAAAACTGTTAGGTGTCCCCTTCAGGGGGTAAGTGTCAGTGCAGGCCAAAGCCTGGGGCCTAGTGTACCACCTGAGGCATATGTAGATTACCTGATAAGGGCCCCTTAGAATGACTCAGACCACGCAGCATTATGATCGAAAGCCAATTCTGTTTATTGCACAGTGCAAGCCTTTCTTATAGTGACATACAGGGTTAAGGGGATGACACGTTAGGACCGCGTCATCTTACACAGTTATACAGAGCAATTTACAAGGAAAAACTGGAACATGAGTTTCTCATAACAATATTTACAGAGTCATAACAAACTACCATCTGCAGAGACAACCAAGTGTCTAAAGCCTCTTGTTTACATTATCTTATTCTATCTTACTTCTAGGCATTAGGCCAGGGTACATTGGCAAGGCCGAATAGCTAAAGAAACTCATAACATGCATATAATTCTCACTGCATAATACCCCAGTATAATAAAGTCTATTCATTACAAAATGGCTGCGAGGAACAAGATGGCTGCGATCAGGTTCATATTACCCCTAACACTCAGCCTAAACGATGACAACCAGACCATGACACAAAATCTATGGGCCACCCTTAAAGCTGTAATGAGGGGACACCTTATGCAGACTGAAGCAGAAGCGCGTTCAAGAAGCGGAGCTACTTTATCTTCTCTAGTTATTCAATGAAGAAAATTAAGAACTGAACTCATCCGTTCATACTCTACCGCAGTAAATGATGAAATAGCTGAAATATCGAAGCAAATTTAAGCCCTAGAAATCAAAAAAGTACATAATATGTTAGAAAAATTCAAAAGGATTTACTATCACCAAGGCAATAAAGCCTCCTCTCTTTTAGCTTCAAAACTCAAACATCGAACTGCCCAATCTTGTATAATGTCCATACAAAATCCAGCTGGGAAAAATGTTTCGGCAGAGATCGGGAACACTTTTGTGCAATATTATCAAACCCTATATAATATTGAAGTAGGTTTGGAATCTCCTCTTTATACCTTAGAGGAAATCTCCTCTTTTCTTAACTCTCTCTTTCTCCCCTCACTGACCACAGAAAACGCCTCCATGCTAACGGCCCTGGTAACGATAGAAGAAATCACAAAAATCATTCAAGCCATGAAATTAGGGAAATCACCCGGCCCTGATGGCTTTACAGCTAGATTCTATAAAACCTTTCACCACCTTATAACTCCCATCCTTTGCAGATTCTTTCAGGAGATAATTTCTGGAGGGTCTTTTAAGGCAGAATTCTCGGAAGCCGTGATAGTCACAATCCTAAAACCAGGTAAACCCCCTGACCTTTGCAGCAGCTACCACCCTATCTCATTAATCAACCTCGACACCAAGATCTACGCCAAACTTCTAGCTAACAGAATATCAAGAATGATCCCATCCCTCATAGTGAATGACCTGGTAGGCTTTATCCCAGATAGAGAAGGCTCTGATGCTACCAGGCGAATACTCGATATCCTTCATCTTGCGTCTGGAAGAGATGCTTCCTTCCTGGCCCTGTCTCTTGATCCCGAAAAGACATTTGACAAGGTCCGGTGGGACTTTCTGTGGGAGACCATGAGAGCTTTCCGGTTCCCCAGCACTTTTATTCTTGCAGTGAGAGCCCTCTATGAACACCCTTCGTCCAGAGTTCTAGGAGTTGGTTTTCAGTCCCCTAAGTTCAATATAACAAATGGCACCAAGCAGGGATGCCCATTGTCACTCTCTTGTTCGCTCTAACCCAATGTATTAGACAAGACCCACAAACCATAGACCTCTCTCTTGGAACTCGCACCCACAAAATCTCTCTATATGCAGATGATATCACCCTTTTCCTGACGTCTCCCAGAGAGTCACTACCTGCAGTTTTCACAATATTAAAGCATTTTAGTAATTTGAGTTTCTACAAACTCAATATTTCAAAAACAGAGGCCCTCCCCATAAATGTTCCCCCTAATGACCTTAATTTGCTACAGAAAACATACCACTTCCAGTGGAAAATAAGCTCTATCAGGATCCTGGAAGTTTATCTTAGTCCAGACCCCTCCATCACAGTAGTTCAGAATTATGGAGACAGATTCTTATAATTCAGGAAACTGCTTGAATCTTGGGAATTTCGAGATATTTCTTGGACAGGACATATTTCCGTGATTAAGATGTCCTTCCTTCCCAAGGTCACATATCTGTTCAGGTCTATCCCATACAACGTTCCCAGACCTGTTCTAAACAGACTACAGAGTATGATCACCACCTATGTGTGGAAAGATAAGAGACCCAGAACCTCCGGTCGTACACCAGAAAAACCTGTCGCACAGGGTGGCCTTGCCCTGCCAAATCTAATCACATATTATAACGCTGCCAGACTCTCACATATATTAAGATGGAACTATTCGGAATGACAATCAGGATGGTTTCTTCTAGAATCAGCAATATTACCCCCAGGTGTAACCCTCTCTGACTTTCTTTGGATCCCTAATCATCATAGACAGGACCTAGATAGTATACATCCAATATTCAAACACGCCTTTCAGTTTTGGGACCAAATAAGACATAATCCAGCCACCTCCCCTCATCTATCTCCTGCACTTACTATTTCTGGCGCCCTCTTCTGTCTTCCCGACTCCCACCCTGACTTATGGTCTCAACAACAGATACTTCGGGTGACAGATTTCTATGAAAATGACACATGGCTTTCCCATCCTGCTCTATGCACTAAATTTCAGCTTCCCTCTAGACTTACATTCGAGGCATATCATTTAAGCACACGTTTACGCACATGGGGCTACCCTAAATAGTCACTAAGGCCATTGACAACCTGGAAGAATGCATGGCAAAGAGCCCATAATATCAAACATCTTCTTTCCTTCCACTACAACCTCCTCATTAACTCACACTCCTCTTACAAAATACCACAGCACTGCACATGGGAGAGAGAAATCGGTTTTACCACTGATCCAGATATTTGGCATACTAGGATTATGATAACCAAAAAATTACTACACTGCGCCACCTTATGGGAACTTCACTATAAAATCTTAGTTCGATGGCATCTTGTGCCGATTGTACTACACAAGATTTTCAACATGCTGGAGGAATTGTGGAGCTAGCGGCACGGCACTGAACATCTGGTGGTCCTGCCCGGTTATTCAGCCACTTTGAAAGAAAATATATACACTTCTACACTCATTTGGATTCACTCCATCATACACCCCAGAAGTAGCTCTTCTTCACATGCAGATGCCCAATCTCAACCCTCCCAATGAAGCCCTTACAATCTATATTTTCATGGCCACGAAACTAGCTTTAGCTAGATCCTGGAAGGAAGAGAGATCTCCACCCCTCTTGCAAGTAATATCCATAGCTCATTATATAGGGCAAATGGAACAATATTCATACAAAGTTCTGGACCAGGTTGATTCCTTCCATGAGATCTGGTCTCCCTGGCTTTCTGAATTCCCAAGTTTGAATTGACTCCCAATCCCAAACTTCCCTCTTAGAATCCCCTTAGAATAAATATATATATATATTTTTCTTTCTTTCTTTCTCTCTCTCTCTTTCTTTCCCCTATTCCCTGGGGTAGTCCTTCCTCTTAACCGTACAGGTCCATTAGTAAAACTATGCATACTATTACCTACAGCAGATATAACTACCCAATATACTTACATACTATATAACTCCCGAAAATGAGGCTTTATTTCCACCATCATTTAGCACACTGCCTAATCTTATCCATATGGACACGCACCTGTATCAACCTTTTATATACTCTTCTTATAATTGCATGCTTTGTGTTTGTACCTACCAACTAATATGCCATATGGTTACATTGGTGGTGTATGTTATCTTTATACTTGTCTCAATTAAAAAATTAATTTAAAAAAAAATAATAATTTTGGTGCTATAGTTGGTAAAGGATTACTATTCCCCCCATAATGTACCTACTTTTTAAGCAATCTGATTAAGCAATATTTGTTTTTATATACCTTGGGTCACACAAACACCCATAGGTTTTTATATAATTTGTTTTAATAAAATATTCTATGAACTATATGGAAGCCTGAGCGTGAATCATCATTCCTAGTACCCTACAACCAGAGCCTTGGAATCAGTTTTGCTGGGACACTGCGAGTTCCCAGCTTGCGCAAATTAGCACACTGGGTGCTGCTCTATTTGTGAGTATAACCACAATACAAGACCTGTTGTACCTTATCATCACTACAATATCACACTAGGAGGCGCCCTCTTTTTTGTGATTCTTCATTCGCAGATTCCTTGTTGCTGTTCTACTATCTGAGAGGAGCTGCCGTTACTACTCCTAGAAGGCTATTTGGGGCCTTATACTGGAATCACCAACACAGAAGGATTTATCTAGATTATCTAGATTGGAGGCCCAATACCTATAAAGGACTCAGATAAGACATTTTCTATATGTGTATTTTTGCATATCATACCACTGTTCTTTGTTTTATACCATTACTCCTAATGGTTATGTTGTATATATATTATCACTTTGTTTGATCAAAGAATATTGGTAGACATTAACCTATTATATAGATCATTTGTGTTTAGCGCCCCCTAAAGTTGGACACGTGAGTGTTTTCAATAGGTTTGGTATACATAGTTATAAAATATACTTTCTTTCCTATGGCATGGAAAGTCCACAAATTCATTCCAATTACTAGTGGGATATTCAACTCCTGGCCAGCAGGAGGAGGCAAAGATACCCCAGCAGAGCTGTTAAGTGTCACTTCCCTTACCCATAATCCCCAGTCATTCTCTTTGCCTCTATCAAGGGAGGATGTGCGAAGATGGTGTCTGAAGATATTTAATCCTTTAATGGGTACCTTTCCCTGGAAGCAAGGATTGGGGTCAAGCTGTGGTAATGTCAATCTCTTTAGTAAGAGTAATGGTGGCTTTTATCAGTTAGAAATCGGCGAGGTAGTCTTTGCTTTAATTCTAACACCTATGCTACCCCTTTATAGAAAATCAGGGTTGGTTACTCTGTTTTTTCTTTGTCTACAGGTCCCTGTTAGATGTGGTAAATCTTTCACACCTAAGAAGCTGTTCCTGCCCTGCAGCTGGATCCACAGGTAAGTGCTCTTGCCTTCTAGGTTTGAAGGAAAGCACTTCTGGGATAAGCACGTGAAGAATTATCCTCTGTGGACTTATTGGGACACTTTAATCATCCCTTTATTGTCAGGGATGTAATGGGGGCAGCTCTGCAGGCACTTTTATGTGAATAGGAGATATTAAGGGGTTAATCTATTTCCCTTTGACTAAGAGGCTGGCATGAGTGGGACACATTTATTTCCGGGACTCTGGAGAGAAGTTTCCTATGGTTTTTTTTGGCCTATATCGTAATGAGACAGTTCAGTGGAGGCCGTTTTATGTATGTCTGGTAGCGCAGCATATCTTGCACGCTTCTTTTCTATGTCGCACTTAAGAAAATGTTTTCCATTTTTGGCTTTTCAGAACTTCACTTCCGATCGGAGAACGGAGACCTTGCTGCAACGGATCTCCTGGAGCAGCTCCTGTTATAAAGGGTGTAAGACAATAAAAACAGGCGCAGTCCGACTCAAATGCAGATTATTTATTACAGAGTGAGTTCATATGACAAAATGCATACTCACTAGCGTTTAAAAACAATTAAGGCATATATAATAAAAGCAATCCCTCCGGTGTGATTCTTGTGTCCTTAGCAGTTTCAGCCACTTCGGTCGAACTATACCAAGTCTGGATGTTAGGTGCCAGGGGTTATTAAGACACTGTCGGTAGGGTGAAAAAGACTATGTACATTTCGTCTGAGAACGCTCAGACTTTTTCAAGAGTTTGGAATCTGTTATAAAGGGTGTCTGCATTTCTATAGGAAACTATAGGACTATAGGCTCCACTATTCTACCTTCAGTGGGATTTCTCTCTGGTGGGGTAAGCCCTCAGCAGAAGCTGAGGTTACTGCAGTGTTTACATTTAAAATGAAGGATTTTTGTTTCTAAATCTGCCTTTTTATTTTGAATAAATACAGTATAAGGAGAAATGTTTTTTATTTATTTAAAGGCACAGAACGTGTTCTGTGTTAGAGTTAGACTATTTTATTTTCTATTGGGACCCAATTCCTTGAAAAATGGATCTTGAATTTAATCTAGATTTATCATTTGATAAATGTCTGTACTGTTTGGAGGCTCAGGTCGTTTCTCCTGCGCAGCTTAAATAAGATTTTATTATCTAAGAATTAGAGCCCCTCTCAGAGACATCTATCTTTCAAGATAATGTTGTCCATGCCATGCCTCAGCTTTCTCCTCAAACATCCTAAGCCTTAGCTGTTTCACATGCAGTGCCCTGCGGTTCCTCTCAACATCCTCCTGGGGGCATTTTTTTAGCAGCCTTCCCAGGTGCTGGTAAGCGAAAAAGGAAATCTATTTCTCTTAGTAAGAGTTCTGACCTCGCAAAGTCTGTGTTAGTCGGTCTCTCTCAGTTATCTGATAATTATACCTCAGAGGCTTCTGAGGGTGATATTTCTGACTCTGAGACTATGATGGCTAGCACAGCATATTCAGAGGAATTAATTTTAGGTTTAAGCTTGAACACCTCCAGTTGCTTTTAAAGGAGGTTCTTGCTACATTGGAAGACTCTGATTCTACTGTTGCTGTCTAATAAGCTTAACAGGATGTTTGATGTTAAACCTTCATCAGTAGAGGTCTTTCCAGTTCCAGATCGTATGTTGGACTTTATAGCTCAGGAATGGGAGAAGCCGGGGATTCCCTTTTCCCCGTCCTGTGTTTTTAAGAAAAAAATTTCTGTTGCTGATTCTGTTTCATGAATCGTGGAGGACTGTACCTAAGGTAGAGGGTGCTATTTCCACTCTAGCCAAAAGATAGTGCTTCTTTTAAGGACCCTATGGATAACAAAAACTGGATCTTATTGGTGCGACTCCTTGTCTGATCTAATTACAGAGGAGTCTAATATAGAGGAGATCCAAGATAGGATAAAGGCTCTAAAGCTGGCTAGTTCATTTTTCTGTGATGCCAGCATGCAAGTTGTTAGGCTGTAAGCCTAAAATCCTAAGATCCTGGTTGGCAGATGTCACATTAAAATCCAATCTCTTGTCTTTACCATTTAAGGGCAAGACTTTATTTGGACCTGGTCTAGCCAAAATTATTTTGGAAATTACTGGGGGAAAGGGCTCTTTCCTTCCTCAAGACAAGAAGGGTAGACCTAAGGGTCGACAAAATTCTAATTTTCATTTCTTTCATAACTTCAAGGGACAAAAGTCTTCCTCTTCCAAGCTGGAACAATCCAGGACCTCATGGAGGTCCAGTCAACCTTGGAATAAGTGGAAGCAAGCCAAGAAGACTTCCGCTGATTCTAAATCAGTATGCAGGAGCCACCCCAATCCAGTCTTGGATCAAGTAGGGGGCAGGTTTTCCTTTTTTCGGCAGGTTTGGATCCACAATGTTCCAGATCCTTGGGCCATAGAAATAGTACCCCAGGGTTACAGAATAGGATTTAAGTCTTGCCCCCCTGTGGCAGATTTATCCTGTCAAGGTTATCTGCAAACCAGGTAAAGAAAGAAGCCTTCTTAAACTTTGTAAGGGACCTATCTTCCCTGTAGTGATAATTCCAGTTCCCGTAGAGGAACAGGGTCAAGGATCTATTTAAACCTTTTTGTGGTTCCCAAAAAAAGAGGGAACTTTCCGTATCGTTTTAGAAGTGTCTCAACAAAGTCTTTAATGTTCCGTCTTTCAAATTGGAGACTATTCTTTCCATTCTACCCTTGGTTCAGGAGGGTCAGTTCATGACTCCCATAGATCTGAAGGACACATATTTTTATGTTCCCATTCACAAGGAACATTACCAATTCCTGCGGTTTGCCTTTCTGGGCAGACTTTTCCAGTTTGTTGCCCTTCCCTTTGGCCTTGCTTCGGCTCCTTGAATCTTTACAAAGGTTCTAGAGGTCAAATCTCAGGGAATAGCGGTGGTGCCTTACATGTACGACATCTTGGTTCAAGTGTCATCTTTTCAGCTAGCAAGATCTCATACAGAGATGTTGTTGTCTTTTCTACGTTCTCACGGGTGGAAAGTGAATCTGGAGAAGAGTTCCCTAGTTCCAGATACCAGGGTCTGCTTCTTAGGAACAATTATAGATTCTCTATCTATGGATTTTCTAACATCTATCAGAAAAATCTTCAAACTTCTTGCTTCTTGCCTTTCACTTCTATCCTATGTCCGTCTATTAGTGGCTCAGTGCATTGAAGTAATTGGTCTCATGGTTGCTTCCATGGACATCATTCCTTTTTCTCGGTTCCATCTGAGACCCCTTCAGGGATATCTCTGGACCCCTTAACAAAAGATTATCCCTCGTGGTGGATTTCACAGGACCATCTGTCTCAGTGTACATGCTTCCTGAGACCTTCATGGGTGATTGTGACCACAGATGCCAGTCTGTTAGGCTGGGGAGCAGTTTGGGGCTCCTTAAAGGCTCAGGGCCTTTGGACTCGAGAGGAATCTACTCTTCCCATAAATATCTTAGAGTTGAGAGCGATCTCAATGTATTATCAGCATGGCCTCAACTAGCTTTGGTCCGGTTTATCAGTTTCCAATCAGACTACTTCTCTTTGGTGGTATACACAACCACCAGGGAGGAACTCGGAGTTCATTAGCAATGATGGAGGTGTCCCACATTCTCCTGTGGGCAGAATCTCTCGATTGTCTGCTATTTTTCATACACATTCCAGGGGTGGACAACTGGGAAACAGATTTTCTGAGCAGGCAGACTTTTCTTCCCGGGGAGTGGGCTCTCCATCCGGAACTATTGTCAGTGATAACCCTCAAGTGGGGGTTCCGGAGTTGGATCAGATGGCGTCGCGTCAAAACGCCAAATTTCCAAAGTACGGTTCAAGATGAAGAGATCCACAAGCAGTTCTAATAGATGGTCTGGCGGTTCCTTGGTACTTCGGTCTGACATACCTGTTTCCACAGTTTGTTCTCCTTCCATGAGCCATTGCTCGTATCAAACAGGAGAGAGCGTCTGTGATTCTAATAGCTTCTGCCTGGCCTCACAGGATCTGGTTTCAGATCTAGTGAAGATGTCATCTCTTCCTCTGTGCAGATTGCCTCTGAGGAAGGACCTTCTACTTCAGGGTCCATTCCTCCGTCCAAATCTAGATTCTCTGAAGATACTGCTTGGAGACTGAACACCTAGTCTTGGCTAGACATGGTTTTTCTGAGAAAGTCATTGATTCTGAGAAAGTCATTGATTCTATGCTCGTAAGCCTGTTACTTTAGCATAAAGTATGGTGTACATACAATGAAAACAAAGTCAGTACTCTCGTAAAGTGGCTGCTAAGCACCCCTCTGTACCTTGGTTGAGCTGTGGAGAGTTCACTTAAATCACGCTAACACATTGCAACTTAGGTGTGTATATGGGACTCACTTTCCGCTGGTCTCTGGTGCTCGGTCCTGGGGGAGATGTAACCTGGCTGCTTCCTGCAGGTGTCCGGCTCCGCCGCTCTCTCCCCTCCTCAAGCTACCCGCCGTCTGCGGTCGTGTCCGTGTGCGTGCGTCTGAGCTCAGCCGGGCGTGTGACGTTACGCCCCTGTCGCTGCTCGCTGCTCCTATGCTCGTCTGTGGTATGCCGATTGGGTGCAGGTAAGAAGGGTAGAGGCAGATCTCACTGCACTAGCATCTGAAAATCACACTAAAAAGAAAAGGGACAATCTATCACTGAAAGAGAGAGAAGCTCTAACTGGACTACAAAACAATGACAATTTGGTCATTAGAGCCGCCGATAAAGGTGGCTCTATAGTAGTAATGAACAAAAACCAATTCATCACTGAGGCCAAAAGGCCAAAAGACAACTAATGGATGAAAAACAATACATCCAGCTTAAGAAAGATCCAACAGATGAATTCAAATATGAATTGGAACATCTATTGGATGAAGGAAGGGAGATAGGGATGTTTGACAATGACACTTACAATTACCTACAAGTAAAATTGCCCATTAGACCCACGTTTAACCACCTACCAAAAACACACAAACCAGGACCTGAGATACAGGGCAGACCCATAGTTAGTGGTATCGGTTCACTAACCGAAAAGCTATCACAATGGTTGGATGCAATACTCCAACCCTTTGTGGAGGAGCTACAAAGCCACTTAACAGACACAAAACATCTGTTAAGTCTCTTGAAGGATGAGGGTTGGAATGAGAACAACATTTGGTTAACCATAGACGTTAAGTCACTTTACTCTTCCATTCCACACAAAGAAGGGTTAAAGGCTATTAGATTTTTTCTAACTAGGTCAGGTCGGTTTGAGGATGAACAATGTGGATTCATACTACGGGTCACAAATTATCTATTAACACACAATTATTTTTGTTTTGGGGGTGATTTCTATCTCCAGAGATGTGGGACTGCCATGGGGGCCAAGTTTACCCCCTCCTACGCCAACCTATACATGGGTTGGTGGGAGCAGTCCCACATCTATGGAGATAGAAATAATTTCAAACAGAACATCACCTTCTATAAAAGATTCATCGATGATCTCCTGGTAATTTGGCAATGAATTTGTTAGCACCATAACGGGTGAACATTTCTTGCATGACAGGTGCTACAATTGTAGAGCCAATTATGTGATTTATGTATTGACATGCTCGGAGTGCAACCTACAATATGTAGGCATGACCACAAGAGAGATAAGAGCGAGAATCAGGGAGCATGTCAATAACATAAAAATGGGTACACTAACTACACCACTAATCACACATTTCAGCCAAATACACAATAAAAATCCAAGTTCACTCAAATGGACGATAGTCAAACATGTCTCACTGCCAATCAGGGGAGGGGACAGGGCATCGTTGTTGGCAAGGGAAGAGGTATACTGGATACTAAAGTTGGCCACTAGGTGGCCCTCTGGTCTGAATAGCGAGTTTGACTTAATTAACTTTTGGAAATGAAATACCCTTTAGTTTCATCAAATGAAACAATAAAAATAAGTATAAACTGCCATAAATAAATAAATAAGCAAATTCCCCAGTAAACTATATTGCCGCTTGACAATTCCAAAAGTCCACCTATATAATGATATGTAGAAAATAATTAGACAACAATAACAACTTGTGCACGGACATAAAGACAATTTACTTTCATTTTTTATCTCTATTTTTATATATATATTTATATTCAATTGTTACTTTGGCAGGGCTTTATATGTGCTAAATGCACAATTGGTGTCATAGACAAATCAGGGAGGTCTAAACTCTAGCTCTCTGTTAGACAGATATTAATCAGTTAAAACAGATTACCCACTACACAGAAGTTGATATCAACATTGTCCTATAAAGAGCCAAACACTTTTATTTTTATTTTTTAGTTTTCATTATAGCTATAACTCTAATTCCATTGCATGGTATGTTAATGCCTCCATTTAGTTTGTATTATGTATTTAATTATTTGTATCACCTATTTGTATGTTTTTGTGATACATGTAATCAAGTATAGAGCATAATCTGCTTATACAATTGAAAATGCTGCACATAGGGAGTGTTTGTTTTGACCAATGGGAAGGCCACCCTTCCTTTTTGAACACAGGTTGATGATCATTCACTATGCTATGACTACGGCGGGAGAAGCCGAAACGCGTCAGCAGTAGTGACCACCAACCCGTGCTGCAGCCTCTGTGACAGTAAACAGAAGTGTTGTTGTACAAAGTTTTATCCTAATAAATTTGGATGTGTGATGAAAATTGAAAAAGAAAATTTGATTCAGGGTGAGATAAGTTGAGAAAACAGACAATATAATTTGGAGAAGGCTGGGGTTATACAATTAGTGAAATTATAAATTTAGGAAGTATCACAAGTATTGACAAGGTTTGAACATCACATAGATAAAGACAATATATCAGCAGAGTAAATACATAACATTTCACATACTACAGACACATACCAAAAGAGAGACTGAAGAGTACAATTCACACAGAAAACAATGATTTTGGAAGGGGTTGAATGCAGGCGGCCTATCTATCAAGCTCCGAATGGAGCTTAAGGGACCGTTGCTCCATAACCCTGTCTGCCTGCTCTGAGGAGGCAGACAGACATCGCCGCAATTCAACCCGATCGAGTACGATCGGGTTGATTGACACCCCCTGTGAGCTGCTGGTGCAATGCTGAATACGGAGATCGTATTGCTCTCCGCATTCAGCGATGTCTATCGGACGGATCAGGTCCGACAGACATTTGATAAATAGGTCTCCAGGACTCAATTCACATACTAAAAGAGAGACTTAAGAGTACAATTCACAGAGGAAACAAGGATTTTTGCAGCTACACTGTTTTAGTAAAATAATGATTATTTTTATTTTCGTAATCTCTTGTTTTTGTGTTTATTGTTCCATTCAGCAATAATTCATTTCCCTTGGTAAAATTAATGCTACAGAAAATCTTTTCTGCATTGTAAAAGGTCATTCTTCATGTAGAACTTTGATTGGTATGCAACAAATATGCTGTGTTTCCCCCTGGTGTAAATATATAATTCCATGTATTTCATGTTGTGCTTTTCAAACTCTTCTTCAAATATATGTTATTTTTTATCTTAGTGGATAGATTTCTCATAAAGACAAAATGTCATTGTACTATTATAATTCACTTTTTAATCATTGTGATCCCCTTTATATATATATATATATATATATATATATATATATATATATATATATATATACACACATGTGTGTATATATATGTAAATGTATATGCGTGTGTATTTATCCTTTTATATATGCACACACACAATTATATATATATATATATATATATATATATATATATATATATATATATATATATACACACACACACACACTTTGTCCTTTCCACTCAAATACCTTAAACAAGAAATATAATTTGTATTCAATTTTAATTTTTCAAAAAGTGTTAATGTGTTTTTCACATAGTAGAAAATGTTATTAGTATTTTTAAATATATACATGAAAAGATATAATAAAATATTTACAAAAATGTAAGCGGTGTACTCACGTTTGTGAGATACTGTGTGTGTGTGTGTGTGTGTGTATATATATATATATATATATATATATATATATATACTGTGTATATATATATATATATATTTATATTATAAAAAAATATTCATAACTACCTTTGGGTTTAGTTTTGTAGGTCGTCAGGTTAGCATGCGAGCGATAAGTGTTAGGTTTTTTAAGCGCGCTCTATTAAAGGCTTTGGGGAGAAGTTAACACAGTTGCGATATTGGAAGTCCTGATGTTAGCGTACGTCGGGTTTTGCTCACACACAGTTTACTTTCAACTTGTATTACACTCTAACCTGTGTACTAAAAGTTTACTTCCAGCTGTGTTTGCTCACGAGCAAAAGCGCTAAATAGCGCTGCATTAGTGATCTGGGCCAGTATGTTTAACAATGAGATAAACACTGGGACCCCAACAAGTAGCTCTAAAATAAAATCAGGCAAAAAAAAACATTGCAAAAGACCATATAATATATGTTATTAAAGCATAAACTTTTAAAATCAAGCTTGCTAGGTTAGAGGAAAAATAATTATGGGGAGTCTCAAGTCTTCCTGTATAGATATTGTGCAAAGTTTAATAGCTACCTAAATAAGCAGATGGAAAAAAAAGAAAAATATACTGTATATGTGTAGGCTTAAGGTATCTGGACCTAAGGGGCATATCACAAAGCTAATCATTGTGGTGGGTCATAGGCTTAGAATATTAGGTCTACAATACTATATGAATAGCATGTTAGAAGTCATTGATGCATTCATAAGCAAAACTTTCCTGTTCTCATATACACTTGCACATCAGACGTAGAAATCAATATATCCAGAAATAAATAGATATGATATAAGTCCAGAGATACAAGATAAATTACAAAGATTTGAAATGAGTCTTTAGAAGAATCGCAAGGCTTCAAAATTAAACCAAGCATTTGCTTTATCCATACATATTTTCAGATATACATTTTAGAATACAGCAAAATTTTCATATTTAGAGTATATTTAAGTTGAGTTTGTAACTGTTCTTTGTTACTCTTTAGTATAGTTTTCTGATTTGTAACGTAAAGTGTATAATTTAATAATGCAGGCTGTATATTATGTAGTAATGAACATTTGTGATTGTATTGTAAAGTAGTTATAAAAATTCTAAATAGTTTAACACACTCTAAAACTAAGATAGGATTAAAAGGATACATCTGTGCATTGTACACACTGCCAGGTACTTTTTAACTGTTACTGGAAAATTCATCTACAGTGGCTACATTTAACATTTAAACATTGCTCCAGATACATTTAACCATAACAAACATGAACCTTTTGTGAAAACCACTTGGCACCCGTAAAAAAGGAATATTGGCTGCACACTTTTTATGCCAAGTCAAGGTGAGTACATGGAAACTGGAAGATATACACATTTTTTTATTTGTGTCCAGTTGCTGAGCTTTACCTGTATGAATGATTACAGAGGTTGCCTAATAATTTTTAATTTCTTTCATGTAATTGACAAGAGTCCATGAGCTAGTGACGTATGGGATTTACAATCCTACCAGGAGGGGCAAAGTTTCCCAAACCTCAAAATGCCTATAAATACACCCCTCACCACACCCACAATTTAGTTTTACAAACTTTGCCTCCTATAGAGGTGTTGAAGTAAGTTTGTGCTAAGATTTCTACGTTGACATGCGCTTCTCAGCATTTTGAAGCCAGATTCCTCTCAGAGTACAGCGAATGTCAGAGGGATGTGAAGGGAGTATCACCTATTGAATGCAATGGTTTCCTCACGGGAGATCTAATTCAATAGGTTCTCTGTTATCGGTCGTAGAGATTCATCTCCTACCTCACTTTTCAGATCGACAATATACTCTCATATACCATTACCTCTACTGATAACTGTTTCAGTACTTTTTTGGCTATCTGCTATATGTGGATGGGTGTCTTTCGGTAAGTATGTTTTTGTTACTTAAGACACCTCAGCTAGGGTTTGGCACTTTATGTTTTATATAAAGTTCTAAATATATGTATTGTACTTATATTTGCCATGAGTCAGATTTATGTATTTCCTTTTTGCAGACTCTGGGGTTTAAATTGACTAAATTTTTCTTGCAAATTGCGGGCAGGATTAGGCCCGCGGGTGCGCCAAATGCTAGACTTTATTGCGTCATTCTTGGTGCGAGAATTTTTTGGCGCGAAAGTACGTCCATTGACGCAAGTTCGTCATTTCCGGCGTTATAGTTGACGGCGAGTTCCTTACACAAGGTTACGTTGTTAGTGACGCGAGTGTCTGGACGTTGTTGGCGCCAAATTTTTTTTTGTTACGTTGTGCGTTATAGTAGTGCCCAAATTTTTTTCATTATTTTTTCACCCCATTGCTATTTGCCTCTTGCCTTTTTCTATGTCAGAGGGCTATGCTATTTGCATTTTTTCCCATTCCTGAAACTGTCATATATGGAAATGGATAATTTTGCTTTATATGTTGTTTTTTCTTTTACATTTTGCAAGATGTCTCAATCTGATCCTGTCTCGGAAGTATCTGTTGGAACTTTGCTGCCTGATATCGGTTCTACCAAAAGCTAAGTGCATTTGTTGTAAACTTGTGAAGATTATATCTCTGAATGTCATTTGTAATAGTTGTCATGATAAACTTTTACATGCAGATAATGTGTCCATCAGTAATAGTACATTGCCGGTTGCAGTTCCTTCAACTTCTAATGTACATGATATACCTATGAATTTTAAAGAATTTGTTACTGATTCTATTCAGAAGGCTCTGTCTGCTTTTCCGCCTTCTAATAAACGTAAAAGGTCTTTTAAAACTTCTCATAAGGTTGATGAAATTTCAAATGACCGATAACATAATGAATTATCCTCCTCTGATGAGGATCTATCTGATTCAGAAGATCCTTCCTCAGATATTGACACTGACAAATCTACTTATTTATTTAAAATGGAGTATATTCGTTCTTTATTAAAAGAAGTGTTAACTCTGGTTACTCCAGAGGTTTTTCCTATTCCTGATGCTATTTCTGATATGATTTCTAAGGAATGGAATAAGCCGGGTACTTCTTTTATTCCTTCTTCAACGTTTAAAAAATTGTTTCCTTTACCAGGAATTTCTATAGAGTTTTGGGAAAAGATCCCCAAAGTTGATGGGGCTATTTCTACTCTTGCTAAACGTACCACTATTCCTATGGAAGATAGTTCTTCTTTTAAAGATCCTTTAGATAGGAAACTTGAATCTTATCTAAGGAAAGCTTATTTATATTCAGGTCATCTTCTCAGGCCTGCAATTTATTTGGCTGATGTTGCCGCTGCTTCAACTTTTTGGTTGGAGAATTTAGCGCAACAAGAATTGGATTCTGACTTATCTAGCATTGTTCGCTTACTGCAACATGCTAATCATTTTATTTGTGATGCCATTTTTGATATTATCAAAATTTATGTTAGATCCATGTCTTTAGCTATTTTAGCTAGAAGAGCTTTGTGGCTTAAATCTTGGAATGCTGATATGACATCTAGATTGCTATCTCTTTCTTTCCAAGGTAATAATTTATTTGGTTCTCAGTTGGATTCTATTATTTCAACTGTTACTGGGGGAAAGGGAGTTTTTTTGTCTCAGGATAAAAAAACCTAAGGGTAAATCTAACGGCTAGATTTAGAGTTTTGTCGGTAACGACCCGCGTAGCTAACGCTGGCTTTTTTCCCCCGCACCTTTTAAATACCGCTGGTATTTAGAGTTCACAGAATGGCTGCGTTTTCAGTGCGTTAGGCTCCAAAAAGGGAGCATAGAGCATAATTTACCGCCACTGCAACTCTCGATACCAGCGGTGCTTACGGACGCGGCCAGCTTCAAAAACGTGCTCGTGCACGATTCCCCCATAGGAAACAATGGGGCACTTTGAGCTGAAAAAAAACCTAACACCTGCAAAAAAGCAGCGTTCAGCTCCTAACGCAGCCCCATTGTTTCCTATGGGGAAACACTTCCTAAGTCTGCACCTAACACTCTAACATGTACCCCGAGTCTAAACACCCCTAGCATTACACTTATTAACCCCTAATCTGCCGCCCCCGCTATCGCTGACCCCTGCATATTTTTTTAACCCCTAATCTGCCGCTCCGTACACCACCGCAACCTACATTATACCTATGTACCCCTAATCTGCTGCCCCTAACACCGCCGACCCCTATATTATATTTATTAACCCCTAATATGCCGCCCCCAACGTCGCCTCCACCTACCTACAATAATTAACCCCTAATCTGCCGACCGGACCTCACTTCTACTATAATAAATGTATTAACCCCTAAAGCTAACTCTAACCCGAACCCTAACACCCCCCCTAAGTTAAATATAATTTAAATCTAACAAAATAAATTAACTCTTATTAAATAAATTATTCCTATTTAAAACTAAATACTTACCTGTAAAATAAACCCTAATATAGCTACAATATAAATAATAATTATATTGTAGCTATTTTAGGATTTATATTTATTTTACAGGCAACTTTGTAATTATTTTAACCAGGTACAATAGCTATTAAATAGTTAATAACTATTTAATAGTTACCTAGTTAAAATAATTACAAAATTACCTGTAAAATAAATCCTTACCTAAGTTACAATTAAACCTAACACTACACTATCAATAAATTAATTAAATAAAATACCTACAATTACCTACAATTAAACCTAACACTACACTATCAATAAATTAATTAAATACAATACCTACAAATAAATACAATGAAATAAACTAACTAAAGTACAAAAAATAAAAAAGAACTAAGTTACAAAAAATAAAAAAATATTTGGATCGGAACAGCCAATAGAATGCGAGCTCAATCTGATTGGCTGATCCAATCAGCCAATCGGATTGAACTTGAATCTGATTGGCTGATTCCATCAGCCAATCAGAATTTTCCTACCTTAATTCCGATTGGCTGATAGAATCCTATCAGCCAATCGGAATTCGAGGGACGCCATCTTGGATGACGTCCCTTAAAGGAACCTTCATTCTTCAGTTGGACGTCGAACGAAGAGGATGGATCCGCGCCGGAGGTCTCTAAGATCAGCCGCTCGTCATCGGATGGAACAACATAGAAGATGCCGCCTGGATGAAGATGTTTGCCGGTCCGGATGTCCTCTTCTGCCCGGATAGGATGAAGATTTCTGCCCGAAGATGGACTTCTTCATTTGCCGCTTGGATCAAGACTTCAGCCGGAGGATGGACGTCACTCTTCAGCCCCCGCTTGGGCTTGGATGAAGACATTGGAGGCTCTTCTGGATCGATCGGTGAACCCGGTGTGGTGAAGACAAGGTAGGGAGATCTTCAGGGGCTTAGTGTTAGGTTTATTTAAGGGGGGTTTGGGTTAGATTAGGGGTATGTGGGTGGTGGGTTGTAATGTTGGGGGGGGGGGGTATTGTATGTTTTTTTTTTACAGGCAAAAGAGCTGAATTCTTTGGGGCATGCCCCGCAAAGGGCCCTTTTCAGGGTTGGTAAGGTAAAAGAGCTTTTCTATTTTAATTTTAGAATAGGGTAGGGCATTTTTTTATTTTGGGGGTCTTTGTTATTTTATTAGGGGGCTTAGAGTAGGTGTAATTAGTTTAAAATTGTTGTAATATTTTTCTAATGTTTGTAAATATTTTTTTATTTTTTGTAACTTAGTTCTTTTTTATTTTTTGTACTTTAGTTAGTTTATTTCATTGTATTTATAGGTAGGTATTGTATTTAATTAATTTATTGATAGTGTAGTGTTAGGTTTAATTGTAACTTAGGTTAGGATTTATTTTACAGGTAATTTTGTAATTATTTTAACTAGGTAACTATTAAATAGTTCTTAACTATTTAATAGCTATTGTACCTGGTTAAAATAATTACAAAGTTGCCTGTAAAATAAATATTAATCCTAAAATAGCTGCAATATAATTATAATTTATATTGTAGCTATATTAGGATTTATTTTACAGGTAAGTATTTAGCTTTAAATAGGAATAATTTATTTAATAAGAGTTAATTTATTTCGTTAGATTTAAATTATATTTAATTTAAGGGGGTGTTAGGGTTCGGGTTAGAGTTAGCTTTAGGGGTTAATACATTTATTATAGTAGAAGTGCGGTCCGGCCGGCAGATTAGGGGTTAATAATTGAAGTTAGGTGTCGGCGATGTTAGGGTGGGCAGATTAGGGGTTAATACTATTTCTTATAGGGTTTTTGAGGCTGGAGTGAGGCGGATTAGGGGTTAATAATTTTATTATAGTAGCGGTGAGGTCCGGTCGGCAGATTAGGGGTTAATTATTGTAGGTAGCTGGCGGCGACGTTGTGGGGGGCAGATTAGGGGTTAATAAATATAATATAGGGGTCGGCGGTGTTAGGGGCAGCAGATTAGGGGTACATAAGTATAACGTAGGTGGCGGCGGTGTGCGGTCGGCAGATTAGGGGTTAAAAAAATTTAATCGAGTGGCGGCGATGTGGGGGGACCTCGGTTTAGGGGTACATAGGTAGTTTATGGATGTTAGTGTACTTTAGAGCACAGTAGTTAAGAGCTTTATGAACCGGCGTTAGCCCAGAAAGCTCTTAACTACTGACTTTTTTCTGCGGCTGGAGTTTTGTCGGTAGATTTCTAACACTCACTTCAGCCAAGAATCTAAATACCGGCGTTAGGAAGATCCCATTGAAAAGATAGGATACGCAAATGGCGTAGGGGGATCTGCGGTATGGAAAAGTCGCGGCTGCAAAGTGAGCGTTAGACCCTTACCTACACGACTCTAAATACCAGCGGTAGCCCAAAACCAGCGTTAGGAGCCTCTAACGCTGGTTTTGATGGCTAACACCAAACTCTAAATCTAGCCATATGACTTCTAACCGTTTTCATTACTTTCGTCAAAATAAGGAACAAAAACCCAATCCTTCCCCCAAGGAATCTGTTTCCAATTGGAAGCCTTCCTCAAATTGGAATAAATCCAAGCCATTTAAGAAACCAAAGTCAGCCCCCAAGTCCACATGCAGGTGCGGCACTCATTCCAGCTCAGCTGGTAGGGGGCAGATTAAGGTTTTTCAAGGATGTTTGGATAAATTCTGTCCAAAATCAATGGATTCAGAGCATTGTCTCTCAGGGGTATCGAATAGGATTCAGAGTAAAACCTCCTGTGAGAAGATTTTTTTCTCTCACGCATCCCAGCAAATCCAGTAAAAGCTCAGGCTTTCCTGAAGTGTATTTCAGACCTGGAGTTTTCAGGGGTAATCATGCCAGTTCCTTTTCAGGAACAGGGTCTGGGGTTTTATTCAAATCTATTCATTGTCCCAAAGAATGAAAATTCATTCAGACCAGTTCTGGATCTGAAAATTTTGAATCGTTATGTAAGAGTACCAACTTTCAAGATGGTGACTATAAGGACTATTCTGCCTTTTTTTCAGCAAGGACATTATATGTCCACAATAGACTTGCAGGATGCATACCTTCATATTCCGATTCATCCAGATCATTATCAGTTCCTGAGATTCTCTTTTCTAGACAAGCATTTCCAATTTGTTGCTCTTCCATTTGGCCTAGCAACAGCTCCAAGAATCTTTTTCAAAGGTTCTCGGTGCCCTGCTCTCTATAACCAGAGAGCAGGGTATTGTGGTGTTTCCTTATTTGGACGATATCTTGGTACTAGCTCAGTCTTTACGTTCTGCAGAATCTCACATGAATCAACTAGTGTTGTTTCTTCGAAAACATGATTGGAGGATCAATTTACCAAAAAGTTTCTTGATTCCTCAGACAACGGTCACCTTTTTAGGCTTCCAGATAGATTCAGTGTCCATGACTCTGTCTCTAACAGACAAGAGACGTTTAAAATTGGTTGCAGCCTGTCGGAACCTTCATTCTCAGTCATTCCCTTCAGTGGCTATGTGCATGGAAGTTTTAGGTCTCATGTGAAAACGAGCAAAGGGGATCGCGTCCGATGCTGCAGTCATGAGACCTAAAACTTCCATGCACATAGCCACTGAAGGGAATGACTGAGACTGAAGGTGCCGACAGGCTGCAACCAATTTTAAACGTCTCTTGTCTGTTAGATTCAGTGTCCATGACTCTGTCTCTATCTGGAAGCCTAAAAAGGTGACCCTTGTCTGAGGAATCAAGAAACTTTTTGGTAAATTGAGCTTTGTATGCTGAATCAATGGTGCAGGGATTATACAAAGATATCACAATTAATATCCTTAAATCCCGATGTTCGACACTCTCTGACGTGGTGGTTAAATCACCAGCGTTTAGTTCAAGGGGCTTCTTTTGTTTGGCCAACCTGGACTGTGATCACAACAGCTGCAAGTCATTCAGGTTGGGGAGCTGTTTGGGGATCTCTGACAGCACAAGGGGTTTGGAAATCTCAAGAGGCGAGATTACCTATCAATATTTTAGAACTCTGTGCAATTCTCAGAGCTCTTCAGTTTTGGCCTCTGTTGAAGAGAGAACCGTTCATTTGTTTTCAGACAGACAATATCACAACAGTGGCATATGTCAATCATCAGGGTGGGACTCACAGTCCCCAAGCTATGAAAGAAGTATCTCGGATACTTGCTTGGATGGAATCCAGCTCCTGTCTAATTTATGCGGTGCATATCCCAGGTGTAGACAATTGGGAGGCAGATTATCTCAGCCGCCAGACTTTACATCCGGGGGAGTGGTCTCTCCATCCAGATGTGTTTTCTCAGATTGTTCAGATGTGTGGTCTTCCAGAGATAGATCTGATGGCCTCTCGTCTAAACAAGAAACTTCCCAGATACCTGTCCAGGTCCAGGGATTTTCAGGCGGAAGCAGTGGATGCATTGACACTTCCTTGGTGTTATCAACCTGCTTATATTTTCCTGCCTCTAGTTCTTCTTCAAAGAGTGATCTCCAAAATCATCTTGGAACAATCGTTTGTGTTGCTGGTAGCTCCAGCATGGCCTCACAGGTATTGGTATGCGGATCTTGTTCGGATGTCCAGTTGCCAACCTTGGCCACTTCCGTTAAGGCCGGACCTATTGTCTCAAGGTCCATTTTTCCATCAGGATCTCAAATCATTAAATTTGAAGGTGTGGGAATTGAACGTCATAGAGGTTTCTCTGACTCTGTGATTAATACTATGTTACAAGCTTGTAAATCTGTCTCTAGGAAGATTTATTATCGAGTTTGGAATTCTTACATTTCATAGTGTTTCTCTCATAAATTCTCTTGGCATTCTTTTAGAATTCCCTGAATTTTACAGTTTCTTCAGGATGGTTTGGATAACGAGTTGTCTGCAAGTTCCTTGAAGGGACACATCTCTGCTCTTTCTGTTTTATTTCACAGAAAGATTGCTAAATTTCCTGATATTCACTGTTTTGTACAGGCTTTGGTTCGTATCAAGCCTGTAATTAAATCAATCTCTCCTCCTTGGAGTCTTAATTTGGTTTTGAGGACTTTACAGGCCCCTCCATTTGAGCCTATGCATTCTTTGGACATTAAACTACTTTCTTGGAAAGTGTTGTTCCTTTTGGCCATCTCTTCTGCTAGAAGAGTTTCTGAGATATCTGCTCTTTCTTGTGAATCTCCTTTTCTGATTTTTCATTAGGATAAGGCGGTTTTGTGGACTTCATTTAAATTTTTACCTAAGGTTGTGAATTCTAACAACATTAGTAGAGAAATTGTTGTCCCTTCCTTATGTCCTAATCCTAAGAATTCTTTGGAAAGATCCTTACATTCTTTGGATGTGGTGAGAGCTTTGAAATATTATGTTGAAGCTACTAAAGATTTCAGGAAGATTTCTAGTCTATTTGTTATATTTTCTGGTTCTAGGAAAGGTCAGAAGGCTTCTGCTATTTCCTTGGCTTCTTGGTTAAAGCTTTTGATTCATCAAGCTTATTTGGAGTCGGGTCACGCCCTGCCTCAGAGAATTACAGCTCATTCTACTAGATCAGTCTCCACTTCGTGGGCTTTTAAGAATGAAGCTTCAGTTGATCAGATTTGCAAAGCGGCAACTTGGTCCTCTTTGCATACATTTACTAAATTCTACTGTTTTGCTGTATTTGCTTCTTCACAAGCAGTTTTTGGTAGAAATTTTTTTCAGGCAGCTGTTTCAGTTTGATTCTTCTGCTGATGTTTTAAGTTTTTCTTGTCATTAAAGAATACATTTATAATTTGGGTTGTGGATTATTTTTTCAGCAGAAAATGGCTGTTTTTTTATTTTTATCCCTCCCTCTCTAGTGACTCTTGAGTGGAGTTCCACATCTTGAGTATTGATATCCCATACGTCACTAGCTCATGGACTCTTGCCAATTACATGAAAGAAAACATAATTTATGTAAGAATTTACCTGATAAATTAATTTCTTTCACATTGGCAAGAGTCCATGAGGCCCACCCTTTTTTGGTGGTTATGATTTTTTTGTATAAAGCACAATTATTTCCAAATTCCTTTGTTGATGCTTTTTACTCCTTTCTTTATCACCCCACTACTTGGCTACTCGTTAAACTGAATTTTGGGTGTGTTGAGGGGTGTATTTATAGGCATTTTAAGGTTTGGGAAACTTTGCCCCTCCTGGTAGGATTGTATATCCCATACGTCACTAGCTCATGGACTCTTGCCAATATGAAAGAAATTAATTTATCAGGTAAATTCTTACATAAATTATGTTTCTTAATTTCTCCTTCTCCTCACACCAAACTTCACAGGAGCATTATGTCATTAGACATACATTAGACATACATTAGACAACAGCTTGCTAATTCCCTCAAACCTCTCCTCTCATCCTTCTCCTCCTTTTCCTGCCCTGGACAATCTATCTGCCACTATAATTCCACCCTTATATCCGTCCTTGACAATCTCGCCCCTCTTACCATAGCTCGGAAATCACACACTCATCCTCAGCCCTGGCATACTCCTCTGACACGGTGCCTACGCAGATGTTCCCATACTGCTGAGCGGCCCTGGAGAAAATCTCGGAGTTCAGCTGATTTTCTTCATTACAAATTCATCTTGGACTCCTACTATTCTTCCCTTAATCTCCATAAGCAACACTACTTCTCTACTCTTATCTCTATTCTTTCTTCAAACCAAAAACGTCTGTTCTCCACTTTCAATACTCTCCTCCGCCCTCCCTCACCTCCTAATACAACTTCTCTGTCAGCTCAGGACTTTGTCAGCCACTTCAATAACAAAATTGACTCCATCAGAAATGAAATCAGCTCTCAACATTATTCCATTCTCTCACACCCCCTCAAATGCTCTCACTCAACCACAACCCACATAACCTTAAACTTAGCTCATTCTCCCCTGTTACTGAGGAAGAAGTTTTGGCACTTATACTGCGCTCTCACCTCACTACCTGTCCCCTTGACCCTATCCCCTCACTGCTACTCCCCTCCCTCTCTGCTACCCTTACCCCTATACTTACACACATTTTCAACCTCTCCCTCAGCACCGGTATATTTCCCTCATCGCTGAAACATGCACTGGTCACACCTATCCTCAAAAAACCTTCCCTTGATCCTACCTCCCCATCCAACTACCGCCCTATTTCCCTCCTCCCTCTTGCCTCAAAGCTTCTAGAAAAACTAGTATATGCACGCCTATCCCATTTCCTTACATTAAACTCCCTTCTTGAACCATTGCAATCTGGATTTCGTCCCCATCACTCCACAGAGACAGCTATTGTTAAGGTTACCAACGACCTACTTACAGCAAAATCAAAAGGCCACTTCTCTCTGCTCATCCTCCTTGATCTGTGCGCAGCCTTTGACACTGTTGACTATCCTCTTTTGCTCCAAACCCTCCAATCCTTCGGCATCTGTGACACAACTCTTTCGTGGCTCTCTTACTACCTGTCAAACCGTACCTTTAGTGTAGCCTTCTCTGGGGCCTCCTCTGCCCCGTCACCACTTTCTGTCGGAGTACTGCAAGGCTCTGTCCTCAGGTCCCCTTCTCTTCTCAATCAACACGTTATCACTAGATTCCCTAATAAAGTCCCAAGGCTTCCAATATCATTTGTATGCCGACGACATCCAAATCTACTTCTCTGCACCAGACCTAAAAACTGAGCTCCTCATTTTCCCCCCTTCTTCCAAAATCTCCACCCCCAATCTCTCTATAACTGTCGACAACTCCATCATTACCCCTACCCCGCATGCCCGATGTCTCGGGGTCACCATTGACTCAGATCTTTCTTTCACACCTCACATTCAGTCCTTGGCTAAAGCCTGCCGCTTCCACCTTAAAAACATCTTGAAAATTCGACACTTCCTTACACAAGACACAACTAAGATTTGAATGCACTCTCTCTCATTCTTTCCCGCCTTGATTACTGCAACTCTGTCCTCTCTGGTCTCCCCACCTGCCGCCTAGCTCCTTTACAATCCATAATAAATGCCTCTGCCAGACTCATCTTCCTTACACGTCGCTCTTCATCTGCTGCACCTCTCTGCCAATCCCTTCACTGGCTTCCTCTTGCCTCTAGGATCAATCACAAAATTCTCACTCTGACATACAAATCCCTCAACTGCCCTGCTCCCCCCTATATCTCAGACCTTGTCTCCAGATACTCTCCTTCCCGTCCCCTTCGCTCTGCTCATGACCGCCTCCTCTGCTCCTCTCTGGTTACCTCATCGCACTCCCGTTTACAGGACTTCTCCAGACTGGCTCCCATCTTGTGGAGCTCTCTGCCTCGCTGCACAAGACACTCCCCTAGTTTTGAAAGCTTCAAGCGCTCCCTAAAGACTCTACTGTTCAGGGATGCTTACAACCTATGCTAACCTTACTTTATACCAGTTCCACTCCTCCATCGCTATCCCCTGAACCCCATTAGCATGTAAGCCTAAGAGTCCAGCTGTTTGTAGATCACCTTCTTAAGAGCTGACTACAACTGTGCAACTCTTGGCAGGGTCCTCTACCTATTTGATCCCTATATTTGGTTTGTTGTACTCCCCCTTTGTTTATAGCGCTGCAGAATCTGTTGGCGCTCTACAAATAACCGATAATAATAAATAATAATAAACCAAGACTCAAGGGGGCATTAATCTCCCCAAAAATCTATCATTCGTATGAAAGAGCACTAAGACATGTTTTTTTTTTTTTATATGATAAAGATTACACTGAAGCTAAGTTAAATTTCAGGAAACAGCTCCACAAGAATAAAAGCAAAAAAAAAAAATATTTTCTTTCAGAACAAGTCCTTCCTTAAAATCTGTAATACATATTAAAATAACCTTTTCTTTTAGGTAAAATAGTTATTTCCCTCATTTTACTTGTATGTATGTTGATTAGCGCAAATTTTTATTTTTCTTGAAGTAATCTGTTTTATTTTTTGTCTGTTTTTTGTTGTTGCTTTATATATAGACATTTGTAATGACTAAGGTTTCACAGAAATTAACAGGACAATCTTTACCTGACAAAAGTACAATTGGGGTAAAAGAGGTTTCAATCTGGGCATAGCCATAGTTATTCTCAGCTTAGAACTTTTCTCTTCTAGTATAGATTGTAACTGTTTCTGATTTGTTAGACCCATAACTGATTATTTAAAATGTGTAGAAATCGCGTTTTTATGTCTGTAAAACCACATATTTCAACTTCAAGAATAATAATATGAGATAATATATTAAAGGATAGTCAAGGTTATATTTAAATGACTGTAACAGATTCATATGTGTTAGCATGATCAAATACATATATATTTCAATGCTATTCTAAGTTGCCCCTATTTTATATGTAAAATACCTTTTGAAGTCTGTCTAAAAGGTGCCTCTGGCCACGTCCAATAAGGCCACATTTTTTATATAAATCAAAAACGAGAGCTCCAACCAACACAAAGGCAACCTCTCACATGAACGTGTTATAGGTAGTGTTAATGTAGCCCAAATAGGTTTGTGCCAGGCCGAGAAAAACAGAGACCAGATCAGTATGCGAACAAAGGGAAACCCGATTACAGGATAATCTTACTGCTAGCAGAACTTCCCTTGCAGACAGAGAAAAGAGAAGCAAGATCTTGCTACGTGTTACAGCTTATATACTAGTAACATTCCTATATAAGAGAAATATGTGATTGGACATTTTGGAATCACACCACCTAGTCCCCCCACTAACAATTTGCTAGGAAAAAGACAAAGAAGAGTTTAATTTCTCATAGAAAAACTAAGTTCACTTTTGCTACATTTCCTGTTACGTGGGTTTCCTGCAGGCAAGACTACATGGCATATGCATCTTAGGAAAAATTTAGTTTCTTAGAACAGTAGCCAGAGTAGGCAAAAGCAGACTAATAGCAAATCATTCATAACAGTATAATGCAAACGGATCTGCTGCACATGTGCGGTAGCTGTAACTCGAGCTGTCACACTAGACAGGGCTGTGAAAGGAAATCGCAGTCTTATTAGAATAGAAAAAAAATGAATGTTTGCAACCGACATCAGCTTCTAGACAAGAATTTCATTTTTAAAAAAAATATTTTTAATATATAAAATGTATTTGATAATATAAGCACTTAAAAATACTATTCATGAATATAAAGTAATAGTATGCTAACAATTTTACTTTTTACAATAATATTTCTTCAAACCTAAATGTACATTATTAAGATATATTATTTTAGTAAAGAAAATCTATGCAAAATAATTATTACAATTTATGAAGTACCAACCTGTTCTGCAGTATTATAGTTCTTACAACTATTGTGTGAGTATTGTTGCATGAACATTTTGTTTTCTATGTGCAGTCTATAAGAGGCTCTCATATTACGGAGGATTTCAGTTTATCTTTACCTGAGCATAATAAACTGTTCTGAAACGGACACTAAACACTTCATGTATATCTCTCTAAATATGGGTGCCGCCATTTTGGAACTTAGGTTTCACTGTAACTATCTGAAGGAGAGTTGCTGCAGATGTGCAAACATGAATAGCTGTGGAATGCATTAAAAGCCTGATTTCAAAATGGTGGCACCCATGGCTAATCTCAATACTGTAAAATGCATGCCCCATTAACCTCTGTGTTCTGGTATGATAACCTCAAATCCTGAGCACCTAATGGACATTACTCACTGTTTATCCTTCTTTACATCATCTAATGTCATCTTAGATGAAATTTAGGTCTTTGGAGATTTTAATAATGATTGGCTGAATCCTAAAAATAATAGTTCTTGCTCGCTGTTTAAGACTTTGCAGCTAACACAATTAATCTCCTCCCCAACTCGCATAAACATTAAAAGCAATAACCACACCCTACTCGATTAAATTCTCTCCAATTCTCCTGACCGAATGCAGGAGGCAGATGTTCTCCCTAACCGTTTCAGTGACCACTGCTTAGTGTACTGCGTGCGCAAAATAAAAGCTACTAAATCCTCTCCCAAAGTTAAAATCACCAGGTCCTTCAAAAAAATGTAATCTTCAATCATTTCTAAATGACATCAAGAACCTCACCTGGCACAGATTAAACCTAATCCCAAATATAGACTCTGCAGCTGAATTCTTTCAGTCCGAACTCCTACAAGTTTGGAATTTGCATACCCCGCTGCATAAGGTGAGAGTAAAAGGAGCACATATGAATTGGATAACAGCTGACCTCATTACGAAAGTCTGATGTATATATTGATACAAGAATCCGGCAGGATGGGTGCCATCTGAAGTGAAGTGGAAACATAATATTAGGAGATGAGGTTTAACAAAATTCACTAGGAATTATGTGTTTATTTTGTAATATCATATATCTTCTATATTTAAAAGAAGGGCAAAGCTTCAGTACATTATTCTTATGGTGGTATTCCCCTTTAAGAAAACAAAACAAGGTGTGGAAGCAATCACCTGAATTAAATCAGGTGCTATAAGAAGAGGAAGTCTGGAGTGGACTGAGTATGCCCTGATGAGCCCCTGTTACACATATTCTTTGTGGGGGTGAAACGTGCGTTGGCACTTACGTGTGTATAACTCTGGAGCAAGTCAACTATCTCCAGTGTTTCTTGTTGTGGGAGTCGTTACTAACACTGTAAACAAGCTTGGGGTAACTACAATCTGAATGTGTTTGCGCTATTGGCAATGCGCTACAGTGTGGAGCTACACATACAACTGAAAATATAAGACTGTGTATCCCAATGCGGTGTTGATCCGCAGCAGTCTGAGCACTATAAACCATTTGAGGAGGACGGTACATCTTTGGTATTTGCCAACTTTTGTGGTTTTGGAATAGAAAACGCTGTTATATCAGTGGGGACACTGTTTGGCCAATGAGGAATGGTCTCTTACGTCTGTAACCACTTAGGAACAGCTGTGGTAAACAAGCCACTCCTCCATCAATACGTCACACTGCTGGAATAACGCCCAGTAAGGATGTGAGGAGCAAGTAGTAACGTTGGAATGAACACGATACATCAGACACATTATCGGAAAAAGTGCAAGTATATCAGTTGACTGTGCTTTGTTTTATGACCTTGAGTGCAGCTCGGTCTGCGGTCGAATTTGCTATTTTATTGAACAAGACTATTTACAACTTCACAAAGTACATTAGACTTTGCCTACCTATAGGACCTAGAGTGCAGTTGAATCTGCGGTCCAATTCTCTGTATATAGTGCTCGTTTGTATTCTATATATATATCTGCATGATTTAAGCTGGCTTAAGAATGTTATGTTTGGCCTATGTATCTTTTGGGATACGAGTAATTTGTTAGTAATGTATACCGCTAATTACAGTCTTTCATTATGCAATAATTTTGTGGTAGTATGCTTTTACTTCATTTAGTGCGCTAGGGCAAAAATAGGTGAATTTGGGATTATTTGGGAAATTAATAAAAAAAAACATTTAATTAGCCTATTCCATGTGCTGGTATTTTCCCTTTTTTGAATTTAGGATAGTATTGTATGTCCTAATTACCTCGTTCTCTTTTTTTATTGTTACAGTCATTAAGAAACACCTTAATAATCTAAAAATGAAAAACCAGTCTGGACCTGATAAAATCCCAGCAATGCTGTTGAAGCTCAGTGCGCCAGCAATTGCTAAACCTGTCACAACCCTAATTAACAAATCCTTGGTGTCTGGATACATACCCAAACTTTGGAAGATTGCAAGAGTAGTGCCAATCCATAAAAGTTGTGAGATAACCTTGGTTTCTAATTATCGCCCAATATCATTGCTCCCAGTATTGTCAAAAATCTTAGAAAACGCAACTATGTGAGTATTACCAACAATCTAACTATCTGACCCCTGATCAATCAGGTTTTCGCCCCGAACCACTCTACTACAACTGCCCTCCTAAAAGTTTGCAACAACATCGAAACTGGCATGGGACAAGGAGACCTAACTGGAGCTATTTTCCTTGATTTTGCAAAGCCCTTTGACACTGTAGACCACGACATACTACTGCTCAAACTAAAAAACTCAGGTATTGGTGATCGTCCGCTAACCTGGTTTTGATCATATGTATCGGATCGATCACAATATGTCTCCATTTCTGACAGCGACTCCCTCCCTCTCCCAGTCACGTGTGGTGTTCCCCAAGTTTCAATTCTCGGCCCCCTACTATTCACATTATTTATAAATTATCTGCCAAATGTCTGCAAATCCTCAACTGTACACATGTACGCAGACGACACGGTAATCTATGCAAGCAAATCTGATCTGCCGCAGCTTGAGGCAGTGCTCAAAGACCAGTTCACAGAGGTAGAAAAGTGGATCTCAAAAAACAAACTCTTCCTAAACACTGACAAAACTGTCACAATGGTCTTTGGAACGGGACCTAAATTACACAAACTACAAAATTCCCATATATGCATCAAAACAAAATCAAATTGCACACTGACCGTAGTCCACTCTTTGAAATACTTGGGTATGTTGTTAGACCCCAATCTATCTTTTGGCCTCCACATAGAAAAACTTGCATCTAAACTCTATCAAAAACTAGGTGCCCTGTACAGAAACAAATCCTGCCAAGCCCTGCAGTAAAGGAAAAGATTGTACAGCAAATGCTGATGCCAATCATTGATTATGGGGATGTAGTATATGCACCTGCACCACAAACTCACCTTAATAAACTTAATACATTGTATAACTCGTTCTGCCGCTTTGTGCTACAATGTAACTACAGGACCCACCATTGTGACATGCTAAAAGAACTAAACTAGCTGTCGCTGGAATCCAGACGCTCCCTCCATCTTTCCAGCATTGTGTTTAAGAGCCTTTCTGGGAAGCTCCCACCCTACCTGAGCCGAATGCTCTCCCCGGCTGTTTCTACCTCCTATAACCTCCGATCCAGTACCAGCACATTATTTAGTTTGCCTCAATACAAAAAGAAAGCAGCTCGATCCTCCTTTTCCTACAGAGCACCACAATTATGGAAAGACCTCCCGCACACTTTCATTATGGAGATCCCTCTCTACATATCTCAAAACAGAATGCACCTGTCATGGTTGATTATATATTTCCTACCTGTTCTATGTTAAATTTTGCATATATTATGTATTGATATTGTTTTTGTATTTTATTGTACCCTATTGTATCAATGCAATGTTATGTGGACCCAGGACATACTTGAAAACGTGAGAAATCTTAATGTATCCTTCCTGGTAAAATATTTTATAAATAAATAAATATTTTGTCTCCATGCTATATCTGCAGTCCATTCATTGCCTGTTGATATCACACTTAGGCCCCTATTTAAGAAAAGTCTTGCGGACCTGATCCGACACTGCGGATCAGGTCCGCAAGACCTCGCTGAATGTGGAGAGCAATACGCTCTCCATATTGAGCATTGCACCAGCAGCTCACAAGAGCTGCTGGTGCAACGCTGCCCCCTGCAGACCAGCAGGGGGTATCAATCAACCTGATCGTACTCGATCGTGTTGATTTCTGGCGATTCCTGTCCCGCCTCATTTGAAATGCAGAGTAAATGCTGTTGTATTGTCTTGTTATCTTCCATTTGTTGATTATGCAAATCTACTGTGTTTACTGGTCCTTTAAAGGACATTTATTAAGAGATTGTCCTACCAGGCCAGTAAAAGCCAGGGCTTAACTTTTGTCCAGGGAACTGAGTTAAGCCAAAAGACGTGTCATTCCCTATATAAAAAACTCTTTGTTCTAGTAACCCTTCAATTCGGACATAGTAAGATACATACCCAAGCTCTTATTGATTCTGGTGCTGGAGGAGTGTTTATTGACTCCACATTCGTGTCTACTCACACAATACCCTTATTAAGAAAAAGGTATTCTATTTCTGTCTCTACGGTTAGTGGAAATCCTTTGGGTTCCGGATTCATCCAGTTTGCTACTAAACCCCATACTTCTTTCTGTTGGAATACTTCATTCGGAGACAATATGTTTTGACGTTATTTCTACTCCTCAATTTCCCATAATCTTGGGTCTTCCCTGGCTCCAATTACATAATCCTACTTTTTCTTGGACATCTGGCGAACTCACCTCCTGGGGATCATTATGTCAGACTAATTGTCTTCAAGAAATAAATAAGTCACCACTTACTATCGCTCTCACTACCGAAACTCCTGACTCTCTACCTATGCCTTATCATGATTTTGTGGATGTTTTCTCTAAAAAAGAGGCTGAACGTCTTCCTCCACACCGTCCTTTTGATTGCCCCATTGATCTTCCTGGGGCCACTTACCTACGAGGCAAGACTTACCCACTTTCAAGAAAATGTGGCTTTGGAAGAATATATCAAAGACAATTTGGCTAGAGGATTTATTCGACCCTCCTCTTCTGTAGGGGCTGGTTTCTTTTTTGTAGGAAAGAAGGATTGCGGACTGCGACCCTGTATTGATTATAGAGGACTAAATCAAATTACCATCAAGAACAGTTATCCTCTACCCCTTATTCCTGAATTATTTACTTATCTTTCAAGGATCCACCATATTTACCAAACTAGATCTACGTGGTGCATACAATCTTATCCGCATCGCGCAAGGGTGATGAATGGAAGACAGCTTTTAACACTCGATTTGGGCATTACGAGTATCTGGTCATGCCTTTTGGGCTGTGTAATGCTCCTGCTGTTTTTCAACATTTTGTGAATGAGATTTTTTCGTGATTTTTTGAATATCTTTGTCATCATATACCTTGACGATATCCTGATTTTTTTCTCAAAACCACCAAGACCATGTGCACAACGTCAGGAGGGTACTTCAATGTTAAGAGACAACCATCTGTTTGCTAAACTGGAGAAAATGTTCATTCCATCAAAAATCCATACCCTTTCTGGGGTTATGTAATATCTGAATCTGGATTTGAAATGGATCCAACTAAACTGTCTGCCATTTTGGATTGGCCTAGACCTGATTCTCTTAAAGCTCTGCAACATTTTCTGGGATTCGCTAGTTATTACAGGGAAATTCATCAAAGGTTTTGCCAACTATTACTTCACCCCTTACTAACTCTCACTAGAAAGGGGCAAAATTGTAAAGAATGGCCTCGTGAGGCAGTTGAGGCTTTTGAGTCTCTCAAAGAAGCTTTTTCTTCAGCACCTATTCTACGTCATCCAAATCCAGATTTTCAATTCATCTTAGAAGTGGATGCTCCCTCTGTTGCTGCTGGGGCTGTTCTTTCCCAACGAATACCTGATTCTGGAAAAATCCATCCTGTTGGATTTTTCTCTAAGAAATTCACTCCTTCTGAATTAAACTATGACGTAGGCAATAAAGAGTTGCTTGCCATTAAAATGGCCCTGGACGAATGGAGACATTGGCTGGAGGGTACTTCTTTGCCGTTTTCTATACTCACAGATCATAAAAACCTACTATATCTCCAAACGGCCAAACGATTGAATTCCAGGCAAGCACGTTGGTCTTTATTCTTTTCACTTTTTCACTACAATCTGTCTTATATACCCGGTTCTAAGAATATTAAAGCTGACGCCCTTTCCAGACAATTTCAAGATACTTCAATCCCTGAGTCTGGTACCATCCTTCAACCTCATAAAGTGATAGCCCAGTTATCAACTTCTTGGTTACAAGATTTACAGTCTGTACAGAAGGATCTTCCTTTGTCTTGTAAACCTCCTGATGGTCTACTCTTTGTTCCTGAACGTCTTCGTTCCAAGATCCTATATTGGGCTCATGATAGTCCCCTCTCTGGACATCCTGGCATCAGTAACACCACTAGGAATCTCAAACAACATGTCTGGTGGCCTACTCTCACTCAAGATGTTACAGATTATGGTCTCAGTATGCACACAATGTGCCACTAATAAGACTCCTCGTCAACTACCTTCAGGTTTGCTTCAACCGTTACCCATACCCCATCAGCCTTGGGACTCATGTATCCATGGACTTCATTACCGACCTTCCTCTTTCAGCTGGAAACAACACTATTTGGGTGGTAGTTGACAGGTTCACTAAGACTGCTCACTTCATTCCCTTACCTGGTTTACCGTCTGCCAAAAAACTTTCTGAACTTTTCATTTTGCATATTGTGAGATTACATGGGTTTCCTCTGGATATTGTTTCGGATAGAGGGGTACAATTTGTTTCTCGGTTTTGGAGATCACTCTGTAAACACTTTGGAACAACAATCTCTTTGTCTACTTCTCATCATCCTCAATCTAATGGCCATTACCGAAAGGGAGTAAACCCAGTGCCTTGAAACTTATCTTAGACATTATGTGGACCATCATCATTCTAACTGGACTTATCTCCCATTAGCAGAGTTGGCTCATAACGCCCGATATAATTCCTCTCTTCAGACCTCTCATTTTCATGCGGCCTATGGATTTCAACCCAGAAATTTCCTCTGCATGCTTCTTCCACAGAAAATACTGCTTTCCGATCTATCTGCCCGAAGGTTATCTCGTCATTGGGGGAGAATACGTCTTATTCTTTCTAAAGCTTCTAAACCTTACAAGTTCTTTTCAGATCTTCGACGGAAGAAGGCTCCCAAATATCGGCCTGGGTGATAAAGTTTGGATCTCTTCACGTCATCTTCGCCTCAAAACAACCTTCTACCAAATTGGGACCACGATATGTGGGTCCTTTCCGAATTCTGGGTTGAGTATGTTCTACTGCTTACCGGATAGCTTTACCCCAAGACTCTCAAAGTCCACCCTGTATTCCACGTTTCTCTTCTAAAACCTATGTTGTATAATAGGTATTCTAACCTATGTCCAAACCTTTACCTCTTATCATTCATGGACACCCTAATTTGAGGTCAGCCACATTCTAGATTCCAAACTTCGTGGCAAGAAATTGTATTATCTCATCCATTGGAAGGGTTACCCAGTCACGGAACGATCCTGGGAGCCAGCCCAACAAGTAAACGCTCCTGATTTAATTAAGGCCTTCCACAAGACTCACCCTACTAGGCCTGGTCCTGTCCCCCGGAGGGGTCCTTGAGGGGGTGTGCTGCCATGAACCTTCCGTTCATTTCCGTGTCGCCACGGCTCCCGGATCTCCTCTGTGTTGATTACGTCACGTTGCCTAGCAACGTGACCGCGTCTTCTGACACTCCTTCTGATGACGTCACCCGCTCCTGCCTTTAAACCTCGGCGGGGAGATCTTTCTCGGGGCCCGTTTGTTTGATCACTCCGGAATTGTGAGTACCACTTCTGAACCTGTCTAGTTCTTTCCTAAGTTCCCTGCTCTGTCGCCTTGGATATACTGACCCTTGCCTGCCTGACCTTGCTTTTGGCCTAGTCCTTCAAACTGTCGCCTGGATATACTGACCCTTGCCTGCCTGACCTTGCTTTTGCCTTGTCCCTCAAACTGTCGTCTGGATATTCTGACCCTTGCCTGCCTGACCTTGCTTGAGCCTTAATCTAGCAAATCTGCTTAAAGAGACTTTTATATTTTTTGTTTGCTTCAATACCTGTTTAAAGGGACATTTCATTTAACTGCAGACCTGCTTAAAGGGACATTTATATTTTGTTTGCTGCAAAGACCTGATTAAAGGATCATTATCATTGGTACTCGCAGACCTGCTTAAAGGGACATTTATATTTTGTTTGCTGCAAAACCTGTTTAAAGGGACATTATCATTGGTACCTGCAAACCTGCTTAAAGGGACATTCATATTTAGTTTGCTGCAAGACTTATTTAAAGGGACATTATCTTTGGTAACTGCAAACCTGCTTAAAGGGACATTTATTTCAGTTTGCTGCAAAACCTGATAAAAGGGACATTATCATCTGTTTGCTGTAGTCCTGCTTAAAGGGACATTTATTTTGTTTTGTTGCAATCCTGCTTAAAGAGGACATTTATTTCCTGTCTGCTGCAAAACCTGCTTTAAGGAACAGTATATTTTGTTTGCTTCAAACCTGTCCCTTAAAGAACATTCATTATTTTGTATCCTGTTTATTTGTTTCCTAAGTGGGGTCACGTCCCTGGTTATTTCACAGTGTGCTAGCGTGTGTTTTCTTTTCACGCTAGCAGTTGGGTTAAACCCTGGACTGATTCCTTTACGGCTGACACTTCTCATTAGGTGATGAAATTTTCAAATGACCAACAACATAATAATTTATCCTCTTCTGATGAGGATTTATCTGATACAGAAGATCCTTCCTCAGACATTGACACTGACAAATCTACTTATTTATTTAAAATAGAGTATATGCGTTCTTTATTAAAAGAAGTGTTAATTACTTTGGATATTGAGGTAACCAGTTCCTCTTGACGTTCAGTCTAATAAACGTTTAAATGCTGTTTTTAAACCTCCTGTGGGTTTCTCCCAGGGGTTTTTCCTATTCCTGGGGCTATTTCTGATATCATTTCTAAGGAATTGAATAAGCCAGGTACTTATTTTATTACTTCTTCAAGGTTTAAAAAATTGTATCCTTTACCAGCAAAATCTATAGAGTTTTGGGAAAAAATCCCCAAAGTTGATGGGGCTATTTCCTACTCATGCTAAACGTAATCACTATTCCTATGGAAGGATAGTACTTCCTTAAAGGATCCTTTAGGCTAGAAGCTTGAATCTTATCTAAGGATGCCTATTTATATTCAGGTCATCTTCTCAGACCTGCAAATTTCTTTGGCTGATTTGTGGCTGCATCAACTTTCTAGTTGGAGAATTTAGCGCAACAGGAATTGGATTCTGACTTATCTAGCATTATTCGCTTACTGCAATATGCTAATCATTTTATTTGTAATGCCATTTTTGTTATTATCAAAATTGATGTTAGATCCATGTCCTTAGCTATATTAGCTAGAAGAGTTTGTGGTTTAAATCTTGGAATTCTGATATGACATCTAAATCTAGATTACTATCTCTTTCTTTCCAAGGTAATAATTTATTTGGTTCTCAGTTGGATTCTATTATTTCAACTGTCACTGGGGGGAATGGGAGTTTTTCTGCCTCAGAATAAAAACCTAAGGGTAAATCTAAGGCTTCTAACCGTTTTCGTTCCTTTTGTCAGAATAAGGAGCAAAAACTCAATCCTCCCCCCAAGGAATCTGCTTCCAATTGGAAGCCTTCCTCAAATTGGAATAAATCCAAGCCATTTAGGAAACCAAAGTCAGCCCCCCAAGTCCACATGAAGGTGCGGCCCTCATTCCAGCTCAGTTGGTAGGGTGCAGATTTAAGATTTTTCAAGGATATTTGGATAAAATCTGTCCAAAATCAATGGATTTCAGAGCATTGTCTCTCAAGGGTATCGAATAGGATTCAGGAGTAAGACCTCCTGTGAGAAGATTTTTTCTCTCACGTATCCCAGCAAATCCAGTAAAAGCTCAGGCTTTCCTGAAGTGTGTTTCAGACCTGGAGTCTTCAGGGGTAATCATGCCAGTTCATTTTCAGAAACAAGGTTTGGGGTTTTATTCAAATCTATCATTGTCCCAAAAAAGGAAAAATTTATTCAGACCAGTTCTGGATCTGAAAATTTTGAATTGTTATGTAAGAGTACCAACTTTCAAGATGGTGACTAATAAGGACTATTCCTGCCTTTTGATCAGCAAGGACATTATATGTCCACAATAGACTTGCAGGATGCATACCTTCATATTCCGATTCATCCAGAACATTATCAGTTTCTGAGATTCTCTTTTCTAAACAAGCATTTCCAATTTGTTGCTCTTCCATTTGGCCTAGCAACAGCTCCAAGAATCTTTTCAAAGGTTCTGGGTGCCCTACTCTCTGTAATCAGAGAACAGGGTATTGCGGTGTTTCTTTATTTGGACAATATCTTGTTACTAGCTCAGTCTTTACGTTCTGCAGAATCTCACACAAATCAACTAGTGTTGTTTCTTCGGAAACATGTTGGAGGATCAATTTACCAAAAAGTTTCTTGATTCCTCAGACAAGGGGTCATCTTTTTAGGCTTCCAGATAGATTCAGTGTCCCATGACTCTGTCTCTAACAGACAAGAGACGTTTAAAATTGGTTGCAGCCTGCCGGCAACCTTCAGTCTCAGTCATTCTCTTCAGTGGGCTATGTGCATTGAAGTTTTTAGGTCTCATGACTGCAGCATCGGACGCAATCCCCCCTTTGCTCGTTTTCACATGAGACCTCTACAGCTTTGTATGCTGAACCAATGGTGCAGGGATTATTCAAAGATATCACAATTAATATCCTTAAATCCCAATGTACGACACTCTCTGGGACGTGGTGGATAGATCAGCATCGTTTAGTTCAAGGGGCTTCTTTTGTTCAGCCAACCTGGACTGTGATCACAACAGATGCCGAGTCTTTCATGTTGGGGAGCTGTTTGGGGATCTCTGACAGCACAAGGGGTTTGGAATCATCAAGAGGCTAGATTACCAATAATATTTTAGAACTCGGTTTCAATTCTCAGAGCTCTTCAGTTTGGCCTCTGTTGAAGAGAGAACCGTTCATTTGTTTTCAGACAGACAATATCACAACAGTGGCATATGTCAATCATCAGGGTGGGGACCTCACAGTCCCCAAGCTATGAAAGAATTATCTCGGATACTTGCTTGGGCAGAATCCAGCTCCTGTCTAATCTCTGCGGTGCATATCCCCAGGTGTAGACAATTGGGGAGGCGGATTATCTCAGCCCGCCAGACTTTTAATCAGGGGAGTGGGTCTCTCCATCCAGATGTATTTTCTCAGATTGTTCAGATGTGGGGTCTTCCAGAGATAGATCTGATGGCCTCCTCATCTAAACAAGAAACTTCCCAGATACCTGTCCAGGTCCAGGGATGTTCAGGCAGAAGCAGTGGATGCGCTGACACTTTCCTTGGTGTTATCATCTGCTTACATTTTCCTGCCTCTAGTTCTCTTCCAAGAGTGATCTCCAAAATCATCATGGAACAATCATTTGTGTTACTCGGTGGCTCCAGCATGGCCACACAGGTTTTGGTATGCAGATCTGGTTCGGATGTCAGGTTCGCCGCCCTTGGCCACTTCCGTTACGGCCAGACCTTCTATCTCAAGATCCGTTTTTCCATCAGGATCTCAACATCATTAAATTTGAAGGTATGGCAATTGAACGCTTAGTTCTAAGTTATAGAGGTTTCTCTAAACTGAGTGATTAATACTATGTTACAAGCTCGTAAATCGTCCTCTAGAAAGATTTATTATAGTAGTTTGGAAGACTTACATTTCATGTGTTCTTCTCACCAGTGACGTGCAGTGACGTCAGAGGCTGGTGAGGCAGTGGCTAGGATACGCCTTCATTCTTTAGATTCCTTTGTTGAAGAAATAGCAATGCACGATGGGTGAGCCAATCACATGTGGTATCTATGTGCAGCCACCAATCAGCAGCTACTGACGCATATTTAGATATGATTTTCAACAAGGATATCAAAAGAATGAAAAAAATAGATATTAGATGTAAATTGGGAAAGTTATTTAAATTTGCATTATGGGATTTGATATGGGTTTCTTGTCCCTTTAAATGGTGTGTAGTCTTGAAAACTGGTCAACTTAGTAAACATCTGATTTTAGGTCTAAAAAGGATTGTAACTGAAACTCTTGCCAGATAACACAAGGCTTGCTCTGATTTTGAGATCTAGAAATCCATGCCCATTAAAATATGTTTAAAAACATACTTTTTACTTTAATGCTGCAAATTATGCTTAAAGGATTCTTTCATTATGCAGTAAATATAAAAATGTCTTGATCACAGTGGCGGCTTGGTGAAATTTAAAGATTGGTGGGGGCGCTTTGCCTCATCCCTTTAAATAAGCCACACATCAGGTGGGCACTATCAATTCATTAATTAAATAAATAAAAGGTAGACAGAAACACAGTAAATGCATTCAGGGGGAGAGGGAGAGACAGACGGGGGGAGAGAGACACAGAGGGGTTAGAGAGAGAGAGAAAGAGAGACAATCACACACAGAGGGGTAGGAGAGAGAGAGAAGGAGAGAGAGAGCAGACCAATCACACACAGAGGGTTAGAGAGAGAGAAAGAGAGAGAGACACAATCACACACAGAGGGTTAGAGAGAGAAAGAGACGAGACACACACACTCACACAAAGAGGGTTAGAGAGAGAGAAATAAGAGAGAGAGAGAGACAATCACACACAGAGGGTTATAGAGAGAGAAAGAGAGAGAGACACAATGATTCAATCACATACAGAGGGTTAGAGAAAGATAGACACAATCACACACAAGGGTTAGAGAGAGAGAGAGAGAAAGAAAGAGACACAATCACACACAGAGGGTTAGAGAGAGCGCGAGAGACACAATCACACACAGAGGGTTAGAGAGAGAGCGAGAGACACAATCACACACAGAGGGTTAGAGAGAGAGAGAGAGACACAATCACACACAGAGGGTTAGAGAGAGAGAGAAAGAGAGAGACACAATTACACACAGAGGGTTAGAGAGAGACACAATCACAACACAGAGGGTTAGAGAGAGAGAACGAGGAGAGAGAGACAATCACAACAAGAGGGTCTTAGAGAGAGAGAGAAAGAACAGAGAGAGAGACACAATCACACACAGAGGGTTAGAGAGAAAGAAGAGAGAGAGAGAGGACACAATCACACACAGAGGGTTAGAGAGAGCGCGAGAGACACAATCACACCACAGAGGGTTAGAGAGAGAGAGAAAGAGAGAGACACAATCACACACAGAGGGTTAGAGCGAGAGACACAATCACACACAGAGGGTTAGAGGAGAGAGAGAGAGAGACACAATCACACACAGAGGGTTAGAGAGAGAGAAAGAGAGAGAGAGACACAATCACACACAGAGGGTTAGACTAGAGAGAAAGAGAGAGAGAGAGACACAATCACACACAGAGGGTTTAGAGGAGAAAGAAAGAGAGAGAGAGAGACACAATCACACACAGAGGTTAGAGAGAAAGAGAGAGAGACACAATCACACACAGAGGGTTAGAGGAGAGAGAGAGAAGAGAGTGAGAAAGAGAGAGAGAGAGACACAATCACACACAGAGGGTTAGAGAGAGACACAATCACACACAGAGGGTTAGAGATAGAGAGAGAGAGAGACACAATCACACACAGAGGGTTAGAGAGAGACACAATCACACACAGAGGGTTAGAGAGAGCGCGAGAGACACAATCACACACAGAGGGTGAAGAGAGAGAGAGAGAGAGAGAGAGAGACACACAATCACACACAGAGGGGTTAGAGAGACACATAAGGGGATGAGAGAGTCTGAAGGAAGGAAGAGAGACAGAGAGAGAAAGAGACATGGGGCGGAGCAACAACACATAAGGAGACGAGATGGATAGAGTGACACACCACACACACACACACATACAAGGGGGGGGGAGGAGAGGGGACCCACTGCATTTTTAAGTAATAAAACAGCAAGCTACAGAGACTAAGTGAGACTAAAACTAAATGAGACCATACATTAGTGTGCAGTACAGAGGCAAGCTGCTAAGTTAGTGGGTGTAAAGTTTGAGTAAAACAAAATACAAAAACGATCCTTTGCTGTAAAAGAGTAAAAAAAACACTAAACCACATTCATTAAATTATCATTTTCACAAACAGAATCCTTTTCAGTAAAATTCTTACTTTAATAAGATGGGGCTAAAACAGTGCTCTCTGTGCCTCTCTCTTCCTGCTCTGTAAGGATTCAGGAAGTGACAGTGGCACATTCCACTGCACTTAGAGGGGAAGAACAGAACTCTCTTTTTCACTTTAGCAAAGCTAGCAGGTTCACAGGACAGCAACAAAATAAATGAAAGTTGTTTTTTTCCGTTTTTGTTTTATTTTATATCATTTAACATCCAGCCCCAACTTTAAGTTCCATTTACTAATGCCTCTCACTGGATTGGTTCAGCCCAAATAGGACTGCCTCAAATAAGCAGTTAATTGGCCATGCAATGATCTTAACCACTTTCATCCAGTAGATGGCGCAGCATGTTGTGTAATGGTGGGCAGACCTGTTTGTGCCTCTTCATTGCACAACATATAGCTGTGAAAAAAAAATGCTGGGGAAAAAAAAATACAATTTTTTTTTTTTAAAGTCAATAAAAAAATATATATTTTTGCCCATATGATAGGTGAAGCACTGCACACCTGCCTCTAGTGACTGCAACATCACTGCTTCTCACCATTCTTTTAGAATTCCTAGAATTTTACAGTTTCTTCAGGATGGTTTGGATAAGGGTTTGTCCTGCAAGTCCCCTGAAAGGACAAATCTCAGCTCTTCTCTGTTTTATTTCACAGAAAGATTACTATTACTTCCTGATATACACTGTTTTGTACAGGCCTTTAGTTCATATTAAGCCTGCCATTAAATCAATTTCTTCCTCCTTGGTAGAACCTATGCATTCTTTGGACATTGAACTACTTTCTTGGAAAGTGTTGTTCCTTTTGACTTCATCAAGCCTTATTTGGAGTCGGGTCAGGCCCCGCCTCAGAGAATTACAGCTCATTCTACTAGATCAGTCTCCACCTCTTGTGGGCTTTTAAGAATGAAGCCTCAGGTGATCAGATTTGCAAAGCGGCAACTTGGAGTCCTCTTTCGCATATCATTTTACTAAATTCTACCGTTTTGATGTATTTGCCTTCTTCGAAGCAGTTTTTTGGTAGAAAAGTTCTTCAGGCCAGCTGTTTCAGTTTAATTCTTCTGCTTTTGATTTAGTTTTTTTCTTTCAATTATGAAAATAAACTTTTTTTTCTGGGTTGTGGATTAATTTTTTTCAGTGGAAAATGGCTGTTTTTATTTTATTCCCCTCCCTCTCTAGTGACTCTTGAGTGGAGATCCACATCTTGGGTATTGCTATCCCCATTACGTCACTAGCTCATGGACTACTTGCCAATTACATGAAAGAAAACATAATTTATGTAAGAAACTTACCTGATAAATTCATTCTTTCATATTGGCAAGAGTCCATGAGGCCCACCCCTTTTTTATGGGTGGTTATGATTTTTTGTATAAAGCACAATTATTTCTAAATTTCTTTTGTTGATGCTTTCCTACCTCCTTTCTTTATCACCCACTGCTTGGCTATCTCGTTAAACTGAATTGTGGGTATGGGGAGGGGTGTATTTATAGGCATTTTGAGGTTTGGGAAACTTTGCCCCTCCTGGTAGGATTGTATACTCCCATACGTCACTAGCTCATGGCTCTCTTGCCCAATATGAAAGAAATGAATTTATCAGGTAAGTTCTTACATAAATTATGTTATCTCACCATGCAGAGTAATGGTTGTGAAGGAGAGACATGCACCTCACTGACGAGGCCCAATGGAGACCGAAACGATCGTCTGGGGTTGTCATGTTCCTTGTTCAGAGGAGAATTGCCTGGTATTTCGGGGCTGGATCACCATGTGGGCGGGATCAGACTTATATACTTCAGGAAAGTTTTCCTCTGGTGAAAAGCACAATTGGGCCAGAAAGAAGCTACTTCCCCAGGTGGCAACCGGGCGCCATAGAACAAGCTATTGCTGCTGCTGTTCGTTCCTGGCAGACCTGCTTCTCTTTCTGTTTTGCATATGTAAATATGACCCTGGGGATAGTCTCCCTAAGGGTGATGGGAGAAACCAGACGTGGACTCCTTGCCCAATGTGCTTAGAGGGATCTGGCTGCACCTCACTGACGAGGCCAAAGGAGGCCGAAACGATCGCCTGGGGTTGTCATGTTCCTTGTTCAGAGGAGAATTGCCTGGTATTTTGGGGCTGGACTGACCATGTTGGCGGGATCAGACTGATATACTTCAGGAAAGTTTTCCTCTGTGAAAAGCACAATTGGGCAGAAAGAAGCTACTCCCAGGTGGCACCTGGGCCATAGAACAAGCTATTGATGCTGCTGTTCTTTCTTGGCAGACTGCTTCTCTTTCTGTTTTGCATATGCACAGTACAATATATTGCTCAAAAAACACCTAAAGATTTTGTGTGATTTCTCTCCATGCTGGTCATCAGGCCCTATATGACAGCATTGTTCTTAAAAATGTGTAGATGGCAGGTTCATTGAAAAATACACTTGAGGATTCCCTTAGAAAGTACTAAGTCTTCCTGTTCCTTAAAATCACCACTTGGAAGGTAACAAGGCATTAATGAGTTTATTGTTTAAGATAGATTTATTCATAATTGATAAGTGTTTAATTTGTTTTTCACATTCTAGCAACTACAGTAAAAAGGTCAGTTGTTCTTTGTTTCTGTAACTTATTTGGTCTAAAGAAGGAGATTATATATTCAACTGCATTTCAGATGGAATGAAAAGTACTTAGGGATATGTATTAATGGTTTGATTTCTCTGTAGCTTGGGCCTTAAAAAAGAACAATGACTTTTGGCATCTAATTACAGAAATAAATCACCAGCTGGGATGGCCCTTTCCCTTAATAGCATAAGCAATAATTGCACATTCATTAAAAAATTGATAATGTTGTATGGCTTTCTTAATGATTCATGGTCCTTAGGCTGAAGATTAAAAGAGCTGTGGCTTATGATGGGAAATAGCCGTTTTAAGGGAAAATCGGAAGAACATTTTTTTAAAGAGTGAGTTGACCTAATTTCTCTGTAATAATGTGTCCTTTATCACAGTTGAAATTCCAATAAAATGAGTATTCTTCCACATAAATAGACATGTTACCCATAGACAAAATCATTTGAAAGTGATGCAGCACAGGTGTAAAAAGCTAATTAGAAAATATCAAATGAACATCTCTATTTGAAAAAAAGGAAGATATTTTACCTCAACATTTTTGTGCTCCGTGAACAGTTATCTTTCACTTACTCTTTTTACTCTACATGGTGAAAAATATCAGCCAATCTGCTTCATCAGTGCTGAGTTTTGCTTTACTGTGATCTTGCGGGATTTCACCATGATCTTGCAAGATTTCATAGTAAACTTCCTTAAACTGAGGAGAGAAATAAAGTGACAGTGGCTGCACATACCAGATGCACACTCCTTTGCAAGTCCCAGGACAGACATCCTTATTGGATGCTTAAAGTGGAAATGTGGCTGCTGAGGAAATTTTGAGTTAATATATCTTACTTTTTTACATATAGATGTTCATGTGATATCTATACAGCTTTTATTGATAGATTTTTGCATCACTTTCAAGTGATTCAGCTTTTGAGTAACATATTATTAGAACCCATGACTTTCTTACATTTTAGTTCCAAGATACTCTTATATAAACTGTGAGTATAGGAAAAAAAACTGCATTCAGATGCCATTAGACAGTCCCTCATCAATAGTGAATTAACTAACTGCCATTTTTTAAATTTTGCTCTAGCTGTATATATTTTGCTTTCCTGTGAAGATTTGTGCAAATCTCAGTTAATACAGTGAATACCCTGCAAATATTTTGCTGCTATATCCCTTTACTAATCTGAGCAGTTTTACTTTTACTCAATTAAAATAACTTTAGAAAGAAAGCACCGTAGCTGCCCATACTGTATTTTTGTATGGGACCTTTTACTGGATTAGACTCTGGGTGAAAGTGTCCAGAAACCTTATCAGCACAAGCTCATGCAACTACTGCACTATAAGTGCCCTTGGTACCCAAATGGTATTGTTATTATCATTGTTCATCTTGTAAAGCGCTAGTATACTTGCACATTAAGGACTAGATTAACGAGTTGATAATTACCACTCCCGGCTCGAACGCCAACACCACTCGACTTTTGCTCTTTGCTTGAGTCTGGTAGCGCTCGTATTACAAGTTTAAAGTAAATGTTTATTGATTGAGCCTCAACTCAACTCGCGCAAAGAGCAGAACTTAGAATATCGCAATCGTGTTAACTTACTCTCCTATTGACTCAAGAGAGAGAGGAAAGTGTGGGGAAAAAACTAACATTAAAATTTGTGCGCCATCCCGAATTGCCATAAGACCCCTACTCTAATAACCCCTTAACTACTACATTGCCATCACAAAGTCCCCACTACACTATTGACCCCTAAACCGCCACCCCCACATCGCAAAGTAACCTACACTATTAATCCCTAAACCACTCCCCCCACTTTGCAAAGTAACCTACACTATCAACCCCCAAACCACCACCACCACCAAATCACAAAGTAACCTACACTATTAAGCCCTAAACCACCACCACCAAATCGCAAAGTAACCTACACTATTAACCCCTAAACCACCACCTAAACCACCACCCAACAAATCGCAAAGTAACTTACGCTATTAACCCCTAAAACCGCCACCCCCACATCACAAAGTAACCTTCAACATGTAGAGTTCCACAGCACCAAATGTACTCTTATGCCATCTTTATTGGTAACAATCATGCAAACATTAATTTAACATTAATTAATAAGGGGGCAACCCCAAAACGTTGCATTATATCTTTTCTGTTACCAATAAAGATGGGATAAGATTACATTTGGTGCAGTGGAACCACTACATGTTGTAATTACGTTTGGGGGAGCAGGCAGTATCCCTTGTTTTCATGCGCACCCTGTTTAAGCTTACTGCTGGTTTACTTACCTGTGTAAGGATCACAAAGTAACCTATACTATTAACCCCCTAAACCACCACACCCCCCACCATACATTTATCCACCTATTCATCTAAAACCCCCTAATCTAGCACCCCCTAAGTTACTCCAAAATAGGACTTAACTTACCTTTACAAAAAAAACTACCTTTAAAAAACAAAAACTTACCTGAAAAAATTAAAAAAAAAATCTAATCTTCCTTTACAAAATAAAAAACCTAACATTACGTAAATAGATAAAAAAAACTTACATTACATAAAAAAACTAACATTACGTAAAAAATAAAAACCCCTAACATTACTTAAGATAAAAAAACTAACATTACAAAAAATAAACAAATTTAAAAACATAAAAATGAGTTATGCTGTTTGAAAACCCCACAAAAAAACACCCAAAATAAAAAAAACCTATTCTAACGCTAAACTACAAATATAGCCCTTAAAATGACCTTTTGTAGGGCATGCCATTAAGTCAATCAGCTTTTTTTGTGAAAAAAAACCTCACTACCAACCTTCTAACCATTAACCCCCACTCCCAAAACAAAAAAATTATCTAAAAAAATACTGTCAAAAGTGCCATGGAAAGGGCATTTAGCTTTTTTTTTGCTGCTCATAAGAAAAATAAAATAAAAAACCCAAATCTAAAAAATAAAATCACCTAAAAAAAACCTAAACACTATACCAGGAAGACCAAAAACAGGTATTGGGGCACCTCCAAACACATAAGACCACATATTTTCACATATTTTTACATATTTCTTAATGCTGCAAAAAATTGCCTTCTTAATATTTATTAAATTATTTAAATAATGATGGGATCTTAGTCACACAATATGGCCATATTCTCAGCCAGTCACCTCACTTACAAGGTTTCCCCAAAATAGACTCTTCCTAACACTATCAAAATAGCCTAACTGGGCTGAATCATACAATTCTATATGCCAAAGTAGGAGTTCCAACATTGTAATACTATACCTCAAATCAAGACTGCATAGAATGAGGCTCCCTGGCTCTATATACACACAGTAAAATAGCATTGTCTGGAACACCACCTGAACTGGGTGGAGTGCTTTAAACCAAAGGGATTAGGTCCAGTCTCCCTCTAAAGTAATACAACAGGGTGGTTTGGTTAAGCACATCTAACAAAAACATATATTTTAATGCTCTTATTGTGGGAGCATTGCCAAAATGACCTAAAAAAATATAAGACAAAAACAGGGTACCCTCCAAACACATAAGACTACATATTTTCACATATTTTTAAACATATATCTTAATGCTGCAAAAAATGCCTTTCTTAATAATTCTAATTTTTTTTAAATAAAGATGGGATCTTAGTCACACAATATGGGCCATATTCTCTCAGCCAGTCCACCACTTACAAGGTGTCCCACAATAGACTGGTCCCTAATACTATCAAATTAGCCTTACTGGGCTGAATCATACAATTCTAATTGTAGGATTCCAACATTGCAATACTATACCCTCAAATATACCTCAAATCAAGACTGCATAGAAATGAGGTTCCCTGGCTTTATATACACACAGTAAAAATAGCATTGTCTGGAACCCACACCTGAACAGGATTGAGTGCTTTAAACCAAGAACTATACCACCTATACCAGGGTGGCAGTGCTCCATTTGATCCATCCCGGCAGAGGTCCATCTTCATCCAGCAGCGGTCCATCTTCTTATCTTCATTGCCGCGGCAGCGGTCTTCATCCATCTTCAGATCTTCAACAACGATCCTCTTCATGCGGTCACACAGACGCTCACTGAATTTTGAATGCAAGGTACCACTTTTATATAGGGGTACCCTTGCATTCCTATTGGCTGATTTAATGTTCAAATTCACTTTCAATTTGTAATGTGAGTGCACATTACCGCTCAATGCTACCCATAAAAAATATGGGGAGTGTAATTGCTGTGAGTTTGTCGCAACCTAATTTGCGATGATTTGAACAGCAAACCACGTATAATATGGATTTGAGCGTAAAGAACCACCACGATTTTGCAATCATGTTTAAACTCCTTTGTGCTAATGATAGTGCTCTACTCAGTAATCTAGCCCATAAGTATGCAGTCGTGGCTGTACAATAATCAGAATACATTTTAATGAATCATAAAGGTGTAGAGGGCCCTGCCCTTGAGTCACTGTAAACCATCTTTACGTAAGAAGATAAAAAAGACAGGTGGACCTTGTGCAGCTTACAATCTAAAGTTGAAGATTATTTCCTGGAACCAGCATTATTTTTCAATTAGTGGTGCATGTTCCAGTCTTTTCTTCATCTTCGCAAATACAGGGCTCAAGCTCTTTTCTTCACTTCTCTAGTACTCCTTAATCAAGAATAAGCTTTTCAACTTCCCAAAGAGAGACACAGAGACTGTGACTTTGAGTTAATTCATCATGGAGAACGGGAGATGATTTTAAAGAGGTATTTTAGTGATGTACCTGTAATGGCTTGCTAAAGATGCTTCTGTGGAAACTGCTTGAGATTTGCTCCACTATATCAACAGTGCTGATTCAAGTCACTTGTTTGGCATATACAGTTAATACTATGGGGTAGATTTATTAACATGTTGAGGCGGACATGAATGCTTGACATTGCTAAATGCAGACAGCATACGCATTTATGCGTAATGCTACCTCCTGCTCACTAATGGCCCAATCGACCGCTAGCAGGGGCTGTCAATCATCCAATATTATCGAATCGGGATGATTTCTATCTCTACCCACCTAAAAGGTGGCGGACAGGTTAAGGAGCTGCAGTCTTATGACATCTGCTGCTTAATAAATGGAAGCCCTTTGCCGTGTAGTTGCATGTGATATTCAGATGGATACTTACAACCTTCTTTATGTGAACTTTTACTATAACATTTGCTTTTGTTACTATCATGAAATGTTATTCTAATAGTCATTTTACAGTTTAGTATATTAGTGTCTAACAACTTTGGAATTGATCATTGTTGCTGCTATTTCTGAATGACAATGTCTTATATGAACCTGCATTTGCACCCCTGTTTATGCGTAAGTATAATAAATATATTTTGCTATGAATACAATTGACAACATTTATATGTTTAAAAGCTTTGCATTAAGTCATTATAAAATATTTTATATTTGCATTTTAAATTAGATGCAATAGAAATTGTTTTGTATAATATTTATGTTTAATGGAAACAGTGACTGATTAACTTGTATAAGGGGCATACACTATATAGCCAAAGTGTTTAGACACCCTGACCTTCACACATACAATGAACTTGTTCATTATCCTATTCCAAAAACCATGGCCATTAATAGGGAGTCCCCCTCCTTTTGCAGCTATAACATCTGCAACTCCACATGAGCATTTATGAAGCACTGATTTTGATGATGTCTGGACTCACAATCAGTGTTCCTATTCATCCAAAGGTGTTCTATGGGTTGAGGTTAGGGCTCTGTACAGCCTACTCGAGTTCCTCCTCACCAGACTCATCAAACCTGTCTTCATGGACTTTGCTTTGTGCACATGGACACAGGAACGGTCCTTCCCCAAACTATTGCCACAAAATTGAAAGCACCCAAATGTCCTAAAAAATTTTTTTATCCATTGCAAGTTGACTCTTGGGGGCCCATTTAACAAGCTTCCGTAGGGAAGCTTGTGGGCCCGTGTTTCTGGCAAGTCCTTCAGACTCAACCAGAAACAGCAGTTATGAAGCAGCGGTTTAAAGACCGCTGCTCATAACCCTGTCGGCCTGCTCTGAGCAGGCGGACAGGGATTGCCAGAAATCAATCCGATCGAGTATGATCGGGTTGATTGACACCCCCCTGCTGGCGTCCCGATTGGCCGTGACTCTGCAGGGGGGCGGCGTTTGCACCAGCAGCTCTTGTGAGCTGCTGTGCAATGCCGAATACGGGAGACGTATTGCTCTCCGCATTCAGCGAGGTCTTGCGGACCTGAATCCGCAGTGTCGGATCAGGTCCACAAGACCTTTCTTAAATAGGGGCATTGATAGATAGATAGATAAATACATGTATACTTTTTATTTAAATAATTCTTCAAAACCCTGCTGGGCAGTTTCAGGAGTATTAATTTGCGATGCAATGCATCATGTTTGAGTTTGGGATGGAGTATTTTAATGGTCACATAAGTAGGTTGATTAAAGATAGTCATGATAAATTAAGGCAGATGAATAAAAGTTAGGGGGTAGTTGGGATACAACATTCAACCTTTAAAGATGATTGGTAAGGGTTTTTATTTAAAGAGCCTTTAGCAGAATCCCCAAGGTAAACAGATAACAGATGCAATAGCAAACCAATATAGGGTGGAGCTAGTAATGGGAAATAAAAATTAAAAACCTTTGAAAGTATTATAGATAATTATAGGAGTTTCAGACTGGATATGTAATGTGAATGTTTCAAATTTCTACAGGGAAAATAATAGAGCATCTTTAATATTTAATATTCTTCTGTAATAGAAGACTGAGCTGATCTCCCTGGCCCATTTATTCCATTACTGTCCAATCGAAAATAAATTATGTTCTATTTTAAACCCTTTCTTTGGAACCCTAACACAGCTGTGTGGAGAGCAAGCAATGTGATGATGAACTTAAAGGGCCATAATACCCAAATGTTTAAACACTTGAAAGTGATGCAGCATAGCTGTAAAAAGCTGATTAGAAAATATCTCCCTGAACTTTCTATGTAAAAAGAAAGAATATTTTACCCTCAAAAGTTCCTCAGTAGCCACCTCCCATTGTAAAGGATTTCTAAACAGCATATTATGTATGTCTGTCCGGGACAAACTGAAAGGATGAGCCTTCGTGAACTCTCATATTATTTCACCAATCAGGTAATGGAAGCTTACTATGAAATCTCATGAGAGTTAAGTCAAATCTCATGAGATCACAGTAAGTAGTTCATGACCTCAGCACTGCTGTGATGCTGATTGGCTGCTGTTCATTTCTTCACTTTTTTTATTTTTTTTTACCTGCAGCTGGGAGCAGCTGAGTATAACTTTTTACCACAGAACTTACTCTGGTGAGCTGAGGAGATTGTGAAGTAAAATATCTTCCTTTTTTACATAGAGATGCTCAGCGTGATATTTTCCTGTCAGCTTTTTACAGTTATACTGCATCAGTTTCAAGTGATTTAGCATATGAGTATTATGTCCCTTTAAGCTTTGAATTCCAACTTTTGTCATGTAAATGTGTTCAGTGAAGTGCTATAGCGTCTAGCATTTTGCAAGAAGCAAATTCAACTTTAATGATCAGCATATCTTAATTAAAACTAAGTTTTAATTAGAATATGTCTGTGATTCTGATCAGGTAGTTATAAATTCTACTAGAATTTTTTGGCATGAACCATTTTAGTTTGCATTGAAAGATAATGCTATGATTGTACTTCTCTGGGTCCCATAGCTTTACACAGCTTTATTTTCTGAATTTCAGCTGTTTTGAGAGAGACTTTACAATACCTGTACAAACTTACTAATAAAAGCATTTGCACCCCTGTGAAATTAAATAAATAAATAAGAGCACTAAAATAAGATGGGCAATGCCAAATTTCAACCTTTTTTTGTAAAATATTTAATAAAATCTTGCTAAACCAAAAACAATCTTTCACCATAACAATAACACAAGCAATACTTGCACTAATAAAGCTTTAAAAATTACAAGAAAGTCTTTCATTTTGATCACCAAAGTGCAATCCAAAGCACAGAGTCACTGCCAGTTAATGCTCCAAAATCTACTACGCGTTTCAAGAAGAGATCCTCTTCATTAGGTGGCATAGATTGCAGTCAGTAACATTGTTCTTTTTTTTGCAAGCTCTTTACCAACCGATTAAGTGGAAGTATACAGCTGATGTTTTTTTATAAGCCCACCTCGGTATAATTAAACAGAGACATAGTATTGTAGCACAAAAGAAAGACAATCTTAAGTGATAAATAAAAAACATATAATATACAGAAAGCTACATTGTATATTCATAACTATAGGTATATAGAAATGATTGATATGTCCTATTTTACAATTAAATCATAATTTGAAACAAAGGAAATATATATATATACAACCTTTTCCAGTTTTTATATAAGCGTTTTATTTAGTATCTATATTTCCTTTTACAAGATAGTTGCAACCCTACAACATTTAGTTATTTATTATAGACCTATAATTCACAATGATCTATTTACAAATTGGATGATTTTAATCCTAATTATTATACTATTTAAACTATTTTAGTTAAAATACTTGAGATTTAGTGGGCGCTCTCCTTTGGGTGATGCCATTTATATCATATATACCTTCCTCTGGTAAGTATTTAGCTCCGAGACACTTGGTAATGAGTAGAATATATTAAAGGGACAAATTTAATCTTTATGCTGGGGCTAATTTGCTCCAGTACAAAAATTAATTTTCAGGAATAACTTACTTCAACATCAGCACAAACAGACACAAAGCATACATATTTTTTTAGTGTGTCTGCATTCTCCAAAATCGGGCTCCGGATTGTCTTTTTTTTTTTTTGAGACAAAGCATATTTCAGTTTTTTGTCTAAATCATGAAGAAAAAATGTAGGTTTCTTATCCCTTTAATGCAGATGTGATCAATAGAACACAGCACTTCACTCATTGTAAAGGACAAAGTGGAAGCTTTTAATAGCTAGTATTGAATGACTAACTTTTATCAATACATAATGGTTGTGCATGTAGCACAGTTTGAAACCAACAGACAAAAGTGATCTTACCATTTACAACTCACATTCTGACTCACCCTCACTTTTGGAACATGCTGTTCTTTAACTACATTTAACTAGTGTCAAACCAGCTTCTTAATAATCATTCATTTCTATTAGGGTATTTTCACTGTCTTTGATCAGCTGGTGGAATGCAGAGTCATTTCTGATTACATTTATATGTCTGTTGAAATTTTGCCAACAGAAACCTTTAAAACCACACACATTTTTATAAAGGTCAGACTACTCACAATCAAATTTTAAACACTGACCTGTTATGCTAAATCCCTAAAGATATCTCTTTTGCATCACTGATGTAATAATGAATCTTTCATGGTCAGTATTACGTAAATGGAGATAAAGGTCAGATTTTGAAATGTGTGCCAGTGCTTTTCAAATAAAATTATCAAGCCTATTTCTTTTAATAGTTATAGGCTTGCTTTAACATTGTTATTAATCACGGCTGACCGAAACCCATTTAAAGGGATAGTAAACATTTTGCAATCACACAAGATCTTTTTGTTGTGTGCTATAGATAAAAACAACAGCCAAGTCTTTTGAACAACAAATAAACATCCTTGTACCTTCATTTTTTTATTGCCAAACTCCTCCCACCATTTGGGTAGCCAATCTGGACTTTAATTTCACAAGACAAGAAGGCTAGTCACGGTCATAAAGTTAGTATAAAGTGAATTGCTTAGCAAGTTTTATCTGAGAAAGCCAATTAGGGACATATATGTAGCTGGGTTAGCCTTGAGATGGCAGCAGGGTGCATTCCAAGTTCTTAGAATTAGAAATTGCTCTATTTTTAGAGCTAAATTGTAAAATAAATAATGAAAATATATTGCAAAATTGTTTCATTATACATAACTAAATATTTTAATAAAAAAAATTTCAAGGTGTTTTACTGTCCCTTTTTAAACCACTGCCAAAAAAGATAGCACTATGCAGCAGTTTACAAAGATGCAGAGTTTTTGTTTTGCATTCCCCAGATTACAACAAGGGACGATTGTTTACAAGTGAAGATTAAAAAAAATAATTTTGCACCACAATTTATTAAAATACTCTTTGATCTTAGGTTAATTTTTATTTTATTTTGAAATATATATCTATATATATATATATATATATACCATACACACAACACATTCATATGGATATAGAAAATTACATATTATATATATATATATATATACATACACACAACACAATTCATATGGATATAGAAAATATTATATATATATATATATATATATAATATATATATATATATATAAATGTGTGTATATATATATAAATGTGTATATATATATCTAAAACAAATAACAAAATTGGCGTCAGCACCTGTTTCATCTCAAATACAAGGTATCTTTATTTAAGTGACATAAAGGTAAAAAGAGCAAACGTTTCGGGTCCACCTGACCCTTTGTCATGTTATATCCTATATAATAAATGGCAAGTATGTTTGTCAGATGCAGTCATGCACAGTAGAGACTGCACGTGACAAAACATAATCTGGCCGTTTGGATCCTGACACTCAGCACAGAGCAAGGCTGAGCGGAGATGTCAGGGGGGGCGTGGCCGTCGGGAAGCGCCCGCAATGGGGGGCGTGACCGGGTTGCGTACGAGGAGGCGTGGCCCGTGCGGGTGTTGCCGCGATTCCGGGGCATGGCCGGGCGGGGTGCCGCGATGGGTGGCGTGGCCAGAGAGGCAAAGGGTTGAAAGACAGAGCCGAGTGAGGAGCAAGAGAGGGGTTGAGAATGGCCAAATAGAGGGGGGGGGGGAGAGGGCCAAATAGAGGGGGGGGGGGGAGAGGGACAAATAGAGGGGGGGGGTAGAGAGCCAAATAGAGGGGGGGGAGAGAGCCAAATAGAGGGGGGAGAGAGCCAAAGGGGGGGGAAGAGAGAGAGCAAAAGAGGAAAGCGAGCCAAAGAGGAGAAGAGAGCAAAAGAGGAGAGAGAGCCAAAGAGGAGAGAGAGCCAAAGAGGGGGGAGATGGAGAGCCAAAGAGGGGGGAAGGATGAGGGAGAGCCCAAAGAGGGGGGATAGGAGAGACAAATAGGGGGAGAGTGAGCCAAAAGGGGGGCATTAGAGAGCCAAAGAGGGGGCAGAGAGAGAGCAACAAGAAAGGGGGGAGAGAGAGCCAAGAGGTGAGATAGAGAACAAAAGAAGAGAGAGAGAGCGCAAAAGAGGGGTGAGAGAGCGCAAAGGAGAGGGGGAGAGAGCGAAAAAAAGGATGAGGGGGAGAGAGCGCAAAAGAGAGGGGGGAGAGAAAGCAAAGAGAGGGGTGGGAGAGAGCAAGGGGTGGGATCCGCTGTACTGCAAAAAAATGGCCGTGTACACGGGCTTTAGTACTAGTATATATATATATATATTATATATATATATATATATATTATATATATATATATATATACAGGGAGTGCAGAATTATTAGGCAAGGTGTATTTTTGAGGATTAATTTTATTATTGAACAACAACCATGTTCTCAATGAACCTAAAAAACTCATTAATATCAAAGCTGAATAGTTTTGGAAGTAGTTTTTAGTTTGTTTTTAGTTATAGCTATTTTAGGGGGATATCTGTGTGTGCAGGTGACTATTACTGTGCATAATTATTAGGCAACTTAACAAAAAACAAATATATACCCATTTCAATTATTTATTTTTTACCAGTGAAACCAATATAACATCTCAACATTCACAAATATACATTTCTGACATTCAAAAACAATACAAAAAACAAATCAGTGACAATATAGCCACCTTTCTTTGCAAGGACACTCAAAAGCCTGCCATCCATGGATTCTGTCAGTGTTTTGATCTGTTCACCATCAACATTTGCGTGCAGCAGCAACCACAGCCTCCCAGACACTGTTCAGAGAGGTGTACTGTTTTCCCTCCTTGTAAATCTCACATTTGATGATGGACCACAGGTTCTCAATGGGGTTCAGATCAGGTGAACAAGGAGGCCATGTCATTAGATTTTCTTCTTTTATACCCTTTCTTGCCAGCCACGCTGTGGAGTACTTGGACGCGTGTGATGGAGCATTGTCCTGCATGAAAATCATGTTTTTCTTGAAGGATGCAGACTTCTTCCTGTACCAATGCTTGAAGAAGGTGTCTTCCAGAAACTGGCAGTAGGACCAGGGAGTTGAGCTTGACTCCATCCTCAACCCGAAAAGGCCCCACAAGCTCATCTTTGATGATACCAGCACAAACCAGTACTCACCTCCACCTTGCTGGCGTCTGAGTCGGACTGGAGCTCTCTGCCCTTTTACCAATCCAGCCACGGGCCCATCCATCTGGCCCATCAAGACTCACTCTCATTTCATCAGTCCATAAAACCTTAGAAAAATCAGTCTTGAGATATTTCTTGGCCCAGTCTTGACGTTTCAGATTGTGTGTCTTGTTCAGTGGTGGTCGTCTTTCAGCCTTTCTTACCTTGGCCATGTCTCTGAGTATTGCACACCTTGTGCTTTTGGGCACTCCAGTGATGTTGCAGCTCTGAAATATGGCCAAACTGGTGGCAAGTGGCATCTTGGCAGCTGCAACGCTTGACTTTTCTCAGTTCAATGGGCAGTTTATTTTGCACCTTGGTTTTTCCACACGCTTCTTGCGACCCTGTTGACTATTTTGAATTAAACGCTTGATTGTTCGATGATCAAGCTTCAGAAGCTTTGCAATTTTAAGAGTGCTGCATCCCTCTGCAAGATATCTCACCTATTTTTGACTTTTCTGAGCCTGTCAAGTCCTTCTTTTGACCCCATTTTGCCAAAGGAAAGGAAGTTGCCTAATAATTATGCACACCTGATATAGGGTGTTGATGTCATTAGACCACACCCCCTTCTCATTACAGAGATGCACATCACCTAATATGCTTAATTGGTAGTAGGCTTTCGAGCCTATACAGCTTGGAGTAAGACAACATGCAAAAGAGGATGATGTGGTCAAATACTCATTTTTGCCTAATAATTCTGCACTCACTGTATACTCTTAGTCATAGATATATATATATCAATCTAATCTTATATTTCATAAGTATAATCACTGGATTTTTAAATTAAATTATATTTAAACTTTAGATGATTCAGGGCAAAACACTTAAAGGGGCATGAAACCTAATAAAATTTATTTCATGATTCAGTCAGAGCTTGCAAACTTAAACAACTTTCTAATTTACGTCTATTATCTAATTTGCTTTGTTCTTTTGGTATCCTTTGTTGGAATTCATTCCTAGGTAAGGCTCAGGAGTAGCAATGCACTGCTGGGAGCTAGCTGCTGATTGGTGGCTGCACTTATATGTCTCTTCTCATTGGCTCTCCTGATGTGTTTAGTTAGTTCCCAGTAGTGCATTGCTGGTACTACAACAACAAATATATCAAGAGAATGATGCAAATTGGATAATATAAGTAAATTGGAAAGTTTTGTAACATTGTATGGGCTGTCTGAAACACGAAAGAAAAATGTTGGGTTTTCATGAACCTTTAAAGGTGATACTCCTCTCCTTTTCTATAGAAATATAATTGACTGGAGATGAGCAATTCTCACATGCATATAAAAACAACAAATAAAACATTAGATAAAAACATCAAGTAAAGTAATATGATGGCCAAACTATCTATTCATAAACCAAGTTGATGTCTTAGTGACATACACAAAGTGATGATATTACCACTAATGGGGGGTAAAGATCACAGCTGCAGCACATACTGTACATAAGCATCTAAAAATAGTGTTGTTCATTACTAATCAACATAAATCAAGAAACTTGTAGCAATAGTATACAGTATAATATAAATGTTATCCTTCTCTTCTTTACCAACCCACGTCTTACCAATTCAGGTGGTAATCCGCACGGTGTGTTTATTTGAGATGGGAATTAAGGGTATAAATATGGTGACATGCATATTGACATGTTATAAACTCTCAACCTTTACTAATGCAATTATTGTTCAAATTTATAGTATGTACCTGTAGTAGTCAAAAGTCTAAATCCGCTATAATCTAACATATGGAGGTAGATTTAAAGTGAAGGTCAATTTTGACGAATAAGGGCACTTTAATTAATCAAAATAGACATTTCAAGCGTTTTCTTCAAAAACTTACCTTTTAATCCTGAAAGCTGATCCATCGATTCCCCCGGCCCGTCGGAAGCCTCTGCTTACGTCAGAAATGACAAATCCGGCTTCCTCCAATAACGGCGTTCCCCCCCCGGGGGGTCATGGCCTGAGGGAACGCCCTGATTGGATGAAGCCGGATTCGTCATTTTGGACCTGCGAAGAGGACTTGCGACTGGCGGAGGAAGCGCTGCAGCGCTCTCAGGATTAAAAGGTAAGTTTTTGAAGGAAAACACTTGAAATGTCAATTTTGATGAATTAAAGTGAGCTTGTTTTTAATAGGATTATTAAAAACTGGGCACTAATTCGTCAAAATTGACCTTCACTTTAATAAGCAGCAGATGCTACTTTCTACCCGTGAAGTTTCCGGCTCACCAGAAACTTACAGGGACAGTCAAGTCAAAAAAAAAACGTCATGATTCAAATAGGAAAGACCAAAATCTAAATCACTATCCTTATAAGAGTCCTCTTATTTAACTTACAATTCTAATAAGCGAAAACCTGTGTGTCTTCTGCCGTTCATATTCCCTAATATAATTCTTGAAACAGAACGAAGCAGATCCAAACAATGAATAGCCACAAACATATCAAAACGGAAAAAAAAAAAAAAAAAAAAAAAAAAAAGGGGGTGAAGAAAAATAATAATAATATCTCTCCTCCTCCCGATCCCCCCCCACTCTCTCCTGATATCACCAATTATCTAGTAAAACTATTTCCGAGTTTCTGAACGGAAAGATCATATGATCAATTTCTGAAGGTGTAAATATTTTAATAAATTTTGCCCATTTCCTGAAAAAAGTTACTATTTCTTGTTCTGAGTTCAAATCTGTAGCTAATTGTTCAATTAAGAATTGTTTCTTGAGATAATTCCTTACTTCTGCAATTGAGGGTACAAATCTAGTTTTCCATTTTTTAAAGATTAGGTTTCTGACTGCCAAGATAGTTACATTTACCATCCTGGCATCAGAAAAATTCCTATTATTGGATATCAGGAAGATAATTATGGGGAATGTAAGCGTTAAAAGCAACCAGAATTCAATCTTTTTCCAGAATTGATTGAGTCTGGGGCAGTTCCAAATCAATATGAGCTAAATCTGCTGCTGGTAAATTGCATCTTGGACATTTGTTAAATTATTATACCATTTATATCCTTTATCCGGGGTGAAATAGGGACTGATACAATAGTTTTATATGGGACTCTCTCCAGGTTTCAGCTATGGAAGACTCAAAAAGTATCTCAGAGATCTGACCACTTGTGTATCGTCTAGTACATCTATCTCTAGGAGATTTGTCCATTTTGAGGCTATTTCTCCATGTTTAAATTTCCTTTGATTGAAACAAGATGCCTGTACCATGGGGCAATAGAGAAATGCCCTGTTTTGCACAAGATTATCCAATTATCCAGCTTACCCCAAGACCATTTCCAGCTAAATTTACTAATGAGATGAGATGCATAATGTTCTGGTTTGTAGATAAACAAAAAAATCTTTATTATTAAGTTTAAACTCCTGTTTTAAATCTTCAAAGGATTTGATGTTTCCTGTCTCTGAAAAAATTTGGGATACCCAATGAAAACCTTGGTTATACCAGTGTTGTAATATCGCTGACTGTGCTCTTCCGAAATTCGGGGTTCCCCAAAAACTTTGAAATCTAGGAATGTTGGTATCTACTTCAGCGCGAGCTCCTATCTTCCCCCAAGCTAAAATTATTGAATATATAGTTGTGAGATTTTTCACTTGTTTAGGAATACTTTTAGGCGGGAGATGAAGCAGTGCTATAGGCTGCAATGGATGGATCATATTTGTTTCAAGCTCATAATCTGAAAAATGATTTGACTCCGCAATCCAGTCTGCTGCTATGCGTCCTAAAAAAACTAAGTTATATAATATATGTAGGTAATGCTAGACCAGCCATTTGCTTGGGTAAATTTAGTCTCTGTAAAGAAATTCTAGGTTTTTTTGAATGCCAGATAAAATATCGGAGTGCGGTGTTAAATTTTTTAATATCATATCTTTTCAGGATAATAGGAAGATTTTGAAACATGTAGCATAGCTTCGGGAGTAGTACCATTTTAAATAGCGCAATGCGACCCAGATAGGGATATAGGCAAATTCTGCCAGCTCCTCATATAGTTGATAGATTGTGTGAAAGAGATGGAGTGATATTTTAAGAATACCAATCTTGTGGGTCCGCGGATATCAATATGCCCAAATATCTAAAAGATTTAGAAACCAACTTGAAAGGATATTCTTTCAGGGAATTTTCTGTTTTTCTTAGCCACAGAAGTTCTGATTTTGATTTATTCATTCTATAGCCTGAACAGGAACCATACAGATCAATTATATCTAGAAGTGATGGGATATTCTTACGGGTATTTGATATATATAGTAGTAGGTCGTCTGCATATAATGCCACCTTAACTTCTTTTTTTGAGATTCTTATGCCTTCAACTAATTGTCTAATTTTATTAGCTAGTGGTTCAATTGCGAGATTGAATAATAGCGGAGAGGAGTGGGCAACCTTGCCGTGTACCTTTTCCCTAGTCTAATTTTTTCCGATAATATTCCATGTATAACTATAGACGTGGAAGACTGTAAGCATATATTTTTCACTAGGTTGAGGAAATTATTCCCTCAATCCAAATCGTTCTAATGTATCTAGTAAATACTCATGACTAACCCTATCGAACGCTTTCTCTGCGTCAATTGCGAGTATTGCTGCGTCTGAAAAATCTGCAGGGATCCTATCTTCTGAATTTTTTAAAATAGTCTATGATCATTAAAAGTTGTCTAATTTTGGCGGCCGAGCTTCGTTTGGTTAAGAACCCCACTTGATCTTTATGGATAATCTCGTTTAACCCCTTTTGGAAGTCTTTTAGCTATAATAGTGGTTAATATCTTATAGTCTGTGTTTAATAATGCGATCGGTCTATATGATTCTCTATTATGTGGATCCTTTCCTGGTTTAAGAATGAGTATAAGTATGGGATTTCCACAAAGTAGGGGGATAACTGAGCATTTTCCTGATAGTAAAAAATTATAAAGTTTAGTCAAATGGGGGGTTATTAAAGATTCCGAGGACCTGTAAAATTCGTTGGTATTGCATCAGGACCAGGAGATTTCTCAGGCTTCAGTGCCTGAATAGTTTGAGCGACTTCTAATTCGGTAATCGGGGCATTTAACGCAACGTTAAAGTCCTCGCTAGCTCTTATATTAGGTAAATTTTCCCAAAATCTAACCTGCGCTGCTTCTCAATCCGAGAAGATGAGTAGATAGATTTATAGTACTCAAAGAAGGATTCTGAGATTTCTTCCGATGTATTGAGCCGCTTCTTCTCAACCTGTAAGAATTCGATTGTATTAGATTGTTTAGAGTTCTTTCACCAGTTTGGAAAGCAGTTTACCAGACTTATTGCCATATTTATAGAGTTTAGATTGGTATTTCAGCTCTGTCTGTATTGTATGCGTGGTCATAAAGGTATCTCGTTCCCGTTTTGCTTTGATATATTTTATTCCAATTTCCTCGGTCGGGGATATCAGGTATCTATTATATGAATTTGTTACCATAGCTGTTATCTGCCTTTCCTTTGCTTGGGAGTCACGCTTAATTTTTGTTGTATAAGCAATAATATCCCCTCTTAAAACGGCTTTTGCTGCCTCCAGAGAGTCGAGGGGGTTAGATACTGAGCCCTCATTTAGTTTAAAAAATTCCATCAATTTATTATTGAGCCAGTTTATGTATTTTAGATTTTTACTTAAATATTTTGGATAGAAGAAGCGAGCTCCATTTGGATTAGAGTTCTGAATTGGGATATCTAGCATTATAGGGGCGTGATCTGAAATGCAGATTTCTGCAATCTCCGCCTTGGCCCCAGTATGATATAAGCTATCATTGATTAGAAAGAGATCAATTCTTGATAAAGATTTGGTAGCTTTTGAGTAACAAGTATAGTTCTTAGTATCCGGGTTCTGAGCCCTCCACACGTCCCTAACTGCCAGATTTAGAAATATGTTATTATAAAGTTTTGTTTCTAGATTATCCTTTTTGGTCTTCCTTTGTGGGTCCCCACGTCTAAGTCTATCCATAGGGAACCGAGGAGACATATTAAAGTCCCCAGCTAGGATCACATGCCCCTCTGCTACCTGAAGAATTTTAGTCTGGAGAGAGTCCCAAAACCTATTGTCAATTATATTGGGTGCATATAGATTACAAATAGTATATTTTGAGTTTAATATTTTAATTTTTAATATTATATATCTGCTTTCCGGGTCTATTATTGTTAACAGTTTATCATATATCAGTTTTTTTCCCAAGAAGAATAGCTACACCTTTTTTCCTATTTAATGAGGGGGTGAATATAGCTTCTGCCACCCATGCTGATTTTAATTTTAGTGATTCCTCAGTGTTTAGGTGCGTTTCCTGTAATAATTGCAATAGAGGTGTTCAATCTCTGAAGGTGTGATAGAATTGTCTTCCGCTTAATGGGGGAGGTTATACCTCCTACATTCCAAGATGAAATTCTAAGCTTATTTTCATAAGTTTTTACCTTAAACATATGTTGATGTTCTGAGGAGATAGAGAGATCCGGAGGAAGGGGGGAGAGAGAAAGAGAGGGGGGAAAAAAAAAAAAAAAAAAAAAAAAAATATATATATTTTTCCTTAAAACATCCTTTAATAATTAGTTTTAAAACAAGAAAAAGCAAAGTGAACTTAATCAAAAAACAGCAACTAAAATAATAACATGAAAATAAAATGCTATAATTATCCATTGCAGCCATGTTCTGCTAATTTTTTTTTCTGCCTCTGCTGCTGAGTTATAAAAGAAAGTCTGACCTTGCAGAAACAATCTGAGTCTAGCAGGATATATAACTGTAGCCTGCCACCCTGCTTTTATCATTTTGCCACAGACTGGGGAGAGTTCCCTCCTCTTCCTGGAGGTCTCAATAGAGAAGTCCTGGAACAGGAGGATTTTATTACCTTCATATAGAATGGGTTGGTTTTTGCGATAATATTGAAGAAATCGCATTTTATCCTGAAAATTCAGGAATTTAGCTATGATTGGTCTTGGATTGGTTAGATTAGCGGAGCTCTCTGTTACTCTCCCCAGTCTGTGGACTCTTTCAATTAGGGCAGGAGATTGAGTTTCTGGCATTTTTAAACATTAAAGGTAGGGTATGAGTCATAACCTTCATAAGGTCTTCTTGTTTAGAGGAATCTGGGAATCCAATGATTCTCAGATTGTTCCTCCTTGACCTGTTCTCTAAATCGTCTATTTTTGCCTGTAATTTAGAAATCTCGCTCTGGTTGTTCTCTATTTGAGGTATATATGTATTTGTTGTATCTTCTAACTCTGAGATGCGTTCCTCTACTTCCTGAAGTCTTTTAGCAAATTGTCTGATCTCTATCGTTAGTGAAGTGATTTCTTGCTTGATTTCATTCTTTAAGGTGTCAAATTTGGGTGATATGGCCTCTAAAATGCTATTTACTAAAGCTTGATTATCTTGAAGGGTTGTAGATTTTTGACTTTTTGATGGAGTAGTTTCTACAGAGATTTCGGGTGAGGGTTCAGATAGATTCTTATTTCTGCGTTCCTTATTTTTCGACGTCATGCCTGGATTGTGTTTAGAAGTGACAGAAGGAGATGTGACGTATTTATCCATAAAAGGAATACTCTTGTGCTCCGTGTGTTATTAAGGATTGAAGTGGGTGTGTAACTTTACTCACTAGGGGTGAGGGGGGAAAAATTTAAAGATAATAAAAAAAAAAAAAAAAAGTAAAGGTGGGGGTGAAATTCTCTAAAAATCAGAAAGTGAAGTGTGCAGTGTGAATCACCGTATTGTGAATGTGGGGAAAAGAAAAAACAAAACTATAATCAAGGATTAAAAGTGGTAATAAGACCAGGAAATGGCGGCGAAATAAGGGTATCTAATGCCTATACATTTATTCCGATTTCTCTTCAACCTACAGCTAATGCTTCGACTTTCTGTACTGTTAATAATTAAATTATAGTACTTTTTGTAGTATAACCTTTAATCACCTTTATTTTTTATTTATCTAAATTATTTCATCTAGATTTAGCTAGAGGAGTATCCACTTATTTTATACACGCCCACTCTGAGTTAGAAGAGCTTATCCAATATTGTTTATACCAGGTAAGTTATTACCTAACCTTTTGCTTTAATTCTATAGGCTTTTCTTTCCTCTTTCTCCTTTCCTCTCCCTTGGGACTATAAATCTATTTAATTTAGAGTTCTAAAAAACCATGATATGCAATTTTCCTTTTAAGAGTGTTTTTTTCCTTTCTGCCGCTATTCTTAAAATATATGTGGGTATTGCAAATTATTATATGTATATTTTTGATAATAGTAAATTCCTTAACTTGTGTCGCCACTATTACTTAGCTTGTGCTTAATATCTGACAATTTCCTGGGAAGTGGTTGATAACCACTTCCAGGGATGATTTACCCTTGCTGGGTTATAGATTTTATCCTTTAGCTCCTTTAAGAATCATCAGTATATTTAATATTTACTTTGCTGGTTCTAGTGATCTATATACTGCGTTGGCTTTGTATATTATTTGTCATCCCTCTATGATGAGTGATCTAATTTATGCCAGGGAAGTTTTTCTTCCCTTTTTACTCTCTTCTCCCCCTTCCTCCCCTCTCTTCCTCTTGAAGCAAGAGATGTTACAAAGCCTCTCAAAAACAGTGAATTATCATATTATTGTTAACATAACCCCTCAACTGAATCAGTCCAAAACAGCAAAACCATACCCTATAAGGGTTTTAGATGTAAAGTCCTTTTTCTCCCTTTTTCCTTCCCTTTTTCTTATATACAATAATTAGCAATTCAGTCTTTGGTGAGTTAGAGTTGTATAGGTACAAGGGCTTCAGAATTCTGATTTTATGGCAGGTCTCAGAAAATTTATATAGATTTCCCTTGCCACTGAAGAACACAACTACCCCTGGATATGGGATATAACCTGTAACTTTTACTCCTCGGTATTGTGACTTTATTGTGACTTTAATGGTCCTCAGTGACCAGCCGCTGCCCTTGTCAGTTTTCCATTTTTAAACATAATTACTCCGAACCTGGCCAAATGTATAGGACAAACATAAACAGTCCGTATCAAGGGAAATCAAGTTTACCCCGCACTCACCCCTGCTGCGGCGAAGTACTTCTCTCAATCCTTGTCTTGGAGATTTACAACACAGAACTGAGCCCAGCGGTCCGCGGTGTCTCTTTTCCTTCCTTTTGCCCAGACTCCTTACACGTCCTGCTGCATTCCGGTTCTCGCACTATCCTTGCGATCACACCTGTGCTGGATTATTGCTCTCTGCAGCCGGGTCCTATGGAGATCCTTAGCTGTAGGGGAGGGACCGACACAACCTTGTAAACTACGAACCCTGCCGACTCCCCACACGCAGCACCGGTGGGTGGGGAGGGCAGATTTGAGTCCAGGTCACAAACGACAAACCCTTAGGTAAGCGGACCCCCAAAGGGAGTACAGGTGATACTCGGTCGACTTTAAGTTCCCTCCTACAGGTAACGGAGATAGCAGAGTACTCCTGCAGCGAGAAGTATAGTTACTCCAAGCGTATCTCAGGCTGTCAGCATCTCCCCACTCGCAACATCGGTGGTTGGGAAGAGAAAAGATTACAAAACACCTTTCAATTGTAGCGCTGATTCTCCTGCACACTATGCTCTCCTCCAGTGTCTATGGGCATTAGGGTGAGTGCGGGCCGTATGTATTTTTTCCACAGATATCTTGATGCAATAAAATGAAGGCAAAGCTTGGCTGTCCACCCCTCTCTCCTTTACAGAACAGAAAAAGGAGAGGAGGGGTAAGTAGTTGTATTTTACCGTAAGGGAGCTTGGTCTTACCGCCAACTGAGACCGGCTCCAGGTAACATAGTTCTTTATCAGCGTAGCTGGAAACACACGCTGTAGAGGGAAACACCAGGGTGAAAATCTAACTGGCTGCAGGGTTTGAAAGGACAGGTGAGACAAGTCCTTCTCTCCTACACCTCAAGGTGAGCTCCTGGCGCGAACATCCGCCTCTGAAGCACCTGCAGGGGAATGAATCCTGCTCATGCACAGACTCCTCCTCTTCCCTCAGCTCAGCTTGAGCATGAAATTTAGGGCATGTAATTTTAAACAACTTTCCAATTTACTTTTATCACCAATTTTGCTTTGTTTTCTTGGTATTCTTAGTTGAAAGCTAAACCTAGGAGGTTCATATGCTAATTTCTTAGACCGTGAAGGCTGCCTCTAATCTAAATGCATTTTGACAGTTTTTCATCACTAGATGACGTTAGTTCATGTGTTTTTATATAGGTAATATTGAGCTCATGCACGTGAATTTACAGAGGAGTGAGCACTGACTGGCTAAAATGCAAGTCTGTCAAAAGAACTGAAATAAGGGGCAGTCTGCAGAGGCTTAGATACAAGGTAATTACAGAGGTGAAACGTGTATAATTATAACTGTGTTGGTTATGCAAAACTGGGGAATGGGTAATTAAGGGATTATCTATGTTTTAAAACAACAAAAAATCTGGTGTTGACTGTCCCTTTAAGTTAAGAAGCAGCGGTCATAAGACCGATGCTCCTTAACTCGTCCACCACCTTTTAGGTGGCGAGTTGCAATCATCCCGACCGATCAGATACGATTGGGATGATTGACACCCTCTGCTAGCAGCCGATTGACTGTGAATGTGCAGGGGGGCGGCATTTAACATTGCACAAGCATTTTTTGTAAAATGCTTGTGCAATGTTAAATGCCGACAGCTGTAGGGGTTAATTGCATTGAATATAAGTTTATTGTTTTGCACCCAATATATATCACTAAAGAATGCAGCCGTGCAAACACAGACTTTTGAAGGAGACAGATTCTACGTACATTCTATGTAAATCATACTCTGCTTGGGTATTTTGTTTTTAATATTCCTACCATTTATTGTGCAAGCAAAAAATAAAATCATATTATTTTTTTAATTGTTTTTTAAAGTTATTAATTATATACATTATAGAAATGGAGTTGCTTGGAACTTTTAACAGAAACCTGGTTTACATTCACAATGTATGCTGCTTCACAAAGAGATTTAATGCTGGTTAAGTTTATTATATGCCACAGAACTAAAAATCAGTCATATTAAATTTAATGAAAACAGGCTGAGAAGATTACTGAATATACAAACACTGTATCTATTCGCTTAATTTAATTGTAAAGACAACATGTCAAACAAATTGGAATATTTTTTTTTTTACATAGTGAAAACACATTGTTTAAGATAAAATAAATTTTAATAATTCATGCAAGGCAATAAATAACAAATGTCCCAATTGCAATCCAATAGAATTTACTTGTATGGCAGTTAATGGAAACTACAAGTGCAAAAAAAAAATTCATTAGAGCAGTGATGGACAATTTTCTCCTACATTGGTGTATCCGGTCCACGGCTTCATCCTTACTTGTGGGATATTCTCAATCCCTACAGGAAGTGGCAAAGAGAGCACACAGCAGAGCTGTCCATATAGCTCCCCTCAGGCTACGCCCCCCCCAGTCATTCTCTTTGCCGCTCTAACTAGTAGCATCTCCACGGGGGTGGTAAAGAGTATGTGGTGTGGTTCCACCATGGAAGCTGCCTTTGAGGCAGGACCTTCTAATTCAAGGTCCATTCGAACATCCAAACCTAGTTTCTCTGCAACTGACTGCTTGGAGATTGAACGCTTGATTCTAGCTAAACGTGGGTTTTCGGAATCAGTTATAGATACTCTGATCCAGGCTAGAAAGCCTGTCACCAGGAAAATTTACCATAAGATATGGCGGAAATATCTTTGCTGGTGCGAATCCAAGGGTTACTCATGGAGTAAGATTAGGATTCCAAGGATACTATATTTTCTCCAAGAAGGATTGGAGAAAGGTCTGTCAGCTAGTTCTTTAAAGGGACAGATATCTGCTCTGTCTGTTTTGTTACACAAGCGTCTGGCAGCCATGCCGGATATTCAGGCGTTTGTACAGGCTTTAGTCAGAATCAAGCCTGTCTACAGACCTGTGGCTCCTCCATGGAGTCTAAATTTAGTTCTTTCAGTTCTTTAAGGGGTTCTGTTTGAACCTCTACATTCCATAGATATTAAGTTACTATCTTGGAAAGTTTTGTTTTTAGTAGCTATTTCTTCTGCTAGAAGAGTTTCTGAATTGTCTGCTTTGCAGTGTAATTCACCCTATCTGGTGTTTCATACAGATAAGGTCGTTTTACGTACCAAACCTGGTTTTCTTCCAAAAGTAGTTTCCAATAAGAATATCAACCAGGAAATAGTTGTTCCTTCTCTGTGTCCTAATCCAGTTTCTAACAAGGACGGTCTGTTACACAATCTTGATGTGGTTTGTGCTTTAAAGTTTTATCTAAAAGCAACTAAAGACTTCAGACAAACATCGTCCTTGTTTGTCGTCTATTCTGGCAAGAGGAGAGGTCAAAAGGCGACTGCGACCTCTCTGTCTTTCTGGCTGAAAAGCATCATCCGGTTGGCTTATGAGACTGCTGGAAGGCAGCCTCCTGAACGAATTACAGCTCACTCTACTAGAGCTGTGGCTTCCACATGGGCTTTCAAGAATGAGGCTTCTGTTGAACAGATTTGTAAGGCAGCGACTTGGTCTTCACTGCATACGTTTGCCAAATTTTACAAATTCGATACTTTTGCTTCTTCGGAGGCTATTTTTGGGAGAAAGGTTTTACAAGCAGTGGTGCCTTCCGTTTAGGTTACCTGACTTGTTCCCTCCCTTCATCCGTGTCCTAAAGCTTTGGTATTGGTTCCCACAAGTAAGGATGAAGCCGTGGACCGGATACACCAATGTAGGAGAAAACAGAATTTATGTTTACCTGATAAATTTCTTTCTCCTACGGTGTATCCGGTCCACGGCCCGCCCTGGCATTTTGGTCAGGTTTAAATTTATTTTTTGTAAACTACAGTCACCACTGCACCCTATGGTTCTCCTTTTTCTCTTAACCGTAGGTCGAATGACTGGGGGGGCGGAGCCTGAGGGGAGCTATATGGACAGCTCTGCTGTGTGCTCTCTTTGCCACTTCCTGTAGGGATTGAGAATATCCCACAAGTAAGGATGAAGCCGTGGACCGGATACACCGTAGGAGAAAGAAATTTATCAGGTAAACATAAATTCTGTTTTTTTATTTATTTTTTACACATGGGGCGGCATATAATTTTTTTAGAAGCTGTAATGGCCGCATATAAATTTATGGCATTTAAATGCATAAATAATAAAATGTTCCTTCTTAATATAAGGAGAGTCCATGGCATCATTCCTTACTGTTGGGAAATACTGAACTTGGCCACCAGGAGGAGGCAAAGACAGCAGCTAACAGCTCCTAAGGAATCAGTGTTGACGAGTTTCACTGCCTGCTTGTTTTTCTCCCTCAAGTCCATGTCAGGAGCAATGTTACAAGACTGTCACACTTGAGAGGCTGTGTTTCTGTTCCACAGCATGGATTCTGGTAAGATCGTTTCAATTTTTACATATGTTGAAAACGTTAGAAGACAGGGTCACAGTGTGACTCCTTTTATCTTAACAGAATCATGGGTTAATATCTCCTGAGGGGAATTATTGAACAGTGGGGATTAATCAAATGTGATGCTTTTATTTTATGCTGCTTTATGTGTGAGATTTTATTGGGCTCTTAGTCTGTTTGTTATAGTGCTGTGCAGCTTGTAGCTTGGCGTGCTTTTTTCTCTTGTTAAGTGTGTTCAGTCCACGGGTCATCCATTACTTATGGGATATATTCTCCTTCCCAACAGGAAGTTGCAAGAGGATCACCCAAGCAGAGCTGCTATATAGCTCCACCCCTCACATGTCATACCCAGTCATTCTCTTGCAAGTCTCAACAAAGGAGGTTGTGAGAGGAGATAGGAGTAACATTCTTCAATCAAAAGTTTATTATTTTAAAATAGCACCGGAGTGTGCTGTTTGTTCTCTCAGGCAGTATTTAGAAGAAGAATCTGCCTGCGTTTTTTCTATGATCTTAGCAGACGTAACTAAGATCCACTGGCTGTTCTCACACATTCTGAGGAGTGGGGTATCTTCGGAGAAGGGAATAGCATGCGGAGTCCTCCGCAAATGAGGTATGTGCAGTAAAATATTTTCTAGGAATGGAATTGACTATGAAAACACTGCTGTTACCCATATGACGTAAGTACAGCCTTTAATGCAGTAGTAGCGACTGGTATCAGGCTGATAAATGTATGCGCAGTTGAGTTATTTTCTAGGGACTAGAATTTAACTTTAAATACTGTTAGTACTGAAATAAATGTATGAGCCTTAACTGCAGTAGAAGCGACTGGTAGCAGGCTTAGTGATAACTTTGCATAACACTGGAAAGTTGTTTTTTAAAAAACGTTTACTGGCATGTTATTCGTTTTGTGAGGTACTTTGGTGATAAATCTTTTTGGGCATGATTTTTTTCCACATGGCTAACGTATATTTCTGCATAGACACCGTTATATCAGGTCTCCCACTGTTGTGATATGAGTGGGAGGGACCTTTTTTTAGCGCCTTGTTGCGCAGTTAAAATTCTAGCACAGTCTTCCTGCTTCTTCCTCTTTGATCCAGGACGTCTCCAGAGAGCTCAGGGGTCTTCAAAATTCATTTTTGAGGGAGGTAATCAGTCACAGCAGACCTGTGACAGTGTGTTTGACTGTGAGAAAAGCGTTAAATCTTAAATTGATTATCCGTTTTGGGTATTGAGGGGTTAATCATCCTTTTGCTAATGGGTGCAGTCCTCTGCTAATTTCATACATTTACTGTTTAAAATTGGTTGCTATAACCGTATTAGTTCGTTGTTATTTCAACTGTGACAGTTTTTTTGTGTTTTTAAAAGCGCTGCAGCGTTTTTTATATTGCTTGTAAACTTATTGAAAGAAATTTCCAAGCTTGATAGCTTCTTTGCTAGTCTGTTTAAACATTTCTGACACAGATGAATCTGCTTGCTCATTATGTTTAAAGGCCAATGTGGAGCCCAATAGAAATATGTGTACCAATTGTATTGATGTTACTTTAAATAAAAGTCTGTCTTTACCGGTAAAGAAATTATCACCAGACAACGAGGGGGAAGTTATGCCGCCTAACTCTCCTCACGTGTCAGTACCTTTGCCTCCCGCTCAGGAGGTGCGTGAGATTGTGGCGCCAAGCACATCAAGGCACTTACAAATCACTTTACAAGATATGGCTAATGTTATGAAAGAAGTATTATCTAATTTGCCTGAGTTAAGAGGCAAGCGCGATAGCTCTGGGTTAAGGACAGAGCGCGCTGATGATATGTGGGCCATGTCTGACACTGCGTCACAATTTGCAGAACATGAGGACGGAGAGCTTCATTCTGTGGGTGACGGATCTGATCCAGGGAGACCGGATTCAGACATTTCAAATTTTAAATTTAAGCTTGAGAACCTCCGTGTATTACTAGGGGAGGTATTAGCGGCTCTGAATGATTGCGACATGGTTGCAATCCCAGAGAAATTATGTAGGCTGGATAAATACTATGCGGTACCGGTGTGTACTGACGTATTTCCTATACCTAAAAGGCTTACAGAGATTATTAACAAGGAGTGGGATAAACCCGGTGTGCCTTTTTCCCCTCCTCCGATATTTAGAAAAATGTTCCCAATAGACGCCACCACACGAGACTTATGGCAGACGGTCCCTAAGGTGGAGGGAGCAGTTTCTACTTTAGCCAAGCGTACCACTATTCCGGTGGAGGATAGTTGTGCTTTCTCAGATCCAATGGATAAAAAATTAGAAGGTTACCTTAAGAAAATGTTTGTTCAACAAGGTTTTATATTACAGCCCCTTGCATTCATTGCGCCCGTCACTGCTGCAGCGGCTTTCTGGTTTGAGTCTCTGGAAGAGGCCATTCGCACAGCACCATTGGATGAGACTTTGAACAAGCTTAAAGCCCTTAAGCTAGCTAATGCATTTGTTTCGGATGCCGTTGTGCATTTAACCAAACTAACGGCTAAGAACTCCGGATTCGCCATTCAGGCGCTCAGATCGCTATGGCTTAAATCCTGGTCAGCAGATGTAACCTCTAAATCTAAATTGCTTAATATTCCTTTCAAAGGGCAAACCTTATTCGGGCCCGGCTTGAAGGAGATTATTGCTGACATTACTGGAGGTAAGGGTCACACCCTTCCTCAGGACAGGGCCAAATCAAAGGCCAAACAGTCTAGTTTTCGTGCCTTTCGTAATTTCAAGGCAGGAGCAGCATCAACTTCCTCCGCTCCAAAACAGGAAGGAACTGCTGCTCGTTACAGACAGGGTTGGAAAAGCAACCAGTCCTGGAACAAGGGCAAGCAGGCCAGAAAGCCTACTTCTGCCCCTAAGACAGCATGAAGAGAGGGCCCCTTATCCGGAAACGGATCTAGTGGGGGGCAGACTTTCTCTCTTCGCCCAGGCTTGGGCAAGAGATGTCCAGGATCCCTGGGCGTTGGAGATTATATCTCAGGGATACCTTCTGGACTTCAAAGCTTCTCCTCCACAAGGGAGATTTCATCTTTCAAGGTTATCAGCAAACCAAATAAAGAAAGAGGCTTTTCTTCACTGTGTACAAGACCTCCTAGTAATGGGGGTGATCCACCCAGTTCCGCGGACGGAACAAGGGCAAGGATTTTACTCAAATCTGTTTGTGGTTCCCAAGAAAGAGGGAACCTTCAGACCAATCTTGGACCTAAAGATCTTAAACAAATTCCTAAGAGTTCCATCATTCAAAATGGAGACTATTCGAACCATCCTACCCATGATCCAAGAGGGTCAGTATATGACCACAGTGGACTTAAAGGATGCCTACCTTCACATACCGATTCACAAAGATCATTATCGGTACCTAAGGTTTGCCTTTCTAGACAGGCATTACCAGTTTGTAGCTCTTCCCTTCGGGTTAGCTACGGCCCCCGAGAATTTTTACAAAGGTTCTGGGCTCGCTTCTGGCGGTACTAAGACCGCGAGGCATAGCGGTGGCTCCGTACTTAGACGACATTCTGATACAAGCGTCAAGTTTTCAAAATGCAAAGTCTCATACAGAGATAGTTCTAGCATTTCTGAGGTCGCATGGGTGGAAGGTGAACATGGAAAAGAGTTCTCTGTTACCACTCACAAGGGTTCCCTTTCTAGGGACTCTAATAGATTCTGTAGAGATGAAGATTTACCTGACGGAGTCCAGGTTATCAAAAATCCTAAATGCTTGCCGTGTCCTTCATTCCATTCCAAGCCCATCAGTAGCTCAGTGCATGGAAGTAATTGGCTTAATGGTCGTGGCAATGGACATAGTGCCATTTGCGCGCCTGCATCTCTGACCGCTGCAATTATGCATGCTGAGTCAGTGGAATGGGGATTACTCAGATCTGTCCCCTTTACTAAATCTGGACCAGGAGACCAGAGATTCTCTTCTCGGGTGGTTGTCTCGGATTCATCTGTCCAAGGGAATGACTTTTCGCAGACCAGATTGGACGATTGTAACAACAGATGCCAGCCTTCTAGGCTGGGGCGCAGTCTGGAATTCCCTGAAGGCTCAGGGATCATGGACTCAGGAGGAGAAACTCCTTCCAATAAACATTCTGGAATTAAGAGCGATATTCAATGCTCTTCTAGCTTGGCCTCAGTTAGCAACACTGAAGTTCATCAGATTTCAGTCGGACAACATCACGACTGTGGCTTACATCAATCATCAAGGGGGAACCAGGAGTTCCCTAGCGATGTTAGAAGTCTCAAAGATAATTCGCTGGGCAGAGTCTCACTCTTGCCATCTGTCAGCGATCTACATCCCAGGCGTGGAGAACTGGGAGGCGGACTTTCTAAGTCGCCAGACCTTTCACCCGGGGGAGTGGGAACTTCACCCGGAGGTATTTGCTCAACTGATTCTTCGTTGGGGCGAACCGGAACTGGATCTCATGGCTTCTCGCCAGAGCGCCAAACTTCCTTGTTACGGATCCAGGTCCAGGGACCCGGGAGCGGTGCTGGTAGATGCACTAGCAGCCCCTTGGATTTTCAACATGGCTTATGTGTTCCCACCGTTTCCGTTACTGCCTCGTCTGATTGCCAGGATCAAACAGGAGAGAGCATTGGTGATTCTGATAGCGCCTGCGTGCCACGCAGGACCTGGTATGCAGACCTAGTGGACATGTTGTCCTGTCCACCATGGTCTCTGCCTCTGAGGCAGGACCTTCTACTTCAGGGTCCTTTCAACCATCCAAGCCTAATTTCTCTGAGGCTGACTGCATGGAGATTGAACGCTTGATTCTCTCAAAGCGTGGTTTCTCGGAGTCGGTTATTGATACATTGATACAGGCTCGGAAACCGATTACCAGAAAAATTTACCATAAGATATGGCGTAAATATTTACATTGGTGTGAATCCAAGAGTTACTCATGGAGTAAGGTTAGGATTCCTAGGATATTGTCTTTTCTACAAGAGGGTTTAGAAAAGGGTTTATCCGCTAGTTTGTTAAAGGGACAGATTTCTGCTCTGTCTATTCTTTTACACAAACGTCTGGCAGAGAATCCAGACGTTCAGGCTTTTTGTCAGGCTTTGGCTAGGATTAAGCCTGTGTTTAAAACTGTTGCTCCTCCGTGGAGCTTAAACTTGGTTCTTAAAGTTCTTCAGGGTGTTCCGTTTGAACCCCTTCATTCCATTGATATTAAGCTTTTATCTTGGAAAGTTCTGTTTTTGATGGCTATTTCCTCGGCTCGAAGAGTCTGTGAGTTATCTGCCTTACATTGCGATTCTCCTTATCTGATTTTTCATTCAGACAAGGTAGTTTTGCGTACTAAACCTGGATTTTTACCTAAAGTTGTTTCTAATAGGAATATCAATCAGGAGATTGTTGTTCCATCATTATGTCCTAACCCTTCTTCAAAGAAGGAACGTCTTTTGCATAATCTGGACGTAGTCCGTGCCCTGAAGTTCTACTTACAGGCAACTAAGGATTTTCGGCAAACTTCTTCTCTGTTTGTCGTTTATTCTGGACAGAGGAGAGGTCAAAAGGCTTCGGCCACCTATCTCTCTTTTTGGCTTCGTAGCATAATACGTTTAGCCTATGAGACTGCTGGACAGCAGCCCCCTGAAAGAATTACAGCTCATTCCACTAGAGCTGTGACTTCCACCTGGGCCTTTAAGAATGAGGCCTCTGTTGAACAGATTTGCAAGGCTGCAACTTGGTCTTCACTTCATACCTTTTCAAAATTTTACAAATTTGACACTTTTGCTTCTTCGGAGGCTGTTTTTGGGAGAAAGGTTCTACAGGCAGTGGTTCCTTCTGTTTAAAGTTCCTGCCTTGTCCCTCCCATCATCCGTGTACTTTAGCTTTGGTATTGGTATCCCATAAGTAATGGATGACCCGTGGACTGAACACACTTAACAAGAGAAAACATAATTTATGCTTACCTGATAAATTTATTTCTCTTGTAGTGTGTTCAGTCCACGGCCCGCCCTGTCTTTTTTTGAGGCAGTTCTAAATTTTAATTAAAACTCCAGTCACCACTGCACCCTATAGTTTCTCCTTTCTCGTCTTGTTTCGGTCGAATGACTGGATATGACATGTGAGGGGTGGAGCTATATAGCAGCTCTGCTTGGGTGATCCTCTTGCAACTTCCTGTTGGGAAGGAGAATATATCCCATAAGTAATGGATGACCCGTGGACTGAACACACTACAAGAGAAATAAATTTATCAGGTAAGCATAAATTATGTTTCTCATAGCAGGGGCGGTCCTGCCTTGCGCACCATGTGACCGGGAGTGGTCTCAATTTAATATCCTCTTTCCTGACCAAGCTGGCTGTCTGAGAAGACGCTATTTCTCTGTATTGTCTGCGCAGTTAAAAAAGGTGGTGTACTAAACGCAGGCGGAAGGTTAAACATAGCTATCCTGCCCAGGGGTAATCATGTAATTTATTGGATTTCTCTGCTTTGTTGCAGTTATCCGAGGATGAGTTGCACTCTGAGGCTTTAGAGGGTGAACTTTCTGGGACAGAATCTGCTGCCTCCTGCTGCAGAGGAACCAGCCTTTAGATTTAAGATTGAACTCTTACGTTTTCTTCTAAAGGAAGTCCTGTCTACATTAGAAGTTCCAGAATCCAAGCTGCCTGATGAACCTTTGATTCCTAAATTAAACAGAGTTTACAAGGACAGGGTAGTGCCTTTAACTTTTATTGTGCCTTTAAAGATGGCAAACATTATTAAGAACGAATGGGACAAAATTGGATCTTCCTTTTCCCCTTCGTCTTCCTTCAAAAAAATTATTCCCGGTCCCGGACTCTCAATTGGAGTTTTGGGGTTCTGTCCCTAAGGTGGAAGGCGCTATATCCACGCTTGCCAAATGTACTACTATCCCTCTTGAGGATAGCTCGTTGTTCAGAGAGCCAATGGATAAGAAGATGGAAACTCTTCTAAGAAAGATGTTTCAACATACAGGATACTTGTTTTAACCGGCAGCGGCCTATGCCGTGGTTGCTGGAGCAGCTACCTACTGGTGCAACTCTTTATCGGAATTGATCGAGTTGGAGGGTCCCCTCAACGTTATCTAGGAAAGAATTAAAGCCTTGAGAATTGCTAATTCTTTTATCTGTGATGCAAACATGCAGATTATTCGCCTAAATGCTAAGGTTTCTGGCTTTTCGGTTCAGGCCCGTCGGGCACTCTGGCTGAAGTCCTGGTCTGTGGAAATGACTTCTAAGTCCAGACTTCTTTCCCTTCCCTTTAAAAGAAAGATTTTATTTGGCCCAGGCCTGGACTCCATTATCTCCACGGTTACTATGGGCAAGGGTGCCTTCCTACCGCAAGATAAAAAGAACAAGTCTAAGGGACAAAGTTCTAATTTTCGTTCCTTTCATTCGGCTAAATCCCAACGACAGCAGCCCTCCGCTAAGCCTGAGCAGACCAAGAGTACTTGGAAGCCGGCTCAGTCCTGGAATAAATCCAAGCAGAGCAAGAAGTCCGCCGAAACTAAATTGCATGAAGGGGCGGCCCCCAATCCGGCGCTGGATCATGTAGGGGGCAGACTGTTGCTCTTTTCAGAAGCTTAGTTCAGGGACGTGCAGGATCCATGGTTCCTGGAGGTCATAGCTCTGGGATACAAGATAGGTTTCAAGTCTCATTCACCCAAGGGCAGATTTCTCCTCTCAACCCTGTCTTCAAGACCAGAAAAGAGGGAACCCTTTCTGGGGTGTGTGTGGCAGAAACTCTGCCAGTACTAAAATAAAAGGCTTTTTGTTTTAGTTATTCTGTAGTGTTGGATCCCCCTTAGCCCCCAACCTCCCTGATCCCCCCCAAACAGCTCTCTAACCCTCCCCCCTCTACCTAGTTGCCACCATCTTGGGTACTGGCAGCTGTCAGTACTTAGTTTGCTGAAAAAAACTGTATTTTTAATATTTTTTTATCTTAAAAATAAATTTTCTGTAGTGTAGATGACCCCCTCAATTCCCTCCCCCCTCCCCCTCCCAGATCCCTTGCCAAATATTGATTTCCCCCCTCCCACTCCCTCCTCATACATGACTTGTCTCATTCATACTTGACTGGTAAATGATGCGGCGCCCCCGCCCCCTCGCACACAGGATCCGGATGTCAACAACTGATGGGCCGCCCACTCGCCTCCCTGCTGCTGCTTCCACCCACCAACGATGGGCACCATCGATGCCCGATGCTGAGAGGGACACAGAGTGGCCCTCTCTGCATCTGTGTGTAAAAAAGGGTATCGCTGTGATGCCTCAATATCGAGGCATCACTGCAATAGCCTAAGAGCAGCTGGAAGCGATAGCAATCGCTACCAGCGCTCATTTTCACAGAGGACATACCAGGTACATCCATTGTCATTAACTGACAGTTTTTTGCAGGACATACCTGGTACATCCTCTGTCGTTAATCAAACAACTGACCAACTGAAAACAACTGAAGGTATCCTTTGAAGAAATAGGGGATCCAAGGCAAACATTCACCTTCTACCACTGGAACAAGCAGCACAACTCTGCAAAATAAGACAACATTTACCACATACACCCCCCTGCAAGCACTCACTAGCACTCACTACTAGACCCCACCCCTAACTCCCACTCACTAGCACTCACCCCTAGCACTCACTCACCAACCCTCACCCCTAGCACTCACTCACTAGCACGCACTCACCAGCCCTCACCCATAACACTCACTAAACAACACTCACCAGCCCTCACCCATAGCACTCACTCACCAGTCCTCTCCCATAGCACTCACTCACTAGCATTCACCCCTAGCACTCACTCACCAGCACTCACTAGCACTCATTCACTAGCCCTTACCCATAGCACTCACCCATAGTACTCACCCCTAGCACTCACCACTAGCACTTAGTCACCAGCACTCACCCATAACACTCACTCACCAGCCCTCACCCATAGCACTCACTCACTAGCATGCACTTACCAGCCCTCACCCATAACACTCACTCACCAACACTCACCAGCCCTCACCCATATAACTCACTCACCAGCCCTCTCCCATAGCACTCACTCACTAGCACTCACCCCTAGTACTCACTCACTCCTAGTACTCACTCACCAACCTCACCCCTAGCACCCACCAGCATGCACCCACTAACACTCATCCCTAGCACCCACTCACCTGCACTCACCCTTAGCACTCACTCACCAGCACTCACAAGCACTTACCCCTAGATCACACTCACCAACCCTCACCCCTTGCATTCATGCACATGTTACTCCAACACATAACACCCACACACAACACTAGTACACAGTACCCTCTCTCCCACACAACATCCACTCACCCATGACCCACCTATCAACTCCACAGCGCCCACTCAACTCAGCATCACTAGCATCCCACGCACTAACTCACAATCCATCATGCACAACATCAAATACTCATCTGACACCCTCCTCAGCCTGAGGAACACCGCCTCACCACTAACTACCACCACACAAACAATACTACGAAATAGAACAACTTCTAAACACTAACTTGCAACCACCTATTTAAAACAGGACTGCACCAGCCCCAGCACAACACCTATCATGTGCCCTGCCCAACACCAGATCAGCAGTCAAGCACAAACACGAAATCCACGACTTCATCACTCAATACAACACAGACTGTCTCTTCATCACCGAGAGCTGGCTAACACCTGACTGTAACACCATTCTAGCAGAACTAGTATCTGAGAACTACTTGATCCTGACAGAGCACAGAGTCGGACAAAAGAGGAGGCGGCCTAGCAGTGATCTACAAATCGCATCTCATCCTCACTAAACCAACCCTACAGAGCACACTGCCATTCATAGAAACACTCACACTGCAACTCCAAACACCCCAAAACACCATCCATATACTACTATGTTACCGACCACCAGGGCCAAAGACACACTTCCTCACTCCCTTCACTGAATTCATCTCCACACACACCTTGAAAGCCAAAAACCTCCTGTTACTCAGGGACTTCAACCTCTGGGCCAACTCCTCCCAGGACCCTATCACCACCGCCTGCATCAGCGAACTGGAAGCACTAGGTCTGCACCAACTGAAAAGTGCTCCCACCTACATTTCTGGCCTCACCCTTGACCTCATCTTCAAACAGAACATCGACATCAACACTCTGGACAACATGCCCCTTCCATGGACTGACCACCACGCTATCAAATTCAAAATAACTACAGACATCTTTTGCCAAAAAATAGCACACTCAACAACAACACACTGGGCAAGATCACAGAAGAAACTACACTCACAACTATTCAAAACCACGCTGTCCAAAAAAATTGCGGCACTGACGCAAATCCTCACAACTGAAGACACACTTAACTCTCTTAACACAGCAGTACTACAGACATCAGACTTAATCGCACCAATCCACAGAGCACCCACCCGCAGAAATAATTCTGGCTGGTTCAACGACTCCCTTACAACACTGAAACAAGAACGCAGAAGGGCGGAAGCAGCCTGGAGAAGGAACCCAACAACAGACAACCACACTCACTACTAAAGTCATCTTCACAGCAAAAAAAGAACACTTCTCAAACACCATCTCAAAAGCCATAAACCGCCCCTGCGACCTCTTTAAACTAGTCGCAGAGACTATGATCGCAATCTGTCTTGAGTCACCAGAAAACGAAACACAAGAATTCTGCAATGAGCTATCTGACTTTTTCATTGACAAAATCACAAACATTTGTGAAGAAATTCAACAGAATTCAACTCTGCCCGGTCACCACAACAAGACAAAAACACACAAATTCTCCACAACCACCAAGATTCTCCCTGGTACCAATCGCCATTGACACCACAAAAACCATAATCAGAAGCCTCCGAGATAGCACATCACCAAACGACATTATTCCCACAAAACTTCTGAAAGAATGCACCAACATCCTGGCACCCACCATAACACACCTCATTAACCTGTCATTCAAAGAAGGATTTGTGTCGATCTCCCTCAAGCAAGGCATAATCAAACCCCTCCTAAAGAAGCCCAACCTTGACCACAAAAAACTCAAACAACTGCAGACCTGTCACAAGCCTCAACACCCTCTAAGATTATCGAGAAAACAGTAGTACAACAGCTACAGCCCCATCTGGACACCCATGAACTCCTGGATCCATTACAATCTAGTTTCCGCCCTGGCCACAGGACTAAAACAGCGCTCCTCAAGATCTGGGATGAGGCTCTCGAAGCAGCATATGTACGAGAATCATGCCTCCTGGTGCTACTGGACCTCAGCGCAGCCTTTGACACAGTAGACCACAAGACCCTGCTCATTCGTCTCACCGAAGTAGCCGGAGTAGCAGACGTGGACCTACCCTGGTTTGCATCATTCCTAGAGAACAGATCCCAGAAAGTGAAACTAGACGCCTTCACCTCAGAAGCACATAAAATCACATGCGGAGTCCCTCAAGGATCACCCCTGTCGCCCGTGCTCTTTAATATCTACCTACTCCCACTCCTCAAAATCATCAGCAACCAGAACCTGCTCTATCACTCCTACGCCGATGACGCTCAACTGTACCTGCGCATCACCAACAAGAAAGACCAATACCATGCCCTGGAAAACTGCCTCTAATTGATCGACGAGTGGATGACTGAGAGCTCCCTCAAACTCAACGGATCCAAAACAGAACTCCTCTTCCTCCACGCAAACCGAAACAAACACCAAAGCATAACATCCAACCCACCTTCCATCCTCGGACAAACCATCATCCCCAGCGCCAAAGCCAAAAGCCTTGGAGTCATCTTTGATTTAGACATGACAATAGTCAAACAAATAGGATCAGTAGTCTGCGGATCTCACCAATTTCTTTGCCTACTACGTCGACTAATCCCCTTCATCCCTGAAGGAGACACCGCAGCTGTAGTTGGAACAATCATCAACTCCCGACTTGACAACACAAACTCCCTCTATTTAGGACTCCCCAAATACCAAATCTCACGATTGCAAGTCGTCTAGAACACAGCTGCCAGACTGGTAACTGGGAAAAAACCCTGGGAATTGATCACCCCGTCTCTGAAGACACTTCATTGGCTACCCGTGAAGGATCGTGTTACATTCAAGACCCTCTGCCTCATCCACAAATGTACACAAGGAAAAGCCCCAAAATACCTTTGCAACAAAATAAAGCACCACACCCCAAGTCACCCTCTCTGGTCAGCCAACCAGAACCTCCTCCACATACCCAAGACCCGCTACAAATCAAAAGGCGAACAAAGATTCGCAGTTCATGGACCCCAGCTATGGAATGCGCTACCCGGGGACATCTGCTCAGAAGAAAACCATTTAGTCTTCAGGAAGAAGCTCAAGACCCACCTTTTCTGAAGGCTCAGACTGCTTCTGGATGAAAAGCGCCTTGAGGCGATTTAGTTTGCGGTGGAGCGCTATACAAGTTGCTCATTCATTCTATATATGGGCCTGATATATTTATATAAAGTAATCATACCACCTCTAAGTGCATTTTTTCTAGAGAAAACAGACCCAATTGGCTAACCTCTTAAATTCTCCATTCCCCTTATTAGTTTAGTGGCCCTTCTCTGAACCTTTTCTAAGTCTGCAATGTCGTTTTTTGAGAATAGTCCCAAGAACTGCACTCCATACTCAAGGTAAGGTCTTACCAGGGCTTTATATTGTGACAGAATTATGTTTTCCTCCCTTGCATCAATGCCTCTTTTAATACATGCTAGTATCTAATTAGCCTTAGAAGCTGCTGTCCTGTATTGTGCACCCATCTTTAGCTTGTTATCTGTAAGTACTCCCAAATCCTTTTCCACCTTAGTTTTGCCAAATCTAGTCCCGTTTAAATAATAGGTTACTTGCTTATTTTCACTTTCAAAATTTAGAACCTTGCATTTTCCACTATTAAATCTCATTTTCCATTAACCTGCCCATTCTTCTAATTTTTGTAAATCACATTGTAAAACAACTTTATCCTGCACTGACCTAAATAAAGATGGTGCTATTTATTCCTTGCTCCAAGTCATTGATAAAACTATTAAAAAGGACAGGGCCCAGTACACAGATGCATGTGAAAAGCCTGTGATTTTAAGCAGGTTTTCAGATGGATTGCATTCTGTTAAGCTGAATTACAGTTACCCAATAAGCCATGTATAGTTTTCAATTTTCTTTATGGTAAAATTGAATTAAAGGACAATAATGTGCTAAGCTATATTGTTTTGTTTCACTTTTCAATATAAAGTGTGAAAACAATGTTTTAGCCTTTTCTAACTTTGAGATCAGCATATTACACAAGTGTTTTTTGCAGATTTTTAAAGGGACATTAAACAATAAATACATTTTATAAGCATAGCATTACGTTTATTTCCATGCCTTCCTCTAGTCATGGGTGCAGCCATGTTGATATCTAGTTTTCACTGCATTCTCGTGTTGATGTATTTGCAACTCACTTTCAGATAACTTCAGTGTAACCTAAATTAGACCAATAATTTAAGGGAGGTGCATAAAATGTATTTAGGATTAGATTACAAGGGGAGCGCTAAATATCGCTTGCATTTGTGATCCCAGTAAATATATATGTACCGTATATGCTTATATACACATTTGTCTGCCTGTCGGTATAGCTGTTCCTGAGAATTCATGCAACAATTAAAGGCTAAAGTATGATCTGAGATCAGTAACAGGGAATGTTTAAAGGGACATTACTAACTAAATAAATGTCTGCTATAATGATGTAATATGCATAAGAATACCATACAGATGCATTTTCTTTTAATTCCCTCACGCCTAGATTTAGAGTTTTACGTTAGAAGGGGTGCGTTAGCTACGCGTGTTTTTTTCCCCCCGCACCTTTTAAACAACACTGGTATTTAGAGTTCTCAGAAGGGCTTTGTTAGGCTCCAAAAAGGGAGCGTACCGGCATATTTACCGCCACTGCAACTCTCAATACCAGCGTTGCTTACGGACGCGGCCAGCTTAAAAAACGTGCTCGTGCACGATTCCCCCATAGGAAACAATGGGGCAGTTGGAGCTGAAAAAAAAACCTAACACCTGCAAAAAAGCAGCGTTCAGCTCCTAACGCAGCCCCATTGTTTCCTATGGGGAAACACTTCCTAAGTCTGCACCTAACACCCTAACATGAACCCCGAGTCTAAACACCCCTAACCTTACAGTTATTAAACCCTAATTTGCCGACCCTGCTATCGCTGACCCCTGCATATTATTTTTAACCCCTAATCTGCCGCTCCGTACACCGCCGCAACCTACATTATAGCTATGTACCCCTAATCTGCTGCCCCTAACACCGCCAACCCCTATATTATATTTATTAACCCCTAATCTGCCGCCCTCAATGTCGCTGCCACCTACCTACAATTATTAACCCCCTAATCTGCCGACCGGACCTCACCGCTACTGTAATAAATGTATTAACCCCTAAAGCTAAGTCTAACCCTAACACTAACACCCCCCTAAGTTAAATATAATTTTATTCTAACAAAATAAAATAATTCTTATTAAATAAATTATTCCTATTTAAAGCTAAATACTTACCTGTAAAATAAACCCTAATATAGCTACAATATAAATAATAATTACATTGTAGCTATTTTAGGATTAATATTTATTTTACAGGCCACTTTGTATTTATTTTAACCAGGTACAATAGCTATTAAATAGTTAATAATTATTTAATAGTTACCTAGTTAAAATAATTACAAAATTACCTGTAAAATAAATCCTAACCTAAGTTACAATTAAACCTAACACTACACTATCAATAAATTAATTGAATAAACTATCTACAATTATCTACAATTAAATCAACTAAACTAAATTACAAAAAAAAACAAACACTAAATTACAAAAGCAAACACTAAATTACAAAAAATAAAAAAAGATTACAAGAATTTTAAACTAATTACACCTACTCTAAGCCCCCTAAAAAAATAATAAAGCCCCCCAAATAAAAAAATGCCCTACCCTATTCTAAAATAAATATTTTGCAGCTCTTTTACCTTACCAGCCCTTAAAAGGGTCTTTTGCGGGGCATGCCCCAAAGAATTCTGCTCTTTTGCCTGTAAACAAACATACAATACCCCCCCGCAACATTACAACCCACCACCCACATACCCCTAATCTAACCAAAACCCCCATTAAAAAAACTCTAAGCCCCTGAAGATCTTCCTACCTTATCTTCACCACGCCGGGTATCACCGATCCGTCCAGATGAGGGTCCGAAGTCTTCATCCTATCCGGCAAGAAGAGGTCCAGCCAATAGAATGCGAGCTCAATCTGAATGGCTTATTGGATCAGCCAATCCGATTGAACTTGAATCTGATTGGCTGATTCAATCAGCCAATCAGATTTTTCCTACCTTAATTCCAATTGGCTGATAGAATCCTATCAGCCAATCGGAATTTGAGGGACGACATCTTGGATGACGTCATTTAAAGGAACCTTCATTCAGACTTAGGACGTCGTTAGAAGAGGATGGATCCGCGTCGGCTGCTTCAAGATGGTCCCGCTCCGCGCCGGATGGAAGAAGATAGAAGATGCCGCCTGGATGAAGATGTCTACCGGTCCGGATGCCCTCTTCTTGCCGGATAGGATGAAGACTTCGGACCCTCTTCTGGACCTCTTCTTGCCAGATAGGATGAAGACTTCGGACCCTCTTCTGGATGGATCGGTGATACCCGGCGTGGTGAAGATAAGGTAGGAAGATCTTCAGGGGCTTAGTTTTAGGTTTTTTAAGGGGGGTTTGGGTTAGATTAGGGGTATGTGGGTGGTGGGTTGTAATGTTGGGGGGGTATTGTATGTTTTTTTACAGGCAAAAGAGCAGAATTCTTTGGGGGCATGCCCCGCAAAAGGCCCTTTTAAGGGCTGGTAAGGTAAAAAAGCTGTAAAATATTTATTTTAGAATAGGGTAGGGCATTTTTTTATTTTGGGGGGCTTTGTTATTTTTTTAGGGGGCTTAGACTAAGTGTAATTAGTTTAAAATTCTTGTAATTTTTTTATTTTTTGTAATTTAGTGTTTGTTTTTTGTAATTTAGTGTTTTTTTTGTAATTTAGTTTAGTTGATTTAATTGTAGATAATTGTAGATAGTTTATTTAATTAATTTATTGATAGTGCAGTGTTAGGTACTATTAAATAGTTATTAACTATTTAATAGCTATTGTACCTGGTTAAAATAAATACAAAGTTGCCTGTAAAATAATTATTAATCCTAAAATAGCTACAATATAATTATTATCTATATTGTAGCTATATTAGGGTTTATTTTACAGGTAAGTATTTAGCTTTAAATAGGAATAATTTATTTAATAAGATTTATTTTATTTCGTTAGATTTAAATTATATTTAACTTAGGGGGGTGTTAGTGTTAGGGTTAGACTTAGCTTTAGGGGTTAATACATTTATTAGAGTAGCGGCGAGGTCCCTGTATTGAACACCTGTTTCCTTATGTTATCTCCCCTTCTGAGGTTAGTTATAAATTAGATATTTGAATAGCAACTTCAAATCTCAGATCGCCTTTTAAAAGATGCCGGTGCAAGTTTTTATTTTGTTTTTATTCTTTGTTTTTTTCTTATAAAAAATGCAGGATTTTTGTATAATATTATGGTGCCGGCATATTATTGACTTTTACATTTTCCAATGTCTTTTTTTTTTCTGTTGTGTAGTTATGGTACTGAAGAGAGCATTCTGCATGTGTGTATTCTTCATCTTTGAAAAGACCTTTTATTGGTCGGCAGAGCATTCTTATTCTTTAATGAAATAATGTTAGCACATGACAGAACAGTGACTTATTAAGTCAGACAGTGCATTAAAATCCTCATTCTGTTACTTGTCTGTGATTGTAAAGAACGACCAGCTGAAGCCTACAGGTCACCCGAATATGCAACAAGTCTCGTTTGTTTGATGAGGCATTGTGAAATCTATTGTGTCATAGGATATTGAGATGAATATGAAGTAGTGGCAGCTGTTTTAGATTATATGTATGCATTCTTTAGTTCAAGGTCAAGGTACACCAACAAACGTATGTTGCAAGTCAGTTAAATTAAGTGGCATGCATGGAGCAGAATTGTGATGTTTTGTGTTATCGGAATTTTGTTTTACATAAACCATAAGAAAAATTTGACATCTCTATTGAATTTATAGAGGATGTTTGCTTGAATAAACAGGCATTGCAAAACATTGATGATAACTTATCTAAGTGGTTCCATCTGTGGTCATCTATGGTTATCAGTCTATGGTCATTATGCCTGTATAAGCTTAGGTTCCTTCAAACCATCTTCACAAATTTTAAAGAATCATAATACAGTAGAACTGCATAATCAATTCATGCATTATAGAAAGAATATGCAATGGAACTTGGAACTTGAATTTCAAATAGTATTAGATTTATTTTTCTAAAACATTTTAGTTATATTTATATTTCCCTTCTCTGGGATCATGTGACAGCCATCAGCCAATCACAAATGCATATACATGTATACATGTTTAGTAGAAGTTGGTGCCTCAGAAAGTGTGCATATGAAAAGATTATGTAAATTTTGATTTTTTTTTTTTTTATTTTTTTTTTTTAAACGACTTGCATTTACTGAATACTGAAAGTTTAATTTTGACTTTAGTGTATTGCATGAGAAACTGTGTTATTAACTTTTGCAGAATGAAAACCAGTTTCCTTTACCAGTCTGTCAAGTTCCACGGTGGATAAAATAAATGTTTGTTTTTTTTGTTTTTAAATCATTAAATAAAAAAAAATATAATTTAAATTGGATTTAAAAAAAAAAAAAAATGTATTCATTTACAGTGTCATGTTCTATCAAATATTTCTGTGATATTATTTTGGGCAATTTTTTTTCTACCTAAGATATCGCGGATACTTGGTTTTGCAGTTCTCACAACTGTAAATGTGTGTCTGCAGAGATCACATGACTCTTTACCTCAACAATGTTATAATATAAACATTTCATGATTCAGAGCGTGGGATTTAAAAAAAAAAAAAAAAAAACCTTTCCAATTTACTTCAGTTATCAAAATGAGCACAATATTTTTATATGCAGAGGTTGAGACCCCAGCTTCTGCAGAGTGTATACATGCTGTATATGCATTTTGTGATTAGCTGATGGCACATGAAGGGAAAATGAAATTAAATTTTGAATTAGCCAGAAAAAAGAATCTACTACTCATTTGAAGTTCAAAGTTAGTGCTTGCATTGTCTTTTAAATATGTATTTGTTGATTATTATTATTATTATCAGTTATTTGTAGAGCGCCAACAGATTCCATATCTCTAATGAAATTCTACTGTATTCATGGTCCTTTAAGTTTAAGGTACACTGAATAAAAGATTGTTTGGAGTGCAACAGATCTGCACAAGGAGCTACGTGTGAGGAGTTAAATAAAACTTTTTAATTTGTTATTATTAAAGTAATTATTTTTTTTCTCCTTCCAATAAAGTACAGCAGAAAAATTGTCCAAATATGACTGATTAACCTACTAAGCTGGAGAAAGTTCAACAAGCAATAATTTCAAACTTATCTATCTATGTATTTCTAATGGTATATAACCAAATCTGTAATTTTCAGATATAACTGTAAAACTAATCTAAAAAGTTATTCTAAAAATTAAACATTTATGGTTGTAAATATTAAGATAATAACAACCAGCAAGAAGCAGTTTTATTGTTGTGCTTATTTTAAAAGTTCAAAGTAATATAATAGCTCTCCAGTGAAAGCCTAGGGTACGCTAACATATGGATTTCAGATGGCACAGGTGAGCTAAATCCCTCACATTACAGACTTCTATGGGGTTGTACTGAAAAACTCATGTCAGCTATTGCTCGAGCCTAAGGTGCACTAAGCCCAAATTAATTATATTAAGGTTGGTTTTTAAAATTTAAAATGTTAAAATGTTGTGAAAGTATTGTTCTACAAGTAAGGAAGAAAAAAGTATTTGACTGTTTTGATATACTTGGAATAACCCTATTCTTTCTCTCTATAAAGATCGTATTAAAATTACTCCACAAACTTTGAATTTGTATTGTAATATACAGTGCACACATAAATATATACTATACAGTGGGACCTCGGTTAACGAACGACTCGGTAAACAAAATTTCGGTTTACGAATGAAAATTCTTTTAAAAAAATGCCTCGGTTTACAAATTTTTTTTAGAATACGAAACAAGTGTCCCGGTTTGCCCCTGCATACTGAAGTGTGGGTAGCAGTGTGGAGGTGTTGGAGAGGTTTTGGAGCCATTTGCAGCAAGTTGTTGAGCCTTTTGGAGCCATTTGCAGCAAGTTGTTGAGCCTTTTGGAGCCATTTGCAGCAAGTTGTGGAGCCTTTTGGAGCCATTGGAGCCATTTGCAGCAGCTTTTGGAGCCTTTTGCAGCAGGTTTTGGAGCCTTTATTTGACTTTTTTCTCACCTCCGGAACGCATTAATTGGTTTTCAATGCATTCCTATGGGAAACCGTGTTTCGGTTTACGAATTTTTCGCAATACGAAACGTCCCGGAGAACAAATTAAATTCGTAAACCGAGGTCCCACTGTATGTACACACACATTCACAAATATACATACACACAGGGGTCAAGTCCTACAAAAAAAAAGTGTGGGAACTCACTAAGACTTTCACCCCCTTACAATTAATATTGGTTTATAAATAAACACTTACTGTATTTGTATGTATATAATCTATACACTTTGGTTAATGAAAGCAAATTAAATCCAATGAAAGGTTAAATGGTTGCCTTTGAGCCTGAGAATCCACCTCTGTCACAGACTCTCACTCACTTAAAGGGACAGTCTAGTTCAAAATAAACTTTCATGATTCAGATATAGAATGTAATTTTAAACAATTTTCCAATTTACCTAGGAGGTTCATATGCTAATTTCTAAGCCCTTGAAGGCCTCCTCTTCTCTCAGGGCATTTTGACAGTTTTTCACCACTAGAGGGTGTTAGTTTATGTGTGTCATATAGATAACACTGTGCTCACGCACACAAAGTTCTGATGAGCCAGCTCTGATTGGCTAAAATGGATGTCTGTCAAAAGAACTGAAATAAGGGAGCAATTTGCAGAGGCTTAGATACAAGGTAATCACAGAGGTAAAAAGTGTATTTATATAACTGTGTTGGTAGTGCAAAACTAGGGAATGGGTAATAAAGGGATTATCTATCTTTTTAAACAAAAAAATTCTGGTGTAGACTGTCCCTTTAAGGTGCAATAGTCCTATTTCTGCTGACAGGAGCTAAATAACCTCAGAGAAAGCTACACAGAAATGTAAGCACCATGTGCTACACATATTGCGAGGTGATAACACAGCAGGATCGCTGACAGTCTTACATTTAGTGTATTGTAGGAAGTGTTACTTCCCATTACTAGATGATCTCACTATCCCTCTAACCAGACTGTTCTCCAGCTCCTCCCACCAGCAGCAGCAGTGTTTACTGAAGTGTTTCTGTTTTCTGTCTAGAGGGAACTTAGTTCCTCCTGCAAAAATAGTGCAGGAACTCCGTTCCCGCTCGACTTGACCCCTGTACATACACACGTGTGTATATATATATATATATATATATATATATATATATACAGCGTGTGTGTGTGTATATATATATATATATATATATATATACAAAGTATGTGTATGTATGTATGTGTATATATATATATATATATATATATATATATATATATATATATATATATATATATATACAGGGAGTGCAGAATTATTAGGCAAATGAGTATTTTGACCACATCATCCTCTTTATGCATGTTGTCTTACTCCAAGCTGTATATGCTCGAAAGCCTACTACCAATTAAGCATATTAGGTGATGTGCATCTCTGTAATGAGAAGGGGTGTGGTCTAATGACATCAACACCCTATATCAGGTGTGCATAATTATTAGACAACTTCCTTTCCTTTGGCAAAATGGGTCAAAAGAAGGACTTGACAGGCTCAGAAAAGTCAAAAATAGTGAGATATCTTGCAGAGGGATGCAGCACTCTTAAAATTGCAAAGCTTCTGAAGCGTGATCATCAAACAATCAAGCGTTTCATTCAAAATAGTCAACAGGGTCGCAAGAAGCGTGTGGAAAAACCAAGGCGCAAAATAACTGCCCATGAACTGAGAAAAGTCAAGCGTGCAGCTGCCAAGATGCCACTTGCCACCAGTTTGGCCATATTTCAGAGCTGCAACATCACTGGAGTGCCCAAAAGCACAAGGTGTGCAATACTCAGAGACATGGCCAAGGTAAGAAAGGCTGAAAGACGACCACCACTGAACAAGACACACAAGCTGAAACGTCAAGACTGGGCCAAGAAATATCTCAAGACTGATTTTTCTAAGGTTTTATGGACTGATGAAATGAGAGTGAGTCTTGATGGGCCAGATGGATAGGCCCGTGGCTGGATTGGTAAAGGGCAGAGAGCTCCAGTCCGACTCAGACGCCAGCAAGGTGGAGGTGGAGTACTGGTTTGGGCTGGTATCATCAAAGATGAGCTTGTGGGGCCTTTTCGGGTTGAGGATGGAGTCAAGCTCAACTTCCAGTCCTACTGCCAGTTTCTGGAAGACACCTTCTTCAAGCAGTGGTACAGGAAGAAGTCTGCATCCTTCAAGAAAAACATGATTTTCATGCAGGACAATGCTCCATCACACGCGTCCAAGTACTCCACAGCATGGCTGGCAAGAAAGGGTATAAAAGAAGAAAATCTAATGACATGGCCTCCTTGTTCACCTGATCTGAACCCCATTGAGAACCTGTGGTCCATCATCAAATGTGAGATTTACAAGGAGGGAAAACAGTACACCTCTCTGAACAGTGTCTGGGAGGCTGTGGTTGCTGCTGCACGCAATGTTGATGGTGAACAGATCAAAACCATGGATGGCAGGCTTTTGAGTGTCCTTGCAAAGAAAGGTGGCTATATTGGTCACTGATTTGTTTTTGTTTTGTTTTTGAATGTCAGAAATGTATATTTGTGAATGTTGAGATGTTATATTGGTTTCACTGGTAAAAATAAATAATTGAAATGGGTATATATTTGTTTTTTGTTAAGTTGCCTAATAATTATGCACAGCAATAGTCACCTGCACACACAGATATCCCCCTAAAATAGCTATAACTAAAAACAAACTAAAAACTACTTCCAAAACTATTCAGCTTTGAAATTAATGAGTTTTTTGGGTTCATTGAGAACATGATTGTTGTTCAATAATAAAATTAATCCTCAAAAATACAACTTGCCTAATAATTCTGCACTCCCTGTATATATATATATATATATATATATATATATATATATATATATATATATATATATATATATATATATATATACAGGCAGGCCCCAGGTTACGACCAAGATAAGTTCTGTAGGTTTGTTCTAAAGTTGAATTTGTATGTAAGTTGGAAATGGCACCTTTTTTTTAAGTAAAACTCTAGCCAAACATTTTTTTAGTTTTGGATAGCATAGGGAAAAAGTTTGTTTTTCTATCTGTGCCCCTGTTCAGAAAATCTCACATCACTTTCTGTCCTTGTGACAATTGGATTTTGAGTATTTTTGGTTGTCCTGGAAAAGATTGTCAATAAAGCTCTATTTTCTCAGTTTGTAAGTACGAGTTGTACTTAAATCGGAAGTCTGTAACCCGGGGACTGCCTGTATATGTATGTGTATATATATATATATATATATATATATATATATATATATATATATATATATATACCTTTTGGACCTCCCTAGTCCTTGTCATATACCATATCCCCTTTAGAACATTAAAATAAACATTTTCAAAGTTGTTTCAAATGGTATGCTCTAGCTGAATTATTAAAGAACATGTTTGGATTTTATATCCATTTAAAGATATACATTTGTTTTGTTATGCACATATTTAAGCCTTAACACATTACTTTAGGTGTCCAAGAGCGCTACATTTTCCAGCGCTATTTTGTGTTGTGGTTGAGCGCAACACTAACCTCACCACTTGTAATATGAATGCTAATAGCACACCTTGCGCTATCCGTTTAAAGGATAGGGCGCGCTAAAAAAATGCCACGTTAAGATTCTCGAGTAAATCTTTTTTTACCATTCAATTGTAATAGATTGTCTTAGTGCAGGCTTGCAATATGGCTAAAGCACTCTAAGCTATTGGTTGTGCTCCACTTGTAATCTAGGCCTAAGTTGTGTGTGTGAGTTAAATAAATATGTGGTAGTGAAAAGGTCACAACCAAATTTGCATTAGGTATTGCCTAACTGTAACTAGTCACTTGAATTCTGTAAATCATGTACATATATATATATAGTGTACTTCAATGTATCAATTTTTAGTGATATTTGCTCACACTTATTAGGGTGTTTAACCAGTTGTAAACCAAGATATATAAATCTGTCCAGAAAAATTGTGTATGTATTTCAGATCTTATTTACCTAAATGGTACATATTCAGATGGATTGAAATGGCATAGAAACTGAATGGAAAAATTACCTGAAATGAATAAAATGTTTTCGTAGAAAAATCTCTAATAGATTAGGATAGGCGGCCTATGTTGGGGCTATAGATTTGATACTACAAAATGCCTTTCAATATTGATGTTGGAAAGCTCTGTTTTATATAAATATTACTGTAATTACACATAGAGGTCAGTGTAAGTAGTCAAACAAAGCAGAGGATGTCATTTTTGCTCTACAATACCCCATTTAAAGGGACAGTCAAGTCCAAAAAAACCTTTCATGTTTCAGATAGGGCATGTAATTTTAAATAACTTTCCAATTTACTTGTATCACTAATTTTGCTTTGTTCTCTTGGTATTCTTAGTTGAAAGCTAAACCTAGGAGGTTCACGACCTCCTACTCTCCCCCTTCTCTTGTCACCTCATCACACTCCCGTTTACAGGACTTCTCCAGACTGGCTCCCATCTTGTGGAACTCTCTGCCTCGCTCCACAAGACTCTCTTCTAGTATTAAAAGCTTCAAGTGCTCCCTAAAGACTCTACTGTTCAGGGATTCATACAACCTACGCTAACCTTTCTTTATACCAGTTCCTCTCCTCCATTGCTATCCCCTGAACCCCCTTAGCATGTAAGCCTAAGAGTCCAGCTGTTTGTAGATCACCTTCTTAAGAGCTGACTACAACAGTGCAACTCTTGGCAGGGCCCTCTACCCATTTGATCCCTATAATTGTTTTGTTGTACTCCGCCTTTGTTTATAGCGCTGCAGAATCTGTTGGTGCTCTACAAATAACCGATACTAATAATAATATGCTAATTTCTTAGACCTCGAAGGCCGCCTCTAATCTAAATGCATTTTGATAGTTTTTCACCACTAGAGGGCATTAGTTCACGTGTTTCATATAGATAACATTGAGCTCATGCTCGTGAATTTAACATGGAGACAGCTCTGATTGGCTAAACTGCAAGTCTGTCAAAAGAACCAAAATAAGGGGGCAGTCTGCTGAGGCTTAGATACAAGGTAATTACAGAGGTAAAACGTGTGTTATTATAACTGTGTTGGTTATACAAAACTGGGGAATTGGTAATTAAGGGATTATCTATCTTTTTCTTCTGTTAAGTGTGATCAGTCCACGGGTCATCATTACTTCTGGGATATTACTCCTCCCCAACAGGAAGTGCAAGAGGATTCACCCAGCAGAGCTGCATATAGCTCCTCCCCTCTACGTCACTCCCAGTCATTCTCTTGCACCCAACGACTAGATAGGATGTGTGAGAGGACTATGGTGATTATACTTAGTTTTATATCTTCAATCAAAAGTTTGTTATTTTAAAATAGCACCGGAGTGTGTTATTACCTCTCTGGCAGAGTTTGAAGAAGAATCTACCAGAGTTTTTGCTATGATTTTAGCCGGAGTAGTTAAGATCATATTGCTGTTTCTCGGCCATCTGAGGAGAGGTAAACTTCAGATCAGGGGACAGCGGGCAGATGAATCTGCATAGAGGTATGTAGCAGCTTTTATTTTCTGACAATGGAATTGATGAGAAAATCCTGCCATACCGATATAATGTCATGTATGTATACTTTACACTTCAGTATTCTGGGGAATGGTACTTCACTAGAATTACACTGTAAGAATTACATAAAGCTGTTTAATAACTAGAAATTATGTTTAACGTTTTTGCTGGAATGTAAAATCGTTTTCATTTGCTGAGGTACTGAGTGAATAAATATTTGGGCACTATTTTTCCACTTGGCAGTTGCTTAATCTTTTTTCTGACAGTTTCTGTTCTCTCTCACTGCTGTGTGTGAGGGGGAGGGGCCGTTTTTTGGCGCTTTTGCTACGCATCAAATATTTCAGTCAGCAGCTCATTGTATTTCCTGCATGATCCGGTTCATCTCTACAGAGCTCAGGGGTCTTCAAAACTTATTTTGAGGGAGGTAATTTCTCTCAGCAGAGCTGTGAGAATTATAGTTGACTGAGATAAAAAACGTTTATTCTGTAATTTGTTTCCTACTTTCAGAATTTGTTATCTTTGCTAATGGGATTAAACCTTTGCTAAAGTTGTGTTGTTTACACTATAACTGTTTTCAATTTATTAATTTTCAACTGTCATAGATCTTCTGTGCTTCTTAAAGGCACAGTACGTTTTTAATATTATTCTAATTGAATTGTATTCCAAGTTGCAAGTTTATTTGCTAGTGTGTTAAACATGTCTGATTCAGAGGATGATACCTGTGTCATTTGTTGCAATGCCAAAGTGGAGCCCAATAGAAATTTATGTACTAACTGTATTGATGCTACTTTAAATAAAAGTCAATCTGTACAAATTGAACAAATTTCACCAAACAACGAGGGGAGAGTTATGCCGACTAACTCGCCTCACGTGTCAGTACCTGCATCTCCCGATCGGGAGGTGCGTGATATTGTAGCGCCGAGTACATCTGGGCGGCCATTACAAATCACATTACAGGATATGGCTACTGTTATGACTGAAGTTTTGGCTAAATTACCAGAACTAAGAGGTAAGCGTGATCACTCTGGGGTGAGAACAGAGTGCGCTGATAATATTAGGGCCATGTCAGACACTGCGTCACAGGTGGCAGAACATGAGGACGGAGAACTTCATTCTGTGGGTGACGGTTCTGATCCAAACAGACTGGATTCAGATATTTCAAATTTTAAATTTAAACTGGAAAACCTCCGTGTATTACTAGGGGAGGTGTTAGCGGCTCTGAATGATTGTAACACAGTTGCAATACCAGAGAAAATGTGTAGGTTGGATAAATATTTTGCGGTACCGGCGAGTACTGAGGTTTTTCCTATACCTAAGAGACTTACTGAAATTGTTACTAAGGAGTGGGATAGACCCGGTGTGCCGTTCTCACCCCCTCCGATATAAAAATGTTTCCAATAGACGCCACCACACGGGACTTATGGCAAACGGTCCCTAAGGTGGAGGGAGCAGTTTCTACTTTAGCTAAGCGTACCACTATCCCGGTGGAGGATAGCTGTGCTTTTTCAGATCCAATGGATAAAAAATTAGAGGGTTACCTTAAGAAAATGTTTGTTCAACAAGGTTTTATATTGCAACCCCTTGCATGCATTGCGCCGATCACGGCTGCAGCGGCATTCTGGATTGAGTCTCTGGAAGAGAACATTAGTTCAGCTACTCTGGACGACATTACGGACAGGCTTAGAGTCCTTAAACTAGCTAATTCATTAATTTCGGAGGCCGTAGTACATCTTACTAAACTTACGGCGAAGAATTCAGGATTCGCCATTCAGGCACGCAGGGCGCTGTGGCTAAAATCCTGGTCAGCTGATGTTACTTCTAAGTCTAAATTGCTTAATATACCTTTCAAAGGGCAGACCTTATTCGGGCCCGGGTTGAAAGAGATTATCGCTGACATTACAGGAGGTAAAGGCCATGCCCTGCCTCAGGACAAAGCCAAAGCTAAGGCTAGACAGTCTAATTTTCGTTCCTTTCGTAATTTCAAAGCTGGAGCAGCATCAACTTCCTCTGCACCAAGACAGGAAGGAGCTGTTGCTCGCTACAGACAAGGCTGGAAACCTAACCAGTCCTGGAACAAGGGCAAGCAGGCCAGGAAACCTGCTGCTGCCCCTAAAACAGCATGAATTGAGGGCCCCCGATCCGGGATCGGATCTAGTGGGGGGCAGACTTTCTCTCTTCGCCCAGGCTTGGGCAAGAGATGTCCAGGATCCCTGGGCGCTAGAGATAATATCTCAGGGATACCTTCTGGACTTCAAATACTCTCCTCCAAGAGAGAGATTTCATCTGTCAAGGTTGTCAACAATCCAGACAAAGAAAGAGGCGTTTCTACGCTGCGTACAAGAGCTCTTGTTAATGGGAGTAATCCATCCTGTTCCACGATCGGAACAGGGACAGGGGTTTTACTCAAATCTGTTTGTGGTTCCCAAAAAAGAGGGAACTTTAAGACCAATCCTGGACTTAAAGATCCTAAACAAATTCCTAAGAGTTCCATCGTTCAAGATGGAGACTATTCGGACAATTTTACCTATGATCCAAGAGGGTCAGTACATGACCACTGTAGATTTAAAAGATGCCTACCTTCACATACCGATTCACAAAGATCATTACCGGTACCTAAGGTTTGCCTTCCTAGACAGGCATTACCAGTTTGTGGCTCTTCCATTCGGATTGGCTACAGCTCCAAGAATCTTCACAAAGGTTCTGGGGGCTCTTCTGGCGGTACTAAGACCGCGGGGAATCTCGGTAGCTCCATACCTAGACGACATTCTGATTCAAGCTTCAAGCTTTCAAACTGCCAAGTCTCATACAGAGTTAGTACTGGCATTTCTAAGGTCACATGGATGTGACCTTCCTGGGGACTCTTATAGATTCTGTAGAAATGAAGATTTACCTGACAGAGGACAGGCTAACAAGACTTCAAAGTGCTTGCCGCACCCTTCATTCCATTCAACACCCGTCAGTGGCTCAATGCATGGAGGTAATCGGCTTAATGATAGCAGCAATGGACATAGTACCCTTTGCACGCTTACACCTCAGACCACTGCAACTGTGCATGCTAAGTCAGTGGAATGGGGATTACTCAGACTTATCCCCTTCTCTGAATCTGGATCAAGAGACCAGAAATTCTCTTCTATGGTGGCTTTCTCGGCCACATCTGTCCAGGGGGATGCCATTCAGCAGACCAGACTGGACAATTGTAACAACAGACGCCAGCCTTCTAGGTTGGGGTGCCGTCTGGAATTCTCTGAAGGCTCAGGGACAATGGAGTCAGGAGGAGAGTCTCCTGCCAATAAACATTCTGGAATTGAGAGCAGTTCTCAATGCCCTCCTGGCTTGGCCCCAGTTGACAACTCGGGGGTTCATCAGGTTTCAGTCGGACAACATCACGACTGTAGCTTACATCAACCATCAGGGAGGGACAAGAAGCTCCCTAGCTATGATGGAAGTATCAAAGATAATTCGCTGGGCAGAGTCTCACTCTTGCCACCTTTCAGCAATCCACATCCCGGGAGTGGAGAACTGGGAGGCGGATTTCTTAAGTCATCAGACTTTTCATCCGGGGGAGTGGGAACTCCATCCGGAGGTCTTTGCCCAAATACTTCGACGTTGGGGCAAACCAGAGATAGATCTCATGGCGTCTCGACAGAACGCCAAGCTTCCTCGTTACGGGTCCAGATCCAGGGATCCAGGAGCAGTCCTGATAGATGCCCTGACAGCACCTTGGGACTTCAGGATGGCTTAAGTGTTTCCACCCTTCCCGATGCTTCCTCGATTGATTGCCAGAATCAAACAAGAGAGAGCATCAGTGATTCTAATAGCTCCTGCGTGGCCACGCAGGACTTGGTATGCAGACCTGGTGGACATGTCATCCTGTCCACCTTGGTCTCTACCTCTGAAACAGGACCTTCTGATACAGGGTCCCTTCAAACATCAAAATCTAACTTCTCTGAAGCTGACTGCTTGGAAATTGAACGCTTGATTTTATCAAGACGTGGGTTTTCTGAGTCAGTTATTGATACCTTAATACAGGCTAGGAAGCCTGTTACCAGAAAGATTTACCATAACATATGGCGTAAATACCTATATTGGTGTGAATCCAAAGGTTACTCTTGGAGTAAGGTTAGGATTCCTAGGATATTGTCTTTTCTACAAGAAGGTTTAGAAAAGGGTTTATCTGCTAGTTCATTAAAGGGACAGATCTCAGCTCTGTCCATTCTGTTACACAAACGTCTGTCAGAAGTTCCTGACGTCCAGGCTTTTTGTCAGGCTTTGGCCAGGATTAAGCCTGTGTTTAAAACTGTTGCTCCACCATGGAGTTTAAACCTTGTTCTTAATGTTTTACAGGGCGTTCCGTTTGAACCCCTTCATTCCATTGATATAAAGTTGTTATCTTGGAAAGTTCTATTTTTAATGGCTATTTCCTCGGCTCGAAGAGTCTCTGAATTATCAGCCTTACATTGTGATTCTCCTTATTTGATTTTTCATTCGGATAAGGTAGTTCTGCGTACTAAACCTGGGTTCTTACCTAAGGTAGTTACTAACAGGAATATCAATCAAGAGATTGTTGTTCCTTCCTTGTGCCCAAATCCTTCTTCGAAGAAGGAACGTCTACTGCACAACCTGGATGTAGTCCGTGCTCTAAAATTTTACTTACAGGCAACTAAGGAATTTCAAACGAAAAAAAGGGGTAGATTGGTGCGCTGGGCCAAACAGATAACCACACACCCCCTAAAAGACAAATATCCCTGCAATTGTCTAGATGATAGTGAACATAAAAAATGGAAATAAGGGAGGCGCTCAAAGCTAAAGGTATCAACACTAAAACAAATTTAATAAAACATATTAATGATCACAGAATATAAATACAAAGGGACGTCTCCCCATAATAAATAAAGCTAATATCCTAAAAAGTCTAATGACCGCTAATAACCTAAAAAATCTATTGAACGCTAAAACTAATACAGGTTTAAAAAACAAACAAGATAATCGGCAGTGCCTATGTAGTTATTGTGATTCAGGCAGAAATAAATATTATTTTAAAACATCAAAACAAATGACAGAGTTCCGTTAATTGAAATACCACCAAGCTGCCTTATTAGAGAAAAGCCGTAGCTGCCAAATATAATGTTTAGAGAAATGAATCCGTTGTCCAAAGTTCTCTTACTTTGTAAGATATTTGTGTGTCAACACCAAAAAGCCGTGTACTTTACCAAGTTGTAGACTTGTCAGTTGCTGGTCTTACTCTTTCGCCCGGTCCTCACCTCGAGCGGGGCTGACTGTAGCTTTGGCGTCTGACGTCACAGAAAGGTGTTCCGGCTGAAGGTAGAGGCCGATTCTTGCGCTCCCTTCTATGCGCTGTACTCCCGGTCCTCTTTGGAAAGCCCTGCACTTAGTGCTAGTAGCACGCAGGGGGCTGTAAAGCAGATAGGTATAATGGATATCCAAAACCGTGTTCCCCAATACAGAGGCTCTGCTCCTTAAGAGAAAATGTCCCAATAATGTAACCCGGGTTATTAGGTGAGACTCCAAATGCGATTCCAGAGATAAAGTTAGTTGTTACAATGGTAATAACAACAGCACTGCCAACACATACGACGCGTTTCGCCCACCTATGGGCTTTATCAAGATAGTGGTGGCTAGTGTGAGTGGCCTTATTTAAAGGGATAGCTTCCAGTCTAATTGGTGTTGGTTTTGATTGGCAGATCGGCTTAAGGTGGTATTTGACTTTAATGACAGTTTCTTTTTTCAGGTGGTATTTCTCTTCTCTTTGCTTTAAATGGAATTATACAGTCCTACTTCTAAAAAAGCATTCACAGGTATAGACTTGAATCTTGTTGAATTAATATATATATACACAATAAATCTCCAGAGCAAGGAATAAAAAATGTATAGTCAAAGTCTGAGTCATTAAACGTGATATGTGAATTACAAATTAAGTCACAAAACTAATAATTATCTAATAGACTTCCCAGAGTCGATATAACTTACAGTGTTCTAACAGAAAAAATAATAACCCTAATCCTATAATAAAGTGCATAGTGGTGTCTCAACTTACAAGTGTCCTAAAATGATTCTTTTAACCTTCAAATAAAAAGGGGGAAAGATCTAATTCGGAATTTAATCCCTTTGGGTATAAGGTGTCATATTTGTAAATATATTCCGCTTCCCTTATAAGTAGGGTTCTTTCAATATTACCTCCCCTCCATTGATTATTAACTTTCAGAATACCCCAATACTTTAAATCCCTAGTGTTACTCTGGTGAACTTCCTTAAAGTGCTTATAAAGGTGTGTATCTACTCTCTCATTTTCTATACAGAGAAGGTGTTCCCTTATTCTATCCCGGAGACTCCTATTGGTTTCTCCGAAATAGAATAGGTTACATGTGCATTTTAGTACATATATAACATTTTTCTGGGTGCATCTAATAATTCCCCTTATAATTATATCCTCTCCCAGACCATCAAGTTTTAAACTCTTCAATTTCGAACTATGTGTACATGCTTTACATGTGTAGCAGGGAAAGAAACCTGCTACACTTCTACCCTCCAAGTCTAACTGTTTATTAACTCTTATCTTTTTACGTATTTCGCTAGGGGCCAAAATAGTTTTAAAATTTTTTGCTCTTTTGAAAATAAAAGTCGGATTATCCGCCAACTGACTCCCTATGATGTTATCCTCTTTTAATAAGTGCCAATTCCTTTTAATGATTTTTTTAATCAAAAAGTGGTCTGCATTGTAGTCCGTTATAAAGGGAACGTTAATTCTGTCTTCCCTGATGTTTTCCTTCGTTTTATAGCTTAACAGGTCATCCCTATTTATTGCTTGTGCTTTTTTTATTGCCCCTATAATATTATCTTCCTTATAACCTTTTACGGTAAATTTGTCTGCTAGGACCACTACCTGTCTTTCAAAGTCCTCAATACGTGAACAGTTTTTCCTTATTCGTAAACTTTGGCCGAAAGGAATATTGTCCTTCCATAGCTTCAGGTGACAACTGTCAGCATGTAGCAGACTATTACAATCTACCTCTTTAAAATGAGTTTGTGTCTCCAATTTTTGATTCACTGCCATAATTTCTAGGTCTAAAAATACCACTTTTTCCCTACTATAATTGCTCACAAACTTAAGGCCATTAGTATTGTTATTCATCTCTTCAAAAAGTTTTAACAATTCATGCTCAGGTCCCCTCCAAATAATAAGAAGGTCATCTATGTAGCGCTTATAGAGTACGAGGTTTGCACCGAGATCTCTGCTGCCAAAAAATTCCTCTTCCCAAACACCCATAAAGAGGTTGGCATAACTCGGCGCAAACCTCGTACCCATAGCGGTCCCTTCTATCTGCAGGAAAAATTTACTATCGAAAGAAAAGTAATTGTGTTCCAATATGTACTTTATGTTATTTAAGATAAATATTTTTTGTTCTTCCTTTATGTTTGAGTCTTTTTCTAGATAGTGTCTAACAGCTTGTATGCCTTGTTCATGCTTGATTACGGTATATAATGACGACACGTCACATGTCGCCATTATCATATCTTTACTCCATTCTATCAGTTTTAAATAGTTCAGTACTTGGGTAGAATCTTTAAGATATGAATCTAATTTTGACACATAAGGCTGAAGGAATTTGTCGATATATTGGGACACATTTGCTGTTACAGAATTTATCCCAGACACTATCGGTCTCCCCGGGGGGTTTATTAGGCACTTATGGACCTTCGGCAAAAAGTAAAAAATAGGGATTCTTGGGTGGTCAGATGTTAGATATGAAAACTCTTTATCGTTTAAGATACCTTTTTTATGGCCTTCTAATAGCATTTTGTCAAGAATTGTCTTATATCTTTTGGTGGGGTCACTAGTTAACACTCTGTATGTCTTTTCATCGTTGAGAAGTCTATAGGCTTCTGCCATATATTTCGAGGTGTCCATTACCACTACCCCTCCACCCTTGTCTGCCGGCTTTATGGTGATCTGGTTGTTGGTTTGTAACTCACTTAAGACTTCTCTTTCTTTTTTGCTTATGTTCTGTTTCTTTAACTTAGGGAGATTGCATTTCCTAACCTCATTAGTTACAATCTTTTCAAACGTCTCCAAAAAATTGCCCTTGGCAAAGGTGGGATTGAATTTTGACTTTGATTTTAGATTAGTATGTTGAAAATTTTCTTTTGATTCATGATCACTAATCGCCTGTTTCTCTAAGGGGGTTTTCATAAAGAATCTTTTAATGGTCAAATTTCTGACAAACCTCTTTATGTGAATATGTGTGTGGAATTTATTCATCCTTACCGTAGGGGCATAGGATAATCCCAAATTCAAAAGTTTCTCTTGTTCACTGCTTAGTTTAAATTGGCTCAAATTAAAAATCCCTTTCTTTTCACTTTCAACTATCTTACCCTTTTGGCCACATTTACGTGTTCCTCCTCCTCTCTTCCCTCGAGCCCTCTTTTTCTTCTTTGGGTTTGATCTGGATTGAATCTTAAAGTGTCTTTTGATGTGCCCTCTCTTGGAGGGCTGTAATCTAAAAAAGATTTCTCTTCAGTGGTTAGGGTATTTGTGATAGTGGGTTCGACCCTTAAAGGGGCAAACCTATTAAACGTTGGTGTTTCATTCTCCTTATAATCATATCTATGGTTTTCTTGCCTAAAGTTTTCGTGTCTCACAGTATTTCTCCTCCTGGGATATTCCCATTCATTCTGCCTTGGATAATAATCTCTGTGATTAAAATTGTTGTAATCATTATAATTGTGTCTCTGTTGGGAATAGTGTCTATTATGGTGTTGATTATACCCAAAGTTGTTGTAGTTGTTGTAATAGCCTCTATTATAATAGTTATTTCTATAATTATCTCTACTATGGTTATAATTATCACCATTTTTCCTTTCTTGAAAATTCCTCTCCTGATAACTATTATTGTGATTATAGAAAGGTCTAGTGTTAGAATCATCTTTGAATTTATTTTTGTGTGTATATGTGTCCTGTACCTTTGTATTAGTTTTATTACCAGTATTCACTTGCTCATTATTGGCTTCTGTTTTTTCATTATTCTCCTTAACATCCCTCTCCATTTTGCCCCATTTGGACTTCAGCAGATCTTTGTTTAAATTATCTAATTTATTGATGATCACCTTTTGTTTCTCTTTGAATTCCCTATCTTCCTTCATTCCTTCAAGTTGTTCTTTTAGACTAAGTATTTCCTTCTCAATAGATAATAGGGATTCTTTACGTGATCTTTTCAAGATATCTAGAAGGCTATTAGACGCCTTGTTTAGTGTTTCTGACCATTCTAATTGTAATTTTTGGCTCAAAATAAAAGTACATGTTTTGTTAAACTGTAAGCCTTTCGGTATTAGTCCTTTAGATGTGTATCTATTTAAGAAAACTAGTTCCATTTTCTGTTTGAGCTCTTTTGTCATTGCTATTTCTAAACTGTGCATAATGTCTGAGAGATTGGATATATTACCCACCGTATTGCTCCCTGAGGGACTCTCATCATCCATATCTAAATAGATTTTGTCTCTAAAATCAAATAAGTCCTCCATATGTATCTATAAATAAGGAAACTTTTCCTTTTAAAGTGCAAATACGTGTGACCTAGAGCAGCAACCAATCACAGGGACAACAATATTGCAAACGAAAAAAAGGGGTAGATTGGTGCGCTGGGCCAAACAGATAACCACACACCCCCTAAAAGACAAATATCCCTGCAATTGTCTAGATGATAGTGAACATAAAAAATGGAAATAAGGGAGGCGCTCAAAGCTAAAGGTATCAACACTAAAACATATTTAATAAAACATATTAATGATCACAGAATATAAATACAAAGGGACGTCTCCCCATAATAAATAAAGCTAATATCCTAAAAAGTCTAATGACCGCTAATAACCTAAAAAATCTATTGAACGCTAAAACTAATACAGGTTTAAAAAACAAACAAGATAATCGGCAGTGCCTATGTAGTTATTGTGATTCAGGCAGAAATAAATATTATTTTAAAACATCAAAACAAATGACAGAGTTCCGTTAATTGAAATACCACCAAGCTGCCTTATTAGAGAAAAGCCGTAGCTGCCAAATATAATGTTTAGAGAAATGAATCCGTTGTCCAAAGTTCTCTTACTTTGTAAGATATTTGTGTGTCAACACCAAAAAGCCGTGTACTTTACCAAGTTGTAGACTTGTCAGTTGCTGGTCTTACTCCCTCGCCCGGTCCTCACCTCGAGCGGGGCTGACTGTAGCTTTGGCGTCTGACGTCACAGAAAGGTGTTCCGGCTGAAGGTAGAGGCCGATTCTTGCGCTCCCTTCTATGTGCTGTACTCCCGGTCCTCTTTGGAAAGCCCTGCACTTAGTGCTAGTAGCACGCAGGGGGCTGTAAAGCAGATAGGTATAATGGATATCCAAAACCGTGTTCCCCAATACAGAGGCTCTGCTCCTTAAGAGAAAATGTCCCAATAATGTAACCCGGGTTATTAGGTGAGACTCCAAATGCGATTCCAGAGATAAAGTTAGTTGTTACAATGGTAATAACAACAGCACTGCCAACACATACGACGCGTTTCGCCCACCTATGGGCTTTATCAAGATAGTGGTGGCTAGTGTGAGTGGCCTTATTTAAAGGGATAGCTTCCAGTCTAATTGGTGTTGGTTTTGATTGGCAGATCGGCTTAAGGTGGTATTTGACTTTAATGACAGTTTCTTTTTTCAGGTGGTATTTCTCTTCTCTTTGCTTTAAATGGAATTATACAGTCCTACTTCTAAAAAAGCATTCACAGGTATAGACTTGAATCTTGTTGAATTAATATATATATACACAATAAATCTCCAGAGCAAGGAATAAAAAATGTATAGTCAAAGTCTGAGTCATTAAACGTGATATGTGAATTACAAATTAAGTCACAAAACTAATAATTATCTAATAGACTTCCCAGAGTCGATATAACTTACAGTGTTCTAACAGAAAAAATAATAACCCTAATCCTATAATAAAGTGCATAGTGGTGTCTCAACTTACAAGTGTCCTAAAATGATTCTTTTAACCTTCAAATAAAAAGGGGGAAAGATCTAATTCGGAATTTAATCCCTTTGGGTATAAGGTGTCATATTTGTAAATATATTCCGCTTCCCTTATAAGTAGGGTTCTTTCAATATTACCTCCCCTCCATTGATTATTAACTTTCAGAATACCCCAATACTTTAAATCCCTAGTGTTACTCTGGTGAACTTCCTTAAAGTACTTATAAAGGTGTGTATCTACTCTCTCATTTTCTATACAGAGAAGGTGTTCCCTTATTCTATCCCGGAGACTCCTTTTGGTTTCTCCGAAATAGAATAGGTTACATGTGCATTTTAGTACATATATGACATTTTTCTGGGTGCATCTAATAATTCCCCTTATAATTATATCCTCTCCCAGACCATCAAGTTTTAAACTCTTCAATTTCGAACTATGTGTACATGCTTTACATGTGTAGCAGGGAAAGAAACCTGCTACACTTCTACCCTCCAAGTCTAACTGTTTATTAACTCTTATCTTTTTACGTATTTCGCTAGGGGCCAAAATAGTTTCGCTAGGGGGAAAAAGTGGTATTTTTAGACCTAGAAATTATGGCAGTGAATCAAAAATTGGAGACACAAACTCATTTTAAAGAGGTAGATTGTAATAGTCTGCTACATGCTGACAGTTGTCACCTGAAGCTATGGAAGGACAATATTCCTTTCGGCCAAAGTTTACGAATAAGGAAAAACTGTTCACGTATTGAGGACTTTGAAAGACAGGTAGTGGTCCTAGCAGACAAATTTACCGTAAAAGGTTATAAGGAAGATAATATTATAGGGGCAATAAAAAAAGCACAAGCAATAAATAGGGATGACCTGTTAAGCTATAAAACGAAGGAAAACATCAGGGAAGACAGAATTAACGTTCCCTTTATAACGGACTACAATGCAGACCACTTTTTGATTAAAAAAATCATTAAAAGGAATTGGCACTTATTAAAAGAGGATAACATCATAGGGAGTCAGTTGGTGGATAATCCGACTTTTATTTTCAAAAGAGCAAAAAATTTTAAAACTATTTTGGCCCCTAGCGAAATACGTAAAAAGATAAGAGTTAATAAACAGTTAGACTTGGAGGGTAGAAGTGTAGCAGGTTTCTTTCCCTGCTACACATGTAAAGCATGTACACATAGTTCGAAATTGAAGAGTTTAAAACTTGATGGTCTGGGAGAGGATATAATTATAAGGGGAATTATTAGATGCACCCAGAAAAATGTTATATATGTACTAAAATGCACATGTAACCTATTCTATTTCGGAGAAACCAAAAGGAGTCTCCGGGATAGAATAAGGGAACACCTTCTCTGTATAGAAAATGAGAGAGTAGATACACACCTTTATAAGCACTTTAATGAAGTTCACCAGAGTAACACTAGGGATTTAAAGTATTGGGGTATTCTGAAAGTTAATAATCAATGGAGGGGAGGTAATATTGAAAGAACCCTACTTATAAGGGAAGCAGAATATATTTACAAATATGACACCTTATACCCAAAGGGATTAAATTCCGAATTAGATCTTTCCCCCTTTTTATTTGAAGGTTAAAAGAATCATTTTAGGACACTTGTAAGTTGAGACACCACTATGCACTTTATTATAGGATTAGGGTTATTATTTTTTCTGTTAGAACACTGTAAGTTATATCGACTCTGGGAAGTCTATTAGATAATTATTAGTTTTGTGACTTAATTTGTAATTCACATATCACGTTTAATGACTCAGACTTTGACTATACATTTTTTATTCCTTGCTCTGGAGATTTATTGTGTATATATATATTAATTCAACAAGATTCAAGTCTATACCTGTGAATGCTTTTTTAGAAGTAGGACTGTATAATTCCATTTAAAGCAAAGAGAAGAGAAATACCACCTGAAAAAAGAAACTGTCATTAAAGTCAAATACCACCTTAAGCCGATCTGCCAATCAAAACCAACACCAATTAGACTGGAAGCTATCCCTTTAAATAAGGCCACTCACACTAGCCACCACTATCTTGATAAAGCCCATAGGTGGGCGAAACGCGTCGTATGTGTTGGCAGTGCTGTTGTTATTACCATTGTAACAACTAACTTTATCTCTGGAATCGCATTTGGAGTCTCACCTAATAACCCGGGTTACATTATTGGGACATTTTCTCTTAAGGAGCAGAGCCTCTGTATTGGGGAACACGGTTTTGGATATCCATTATACCTATCTGCTTTACAGCCCCCTGCGTGCTACTAGCACTAAGTGCAGGGCTTTCCAAAGAGGACCGGGAGTACAGCGCATAGAAGGGAGCGCAAGAATCGGCCTCTACCTTCAGCCGGAACACCTTTCTGTGACGTCAGACGCCAAAGCTACAGTCAGCCCCGCTCGAGGTGAGGACCGGGCGAGGGAGTAAGACCAGCAACTGACAAGTCTACAACTTGGTAAAGTACACGGCTTTTTGGTGTTGACACACAAATATCTTACAAAGTAAGAGAACTTTGGACAACGGATTCATTTCTCTAAACATTATATTTGGCAGCTACGGCTTTTCTCTAATAAGGCAGCTTGGTGGTATTTCAATTAACGGAACTCTGTCATTTGTTTTGATGTTTTAAAATAATATTTATTTCTGCCTGAATCACAATAACTACATAGGCACTGCCGATTATCTTGTTTGTTTTTTAAACCTGTATTAGTTTTAGCGTTCAATAGATTTTTTAGGTTATTAGCGGTCATTAGACTTTTTAGGATATTAGCTTTATTTATTATGGGGAGACGTCCCTTTGTATTTATATTCTGTGATCATTAATATGTTTTATTAAATTTGTTTTAGTGTTGATACCTTTAGCTTTGAGCGCCTCCCTTATTTCCATTTTTTATGTTCACTATCATCTAGACAATTGCAGGGATATTTGTCTTTTAGGGGGTGTGTGGTTATCTGTTTGGCCCAGCGCACCAATCTACCCCTTTTTTTCGTTTGCAATATTGTTGTCCCTGTGATTGGTTGCTGCTCTAGGTCACACGTATTTGCACTTTAAAAGGAAAAGTTTCCTTATTTATAGATACATATGGAGGACTTATTTGATTTTAGAGACAAAATCTATTTAGATATGGATGATGAGAGTCCCTCAGGGAGCAATACGGTGGGTAATATATCCAATCTCTCAGACATTATGCACAGTTTAGAAATAGCAATGACAAAAGAGCTCAAACAGAAAATGGAACTAGTTTTCTTAAATAGATACACATCTAAAGGACTAATACCGAAAGGCTTACAGTTTAACAAAACATGTACTTTTATTTTGAGCCAAAAATTACAATTAGAATGGTCAGAAACACTAAACAAGGCGTCTAATAGCCTTCTAGATATCTTGAAAAGATCACGTAAAGAATCCCTATTATCTATTGAGAAGGAAATACTTAGTCTAAAAGAACAACTTGAAGGAATGAAGGAAGATAGGGAATTCAAAGAGAAACAAAAGGTGATCATCAATAAATTAGATAATTTAAACAAAGATCTGCTGAAGTCCAAATGGGGCAAAATGGAGAGGGATGTTAAGGAGAATAATGAAAAAACAGAAGCCAATAATGAGCAAGTGAATACTGGTAATAAAACTAATACAAAGGTACAGGACACATATACACACAAAAATAAATTCAAAGATGATTCTAACACTAGACCTTTCTATAATCACAATAATAGTTATCAGGAGAGGAATTTTCAAGAAAGGAAAAATGGTGATAATTATAACCATAGTAGAGATAATTATAGAAATAACTATTATAATAGAGGCTATTACAACAACTACAACAACTTTGGGTATAATCAACACCATAATAGACACTATTCCCAACAGAGACACAATTATAATGATTACAACAATTTTAATCACAGAGATTATTATCCAAGGCAGAATGAATGGGAATATCCCAGGAGGAGAAATACTGTGAGACACGAAAACTTTAGGCAAGAAAACCATAGATATGATTATAAGGAGAATGAAACACCAACGTTTAATAGGTTTGCCCCTTTAAGGGTCGAACCCACTATCACAAATACCCTAACCACTGAAGAGAAATCTTTTTTAGATTACAGCCCTCCAAGAGAGGGCACATCAAAAGACACTTTAAGATTCAATCCAGATCAAACCCAAAGAAGAAAAAGAGGGCTTGAGGGAAGAGAGGAGGAGGAACACGTAAATGTGGCCAAAAGGGTAAGATAGTTGAAAGTGAAAAGAAAGGGATTTTTAATTTGAGCCAATTTAAACTAAGCAGTGAACAAGAGAAACTTTTGAATTTGGGATTATCCTATGCCCCTACGGTAAGGATGAATAAATTCCACACACATATTCACATAAAGAAGTTTGTCAGAAATTTGACCATTAAAAGATTCTTTATGAAAACCCCCTTAGAGAAACAGGCGATTAGTGATCATGAATCAAAAGAAAATTTTCAACATACTAATCTAAAATCAAAGTCAAAATTCAATCCCACCTTTGCCAAGGGCAATTTTTTGGAGACGTTTGAAAAGATTGTAACTAATGAGGTTAGGAAATGCAATCTCCCTAAGTTAAAGAAACAGAACATAAGCAAAAAAGAAAGAGAAGTCTTAAGTGAGTTACAAACCAACAACCAGATCACCATAAAGCCGGCAGACAAGGGTGGAGGGGTAGTGGTAATGGACACCTCGAAATATATGGCAGAAGCCTATAGACTTCTCAACGATGAAAAGACATACAGAGTGTTAACTAGTGACCCCACCAAAAGATATAAGACAATTCTTGACAAAATGCTATTAGAAGGCCATAAAAAAGGTATCTTAAACGATAAAGAGTTTTCATATCTAACATCTGACCACCCAAGAATCCCTATTTTTTACTTTTTGCCGAAGGTCCATAAGTGCCTAATAAACCCCCCGGGGAGACCGATAGTGTCTGGGATAAATTCTGTAACAGCAAATGTGTCCCAATATATCGACAAATTCCTTCAGCCTTATGTGTCAAAATTAGATTCATATCTTAAAGATTCTACCCAAGTACTGAACTATTTAAAACTGATAGAATGGAGTAAAGATATGATAATGGCGACATGTGACGTGTCGTCATTATATACCGTAATCAAGCATGAACAAGGCATACAAGCTGTTAGACACTATCTAGAAAAAGACTCAAACATAAAGGAAGAACAAAAAATATTTATCTTAAATAACATAAAGTACATATTGGAACACAATTACTTTTCTTTCGATAGTAAATTTTTCCTGCAGATAGAAGGGACCGCTATGGGTACGAGGTTTGCGCCGAGTTATGCCAACCTCTTTATGGGTGTTTGGGAAGAGGAATTTTTTGGCAGCAGAGATCTCGGTGCAAACCTCGTACTCTATAAGCGCTACATAGATGACCTTCTTATTATTTGGAGGGGACCTGAGCATGAATTGTTAAAACTTTTTGAAGAGATGAATAACAATACTAATGGCCTTAAGTTTGTGAGCAATTATAGTAGGGAAAAAGTGGTATTTTTAGACCTAGAAATTATGGCAGTGAATCAAAAATTGGAGACACAAACTCATTTTAAAGAGGTAGATTGTAATAGTCTGCTACATGCTGACAGTTGTCACCTGAAGCTATGGAAGGACAATATTCCTTTCGGCCAAAGTTTACGAATAAGGAAAAACTGTTCACGTATTGAGGACTTTGAAAGACAGGTAGTGGTCCTAGCAGACAAATTTACCGTAAAAGGTTATAAGGAAGATAATATTATAGGGGCAATAAAAAAAGCACAAGCAATAAATAGGGATGACCTGTTAAGCTATAAAACGAAGGAAAACATCAGGGAAGACAGAATTAACGTTCCCTTTATAACGGACTACAATGCAGACCACTTTTTGATTAAAAAAATCATTAAAAGGAATTGGCACTTATTAAAAGAGGATAACATCATAGGGAGTCAGTTGGCGGATAATCCGACTTTTATTTTCAAAAGAGCAAAAAATTTTAAAACTATTTTGGCCCCTAGCGAAATACGTAAAAAGATAAGAGTTAATAAACAGTTAGACTTGGAGGGTAGAAGTGTAGCAGGTTTCTTTCCCTGCTACACATGTAAAGCATGTACACATAGTTCGAAATTGAAGAGTTTAAAACTTGATGGTCTGGGAGAGGATATAATTATAAGGGGAATTATTAGATGCACCCAGAAAAATGTTATATATGTACTAAAATGCACATGTAACCTATTCTATTTCGGAGAAACCAATAGGAGTCTCCGGGATAGAATAAGGGAACACCTTCTCTGTATAGAAAATGAGAGAGTAGATACACACCTTTATAAGCACTTTAAGGAAGTTCACCAGAGTAACACTAGGGATTTAAAGTATTGGGGTATTCTGAAAGTTAATAATCAATGGAGGGGAGGTAATATTGAAAGAACCCTACTTATAAGGGAAGCGGAATATATTTACAAATATGACACCTTATACCCAAAGGGATTAAATTCCGAATTAGATCTTTCCCCCTTTTTATTTGAAGGTTAAAAGAATCATTTTAGGACACTTGTAAGTTGAGACACCACTATGCACTTTATTATAGGATTAGGGTTATTATTTTTTCTGTTAGAACACTGTAAGTTATATCGACTCTGGGAAGTCTATTAGATAATTATTAGTTTTGTGACTTAATTTGTAATTCACATATCACGTTTAATGACTCAGACTTTGACTATACATTTTTTATTCCTTGCTCTGGAGATTTATTGTGTATATATATATTAATTCAACAAGATTCAAGTCTATACCTGTGAATGCTTTTTTAGAAGTAGGACTGTATAATTCCATTTAAAGCAAAGAGAAGAGAAATACCACCTGAAAAAAGAAACTGTCATTAAAGTCAAATACCACCTTAAGCCGATCTGCCAATCAAAACCAACACCAATTAGACTGGAAGCTATCCCTTTAAATAAGGCCACTCACACTAGCCACCACTATCTTGATAAAGCCCATAGGTGGGCGAAACGCGTCGTATGTGTTGGCAGTGCTGTTGTTATTACCATTGTAACAACTAACTTTATCTCTGGAATCGCATTTGGAGTCTCACCTAATAACCCGGGTTACATTATTGGGACATTTTCTCTTAAGGAGCAGAGCCTCTGTATTGGGGAACACGGTTTTGGATATCCATTATACCTATCTGCTTTACAGCCCCCTGCGTGCTACTAGCACTAAGTGCAGGGCTTTCCAAAGAGGACCGGGAGTACAGCGCATAGAAGGGAGCGCAAGAATCGGCCTCTACCTTCAGCCGGAACACCTTTCTGTGACGTCAGACGCCAAAGCTACAGTCAGCCCCGCTCGAGGTGAGGACCGGGCGAGGGAGTAAGACCAGCAACTGACAAGTCTACAACTTGGTAAAGTACACGGCTTTTTGGTGTTGACACACAAATATCTTACAAAGTAAGAGAACTTTGGACAACGGATTCATTTCTCTAAACATTATATTTGGCAGCTACGGCTTTTCTCTAATAAGGCAGCTTGGTGGTATTTCAATTAACGGAACTCTGTCATTTGTTTTGATGTTTTAAAATAATATTTATTTCTGCCTGAATCACAATAACTACATAGGCACTGCCGATTATCTTGTTTGTTTTTTAAACCTGTATTAGTTTTAGCGTTCAATAGATTTTTTAGGTTATTAGCGGTCATTAGACTTTTTAGGATATTAGCTTTATTTATTATGGGGAGACGTCCCTTTGTATTTATATTCTGTGATCATTAATATGTTTTATTAAATTTGTTTTAGTGTTGATACCTTTAGCTTTGAGCGCCTCCCTAACTAAGGAATTTCGACAAACGTCTTCTCTGTTTGTCGTTTACTCTGGGCAGAGGAGAGGTCAAAAAGCTTCTGCTACCTCTCTTTCTTTTTGGCTTCGTAGCATAATTCGTTTAGCTTATGAGACTGCTGGACAGCAGCCTCCTGAAAGAATTACAGCTCATTCTACTAGAGCTGTGGCTTCCACTTGGGCCTTCAAGAATGAGGCCTCTGTTGAGCAGATTTGCAAGGCTGCAACTTGGTCTTCGCTTCATACTTTTTACAAATTTTACAAATTTGACACTTTTGCTTCATCGGAGGCTATTTTTGGGAGAAAGGTTCTTCAGGCAGTGGTTCCTTCTGTATAAAGAGCCTGCCTATCCCTCCCGTCATCCGTGTACTTTTGCTTTGGTATTGGTATCCCAGAAGTAATGATGACCCGTGGACTGATCACACTTAACAGAAGAAAACATAATTTATGCTTACCTGATAAATTCCTTTCTTCTGTAGTGTGATCAGTCCACGGCCCGCCCTGTTTTTAAGGCAGGTAAATATTTTTTAATTTATACTCCAGTCACCACTTCACCCTTGGCTTTTCCTTTCTCGTTGGTCCTTGGTCGAATGACTGGGAGTGACGTAGAGGGGAGGAGCTATATGCAGCTCTGCTGGGTGAATCCTCTTGCACTTCCTGTTGGGGAGGAGTAATATCCCAGAAGTAATGATGACCCGTGGACTGATCACACTACAGAAGAAAGGAATTTATCAGGTAAGCATAAATTATGTTTTAAACAACAAAAATTCTGGTGTTGACTGTCCTTTAAGAAAACAGTTAAACTAATTTCTGTATATTTAGTTACTAGTGTAAGACACATTCAGCCAGACTTGTATGACACTTTCTAAATGCATCAGAGAGTATGGTTAAACCTTATTAGAATTTCAGATACCCGTTGTATGAAATAGATTCTATTAATTTAATTACTTTGTATCACAAATTCATGCAATATAAATAGGGAAAGTATTCAGGTTTATCATCAAAGGTAATAGCTGACAGAAAAATATGTAAATTCACATTGCTTTCAGTGATAAATAAAAAAATCTGGCAAAAGTTAGGCCTTGTTTGAAACCTGCAGACAGATAAATAATGTATGCATGATAAAGCATTCTTAATTTGTCAAGCCTGCTAGAGGCAACTCAAGCTTGTGAAAGTTATGGTAAAAGGGAAATGGAAATCTACTTGACTTTGAATGCATGCTATTAAACAACTTCTCAGTTTGTATTAAATTACACTAAACACTGTAAACTGTGCATTTATTTACACCTATTTCAACTTAAATTAGACAAAAGTTTTGTCAGTGCTGACAGGGACTAGAAGTGCTGAAAATTGGTTGCACATTTTTTGGAATTGTAAGTGACATACAGTTTTCATTTCATTATATGTGTTTTTTGTGTGGTGTAAACATGACCTGTGGCTTTTAAAGTTACTCTATTTTGACTTCTCTTAAAGGGACATAAAACCCATTTTTTCTTTCATGATTCAGACAGAACATACAATTTTAAACAACTTTCCAATTTACTTCTATTATCAAATTCTCTTTATTTTCTCCTTATAGAGGTAAGATCAATAGTGTGCACGTGTCTGCAGCACTATATAGCAGCAGTTTTGCAACAATGTTATACATTAGCAAAAGCAATAGATGGCAGCACTATTTCCTGTCATGTAGTGCTTCAGGCATGTGCACGCTACCTACCTAGGTATCTCTTCAACAAAAAATAACATGAGTACAAAGCAAATTAGATAATAGAAGTAAATTGGAAACTTTTTAAAAATTGTATGTATCTGAATCATGAAAGAAACATATTGGCCTAGATTTGGAGTTTTGTCGGTAACGACCCGAAAAACTAACGCCGGCTTTTTTCTGGCCGCACCATAAAAATAACTCTGGTATCGAGAGTCCACATAAAGGCTGAGTTAGGCTCCAAAAAAGGAGCGTAGAGCATTTTTAACGCAGCTTCAACTCTCGATACCAGAGTTGCTTACGGACGCGGCCAGCCTCAAAAACGTGCTCGTGCACGATTCCCCCATAGGAAACAATGGGGCTGTTTGAGCTGAAAAAAAACCAAACCCCATTGTTTGCTATGCGGTAACCCTTCCTACGTCTGCACTTAACACTCTAACATGTACCCCGAGTCTAAACACCCCTAACCTTACACTTATTAACCCCTAATCTGCCGCCCCCGCTATCGCTGACCCCTGCATATTATTATTAACCCCTAATCTGCCGCTCCGTAAACCGCCGCTACTTACATTATCCCTATGTACCCCTAATCTGCTGCCCCTAACACCGCCGACCCCTATATTATATTTATTAACCCCTAATCTGCCCCCCACAACGTCGCCTCCACCTGCCTACACTTATTAACCCCTAATCTGCCGACCGGACCTGAGCGCTACTATAATAAAGTTATTAACCCCTAATCCGCCTCACTAACCCTATCATAAATAGTATTAACCCCTAATCTGCCCTCCCTAACATCGCCGACACCTAACTTCAATTATTAACCCCTAATCTGCCGACCGAATCTCGCCGCTATTCTAATAAATGTATTAACCCCTAAAGCTAAGTCTAACCCTAATACTAACACCCACCTAAGTTAAATATAATTTAAATCTAACGAAATGAATTAACTCTTATTAAATAAATTATTCCAATTTAAAGCTAAATACTTACCTGTAAAATAAATCCTAATATAGCTACAATATAAATTATAATTATATTATAGCTATTTTAGGATTTATATTTATTTTACAGGTAACTTTGTATTTATTTTAACCAGGTACAATAGCTATTAAATAGTTAAGAACTATTTAATAGCTAAAATAGTTAAAATAATTACAAATTTACCTGTAAAAGAAATCCTAACCTAAGTTACAAATAAACCTAACACTAGACTATCAATAAATTAATTAAATAAACTACCTACAATTACCTACAATTAACCTAACACTACACTATCAATAAATTAATTAAATACAATTGCTACAAATAAATACAATTAAATAAACTAGCTAAAGTACAAAAAATAAAAAAGAACTAAGTTACAAAAAATATTTACAAACATAAGAAAAATATTACAACAATTTTAAACTAATTACACCTACTCTAAGCCCCCTAATAAAATAACAAAGCCCCCCAAAATAAAAAAATGCCCTACCCTATTCTAAATTACTAAAGTTCAAAGCTCTTTTACCTTACCAGCCCTGAACAGGGCCCTTTGCGGGGCATGCCCCAAGAAATTCAGCTCTTTTGCCTGTAAAAAAAAACATACAATACCCCCCCCCCAACATTACAACCCACCACCCACATACCCCTAATCTAACCCAAACCCCCCTTAAATAAACCTAACACTAAGCCCCTGAAGATCATCCTACCTTGTCTTCACCATACCAGGTTCACCGATCGGTCCAGAAGAGCTCCTCCGATGTCCTGATCCAAGCCCAAGCGGGGGGCTGAAGAGGTCCATGATCCGGCTGAAGTCTTCATCCAAGCGGGCCAGAAGAGGTCTTCCATCCAATTGAAGTCTTCATCCAAGCGGCATCCATCCGGAGCGAAGCGGCAGCATCCTGAAGACCTCCACCGCGGAACATCCATCCTGGCCGACGACTGAACGACGAATGACGGTTCCTTTAAATGACGTCATCCAAGATGGCGTCCCTCGAATTCCGATTGGCTGATAGGATTCTATCAGCCAATCGGAATTAAGGTAGGAATATTCTGATTGGCTGATGGAATCAGCCAATCAAAATCAAGTTCAATCCGATTGGCTGATCCAATCAGCCAATCAGATTGAGCTTGCATTCTATTGGCTGATCGGAACAGCCAATAGAATGCAAGCTCAATCTGATTGGCTGATCGGATCAGCCAATCGGATTGAACTTGATTCTGATTGGCTGATTCCATCAGCCAATCAGAATATTCCTACCTTAATTCCGATTGGCTGATAGAATCCTATCAGCCAATCGGAATTCGAGGGACGCCATCTTGGATGACGTCATTTAAAGGAACCGTCATTCGTCGTTCAGTCGTCGGCCAGGATGGATGTTCCGCGGTGGAGGTCTTCAGGATGCTGCCGCTTCGCTCCGGATGGATGCCGCTTGGATGAAGACTTCAATTGGATGGAAGACCTCTTCTGGCCCGCTTGGATGAAGACTTCAGCCGGATCATGGACCTCTTCAGCCCCCCGCTTGGGCTTGGATCAGGACATCGGAGGAGCTCTTCTGGACCGATCGGTGAACCTGGTATGGTGAAGACAAGGTAGGATGATCTTCAGGGGCTTAGTGTTAGGTTTATTTAAGGGGGGTTTGGGTTAGATTAGGGGTATGTGGGTGGTGGGTTGTAATGTTGGGGGGGGGGTATTGTATGTTTTTTTTTACAGGCAAAAGAGCTGAATTTCTTGGTGCATGCCCCGCAAAGGGCCCTGTTCAGGGCTGGTAAGGTAAAAGAGCTTTGAACTTTAGTAATTTAGAATAGGGTAGGGCATTTTTTTATTTTGGGGGGCTTTGTTATTTTATTAGGGGGCTTAGAGTAGGTGTAATTAGTTTAAAATTGTTGTAATATTTTTCTTATGTTTGTAAATATTTTTTTATTTTTTGTAACTTAGTTCTTTTTTATTTTTTGTACTTTAGCTAGTTTATTTAATTGTATTTATTTGTAGCAATTGTATTTAATTAATTTATTGATAGTTTAGTGTTAGGTTAATTGTAGGTAATTGTAGGTAGTTTATTTAATTAATTTATTGATAGTCTAGTGTTAGGTTTATTTGTAACTTAGGTTAGGATTTCTTTTACAGGTAAATTTGTAATTATTTTAACTATTTTAGCTATTAAATAGTTCTTAACTATTTAAAAGCTATTGTACCTGGTTAAAATAAATACAAAGTTACCTGTAAAATAAATATAAATCCTAAAATAGCTATAATATAATTATAATTTATATTGTAGCTATATTAGGATTTATTTTACAGGTAAGTATTTAGCTTTAAATTGGAATAATTTATTTAATAAGAGTTAATTCATTTCGTTAGATTTAAATTATATTTAACTTAGGGGGGTGTTAGTATTAGGGTTAGACTTAGCTTTAGGGGTTAATACATTTATTAGAATAGCGGCGAGATTCGGTCGGCAGATTAGGGGTTAATAATTGAAGTTAGGTGTCGGCGATGTTAGGGATGGCAGATTAGGGGTTAATACTATTTATGATAGGGTTAGTGAGGCGGATTAGGGGTTAATAACTTTATTATAGTAGCGCTCAGGTCCGGTCGGCAGATTAGGGTTTAATAAGTGTAGGCAGGTGGAGGCGACGTTGTGGGGGGCAGATTAGGGGTTAATAAATATAATATAGGGGTCGGCGGTGTTAGGGGCAGCAGATTAAGGGTACATAAGGATAACGTAGGTGGCGGCGCTTTGCGGTCGGCAGATTAGGGGTTAATAAGTGTAGGCAGGTGGAGGCGACGTTGAGGGGGGCAGATTAGGGGTTAATAAATATAATACAGGGGTCGGCGGTGTTAGGGGCAGCAGATTAGGGGTACATAAGGATAACGTAGGTGGCGGTCGGCAGATTAGGGGTTAAAAAAAGTTTTTAGGGTATCGGCGATGTGGGGGGACCTCGGTTTAGGTGTACATAGGTAGTTTATGGGTGTTAGTGTACTTTAGAGTACAGTAGTTAAGAGCTTTATAAACCGGCGTTAGCCCAGAAAGCTCTTAACTACTGACTTTTTTCCTGCGGCTGGAGTTTTGTCGTTAGATGTCTAACGCGCACTTCAGAAACGACTCTAAATACCGGAGTTAGAAAAATCCCATTGAAAAGATAGGATACGCAATTTACGTAAGGGGATCTGCGGTATGGAAAAGTCGCGGCTGGAAAGTGAGCGTTAGACCCTATTTTGAGTGACTCCTAATACCGGCGGTAGCCTAAAACCAGCGTTAGGAGCCTCTAACGCTGGTTTTCACGGCTAACACCAAACTCCAAATCTAGGCCATTGGGTTTTATGTCCCTTTAAATGGATAAAAAGGGCAGTATTGAAATTTACATGGGTACATTTTAAATAGAAGTATTTTTGCAATTTAATTTCCATTAGCAAAAAATTCGAGAAGTTATTACTATTCGCATATGCTACGTGTGAATAGATCAATAGGATTCAAACTCTATGGAGCCAATTTATCAAGTGTCTGGCGGACATGATCCACTGTAGCGATCATGTCCGCCAGACATCGATAAATGCTGACAGCATACGCTGTCAGCATTTATCATTGCACAAGCAGTTCTGGTGAACTGCTTGTGCAATGCCGCCCCATGCAGATTCGCGGCCAATTGGCCACTAGCAGGTGGTGTCAATCAACCCGATCGTATGCGATTGGGCGGATTGCTGTCCGCTGCCTCAGAGGCGGCGGACGAGTTAAGGAGAAGCCGTATTAAGACCGCTGCTTCTTAACTCCTGTTTCTGGAGAGCCTGAAGGCTCGCTCGGAAACAGGGGTATTTGGCCCCATTCGGCCCCTGATAAATCGACCCCTATGTCTGCTCAGAGAGCAAAGACTTAATTTGTGTCAAATAAGCTACTGCTGTCTCTCTGAGAAGGTGTAGTGGTTTAATGATGGTGCAAGGGGCACTCACAGCATATGTGCATATACCTCTAATTACAGTAAAATAACTTTTATTAAAATAAGTTTTTTGTAAAAATGCTTCTATTTAAATTAAAAATTACACCCATATCACTTTTACATTTTTGATTTTTCTATTCCTTTAATAGCAGCAAACAATGGTGTCGCCAGGGGCACAAGCCTCCCAACATTGGCTGCCCACAAATGTGATTAGCCCACCAATAATTTGCCCAGGTTCCCCACAGCACTGCCTGATCCTGCCCACAAAGCATCCCAACCCCACCAACGACATACCCGACCTCACCTACAGCTATATATAAATATATATATATAAATATATATATATGTTACCGCTAAAGTGCAGAAATCAGTTATTCTGCAGATTACCTAGGTAACGTGCATATTAACTAGGGTGATCCGTTAAAGTGCCGAAAATGTTTTTCATTTCTCAAATTACCAAGGTAATCTTAAATTACCTAGATAATCTGCACATTACCTACTAGGCACTCGTTAAAGTGAAAATAAGATCTTTGGTGGAACAACAGCAACGTTTCTGTACGCTTAAATTAACATTATTTATTTTTCGATATCTAAAGAATAAAGTTAATACAATCAAACAATCAACAAATTTGTTGATAGAATCAATCATCAATCCATTAAAAAACTATATCTCTCTTTGCAAACGCTGAATTCAGATTTTGCATACAATTGTTTCAAAATTGTATAAAAGCCATCCTCTGTTTTACTAAGAACCACAGCAAAACCAAACTAAAAGTGGGAAGGTGTAGGGAAAGGAAAGGAGAGAAACAAACTTTTTAACTTTTACGACACGGAAGCCGTTTATGTGCACATTACCTAGGTAAAATGCGGAAAACTCTTGATTCCGCACGTTAACGGAGACAAATCAGTTAATCTGCAGATTAGCTAGGTAATGTGCACATTAATGGCTTTTGAGCTTTAGCGGTAACATATATACAACTCTGGAAAAAAATAAGAGACCACTGCAAAATTATTATTTTTTATGTACAATTAATTTTTTTGTTTTATTCTATATAATACTGACAACATTTCTCCCAAATTTCAAATAAAAATATTGTCATTTAGAGCATTTATTTGCAGAAAATGACAACTTGTCAAAATAAGAAAAAAAGATGCAGTGTTTTCAGACCTCAAAAAATGCAAATAAAAAAAGTTCATATTCATTTTTAAGTAGCACAATACTAATGTTTTAACTTAGCAAGAGTTCAGAAATCAATATTTGGTGGAATAACACTGATTTTCTATCAAAGTTTTCATGCGTCTTGGCATACTCTCCACCAGTCTTTCACATTGCTGTAGGGTGACTTAATGCCACTACTGGCACAAAAAAATCCAATCTTTAATAAGATACTATGTCAATACAATGTTTAAAATCACTGAGTATATCTAAATCAATCGATGTGTTAGGTGGGCGTTCAAATAAAAAATAATCTCAAATACTGATAAAAACAAAGTATGACTGAACATCTAGGTGCAATAAAAAAAGCTAAACGATCGTATATACAATACTAAATATCTGTGATTAAAAATGCTAAATGTGAACGGCTAAAAACAGAGTCCACGATCCTATATAAAAGTAATCTCACTGAGTCCAGATATCCGATATACAGACTGGAAGATCAGAAAAATACCTTTATGTATACTAGCTCCACGTTGAGAGTAGTAAGTGATCCGTATGAAGAGGATATAGCTGAGAACTTGTCAGAGTATCCTTAGAATTCGCCTGCTCTTGCTGACTGTAAGATTTACCTCTGTGGTTTTGTCCTTTCCAGCGGCTCTGTATGTACACTGTATCAGACTTGCCACGAGACGCTGTAGGCTTCCGCGTCTGACATCATCTGCTATCCATGGAAACCTGTGCTGGTATCCAGCTGTCCTCACATTGCCCCCCCCCTGTTATTTTACGGCTCCTTTGCAATATCCTTCAGAACTTTCCTGGTGCTGGCTCAAAGTAGAGCAATATAGGGGGAATTTGGAAATCTATGTAAATAGCATAATGGTGGCCAGCTGTACTGGCGGTAAGCTGTACTTGTGTTCTCCGTATAGGTTGTATATAGTTCCTTTACAATCCCTTTCACAATGTGGCTAATGCCTACTCGGAGATAGGGCAATAAAGATGGTGTTAAGAAGTATATGAAATGTGAATCAATAGAAGCTGCTAAAGTAGGTAGTTAAAAGACACAATCAATGCGTTTCACCCCTCTCCTGGGGCTTTTTCAAGATGTGCCTAAGTTCCATAATTGATCCTTATATAGTCCGTCCTTGTTCCTTATTGGCCCAACTGAGGTGGGGGTGGTCAGTGTAGTTCAGTCAAACTTTCTTAAGGTGGTATATACCATCAATATAGAGGGTTACACAGTATATTAAACTGTATATTAAACACAGGGACATTTATAAGGCATAATTAATATCACTAGTACGATGGTAAAGCCATAATATATGATAAAAGCTAGAGACTAAATCATAGGTAATTATCTGAGAACAGTGAGTGTCTAGGGAAGGTGTAACCTAGGACAAAGGGAATGAATAGTTTTCAATGATAGGAATAGATGTTTAATCATACATGAAAGGAGTAACATCTAACTCAGAGTTTAAACCTAATGGGTGCAATGTTTTCATTCTGTATATTAGTTAGGCTTCTTTTTTTAAAGTCTGTTCTCAAAATTTCCTCCTCTTCATTCATGTTTTACTTTCATTATCCCCCAGGATGAAAAATCTTTGAGTCTATTGTTATGGGTCTCTCTAAAATGTTTGTAGAGATGTGCATCCTTGTTCCCTTTTTCAATAATGCATAGGTGTTCTCTTATCCTTTCTCTAAGTGTTCGTGTTGTTTCTCCCAAGTACTGTTTATTGCAGCTGCATGGAATCAGATATACGACAACCTTGTCCATGCATCTAATAGTATCCCTTACTGTAAAAATTTCACCCGTCTGCTTGAATGAAAATTGTTTAGCATTTTTAATCAAGGAATATTGTATTTACGATCGTTTAGCTTTTTTTTATTGCACCTGGACGTCCAGTCATACTTTGTTTTTATCAGTATTTCAGATTATATTTTATTTGAACTCCCATCTAACACATCGACTTTACACATTGTATTAACATACGGCTAGATTACGAGTTCTGCGTTAGGGTTAAAAAGCAGCGTTAAGGGGTCCTAACGCTGCTTTTTAACGCCCGCTGGTATTACGAGTCAGGCAGTAAAGGGTCTACCGCTCACTTTCTTTCCGCGACTCGAGGCTACCGCAAATCCCCTTACGTCAATTGCGTATCCTATCTTTTCTATTAGATTTGACTTACGCTGGTATTACGAGTCTTGGAAGAAGTGAGCGGTACAGCCTCTACCGACAAGACTCCAACCGCAAAAAAAAAGTCAGTAGTTAAGAGTTTTATGGGCTAACTCCGGAACATAAAGCTCTTAACTACAGTGCTACAAAGTACACTAACACCCATAAACCACCTATGAACCCCTAAACCAAGGCCCCCCCACATTGCAAACCCTATAATTCAATTTTTTAACCCCTAATCTGCCGACCGGATATCGCCGCCACCTACATTATAGCTATAAACCCCTAATCTGCTGCCCCTAACATCGCCGACACCTATATTATATTTATTACCCCCTAATCTGCCCCCCCCCCAACGTCGGCGCTACTATAATAAAGTTATTAACCCCTAAACCTAAGTCTAGCCCTAACTCCCCCTAACTTAAATATAATTTAAATTAAACTAACTAAATTTAATAACATTAAATAAATTATTCCTATTTAAAACTAAATACTTACCTATAAAATAAACCCTAATATAGCTACAATATAACTAATATTTTTATATTTATTTTACAGGCAACTTTGTATTTATTTTAACTAGGTACAATAGCTATTAAATAGTTATTAACTATTTAATAGCTACCTAGGTAAAATAATTACAAAATTACCTGTAAAATAAATCCTAACCTAAGTTACAAATACACCTAAAACTACACTATCATTAAACTAATTAAATAAATTACCTACAATTATCTAAACTAAAATACAATTAAATAAACTAAACTATAATACAAAAAAAATAATGTTCCGATCAGCCAATAGAATGCGAGGTCAATCCGATTGGCTGATTGGATCAGCCAATCGGATTGAACTTCAATCTGATTGGCTGATTGAATCAGCCAATCAGATTTTTCCAACCTTAATTCCGATTGGCTGATAGAATCCTATCAGCCAATCGGAATTCGATTGACGCCATCTTGGATGACGTCATTTAAAGGAACCGTCATTCGTCGGTAAGTCGTCGGCCAGGATGGATGTTCCGGGTCGGAGGTCTTCAGGATGCTGCCGCTCTGCTCCGGATGGATGAAGATAGAAGATTCCGCTTGGATGAAGACTTCAATCGGATGGAAGACCTCTTCTGCCCCGCTTGGATGAAGACTTCAACCGGATGGAGGACCTCTTCTGGCCTGCTTGGATGAAGAATTCGGCTTGGCTGAGTGAAGACGACTCAAGATAGCGAGATCTTCAGGGGGTTAGTGTTATAGTGTTAGGTTTTTTTAAGGGGGGTTTGGGTGGGTTTTAGAGTAGGGGTATGTGGGTGGTCGGTTGTAATGTTGGGGGGGTATTGTATTTTTATTTGCAGGTAAAAGAGCTGATTACTTTGGGGCAATGCCCCGCAAAAAGCCCTTTTAAGGGCTGGTAAAAGAGCTGATTACTTTGTAATTTAGGATAGGGTAGGGCATTTTATTATTTTGTGGGGCTTTTTTATTTTATTAGGGGGCTTAGATTAGGTGTAATTAGTTTAAACTTCTTGTAATATTTTTTTATTTTCTGTAATTTAGTGGGGGGTTTTTTGTATTATAGTTTAGTTTATTTAATTGTATTTTAGTTTAGATAATTGTAGGTAATTTATTTAATTAGTTTAATGATAGTGTAGTGTTAGGTGTATTTGTAACTTAGGTTAGGATTTATTTTACAGGTCATTTTGTAATTATTTTAACTAGGTAGCTATTAAATAGTTAATAACGATTTAATAGCTATTGTACCTAGTTAAAATAAATACAAAGTTGCCTGTAAAATAATTATAAATCCTAAAATAGCTATAATGTAACTATTAGTTATATTGTAGCTATATTAGGGTTTATTTTATAGGTAAGTATTTAGTTTTAAATAGGAATAATTTATTTAATGTTATTAAATTTAGTTAGTTTAATTTAAATTATATTTAAGTTAGGGGGGTGTTAGGGTTAGACTTAGGGGTTAATAACTTTATTATAGTAGCGGCGACGTTGGGGACGGCAGATTAGGGGTTAATAATTGTAGGTAGGTGGCGGCGATGTTAGGGGGGGCAGATTAGGGGTTAATACAATTTATTATAGTGTTTGCGAGGCGGGAGTGCGGCGGTTTAGGGGTTAATACATTTATTATAGTGGCGGCGATGTCCGGTCGGCAGATTAGGGGTTAATAAGTGTAGTTAGGTGGCGGCGACGTTGGGGGGGTGCAGATTAGGGGGTAATAAATATAATATAGGTGTCGGTGATGTTAGGGACAGCAGATTAGGGGTTCATAGCTATAATGTAGGTGGCGGCGGTGTCCGGAGCTGCCGATTAGGGGTTAATAGTATAATGCTGGTGTCAGCGATAGCGGGGGCGGAAGATTAGGGGTTAATAAGTGTAAGGTTAGGGGTGTTTAGACTCGGGGTTCATGTTAGGGTGTTAGGTGTAGACTTAGAAAGTGTTTCCCCATAGGAAACAATGGGACTGCGTTAGGAGCTGAACGCTGCTTTTTTGCAGGTGTTAGATTTTTTTCAGCCAACTCAGTCCCATTGTTTCCTATGGGGATATCGTGCACGAGCACGTTTTTCCAGCTTACCGCTACCGTAAGCAACGCTGATATTGCGGGTTGAAGTGGAGCTAAATTATGTCCAACTCTCCCTTTTCTGAGGCTAACGCAGCCATTCAGACAACTCGTAATACAAGCGTTGTCTTAAGGGTGCGCTGGAAAAAAAAGGCTTGTTAGCACCGCGGGTCTTTACCGACAAAACTCGTAATCTAGGCGATAGTATCTTATTAAAGATTATTTACATATAGTTCTACTGTAATCTGCTTGTTCAAGCTCATCTTTCGTTTAATAGACCTTTCTTTTGATTACATTATATATGTTTATTACTTGTTACATATTTCTGAGATATTGGGTACATTTGCTACTTCTAACTTATTTTCCCCTCCGTAACCCCGGCTTTAGCGCTAGTATTCTCATTCCACGTTTTCTGTTATTTTTTGTATTTGAGGGCTTTTTAGAGGGGGTCACCTGGATGTGTGCCATGGAGCATTGTCTTGCTGGAAAAAACAGTCCTCAGAGTTGGGGAACATTGTCAGAGCAAAAGGAAGCAAGTTTTCTTCCACTATAACCTCGTAAGTGGCTTGATTCATGCATCCTTCACAAAGATAAATTAGACGACCAGGTGTTGGGCAAACTCCTCAGAGAAGATGACTTTTCTCCAATCCTCTACAGTCCAATCCTTATGGTCTTTTGTAAACCATAGCCTGGGTCTTCTTTGCTTCTCATTGTTGGAGGGCTTTTTTTCTAGCTTTGCATGACTACAGCCCGGCCTCTTGGAGCCTGTTTCAAACCGTCTTTTCAGTCAACTTAACCCCAGCTCACATTTGCCATTCTTTTTGTAGGTCAGATTATGTCATCCTACGGTTGTTGAGTGACATTCAAATGAGTTGGCGGTAAACCCAGACAGTGGAGAGTCTTTTTCGCCCTCTGCAGGTCTGTAGCTTTGTTGTCCTCAGTGTCTGCTTAACCCTGTTCTTATGAACTGCTGCCGTCTTTGAAATTTTAAGGATGGAAGCAACCTGATGCTCACTGTATTCCTCTGCCAGTAATGCCAGAGTTTAACCCTTCTTTTCTTTATTCAAAACTTTTCTTTTTAACACTTTTGGCATGGTCAATCGTTATTTTTTTTTTATTCCAATTACTTTTGAGGTACTACTAGCACTGTCCTATTGCAAGCTGGTCCTATTGCAAGAGGAAAGTGATAACCACAACAGTGGTATATATAATAAAATACAACACTTGCTCTAAATGAATATTTTTATTTGGAATTTGGGAGAAATGTCAGTAGTTATAGAATAAAATGTTTATTTTAGACATACCTATAAATAGTAAAACTAGAGAAACTGATAATTGTATATATGTAATAATATATATATATATATATATATATATATATATATATATATATATATATATATATATAGTATATATAAAACATTAAAAACAGATTGACCAATTACATTCCAATCAAAATTGCCATGTGATGTCAGAGAATGTAATAAAGCAGTTCAGTTGTTAAAAATAGTTTCTGCTTCATATATAAGTAGAACCGAACTTGCATATGCATTAGTCCCTCTGTTTAAGTTAGTAATATGTTTTCCAGGCAACATAATTACAAAATTTTAAATATTTATAGAAAGGGAACATAACGCAAGACTTACACTTACCAGAAATGTTCATCTAAACCCTTGTGACTCAAACATAAAACATTCTAGTTTCATTGTATTATTTGTCATTTTAAATCCAGCCAGATTTTAGTTATACATATTAAGCTGATTAATATTTGTATTGAAGCATTAATAAAGAGAATTACAAAGCTGCTTTATATTTTAGATTATGTACAGTAATGATTTGAAAGAACATTATTATTATGGCTGTTATTTTAGAAGTTAACATTTATTTTTATTGCTACGATTTCTGTAGGGCAAGACAGAAAAACCCAGAGAACTCTGGGTAAGATATGCAAATTAGATATACACTAGCTCACAGTTTTGTCACAGTCAGTTTGTGTGGCCACATTATCTCAGTTTTATCTCCTCCATAACCTAAACGAACATTGGTTTTCACCTGGAAATAAGCTCATTAAGCAGCAAAACAAACATATATTTTGCTGACGAGATTTAATAAAAAAAAGCTGTTTAGAAGTGGTTTTGCTGCACTTACCCCATAAGATCAGACACAGTATGGAAACAAATCTGTGAGATAGTGTATATCAGGGGCAAGATTACATATACAGCGCAGGCTTCAGCGTAAGCGATGCAACCCGCGCCACCCGTAATTTCACCTCGCACATCGGGGTATTACATATACGGCGCTGGCAGTTCATATAGTGCCGTAAGTCTGATAAACTAGCGATGTCCAGAAATAAGCGTAAATTCAAATTTCTGGCGTCGCCAGTGACTTACGGCACTATAGAAACTGCCGGCCAAACAAAGGATGCCAAGAGAGCAAAGTCAATTATTGATATTATTATTATTATCAAAGTGATGTTATCTGCTTTTGTTTTCAGTAACAAAGAAGGCAGTGATTTTATCCCCAAACTGCTAATAATACACACAACGTGCACTGGCTGCTAGCAACATACAAAGTAAGGATTTTACCCTCATGGCTGTTGGTAATGCACACAGAACCATATATTTGACCCTCCTTTGCTGAGAAAACACACACAGTGCTCATAAGGACATATGAGGTCTTTAAAAATATAGCCACAGCTCAGTGGACCTAAAAAATAGATTGCACATATTGCAATGATTTCTATTAAGTATAAACCACCACTTAGTGTTTTTTACAACAGTGAAACTGACTGTAAATTTATATCCCTTTAAGAGACAAACATAGGTACTAATTTAATTTAAGGGATGTGAAATCAATAGGGGTTGTAGGTGAGTGCATTATGTATTTCCATTTGTCACTGTAGCACCCTGAAGCCTCAAAAGGTGCCAGCTACCCTGATTTGACAATAGTGTTTTTTACATGTTCAGGTGTTCTTTGCTTACGAGACTGCTGGCCAGCAGCCTCCTGAGAGAATTACAGCTCATTCCACTAGAGCAGTAGCTTCCACATGGCCTTTTAAAAATGAGGCTTCTGTTGAACAGATTTGTAAGGCGGCGACTTGGTCTTCGCTTCATACCTTTTCTAAATTCTACAAATTTGATACTTTTGCTTCTTCGGAGGCTATTTTTGGGAGAAAGGTCTTACAGGCAGTGGTGCCCTCCGTTTAAGCGCCTGCCTTGTCCCTCCCTTCATCCGTGTCCTATAGCTTTGGTATTGGTATCCCACAAGTAATGGATGAATCCGTGGACTGGATACACCTTACAAGAGAAAAGACACACAGTGCTCATAAGGACATATGAGGTCTTTAAAAATATAGTCACAGCTCAGTGGACCTAAAAAATAGATTGCACATATTGCTATGATTTCTATTAAGTATAAACCACCACTTAGTGTTTTTTACAACAATGAAACTGACTGTAAAAAGTAAGTAAGGGAAGCAGTAAAGGAGGAAGAAGGGGATAAAGGAAAATAAGGATAGATATTTAGTAGAACATAAGGGTTACTTAGGGAAGGATAAGGACAGAGATATAATAGTGTAAGTTATCATGTGCTTTGTATACCAGGACAGACATGTTGAATTGAACTCTGGAAGAGAATGAAATTGTTTAGAGGGATTTAAACAAAAAATATGGAATATGATTGCTGTCAAAAAGGCAAGTGTGTGTGATTTTTTATCATTGTGCATACATTTTGACAAACAAATATAAATCGAAATTTTCAAATACAATCTTTTTTTTTTTTTTTTTTTTTTAGAATACAAATCTTTAATTACAAATACAATTCTTTTTTTGGAAGTTCAATTTTGTTTTTTTGGAAGTACAATACGTTTTTTGGTAATACAATACAATTTTTCTTTTGGAAGTAAAATTCTATTTTTTGGAATTACACTTTCAGGGCCCGATCCGATATGCAGCGTCGCCCGCAAAAGCCGGCGACACCAAATTTTGCGCGGGTTTGGTATCCTATATACGGCGTAACCTAGAAGTTACGCTCGTATATTTCTGCCTTCGGCCATAGTTTTTTGGCCCATAGACAGGTATACCAAACTCGCGCAGTTAGGTATCCAATATACAGCGTAAGGACTTACGTAGCGAAAATGGAGAAATCTTAATCCATTTTCACCTCGCCACAAAATGCAGGCGTAGTAAGCCTTACGCTGAGTATTGGAGCCCTGTAACTCCCTAAACTTCCTGCAAAATAAAACCTAACACCTAACGCATGTGCAATGTCTATCTACCTGTCAACCGCAATCCCCCGCCGCAATCCCTAATAAAGTGCTTAACCCCTAAACCGCCGCTCCCGGACCCCGCTGCCACCTACATTAAAATGATAACCCCCTAATGTGAGCCCCCTACACCGCCGCCACCTATATTATATATCTAACCCCCTAACGTGAGCCCCCTACACCGCCGCCACCTCTATTATATATCTAACCCCCTAATGTGAGCCCTCTACACCGCCGCCACCTCTATTAAAATTATTAACCCCTAATGTAATCCCCCTACACCGCCGCCACCTCTATTAAAATTATTAACCACTAACGTAATCCCCCCTACACCGCCGCCACCTCTATTAAAATTATTAACCCCTAATGTAATCCCCCTACACCGCCGCCACCTCTATTAAAATTATTAACCCCTAATGTAATCCCCCTACAACGCCGCCACCTCTATTAAAATTAACCCCTAATGTAATCCCCCGACACCGCTGCCACCTCTATTAAAATTATTAACCACTAAACCTAAGTCTAACCCTAACACCCCCTAACGTAATTATTATTAAAATAAATCTAAATAATATTAATAATATTAACTAAATTATTCCTATTTAAATCTAAATACTTACCTATAAAATAAACCCTAAGATAGCTGCAATATAATTAATAATTACATTGTAGCTATTTTATGGTTTATATTTATTTTACAGGTAACTTGGTATTTATTTTAACTAGGTACAATAGCTATTAAATAGTTGATAACTATTTAATAGCTGCCTAGTTAAAATCATTTCCAAATTACCTGTAAAATAAATCCTAACCTAAGTTACAAATACACCTACACTATCAATAAATTAATTAAATAAACTACAATTATCTAAACTAAAATATAATTAAATAAACTAAACTAAATTACAAAAACAAACAAACACTAAATTACAAAATATAAAAAAAGATTGCAAGAATGATTAGAATAGCCAATAGAATTACAGTAGCTCTTATTCTATTGGCTATTCAAATCAGCCAATAGAATTAAAGTAGCTCTCATCCGATTGGCTGATTTGAATTTGAAGGCTCAAATCAGCCAATAGGAATTCAAGGGACGCCATTTTTAATCGCGTACCTTGAATTCCTATTCATTGTACGGCGGTGATCGTATGAAGAGGATCGCTCCATGGCTCCACACGCTCCATGGCTCCGGTCTTCAGTTCCAGCGTCGCCGATCTTCAATTCCTGCATTGCCAGTCTTCAGTTACAGAGAGGACTGTCTTCAGCTCCGCGGTCATCGGTCTTCAACTTCTCCGCTCCGTGCCGGCTGGTTCCTGGAAGAAGAGGTCGCCACCTGGAAGAAGACTTCTCCACCTGGAACAGGACCTTCTCCGCCGGTCTTCAGGACAGGTAAGGACCACTTGGGGGTTAGACTTAGGTTTTTTTAAGGGGGGATAGGGTGGGTTTTAGAGTAGGGGTGTGTGGGTGGTGGGTTGTAATGGGGGGGGTGTTGTTTTTTTTCACAGGTAAAAGAGCTGATTACTTTGGGGCAATGCCCCACAAAAGGCCCTTTTAAGGGCTGGTAATAGAGCTGATTACTTTTTGTAATTTAGTTTAGGGTAGGGACATTTTTTTTATTTTGGGGGGCTTGTTATTTTATTAGGGGGCTTAGATTAGGTGTAATTAGCTTAAAATTCTTGTAATCTTTTTTTATTTTTTGTAATTTAGTGGGGGTTTTTTTGTAATTTAGTTTAGTGTATTTAATTATATTTTAGTTTAGATAATTGTAGTTTATTTAATTAATTTATTGATAGTGTAGGTGTATTTGTAACTTAGGTTAGGATTTATTTTACAGGTAATTTGGTAATTATTTTAACTAGGTAGCTATTAAATAGTTATTAACTATTTAATAGCTATTGTACCTAGTTAAAATAAATACAAAGTTACCTGTAAAATAAATATAAACTCTAAAATAGCTACAATGTAATTATTAATTATATTGTAGCTATCTTAGGGTTTATTTTATAGGTAAGTATTTAGATTTAAATAGGAATAATTTAGTTAATATTATTACTATTATTTAGATTTATTTTAATAATAATTACGTTAGGGGGTGTTAGGGTTAGACTTAGGTTTAGTGGTTAATGATTTTAATAGAGGTGGCGGCGGTGTAGGGGGATTACATTAGGGGTTAATAATTTTAATAGAGGTGGCGGCGGTGTAGAGGGCTCACATTAGGGGGTTAGATATATAATAGAGGTGGCGGCGGTGTAGAGGGCTCACATTAGGGGGTTAGATATATAATGTAGGTGGCGGCGGTGTAGAGGGCTCACATTAGGGGGTTAGATATATAATATAGGTGGCGGCGGTGTAGAGGGCTCACATTAGGCGGTTAGGTATATAATATAGGTGGCGGCGGTGTAGAGTGCTCACATTAGGGGGTTACATATATAAAATAGGTGGCGGCGGTGTAGGGGGATCACATTAGGGGGTAATACAGTTAATATAGGTGGCGGCGGGGTCCGGGAGCGGCGGTTTAAGGGTTAATACATTTATTGTTAGGAGTGAGAGGCGGGATTGCGGATAGAGGGGTATACGTGTCGGGCTATGTTTGGGAGGCGTGTTAGACAGTTACGGGAGATTTTATAATTTAGTCAGTTTTTGTAGGCGGCAGCAGTTTCTAAAGTGCCGTAAGTCACTGGCGACTCCAGAAATTTGTACTTACACAGAATTCTGGACATCGCTAGTTTGTCAGACTTATGGCACTTTAGCAACTGCCGGCACCGTATATGTGATAGCTCGCTGTGCTAGCTGAAACTACGGGCGGTGCAGGTTTCCACGCTTGCGCTGAAACCTGCGCCGTATATCGGATCGCGCCCCCAGTATGTGTGAAAAGACTCAAAAATAAAGCTAGTTCCCATTTTGCTAAAGGATTTGTGATGTCACAACAGTGAATTCCATAGTTTGCTTGGGAAGTAGCTGCTCTTTTGCTTTGAACTAACTGTGGAAAAGAAAAGCTGCTAATATAAAAGCTGTGATTAAATCATCAAAATTAATATTCCTTAGTACACTATTGTATATAACAAGGCAGAATAAGCACTTTGGACATGTTAAAGTATTTTGTATGGTAAAACATGAAAAACATACTCCAGTGAGTTTTTGCTGCTATCATGAGAACTGTAATTAAAACATCAAAATCAATATTTCTCTGTATAGTGGTGTATTATGCAAATGAGAATAATTACTTCTGGCATGTTAAGCCATGTTGCATGTTACATGATAAATGTTAAAATGTTTTCCTGAGATGTTGATGTGCTGGGATTATCAGTCATTTCTCCATAATGAAAGGGACAGTCTAGTCAAAATTAAACTTTCATGATTCAGATAGGGCATGCAATTTTAAACTAATTTCCAATTTGCCTTTATCATCAAATTTGCTTTGTTCTCTTGGTATTCTTTGTTGAAAGCTAAACCTATGTAGGCTTATATGCTAATTTCTAAGCCCTTGAAGGCCGCCTCTTATCTCAGTGCATTTAGACAGTTTTTTTTACAGATAAACAGCACTAGTTCATGTGTGCTATATAGATAGGGTGACCATATTGCTGCTTTAAAAAGGGACACATATGAAAAATACATGTCAGTTTAAAGAAATATTTTGTATAAGAACCCTGACATGTATTTTTCATATGTGTCCTTTCTTAAAGCGGCAATATGGTCAGCCTACATATAGATAACATTGTGCTCACTCCTGTGGATTTACCTAGAAGTCAACACTGATTGGCTAAAATGCAAGTCTGTCAAAAGAACTGAAATAAGGGGACAGACTGCAGAGGTAAGGTAATAACAGAGCTAAAAAGTATATTAATATAACACTGTTGATTATGCAAAACTGGGGAATGCGTAATGACAGTATATAGCCGGGTTATAATACAATATATTTAATAATTATCCTTTAAAATAAACACCCAGTAAAATACATATACAAAACAATAAAATTAATGTAAATTCCTAAGTTCTTTATATAAGTTAAAATTTATAGACACATTGAATTATATTTATAGAAAACCAGATATTAATCAAACTATACACGTTTAAACTATTATAATATGCTATGCAAAGAAAATAAAAGTTACGTTATTTATTAACCTTATTCACAATTGAATTTCATTAAAATACCACAATGAGATACCAGGATATGAGCCACTAACATTCAGATAGTACAATCAGCTATATAGCCACAATTTATCCTATATAACTCTAATTTAAAACATCAGGACTTATATATATATATTATTTGTGCAAACAACCAATTTATATGCCAATTTATCTGAGCTGAAATAAATTCTTAATTTTCTACAATTAAGACAAATTCTAAAATATATTTATATATTTGCAAAGATAAATTACTTAGCATTAATGATTAGTTTTAAAAATACACAGGGTTATGAAACACAAGTTTAAAATACAAAATACCCTTTTAAAATTACTAACTGCAATTTGACTATAGTCTTAGAATACCTTTGATTTAAATATTAAAACATAGAATGATCATACATCACCAACTTGAGTCAATTAAACAATTAATGTTTCAACTTCCAGAGTTTATCCAGTAAATCCAATTTCGCCTCATAAATTGAAAGAGGTAAGTTTTGCAAGATAGATAAAAAGATAAGCCCAGGATGCTTTATAATGGACTGGATCGTAGCAGTTTTGTCAGTCAAAAAATCAGCAGCAGAGTTCACTTTTTCTCTCTTGCTTGGGATTATATTTTGCAATATAATCCCACCCCTTTTTCTTCTAATCATCGTGAAATTAGGTTGATTGGCCCTCCGGAAGTTTAGCATTGATTGGTTACTGGGAAATGTCATTTTAACAGCCAAATGTCTTTTGGCTGTAATTTTGGATTTAGGCCATCGGGGGCAGCAGACAAGACAAACAGTTTAATTTTTTAACACTGCTGTACAGTAAATGCATTTCTTTAAAATGTTTATTTAATATACTATAGTTTCTTGTGTTGGATCATGTCATACTATTCATCCTGATTATTTTAATATGAAACATCAGTATTATTTCTAACATTATATTATTATCTTAAAATCCATTTAAAATAGCATTTGATTATTTCCCCATATTCATACAAAATCTCAGCAAATATATAAATATGTTTCTATTTGTCACTGCTTCTTAGGTCCACAAATACACATTTCTATACAGTATTTAAAATTATACAGGCTGTATTTTAAAAATGAATTTGATAGTTAAAATGCAAGACATGTGTTTTTGATTAGCTAATCTTCCTCTAGACGTATGTCTGATCTTCGTGTATTCAGACCTCAGCAGGTATAATCAACCTTTGCATCTCATTAGGCTTCAAATGAAAAATCTTAGACATTACGTCTCTGTCACTCCAGGGATTCCTGTGATCTAGGTAATGAGATATATGCTCCCTTTTGAACTCTTAAATGCTATGTTGATTAGGAGAAGTGTATCTTATATCTGATCTAAGACCTGGAATACACAGACTGTACCCAGTGATAAAATGAGTATGCTCAAACTTACTTATTTGAGAGATTTCATATTTATTTTATCATATGTATACTTATGCATTGTCCACTGACATCTACAGATACCTTGACAGTAATAAAGGGATTATCTATCGTTTAAAACAATAACAATTCTGAAGTAGACTGTCCCTTTAATTTAATGCAAAAGAGGAGCTACTTCCCAAGCAAACTACTGAAGTGAATGCTGTGACATCACAACTCCTTTAGCAAAATTGGAACTAAATTTCTTTTTGACTATGTTTTGACACATACTTGAAGTGTAATTCCAAAAAAAAGAATTGTACTGTACTTCTAAAACCAAAAAAAAAGTATTGTTATTTTTTTTTAAAAAAAAAAACAAGTTTAATTGCACTTTCAAAAAACTAAATTGTACTTCCAAAAAAAAAGAATTGTATTTGTAATTAAAGATTTGTAAACTAAAAAAAATAAATTAAAAAAATTGTATTTCCAAAAAAAAAAATAATATTTGAAAATTTAGATTTATATTTGTATGTCATAACCGTGCTTGCCTATTTCACAGCAATCTTATTTCATAGAAAAACAGATGAAAACAGTGGTCAGGTTAGAGGCCGCAGCATTTTAAAGGGACAGTCAACAACAACATTTTTATTGTTTAAAAAGATATATAACAACTTTACTACCCATTCCCCAGCTTTGCACAACCAATATTGTTATAATAATATACTTTATAACCTTTAAACCTCTACATTTCTGCCTGTTTCTAAGCCACTAAAGACAGCCTCTTATCACATGCTTTTTATTAGCTTTTCACAACAGGGGAGTGCTAGTTCATGTAAGCAATATAGATAGCATTGTGCTAATGCCCGTGGGTTTGGCAGACACAGCACTAATTGGATAAAATGCAAGTCAATAGATAATAAATAAAAAGTAATGTGATCAGGGGGCTGTCAGAAAAAGGCTTAGATACAATGTTATCACAGAAGTAAAAAGTATATTAATGTAACAGTGTTGGTTGTGCAAAACTGGGGAATGGGTAATAAAGGGATTATCTATCTTTTTAAACAATAACATTTTTTGAGTTGACTGTCCCTTTATGTTTTATGCTTTGTATCTTAAAGAAGCAGCAGGAACATTGGTATCTAGCCAAGGAGAAAAAGTTTTACATATATGTGTAAACAGATCCTGTGATATGGATAAAGAAAGATGATGTATGGAGTAAATTATGGCACAATGAGATAGGATGGAGTTGGAATAAATATCTTAAAGTGTGGGGATGATGGCGGGCGATAAATTGGTGAAAGAAAGTTCTGGCAATATCTTGGAGGTAGATAGAACTGTAAATATATTGGTAGATAAGGATGAACATGATTTTGAATAATAAATAATGTTTTTAAAGAAGTAATTGATAGAAAAAAAATTTCGACAGATCATTTTTCTTGAAAAATGTGTTTTGTTTTTCTCCTATATTGTTAGCAATCAAATTGTCCAATATTTACTATGGATAACATAATCAGCCCAGCAGAGGAGTAGCTGGACAACAACCTAAACTTAAATAAAGTAAAAGGAATAGCAAGTGCTACTGTTACAAGCCATTGGTAGCAGAAAAAAGTTTTGTTTTTTAAATTGTTATTTATTTATTCATTTTTAATAAGATCAAGATTGTCAGGAACAAAAGTGAAAATTACATAGTCATTAGCTAAAACAGGAATTAATCAATTGACAAGGACTTTGATGGATCACTATTGAATAGTGTGAAAATGTAATTTAACTGTATGAATGAATCAACTACATTTATTTGTGCATTTGTTAGTTTGTTTATTCATTAAAGTGAATGTAAAGTTTGACGAATGTGTGCTCGGTTTTTAAAAATCCTATTAAAAACAGGGGCACTTTCATTTATCAAACTTTACATTTCAATTGTTTTGTTAAAATACCTACCTTTTATTCTTGAAAGCCGCTCCAGTGCTTCACCTGCCCGTCGCAAGTCTCTTCATAGGCCAGCAATGACGAATCTGGCTTCCTCCAATCACGGCTCCAACCCCCCCCCGAGCAAACATTGCCTGAGGCCAAGCCGTGATTGGAGGAAGCCTGATTCGTCATTTTTGACATTTGAAGAGACTTGCAACGGGTGGGGGAAAGCGCTGGAGTGGCTTTCAAGAATAAAAGGTATTTTAACAAAACGAGTGAAATGTAAAGTTTGATGAATGAAAGTGCCCCTGTTTTTAATAGGATTTTTAAAAACCGGGCACACATTTGTCAAACTTTACATTAACTTTAAATGACACTTTCATTTTGCATTTAAAAAAAATGCTAAGAAGGCATCAGAATTAGTGATTTATTTATTTTTTTGCATTAATTTGAGACCGAATGCACATGTGTAGTATTTAACAAGTGTTTGTGCTGGTAAATAAATATGGAACACATATATAGAAGACTACAAGAAATACAAATAGTGCATGGTCCTCTTGAGACAATAGGAGATTTACACAAAAGTTTACGGTTAAATAGTACATTAGTAGGCTGACTTCTGAATAGTCCTCTAAGCAATGCAACTCCTCCAAATACAAATGGCAGATCCCAGCACAATAAAGGGTAACACAGCAAAACTCTACAAAGGGGGAGTGCAAAGACAAAGAGAGGACTCTCTTCTCTTTACAACTTTAATAATAAATAAAATGCGCTCACAAGTTTAAAGCGAATAAGCACGCAGACTTAATGCTTTAGGTCCTTATTACAGAGCGCTCTCCATTCCTCTTCATTGATGTGTGTGACGTCACAACATAGGGACTCTGTGAGTTGCTCAAATATATTCCAGACCTTAACCAAACTGAAGTAAGCATCTTAACTTCACCTTGTTGTGTTTCCTGACCTGAACTGGTTACTTTATAAAGAGTACAAAGTGACCAGTTCAGGTCAGGAAATGTGTCACACGCTGAACCACATCAATGAAGAGGAATGGAGATCACTCTGTAATAAGGACCTAAAGCATTAAGTTTATGTGCTTATTTGCTGTTACACTTGTGAGTGCATTTTATTTATTATTATAGGTGTACGAGAATAGCACAATCAGTAAAAAAATAGAAACCTTTTTTATATATATCAGTGAAAAGAGAAAATGTAGGAGAGGGAAAGTAAGACTAAAGATTGAGGATGATAAACAAATAGCAAACTGTCTAAATGATTACTTATGTTCAGTCATCACAAATAGGGTTGCCATCTCTGCCATGTTTTCCTGGACACATGAGTTATACATGCTGCAGGGTGTGCAGAGAGGAACATGAATAGCGATGTTCAGTGTCACTATTAATGTGCTGTCCAGGGTTGAAATTCATGTTCCTACCTACATACCCTGCAACATGTATAACTCATAAGTGTCCAGGAAAACATGGCTGAGGTAGCAACCCTAATCACAACACATTGTAATAATAGTGAAATTCTATTAAAGCGACAGTATACACCAGTTTTCAGTTAACTGCATGTAATAGACACCACTATAAAAAATAATATGGACAGATACTGATATAAAAATCCAGTATAAAACAGTTTAAAAACTTACTTAGAAGCTCCCAGTTTAGCTCTGTTAAAAGGATTAGTTAAAACACCCACTGAAAGTGGGAAATATTCAGACACTCCCCCCTCCCTCTGCATATAAAAAGACTCTTTACACAAGCTGGAGTAGATATACATCAGTATCCTCCTAAAACTTTGGGGCTTGGTTTGGAGTCTGAAAATCTGTGCAATGTTATTTAAAAGTAAGGAAAACTATAAAAAAAAAAAAAAAAAAAAAAGCTGAATAGACTATATTAACGGATCATCTACAAAACATTTATGCAAAGAAAAATCAAGTGTATAATGTCCCTTTAAGGGATGCTGCTTTAGATGATAATGTGGATAGTACTCCTCTTTTTACACTATTAACAGGAGTTTTTCCAGAAGACTGCTAATGTAGTTCCTCTTCATAAAAAGGGTAGTAGGGAAGATTCTGCTAACTATAGGCCATTTTTTACACAAATACAAAATCATTTTAATGCCCCTTTTATAGCAGACTGCTGCTTTTTGAATGAATACTTACTAACATGCTATTTCAGCATATTGTACATTTATGACATGATTAAAGAAGGGTTATTTTTGCCACACCTTTTTTTTGTTGTTGTTACATTTTATATTTCGCATTGCAAAGGCACATACAATATATAAAACACTTTGAATATAGATACTTACATGTTAAATAATGTTTTTTTTATCTTAAAAAGAATGTTACATGTATATGATGAATTGTGCATTATTATTGATGAAGCAGAATTATTTAGAGCCATATCCAAGATGTTTTAAGGGATATCTGGCATATGTTACTTTACCTGTATAGATTCACTATCTGTGCTATGTGCTCATTGCCATTAAAATGACAGATATGGTAGAAAAAAATTATACCTAATCCCTATGAAAATAAAAACACCCCCTATTCTAAACTACCAATAGCCCTTAATAGTTAAACAGCTCTTTTACCTCTAAAAAAAAAACTAAGCAAACCCCCCCCCAACAGTGAAACAACCCCACCCACCAAATCCCCCAAAATAAAAAAAAAACCTAGCACTAAAAAAAAATAAACTACCCATTGCCCCTAAAAGAGCATTTGAATGGGCAAATGGGCAATCAGCTCTTTTTCAAGCCCAAATAACCCTAATCTAAAAAAAAAACACCCTAAAAATTAAAATAAAAAAGCCTAAACCTAAGCCCCAAATAGGTACTCACTGTTCCTGAAGTCCGGCGGAGAAGGTCTTCTTCTAGACGGATTCATCCGGAGTGAAGGCGGCGTGGAGTGGAGGGGCAGAGCTGTGTTCCCGATGCCTGGATCCTCAGCGGTGGTCCTCAACGGCGGCGCACTTAAGTGGCAGTCCTCGGCGGCATGGAGGCTCCTCTTCATCCGATGTCCGTCGTAAACTGAAGATTGAATGCAAGGTACAGCAATCAATTTGTGGTACCTTGCATTCTTATTGACTGAAATTTTAAAATGAGCCAATATGGTAAGAGCTACTGAAATCTTATTGGCTGTTCAAATCAGCCAATAAGATTTCAGTAGCTCTCATCCTATTGGCTAATTTAAAAAAATTCAGCCAATAGGAATGCACGCTACCCCAATAAATATGGGGTACCTTCAATTCAATCTCCAGTGTGTGGCGGATGATCAGATGAAGAGGAGCCTCCACGCTGCTGAGGACCGCCACCGCAGAGGATCGCCACATCTGGGCACACAGCTCTGCACCGCCTTCACTGTCGATGAAGATAGAAGATGACGGACCCGCCTGGAAGAAGACCTTCTCCGCCAGACTTCAGAAACTGTGAGTACCTATTTGGGGCTTTAGTTTTAGGCTTTTTTGGGGGAGGGGTTTAGATTAGAGTTTTTTGGGCAATTGAAAAAGAGCTGAATGCCCTTTTAAGGGGAAAGCCCATACAAATGCCCCTTTAGGGGCAATGGGTAGCTTAGGTTTTTTTTATTTGGGGGGGTTTGGTGGGTGGGGGATTTTACTGTTAGAGGGGGGACTTAGTATTTTTTTAAGGAAAAGAGCTGTTTAATTTAGGGCAATGCCCTACTAAAGGCCCTTATTGGTAGTTTATTCTTAGATTAGGGGGTGGATTTTGGATAAATTGGTTTATTATTTTCTGTAATGTTAGTGTTTTTTATTTTGTGTAATTTTATATTAATTTATTTTTATTTTTATTGTAATGTAGTATTTTATGTAATTAAAGGGGTTAATTTAGGGGGTGTTAGGTTAAGGGGCTTAGTCATTAAATTAGTAATTTGCATTGTGGGTATAATAGGTATATTTGGTTTAATGTGTTATGGGGGGTTGGTAGATTAGGGGTCAATATGTTTATTAAGTTTATTGCGTTGGTGGTGGATGGCGGTTTATGGGTTAATAAATTATTTAATTTGCGATGTTGGGGTTAGTGGATTTAGGGGTTAATAATTTCTTTCTAATGACACGGTGAGTCCATAGAATCGTCAATTACTGTTAGGAATATCACTCATGGCCAGCAAGAGGAGGCAAAGAGCACCAAAGCAAAGCTGATAAATATCACTTCCCTACCCACAATCCCCCAGTCATTCTCTTTTCCTGTAGGAGGAGGTGAAGTAATTAGGTGTCTGATTATGATTCTATTAAGATTTTTCTATTTTGAAGTCAGGGCAGGATTGCTCTGATCTTCTATCACAATTTGGGTCTAGCTGTACTCCACGTCAGTCTCTTCAGTAGGGCTGCGGTAGCTTTAAAGCAGTTAGGAACTTGTAAAGTGCGCTTTGCTGCGTTTTCCTAACAGTTTGCTGCCCTATGTCAGAATATCAGAGTAGGCTTACTCTGTTATTTCTTTTTTCCACAGGTCTCTGTGAGGAGTGGCATTCTCTCATGCCTTGTGAGGCATCCTCCTGCCGGATGGCTAAAATGCAGGTAAATGCCTGTTCGTCTTCTGGGGCTGGGAGACTGGCACTAAAAAGGGTTGAAAGTAGTTCCCTTTCTGCAACTTATATGGGACGTATATATCCTTTAGAAGGATATCTGAGGCAGTATGCAGGCACTTCATGGTGACCGGAGACAAGGGGTTAATATAGAATCTCCTGTATTTATATTTGGCATGTTAGAGGCTCCTATGGGGTTAATGGCCCCTGTATCTAATTTTTATTTCTTTCCTTTTAAGCTGTGCAACTTTTTCATTTCAGTAGCGCAGTAACAAGCATATCTAGTGCGCTTCTATCTTTTTAGAGAGGACGCCATTACAGTGGTTTTGGAGGCTAGCTTGCTGAAGTGTAGTGTGTCTGCGCGTTTCAATTGTGCTCAATGTTGTGGAAAATGTATGTGTTTTTCATTGTCTCTTCGTTATGAGGCATTGTTAGTTTCTTCAGCTGGTTTAATGAAGCGCGAAGCTAGGGAAATTTTGCGCTTCATTACCATGCTGCTGAAGTGTCCCCGCCTCCTTCACTGTGAGGGAGATGCGGCACCATGTAAATTCTTCTCTGGGGTCTTGCGATCCTGTAATTCAGTATACTCCGGTTGAGAACGCAGTTGTTTTGCCATTTCTCAGTCTTGTTCTGTGAGATAGAACGGTTCTGTGTGGAGTCGTTTTTATAAGTGTTTATGGGATTGAGAACATTAATTATTTAATATCCTCTCTCTGTTTCTATTATATATTTTCATATTTAATATACAATATTATCTGTCCTGTGTTTGTGTATTATGTTTGGAAACATACGGATATTATGGGAGCATAATTTATTATTTATTATTATGCTATTCTATTTAATATTCATCTGTGCTACTTAAAGTGACAGTTGCATTTAATTTCAGTTTTTATTTGCAAAAGACTTAAGAGATATGGGGCATAATTTATTATTTAATAGCTCCCTCTCCCTGATATTATACTATTTTTCTCATATTTAGTATTCAATTTTCATCTGTACTATTTAAAGTGACATTTGCATTTAATTTCAGTTTTTTTCGCTGCATCCCGGTGAATTCTTTTGGCTGCACGCACAACCAACATTCTTTTGGCTGCCTCGTGCAGCCAACATTCCTTTGAGGATGCGCGCGCAACTGGCGACACCAACGGACGCGTTACAAACGCGATAATAGTATAGATTTGAAATGAGCAAAATATTTTTTGGAGAATTTCAAAGTTAATCCAATTTTCCCTCCCCTTTATCATGTGACAGCCATCAGCCAATCGCAAATGCAATCTGAATCTTGACTTTAGTGGCCCTTTAAAGAGCAGCTGGATGTGTGAGTACTTTAAAGGACCAGTAAACACAGCAGATTTGCATAATCAACAAATGCAAGATAACAAGACAATACAATAGCATTTACTCTGAATTTCAAATGAGTAGTAGATTCTTTTTTAACACATTTCAAAGTTATGTCTATTTCCACTCCCCCTGTACCGTGTGATAGCAATCAGCCAATCACAAATGCATATACGTATAGTCTGAGTTCTTGCACATGCTCAGTAGGAGCTGGTGACTCAAAAAAAGTGTAAATATAAAAGACTGTGCACATTTTTTTTAATGGAAGTAAATTGGAAAGTTGTTTAAAATTACATGCTGTATCTGAATCATGAAAATGTAATAAAACTTGAGTGTCCCTTTAAACCACTGCATTAACAAATATCAGGCCCATTGTGGTTAGGAGGAGAGAAAACATGTCCCCTTCCTGCTGATGTCTCTTGCCCCTAGCCACACCCCAGACCACCCAGTCACACCCTTAACCATCCAGCCCAGCTTCACCCACTGTACACCTAAAGATTAATCCCCCATCACACTGACTTTATTTATTTAAGACCTGCACTCCATTCCTGACTCAGTGCAAGCACATGTCTCCTCAAAGCTTACAGTAAGCTTCACAGATCAGTACTTTCATGTACAGAGTTGCAAATTAAAGGGATACTGAACCTATTTTTTCTTCTTTCATGATTCATTCATAGAGAGCATGCAATTTTAAAGGGATACTAAACCCAATTTTTTTATTTCATGATTCAGATAGAGCATGAGATTTTAAGCACCTTTCTAATTTACTCCTATTATCAATTTTTCTTTGTTCTCATGCTATCTTGATTTGAAAAAGCAGTACTGTACGCTTTAGAGCCGGACCATTTTTTGTTCAGCACATGGGTAGCACTTGCTGATTTGTGGCTAAATGTAGCAAACCAATCAGCAAGCTCTACCAAGGTGCTGAACTAAAAATGGGCTGGCTCCTAACCTTTTATTACTGCTTTTTCAAATCAAGATAACATGAGAACAAAGAAAAATTGATAATAGAAGTAAATTAGAAAGTTGCTTAAAATTGCATGCCCTATCTGAATCATAAAAGAAAAAATGAGGGGTTAGTATCCCTTTAAGCAATTTTATGATTTACTCCAATCATCAATTTTTCTTCGTTCTCTTGGTATCTTTATTTAAAAAGCAAGAATGTAAGCTTAGGAGCCAGCCCATTGGTTCAACACCCTGGGTATCGCTTGCTGATTGATGGCTACATTTAGCCACCAAAAATCAAGCGCTAACCAGGTGCGGAACCTGGGATACCAAGAGAATGAAGAAAAATTGATAATAGGAGTAAATTAAACAGTTTGCCTAAAATGTCATGCTCTATCTGAATCATGAAATAAACAAATTGGGTTCAGTATCCCTTTAACAAATGAAATGAGACCTGCGCATGAGCTAATTAGTCTGTGTTATAAGGAATCTCGGACAGTTTTATTTGTCTTGTGTTTGATCAAAGATCAGTTTGTTTAATCATCTACCAATTTTCTGTGATTAATTTAGTTATATGAATAATAAAATGTTGAGTTTAAATTAAGGTATACACATTATGTTTATTCAGTGCAAATTTTAAAGTGAAGCCATGAAAGATGTGTCAGTTAAAGCATGAAAATAGTTTTTGATTCATCAGGTTATCTGGCAAAAGGGAAAATGAGACCAGAAAAGGAGTTGTAAGAAGAGTGAATTAATCTAGCAATAGTATAGTGATTACTATGAGAGAATTGAATAGACAAAAAGTAAGGAATAAAAGAAAGAAGCATCTTTTAGAAGCGTAGAATTGCAAAATGGCTCCAGACAGTATTCAAGCTTCAAGCATTCCAGCAATTAAACCAACATTATCAGAATTGCGCACGCCTCACTTTCTCCAGTTTGTAAACCAACATATGCATATTTCTGCTAAGATTCTAAGGGGTAGATTTCGCTATAGTGAATCATGTCCGCTCGACATACGCAGTCCGCATTTATCATTGCAGAAGCATTTCTAGTGAAATGCTTGTGCAATACCGGCCCATGTTTACTGTCAGTCAAACGGCCCCTAGCAGGGGCTGTCAATCATCCTGATTGGATTGGAATGATTTCAATCCGCCACTTAAAAGATCTTGCGACCGCTGCTTTTTAGCTTCCGTTTCAGGCTCGCTGCCTCATAAATGGAGCCCCAAGCCTCAAGCTTTGCAGAAATAAAGCCAACATTTGCAGAGTTCCACAAAGTCTTCATGCTGCAAGCTTTCCCTCATCTAAACAAGTGTTTGTATAGTTCTAAATGGTCCGTGACTTTAAACAGAGTTCAATATAAACCCAATAAACATTTGCAGAATGACACGCTATCCTGAAGCTTCAAGCTAAAATTCAGTTCCCTCTCATCCACCCTGACACCCACCAGGAACCAATCTTTTTATATAATATAAATCCTCTGCAATCTGCAGTTATCATAGGTGATATGGTAAACAATTTTTTCAGTATACCCCTCATTTCTTGCCACCCGAGACCCATATTCTCCTTACATTTTCTCTTTCATACTCTAATAGTGCTTCCAAAATAAACTCCCACGCAAAACTGTCAGTGTTTTTGTTGTCATTAAATGTTTTCCCTAACATCCAGACATATAATGCCCTTCACCCATGCTATAAACATCTTACTCTGGGCCACCATCACTTTTGTGTGGGAGGGTTGTCATGTTGTTTCTATAATAGCACTACAAAATATATTATGGCTATGAGCAGCACTCAAAACTGTTTCTCATTTTGTGGGATTATAGCTGTTTCTGAGCTCTGTCCTTCCTGCCACTCTCCCTACCTTAAAGTCTCTCTGATTTAAACCCCATCATGTGCTTTACTCTCATATACCTCTGGATTGGCTAGATTCAGAACATGAGCCAGTACGAAGCTTGTTTCTAGCAGAACTTGAGCCAGTAAGGCTGTATTGTATAGGAGTGTGCTTTTTCTGTGGCAGTGAGAGCAGAAGGCGGCATTGCACGTGCATTTCACTAGAAATGCTTGTGCAATGATAAATGTAGCGATATCAAAAGAATCATGTCCGCTCGACATTTAGTAAATTACCCGTAATAGTTAGATATTTTCTCTTTCTGAGAATCTTAGTGGTTTTAAGAGATCTTTACAGACTGTCCTTTTAAAACTATAAATGGTTAATACATTCTGCTTATTTTGAAAGTGATTCATTCTTTTGCAATATTTCACCAACAAAATATCTGGTTTGTTTGCTTTTTATTTTGAGATACCTTGGGGTCGATTTATCAAAGGCTTTCGCCAGCCTTCGAGCCCCTACGACTACAGCTTCTCACAAGAGAACCTGTAGTCCGTATTTATGAAGCAGCGGTCATCAGAATGCTGCTTCCCTAACCTCTTCGCCAACTTATAGGTGGCAAATTTCAATCGCCTTGGTCTCTTCAGGGGCAGGGGGTGGTGTTGCAACTTTCTAATTTACTCCTATTATCAAATTTTCTTCATTCTCTTGGTATCTTTATTTGAAATGCCAAGTTTACATGCCGGCCCATTTTTGGTGAACAACCTGGGTTGTCTTTGCTGATTGGTGGATAAATTCATCCACCAATAAAGTGCTGTCCAGAGTTCTGAACCTAAAAAAAAAAAAGCTTAGATGGCTTCTTTTTCAAATAAAGATAGCAAGAGAACGAAGAAAAATTGATAATAGGAGTAAATTAGAAAGTTGCCTAAAATTGCATGCTTATGTGAATCACAAAAGAAAAAATTTGGGTTCAGTGTTAACTTTTTCCCACACATTTACTCATGGATTCCACACCTTGGGTATTAGATCCCAGGATTAATGGCTCATGGACTTTTACCATTTTATGAAAGAAAAACGAAATGTGTACTTACTTGATAAGACCTTCCCTCTTATATATTTCTAATTGGCAGCAGTTTTAGTTTGCACCTCATTTACCCGGCTTTGATATTTTCTACTTTTCTATTTTCCCCCTTTTCTCATCTATACCTTAGACTAGGATACCAGAGAGGAGAGAGGGAAACCTTTTGAGTGTTGGGATTTTAATCCCACGAGTAATAGCTCGTGGACTCTCACCACCATGAAAGAAATGAATTCATCAGGTAAGCAGACATTTTGTTTTTAGCACTTTTAACATGTTTTTTTCTGTTGAGTTTTCAAAATGTTGTTTGCTATCCAAGTTGTATGACTAGCGATGACAGCCAACTGTAGTGTTACTTACTAAAGCTGTATTTTGATAATAACTTCAGTCAATTTGACAGCTGTTTATTCTTTGCTTGGATAGAATTTGCATCAAATTGATAGTGTATAGAATTTGCATCAAAGACAGGTTTGCCAATTATACATATTCACACTTTATTACCAATATATTGTTGGATGCATATCCTTGTAGATATAAACATACTCATAAATTATATGAAAGCAGGGGATTCGACTTAAAAATCCACATTATAATCTGTTTTGCCATTTTTTTACTTTGTAATCCAGATTTATTTATTTTTTTTAAATCACAGATAAAAAATATATATATATATATTTTGTTTAGTGATTTTCAGACTTTGTTTTAATATTCACTAGTACATAAACAGGAGCTGAAAGTGTTAACTGGTAATGTGCACAATGTTGTAAGTCAGTAGTTCTGTTTATTCATTTATTTATTTATTTGGTTTGGGACATCTTTATGATATTCAAGTGGCATCACTATCTATTTTTTAAATGCCTTTGACAAATGAAGGACCCATTGATATAATGCAATGATATCAAATTGTAAAACTATTGACAACTTAAAAGTATTTAGCGTCACTACCAACCTATCAGGAAAAAGAGTTTATGTACCGGAGAAATAGCTGATAAACAATTTTGTATATTTTAACCACAGCCATGAAGGAACACCAGAGCAATAATAAAATGTGTGAAATTGCAAGAACAATTAATTAATTATTGCACTATTGTTTGCAAAAGGGATAAACACATAGATTTAAAGGGACAGTCTACTTGAAAATTTGTATTTTTTAAAAAGATAGATAATCCCTTTTTCTCCTACGATGTATCCGGTCCACGGCTTCATCCTTACTTGTGGGATATTCTCAATCCCTACAGGAAGTGGCAAAGAGAGCACACAGCAGAGCTGTCCATATAGCTCCCCTCAGGCTCCATCCCCCAGTCATTCTCTTTGCCGCTCTAACTAGTAGCATCTCCCCGGGGGTGGTAAAGAGTATGTGGTGTTTAGTTGTAGTTTTTTATTCTTCTATCAAGAGTTTGCTATTTTAAAATAGTGCCGGCTTGTACTATTTACTCTGCAGCAGAAAGTGATGAAGATTTCTGCCGAGAGGAATATGATTTTAGCACCAGTAAAATCCATTGCTGTTTCCACGCAGGACTGTTGAAACCAGAGAACTTCAGTTGGGGGGAACAGTTTGCAGGCTTAACTGCTTCAGGTATGATCAGTCATTTTTCTAACAAGACCTAGTAATGCTAGAAGACTGTCAGCAATCCCCTCTGGGATAGGTAAGCCATTTTTCTTAGACTCTGTATAAAATTCTGGCTTATATTAAGGGCTCTATGCTGGTTGACACTATTGTGGGCTAAATCGATTGCTTTTTAGCATGTTTTCACTATAAATAAGGTGTTTTTTCAGACTTTAAAACACTTTTGGGGTTTTATTTTGCGCCTGGCACTTATTTGGACACCTAGTCAGAAAGGCCCCTCCACTCTGGAATGAAGAGGGAGGAGGCCTCATTTTCAAGCCTCAATTGCACAGTTGTTTTGCTTAGGCAGTTCATGCAGCTTCACGTGGGGAGTCCAGAGGCATCAGAAAAGACTCCAGAGAGGCTTATTTCCTACTAAAATAATCCCTAAGGAAGGTAAAGACCACAGTGGAAGCTGTGGCATAGTACTGTAGTGTTTTTAACAGGTTAATTGCTGTTATTAGCTCCGGTTTGGGCATTAAGGGGTTAATTGGTCTGAAAATTTGTGTGCAATCCTTTCAAAGCATTAAGACACTGTGGTGAAAATTTCATTAAAATCGGATGTTTATTTGTTTTGTTTTGATGTTTTAGTAATAAAGTGTGCACTTTTATTATTTAAAGACACAGTAACGTTTTTGTCAAAAATAATTTTTATTGCATTGAAGATCTGTTTAAGTCTGTCAAACATGTCTGACCCTTCAGATAACCTATGTTCTGTATGTTCAAAGGCCAAGGTGGTTCCCCCATTAAATTTATGTGTGAAGTGTGCCATAGCGTCCAAACAGCTTAAGGACCGTACAATTACGCTTAAAGATATAGCCCAAGATGATTCTTTAGCTGAAGGTAGTGAGGATAGCTCACTATCCTCTCCTTCTGTGTCAACACCAGCTATGCCCGCGCAAGCGATGCCCAGTACATCTAGCGCGCCAATTGCTATTACTATGCAACAGTTAGCAGCAGTAATGGATAATTCTCTCGCAGCATTTTTATCCAAACTGCCAGCTTTTCCTAGGAAGCGTGATTGCTCAGTTTTAAATACAGAAAATGAGCAAGCAGACGCAGAGGATAATTTATCTGTAGTGCCCTCACATCAATCTGACTTGGCGGTGAGGGAGGGCCTGTCTGAGGGAGAAATTTCTGACACAGGAAAAGTTTCTCAGCAGGCAGAGCCTGATACCATAGCATTTAAATTTAAGCTTGAACACCTCCGCGCTCTACTTAAGGAGGTCCTAGCTACTCTTGATGATTGTGACCCTTTGGTGGTCCCAGAAAAATTGTGTAAAATGGATAAATTCTTAGAGGTCCCAGTACACACTGATGCGTTTCCGATACCTAAGAGAGTGTTGGATATAGTGAATAAGGAGTGGGAGAAGCCATGTGTACCTTTTGTTCCCCCTCCTATATTTAAGAAAATGTTCCCCATTGTTGACCCCAGAAGGGACGCGTGGCAGACGGTCCCTAAGGTAGAGGGGGCAGTTTCAACGCTAGCTAAGCGCACAACTACACCAATAGAAGACAGTTGCGCTTTCAAAGATCCTATGGATAAAAAATTAGAAGGTTTACTTAAGAAAATTTTTGTTCAACAAGGTTTTCTTCTTCAACCAATTTCTTGCATTATTCCTGTAACCACTGCAGCTGCTTTTTGGTTTGAGGAATTAGAAAACTCGCTCCAGAAGGAGACTTCTTATGATGAAGTCATGGATAGAATTCACGCCCTGAAGTTGGCTAATTCTTTCATTACAGATGCCGCTTTTCAGTTAGCTAAATTAGCGACGAAAAATTCTGGTTTCGCAATAGTGGCGCGTAGGGCGCTTTGGCTAAAATCGTGGTCGGCGGATGTGTCGTCCAAAACAAAATTGCTTAGTATTCCTTTCAAGGGTAAGACCATATTCGGGCCAGAGTTGAAAGAAATTATTTCAGATATCACTGGGGGAAAGGGCCATGCCCTTCTACAGGATAGACCTTTCAAAGCTAAAAATAAGTCTAATTTTCGTTCCTTTCGCAATTTCAGGAACAGACCGGCTTCTACCTCTACAGCCACTAGGCAAGAGGGTAACGCACCCCAGCCCAAACCAGCATGGAAACCATTGCAAGGCTAGAACAAGGGTAAACAGGCCAAAAAGCCTGCTGCTGCTACCAAGACAGCATGAAGGGGTAGCCCCCGATCCGGGACCAGATCTAGTAGGGGGCAGACTTTCTCTCTTTGCTCAGGCCTGGGCAAGAGATGTTCCGGACCCCTGGGCACTAGAAATTGTCTCTCAGGGGTATCTTCTAGAATTCAAGGACCTTCCTCCAAGGGGAAGGTTCCACATGTCTCGCTTATCTTTAGACCAGATAAAGAGACAGGCATTCTTACATTGCGTAGAAGACCTTTTAAAAATGGGAGTGATAAACCCAGTTCCAACAGCAGAACAAGGACTGGGATTTTACTCAAACCTGTTTTTAGTTCCCAAAAAGGAAGGAACTTTCAGGCCAATTCTGGATTTAAAGATCCTAAACAAATTCCTCAGAGTTCCATCATTCAAAATGGAAACCATTCGGACAATTTTACCAATGATCCAGGAGGGTCAATATATGACTACCGTGGACTTAAAGGATGCGTACCTGCATATTCCTATCCACAAAGATCACCATCAGTTTCTGAGGTTCGCCTTTCTGGACAAGCATTACCAGTTCGTGGCTCTTCCCTTCGGATTGGCCACTGCTCCCAGAATTTTCACAAAGGTGCTAGGGTCCCTTCTAGCGGTGCTAAGGCCAAGGGGCATTGCAGTAGCACCTTACCTAGACGACATTTTAATACAGGCGTCGTCCTTTCACAAAGCAAGGGCTCATACGGACATTGTTCTAGCCTTTCTAAGGTCTCACGGGTGGAAGGTGAACATAGAAAAAAGTACTCTGTCCCCGTTCACAAGGGTTCCCTTCCTGGGAACAATAATAGACTCGGTAGAAATGAAAATCTTTCTGACAGAGGTCAGGAAATTAAAACTTTTGAACACTTGTCGAGTTCTTCAATCCATTCCTCAACCCTCCATAGCTCAGTGCATGGAGGTAATAGGACTAATGGTTGTGGCAATGGACGTGGTTGCTTTTGCTCGAATTCATTTAAGACCATTGCAACTGTGCATGCTCAAACAATGGAATGGGGATTATGCAGATTTGTCTCCCCAGATTCAGATGGACCAGCAAACCAGAGACTCACTCCTCTGGTGGTTGTCTCAGGATCACCTGTCTCAGGGAATGAGTTTCCGAAGACCGGAGTGGATCATTGTCACGACCGACGCCAGCCTCTTAGGCTGGGGCGCGGTCTGGAAGTCCATGAAGGCTCAGGGTCTATGGTCTCGGGAAGAATCTCTTCTCCCGATAAACTTTTTGGAATTGAGAGTGATATTCAATGCGCTCCAGGCATGGCCTCAACTAGCGGAGGCCAAATTCATCAGATTTCAGTCGGACAACATGACGACTGTAGCGTACATCAATCATCAGGGGGGAACAAAGAGTTCCCTGGCGATGAGGGAGGTATCCAAGATCATCAAATGGGCAGAGGATCACTCCTGCCATCTATCAGCAATTCACATCCCAGGAGTGGACAACTGGGAAGCGGATTATCTGAGTCGTCAGACTCCACCCGGAGGTTTTTGCTCAGCTGACCCAGCTATGGGGCATTCCAGATCTGGATCTGATGGCGTCACGTCAGAACTCCAAAGTTACACGTTACGGGTCCAGGTCCAGGGATCCCAAGGCGACATTGGTAGATGCCTTAGTAGCGCCTTGGTCGTTCAATCTAGCTTATGTCTTTCCACCGTTTCCCCTTCTCCCCCGGCTAGTGGCCAGGATCAAACAGGAGAAGGCTTCGGTAATTCTGATAGCTCCTGCGTGACCACGCAGGACTTGGTATGCAGACCTGGTGAATATGTCATCGGTTCCACCATGGAAGCTGCCTTTGAGGCAGGACCTTCTAATTCAAGGTCCATTCGAACATCCAAACCTAGTTTCTCTGCAACTGACTGCTTGGAGATTGAATGCTTGATTCTAGCTAAGCGTGGGTTTTCGGAATCATTTATAGATACTCTGATCCAGGCTAGAAAGCCTGTCACCAGGAAAGTTTACCATAAGATATGGCGGAAATATCTTTGCTGGTGCGAATCCAAGGGTTACTCATGGAGTAAGATTAGAGTAAGATCTTTTCTCCAAGAAGGATTGGAGAAAGGTCTGTCAGCTAGTTCTTTAAAGGGACAGATATCTGCTCTGTCTGTTTTGTTACACAAGCGTCTGGCAGCCATGCCAGATATTCAGGCGTTTGTACAGGCTTTAGTCAGAATCAAGCCTGTCTACAGACCTGTGGCTCCTCCATGGAGTCTAAATTTAGTTCTTTCAGTTCTTCAAGGGTTCCGTTTGAACCTCTACATTCCATAGATATTAAGTTACTATCTTGGAAAGTTTTGTTTTTAGTAGCTATTTCTTCTGATAGAAGAGTTTCTGAATTGTCTATTTTGCAGTGTAATTCACCCTATCTGGTGTTTCATACAGATAAGGTCGTTTTACGTACCAAACCTGGTTTTCTTCCAAAAGTGGTTTCCAATAAGAATATCAACCAGGAAATAGTTGTTCCTTCTCTGTGTCCTAATCCAGTTTCTAACAAGGAACGTCTGTTACACAATCTTGATGTGGCTGAAAAGCATCATCCGGTTGGCTTATGAGACTGCTGGAAGGCAGCCTCCTGAACGAATTACAGCTCACTCTACTAGAGCCGTGGCTTCCACATGGGATTTCAAGAATGAGGCTTCTGTTGAACAGATTTGTAAGGCAGCGACTTGGTCTTCACTGCATACGTTTGCCAAATTTTACAAATTCGATACTTTTGCTTCTTCGGAGGCTATTTTTGGGAGAAAGGTTTTGCAAGCAGTGGTGCCTTCCGTTTAGGTTACCTGACTTGTTCCCTCCCTTCATCCGTGTCCTAAAGCTTTGGTATTGGTTCCCACAAGTAAGGATGAAGCCGTGGACCGGATACACCAATGTAGGAGAAAACAGAATTTATGTTTACCTGATAAATTTCTTTCTCCTACAGTGTATCCGGTCCACGGCCCGCCCTGGCATTTTGGTCAGGTTTAAATTTATTTTTTGTAAACTACAGTCACCACTGCACCCTATGGTTCTCCTTTTTCTCCTAACCGTCGGTCGAATGACTGGGGGGGCGGAGCCTGAGGGGAGCTATATGGACAGCTCTGCTGTGTGCTCTCTTTGCCACTTCCTGTAGGGATTGAGAATATCCCACAAGTAAGGATGAAGCCGTGGACCGGATACACCGTAGGAGAAAGAAATTTATCAGGTAAACATAAATTCTGTTATTTCCCATTCCACGGTTTTGCACAACCAACACAGTTATATTAATATACTTTTTACCTCTGTGATTACCTTGTATCTAAGCCTCTGCAGACTGCCCCTTTATATCAGTTCTTTTGACAGACTTGAATTTTAGCCAATCAGTGTTGGCAGTGAACACAATGTTATCTATATGGCACACATGAACTAGCACGGTCTAACTGTGAAAAAACATCAAATGCACTGAGATAAGAGGTGGCTTTTAACGACTTAGAAATCAGTTTGAGCCTACCTAGGTTTAGCTTTTAACAAAGAATACCAAGAAAACAAAGCACATTTTATAATAAAAGTAAATTGGAATGTTGTTTAAAATTGAATGCCCTATCTGGACTTGACTGTCCCTTGAACTTCAGAGTGTCAGTGCAGTGCTCAACCTGGGCTGAGCCAGCATATGCCACTCATGAGTGGTTCATCTCTGTTCAGTTGTTCAGCCATGTTCAGCTCTGGACCAGTAGTGCAGTGCTGGTACGAAACTGACTTTAAAGAAGACTTCCCTAAGAGTCATAATTTGCATAAATAAAAAGAGAGAAGCAACCTTTTGGGTGGTAACTAGCCATAGAACAAGCTATTATGCTAATGTTTGTTCCCAGGTTGAGCGCTTCTCTCTTTTTATTTATGCAAATTATGACTCTTAGGGAAGTCTCCCTAAATGTGATGTGGGAATCCAGACGTGAACTCGTTGCTCAGTGTACCTAGAGGGATATGGCTGCACCTCACTGACGAGGCCCACAATAGGCCGAAACGTACGTCTGGGGTTTTGCTGTTTCTCTTGTTCAGAGAGGGATTGCCTGGTATTTCGTGGTTGGACTGTACTGTGAAGTCAGGATCAGACTGATATGCTTCAGGAAAGTTATTCTCTGTGAAAGGCACATGTTGAGCAAAAAGAGGCAGCTTGTTGGGTGGTAACTAGCCATAGAACAAGCTATTATGCTATTGTTCGTTCCCAGGTTGAGTGCTTCTCTCTTTTTATTTATGTTCTACTTTGCATCTGCTTCCTTTCATAAGGTATTTAACATAACCTATTGTTTATGAAATAGGGCGACGTCCCTAACATGTGAACTTTTAACTTCTTTCTTTTTTTTTTTGTTTGGTTGCGCATATTTTATCTCAGCTTTTTATTATTGCTTTACTAATATTACCTGATTAAATAATATCAATTATTTTTATCTGTGTATATTAGCATATAATTTATCTTGTAAGATGTATCAAGTCCACGGATTTATCCTTTACTTGTGGGATATTCTCCTTCCCAACAGGAAGTGGCAAAGAGAGCACACAGCAGAGCTGTCCATATAGCTCCCCCTCTAGCTCCACCCCCCAGTCATTCTCTTTGCCGGCTCTAAGCAATCGGAAGGGTAAAGTGAATGTGGTGTTAGAATTGTAGTTTTATTTTCTACAAGCAAGAGTTTGTTATTTTAAATGGTACCGGTGTGTACTATTTACTCTCTAGCAGAAGGGAGATGAAGATTTCTGCAGGGAGGAAGATGATTTTAGCATGTTGTAACTAAAATCCACTGCTGTTCCCACACAGGACTGAGGAGTACAAGAGAACTTCAGTTGGGGGGAACGGTTTGCAGGTTAGGCTGCAATAAAGTATGTTCCGTCATTTATTTCTAGACAAGACTGTGATAATGCTAGAAAAGACTGTTAATATCCCCATGAGGGAAGGGTAAGCTATATTCAGAGACTAAGTATGGAATTTCAAGCTTACATAACAGGACTAGTTTATGCTGGTTGACACTACTGCAGGGCAAATGGTTTTTATTGAAAAATTCGTTTTTTGAGACACTTTGAAGGTTCCTTTGGGTTTCTTTCAGGGGTTGTTACCCACATGGCTATTACTAAAACACTTGGGAGTGTTTCTTTAGGCCTCACAAGCACCAGAGTGAGGTGGGAGGGGCCTAATTTCGCGCCTCAGATGCGCAGTTATTTTGACTAGAAGTTCAGGCTGTTTTCACATGGAGGGTCCTGCTGCAGTTTGAGGGCCTATAAGAAGCTTTATCCCCACAAATCTGGTCCCTAAGGGCAGGTAGGGCCACAGCAGAGCTGTGGCAAGGTGCTGTAGTTTCTTTAACCGTTTTTTTGGCTTACTGTCGATCCGGTTTGGGCATTAAGGGGTTAATCGTTTTTATTGCTAGTTGTGCAATCTTACTAATGCTTTAGGTACATACTGTAAAAAAATTTTAAAAGTTTGCTGCATTTTCTCTTGTTAAGTATAGTCAGTCCACGGGTCATCCATTACTTATGGAATATATCTCTTCCTAACAAGAAGCTGCAAGAGGATCACCCAAGCAGAGCTGCTATATAGCTCCTCCCCTCACATGTCATATTCAGTCATTCTCTTGCAGCCTAACTAAAGATAGGTCGCTGTGAGAGGTCTGTGGTGTTTTTTAACTTAGTTTATTTCTTCAATCAAAAGTTTGTTATTTTAAATGGCACCGGAGTGTGCTGTTTGTTTCTCAGGCAGCATTAGAAGAAGAATCTGCCTGCGTTTTCTATGATCTTAGCAGACGTAACTAAGATCCACTGGCTGTTCTCATCTGAGGAGTGAGGTAACTTCAGAAAAGGGGAATAGCATGCAGGGCCCCCCTGCAAACGAGGTATGTGCAGTAAATTATTTTTCTGAGGAATGGAATTGACTGAGAAAATAATGCTGATACCAATGTAACGTAAGTTCAGCCTTAAATGCAGTGATAGCGACTGGTATTAGGCTGATGAGTGTGTGTACACTGAATGTATTTTTCTAAGGAATGGAATTGACTCTGAAAATACTGTTAATACTGAAATAATGTATGAGCCTTAACTGCAGTAAAAGCGACTGGTAGCAGGCTTATTAATAACACTTCATAACTTTAAAATGTATGTTCAAAACGTTTAATGGCATGTTAATCGTTTCTTGTGAGGTACTTGGTGATATTGGGGCATGATTTTTACCACATGGCCATCTTTGTTTTCTGCATAGAAACAGTTATCTGAGCTTCCCCACTGTTGTAATATGAGTGGGAGGGGCCTATTTTAGCGCTTTTTTGCGCATTAAAAATTCAGTCACAATCTGTCTACTTCATCCTCCATGATCCAGATCGTCTCTAGAGAGCTCAGGGGTCTTCAAAATTCATTTTGAGGGAGGTAATCAGTCACAGCAGACCTGTGACAGTGTATTTTGACTGTGTTAAAAACGTTAATTATTAAATGTTATCCGTTTTTGGGTATTAAGGGGTTAATCATTCATTTGCTGGTGGGTGCAATCCTTTGCTAACTTAATACATTTACTGTGAAAAATTGGTTGCTATAACTATTTTGGTTCATTGTTATTTCAACTGTGACAGCTTTTTGTGCTTCTTAAAGGCACAGTAGCGTTTTTTATATTGCTTGTAAATTTATTTAGAAAAGTATTTCCAAGCTTGCTAGTCTCATTGCTAGTCTGTTTAAACATGTCTGACTCAGATGAATCTCTTTGTTCACTATGTTTAAAGGCCAATGTGGAGCCCAATAGAAATTTGTGTACTAATTGCATTGATGTTACTTTAAATAAAAGTCAATCTTTACATGTAAATAAATTTTCACCAGACAACGAGGGGGAAGTTATGCCGACTAACTCTCCTCACGTGTCAGTACCTTCGCCTCCCGCTCAGGAGGTGCGTGATTTTGTGGCGCCAAGTACATCAGGGAGGCCCTTACAAATCACTTTGCAAGACATGGCTACTGTTATGACAGAAGTATTATCTAAATTTCCAGAATTAAGAGGCAAGCGCGATAGCTCTGGGTTAAGGACAGAGCGCGCGGATGAGGTGAGAGCCATGTCAGATACTGCATCACAGTTTGCAGAACATGAAGACGGAGAGCTTCATTCTGTGGGTGACGGATCTGATCCAGGGAGACTGGATTCAGAGATTTCTAATTTTAAATTTAAGCTTGAGAACCTCCGCATATTGCTAGGGGAGGTATTAGCGGCTCTGAATGATTGTAACACGGTTGCAATTCCAGAAAAATTATGTAGGTTGGATAGATACTATGCGGTACCGGTGTGTACTGACGTGTTTCCTATACCTAAAATGCTTACAGAGATTATTAGCAAGGAGTGGGATAGACCTGGTGTGCCTTTTTCCCCTCCTCCCATATTTAGGAAAATGTTTCCTATAGACGCCACCACACGAGACTTATGGCAGACGGTCCCTAAGGTGGAGGGAGCAGTTTCTACTTTAGCTAAGCGTACCACTATCCCGGTGGAGGATAGTTGTGCCTTTTCAGATCCAATGGATAAGAAATTAGAGGGTTACCTTAAGAAAATGTTTGTTCAACAAGGTTTTATCTTACAGCCCCTTGCATGCATTGCGCCTGTCACTGCTGTGGCGGCATTCTGGTTTGAGTCTCTGGAAGAGGCCATTCGCACAGCTCCATTGGATGAAATTATGAACAAGCTTAAAGCACTTAAGCTAGCTAACGCATTTGTTTCTGATGCCGTCGTACATTTAACCAAACTTACGGCTAAGAACTCCGGATTCGCCATCCAAGCGCGCAGAGCGCTATGGCTTAAATCCTGGTCAGCTGACGTGACTTCTAAATCTAAATTGCTTAATATTCCTTTCAAAGGGCAGACCTTATTCGGGCCCGGCTTGAAAGAAATTATAGCTTACATTACGGGAGGTAAGGGCCATGCTCTACCTCAGGACAGGGCCAAATCAAAGGCCAAACAGTCTAATTTTCGTGCCTTTCGTAACTTCAAGGCAGGAGCAGCATCAACTTCCTCCGCTCCAAAACAGGAAGGAGCTGTTGCTCGTTACAGACAGGGCTGGAAAGTTAACCAGTCCTGGAACAAGGGCAAGCAGGCCAAGAAACCTGCTGCTGCCCCTAAGACAGCATGAAGAGAGGGCCCCCTATCCGGAAACGGATCTAGTGGGGGGCAGACTTTCTCTCTTCGCCCAGGCTTGGGCAAGAGATGTCCAGGATCCCTGGGCGTTGGAGATCATATCTCAGGGATATCTCCTGGACTTCAAAACTTCTCCTCCACGAGGGAGATTTCATCTTTCAAGGTTATCAGCAAACCAAATAAAGAAAGAGGCGTTTCTACGCTGTGTACAAGACCTCTTACTAATGGGGGTGATCCACCCAGTTCCGCGGACGGAACACGGGCAAGGATTCTATTCAAATCTATTTGTGGTTCCCAAGAAAGAGGGAACCTTCAGACCAATCTTGGACTTAAAAATCCTAAACAAATTCCTAAGAGTTCCATCATTCAAAATGGAAACTATTCGAACCATCCTTCCCATGATCCAAGAGGGTCAGTACATGACCACAGTGGACTTAAAGGATGCCTACCTTCACATACCGATTCACAAGGATCATTATCGGTACCTAAGATTTGCTTTCCTAGACAGGCATTACCAGTTTGTAGCTCTTCCCTTCGGATTAGCTACGGCTCCAAGAATCTTTACAAAAGTTCTGGGCTCACTTCTGGCGGTACTAAGACCGCGAGGCATAGCGGTGACTCCGTACCTAGACGACATTCTGATACAAGCGTCAAGTTTTCAAACTGCCAAGTCTCATACAGAGATAGTTCTGGCATTTCTGAGGTCGCATGGGTGGAAGGTGAACGTGGAAAAGAGTTCTCTATTACCACTTACAAGGGTTGCCTTTCTAGGGACTCTTATAGATTCTGTAGAGATGAAAATTTACCTGACGGAGGCCAGGTTATCAAAACTTCTAAATGCTTGCCGTGTCCTTCATTCCATTCCACACCCGTCAGTAGCTCAGTGCATGGAAGTAATCGGCTTAATGGTAGCGGCAATGGACATAGTACCATTTGCGCGCCTGCATCTCAGACCGCTGCAATTGTGCATGCTAAGTCAGTGGAATGGGGATTACTCAGATTTGTCCCCCCTGCTAAATCTGGATCAAGAGACCAGAGATTCTCTTCTATGGTGGCTTTCTCGGCCACATCTGTCCAAGGGGATGACCTTTCGCAGGCCAGATTGGACGATTGTAACAACAGACGCCAGCCTTCTAGGCTGGGGCGCAGTCTGGAACTCCCTGAAGGCTCAGGGACTATGGACTCAGGAGGAGAAACTCCTCCCAATAAATATTCTGGAATTAAGAGCAATATTCAATGCTCTCCTAGCTTGGCCTCAGTTAGCAACTCTGAGGTTCATCAGATTTCAGTCGGACAACATCACGACTGTGGCTTACATCAACCATCAAGGGGGAACCGGAAGTTCCCTAGCGATGTTGGAAGTCTCAAAGATAATTCGCTGGGCAGAGTCTCACTCTTGCCACCTGTCAGCGATTTACATCCCAGGCGTGGAGAACTGGGAGGCGGATTTTCTAAGTCGCCAGACTTTTCATCCGGGGGAGTGGGAACTTCATCCGGAGGTCTTTGCTCAACTGATTCATCGTTGGGGCAAACCAGATCTGGATCTCATGGCGTCTCGCCAGAACGCCAAGCTTCCTTGTTACGGATCCAGGGACCCGGGAGCGGTGCTGATAGATGCTCTGACAGCCCCTTGGGTCTTCAACATGGCTTATGTGTTTCCACCATTTCCGATGCTTCCTTGTTTGATTGCCAAGATCAAACAGGAGAGAGCTTCGGTGATTCTGATAGCGCCTGCGTGGCCACGCAGGACCTGGTATGCAGACCTAGTGGACATGTCGTCCTGCCCACCGTGGTCTCTGCCTCTGAGACAGGACCTTCTAATTCAGGGTCCTTTCAACCATCCAAATCTAATTTCTCTGAGGCTGACTGCATGGAGATTGAACGCTTGATTCTATCAAAGCGTGGCTTCTCGGAGTCGGTTATTGATACCTTAATACAGGCTAGGAAGCCTGTTACCAGAAGAATTTACCATAAGATATGGCGTAAATATTTATATTGGTGCGAATCCAAGAGTTACTCATGGAGTAAGGTTAGGATTCCTAGGATATTGTCTTTTCTACAAGAGGGTTTAGAAAAGGGCTTATCTGCTAGTTCGTTAAAGGGACAGATTTCTGCTCTGTCTATTCTTCTACACAAACGTCTGGCAGAAGTTCCAGACGTTCAGGATTTTTGTCAGGCTTTAGCTAGGATTAAGCCTGTGTTTAAGACTGTTGCTCCGCCGTGGAGCTTAAACTTAGTTCTTAACGTTCTTCAAGGCGTTCCATTTGAACCCCTTCTTTCCATTGATATCAAGCTGTTATCCTGGAAGGTTCTGTTTTTGATGGCTATTTCCTCGGCTCGAAGAGTCTCTGAGTTATCTGCCTTACATTGTGATTCTCCTTATCTGATTTTTCATTCAGACAAGGTAGTTCTGCGTACTAAACCTGGGTTCTTACCTAAGGTAGTTACTAACAGGAATATCAATCAAGAGATTGTTGTTCCATCACTGTGTCCTAACCCTTCTTCAAAGAAGGAACGACTTTTGCATAATCTGGACGTAGTCCGTGCCCTGAAGTTCTATTTGCAGGCAACTAAAGATTTTCGTCAAACTTCTTCCCTGTTTGTCGTTTACTCTGGACAGAGAAGAGGTCAAAAGGCTTCGGCTACCTCTCTCTCTTTTTGGCTTTGTAGCATAATACGTTTAGCCTATGAGACTGCTGGACAGCAGCCTCCTGAAAGGATTACAGCTCATTCTACTAGAGCTGTGGCTTCCACCTGGGCCTTTAAAAATGAGGCCTCTGTTGAACAGATTTGCAAGGCTGCAACTTGGTCTTCACTTCACACTTTTTCAAAATTTTACAAATTTGACACTTTTGCTTCTTCGGAGGCTATTTTTGGGAGAAAGGTGCTTCAGGCAGTGGTTCCTTCTGTTTAAGGTTCCTGCCTTGTCCCTCCCTTCATCCGTGTACTTTAGCTTTGGTATTGGTATTCCATAAGTAATGGATGACCCGTGGACTAACTACACTTAACAAGAGAAAACATAATTTATGCTTACCTGATAAATTTTTTTCTCTTGTAGTGTAGTCAGTCCACGGCCCGCCCTGTCTTTAAGGCAGATCTAAATTTTAATTAAACTCCAGTCACCACTGCACCCTTTGGTTTCTCCTTTCTCGTCTGGTTTTGGTCGAATGACTGAATATGACATGTGAGGGGAGGAGCTATATAGCAGCTCTGCTTGGGTGATCCTCTTGCAGCTTCCTGTTAGGAAGAGATATATTCCATAAGTAATGGATGACCCGTGGACTGACTACACTACAAGAGAAATAAATTTATCAGGTAAGCATAAATTATGTTTTTTCACTGTTTTGCAAAATTGTGTGCCTTTTTTGTGCCTTTCAAAGTGTGTTTTTACTTGATTTAAGTGATTTCCAAGCCTGTTTATGTTACTACTAGTCTGTTAAACATGTCTGACACCAAGGAAAATCCTTGTTCAATGTGTTTAGAAGCCATAGTGGAACCTCTTCTCAGAATGTGTCCCATTTGTACTGATATGTCTATACACTTTAAAGAACATATTGTTGCACTTAAAAATGTGGCCCAAGATGATTCTCAGACAGAAGGTAACGAGGTTAGCCCGTCAACCTCTCCCCAAGTGTCACAACCAATTACGCCCGCTCAAGCGACGCCTAGCACCTCTAGTGCGTCTAACTCTTACCTTTCAAGACTTGGTGGCAGTTATGAATAATACCCTCTCAGTGTTTTTATCTAAACTGCCCTTGTTACCTGCAAAGCGTGATAGCTCTGTTTTAAGAACAGATAATGAGCATTCTGACGCTTTAGTAGCCGTATCCGATATACCCTCACAACACTCTGAAGTGGGGGCGAGGGATGTGCTGTCTGAGGGAGAAATTTCCGATTCAGGAAAGGTTTCTCCTCAGACAGATTCAGATACATTGGCTTTTAAATTTAAACTAGAACACCTCCGCTTATTGCTCAGGGAGGTATTAGTTACTCTGGATGACTGCGACCCTATGGTGGTTCCAGAGAAATTGTGTAAAATGGACAAGTACCTAGACGTTCCTGTTTACACTGATGTGTTCCCGGTCCCTAAGAGGATTGCAGATATTATTACTAGGGAGTGGGATAGACCAGGTATTCCCTTCGTTCCCCCTCCTGTTTTTAAGAAGATGTTCCCCATATTTAACCCCATGCGGGACTCGTGGCAGACGGTCCCTAAGGTGGAGGGGGCTGTTTCTTCACTTGCTAAACGCACAACTATACCAATTGAAGACAGTTGTGCTATTTAAGACCCTATGGATGAAAAATAGAGGGTTTATGTAAGAAAATTTTTGTTCAACAAGGTTTTCTTCTCCATCCTATTGCGTGCATTGTTCCTGTAACCACTGCAGCTGCTTTCTGGTTCGAGGCGCTGGAAGATGCGCTCCAGACGGATACCTCATATGAGGACATTATGGACCGAATTAAGGCTCATAAGCTGGCTAATTCTTTTATCACAGATGCCGCTTTCCAACTAGCTAAGCTAGTGGCAAAGAATTCAGGTTTCGCCATTTTGGCGCGCAGGGCGCTGTGGCTAAAGTCCTGGTCGGCCGAGGTGTCGTCAAAATCAAAAATATTGAACATCCCTTTCAAAGGAAAGACCCTCTTCGGGCCTGAATTGAAAGAGATTATTTCAGAAATCACTGGGGGAAAAGGCCATGCTCTCCCCCAGGACAAGTCCTTCAAGACAAAGAACAAACAAAATAATTTTCATTCCTTTCGGAATTTCAGGAGCGGTCTCGCCTCATCCTCCCCTGCTGCAAAGCAAGAGGGTAACACTTCCTAACCCAGGGCAGCCTGAAAACCTTACCAGGGCTGGAACAAGGGTAAACAGGCCAAGAAGCCTGCAGCTGCCTCCAAGACAGCATGATGGGGTAGCCCCAGATCCGGGACCGGATCTAGTAGGGGGCAGACTCTCTCTCTTCGCTCAGGCCTGGGCAAGAGATGTACACGATCCCTGGGCCTTAGAGATTGTATCCCAGGGATATCTTCTAGAATTCATGGACTCCCCTACAAGGGGAAGGTTCCACATTTCTCGTCTGTCTTCAGACCAGACAAAGAAAGAGGCGTTCTTATGCTGTGTAGAAGACCTACATACAATGGGAGTGATCCACCCAGTTCCAACTGCGGAACAAGGGCTGGGTTTTTACTTAAACCTGTTTGTGGTTCCAAAGAAAGAAGGAACTTTCAGACCAATCCTGGATCTCAAAATTCTAAACAAATTCAAGATGGAGACCATTCGGACAATCTTACCAATGATCCAGGAGGGTCAATATATGACCACCGTGGATTTAAAGGATGCGTATCTGCACATTCCTATCCACAAAGATCATCACCAGTTTCTCAGGTTCGCCTTTCTGGACAAGCATTACCAGTTTGTGGCTCTTCCTTTTGGGTTGGCCACTGCTGCCAGGATTTTCACAAAGGTGCTAGGGTCCCTCCTGGCGGTTCTAAGACCGCGGGGCATAGCAGTGGTGCCTTATCTAGACGACATCTTAATTCAGGCGTCGACTTTCCAAAGAGCCAAGTCTTACACGGAAATCATATTGGCCTTTCTGAGGTCTCACGGGTGGAAGGTGAACATCAAAAAGAGTTCTCTCTCCCCCCTCACAAGAGTTTCCTTCCTAGGAACTCTGATAGACTCGGTAGATATGAAAATATTTCTGACGGAGGTCAGAAAGTTAAAACTCTTAACCACTTGCCGAGTCCTTCATTCCATTCCTCGGCCATCTGTAGCGCAGTGCATGGAGACAATCGGACTAATGGTAGCGGCAATGGACATAGTCCCTTTTGCACGGATACACTTCAGACCCCTGCAAATATGCATGCTCAAACAGTGGAATGGGGATTATGCAGATTTGTCTCCTCAACTACAGCTGGACCAGGGGACCAGAGATTCTTTTCTCTGGTGGTTGTCTCAGGATCACCTGTCTCAGGGAATGTGTTTCCGCAGACCAGAGTGGATCATCGTAACGACCGACGCCAGTCTGTTGGGCTGGGGTGCAGTCTGGGACTCCCTGAAAGCTCAGGGCTTATGGTCTCGGGAAGAAGCTCTTCTCCCGATAAACATTCTGGAACTGAGGGCGATATTCAACGCGCTTCAGGCATGGCCTCAGCTAGCTGCGGCCAAATTCATCAGATTTCAGTCGGACAACATCACGACTGTAGCTTATGTCAATCATCAAGGGGGAACAAGGAGTTCCCTAGCAATGACGGAGGTAACCAAAATAATCAGGTGGGCGGAGGATCACTCCTGCCATCTCTCAGCAATTCACATCCCAGGAGTAGACAGCTGGGAGGCGGATTTTCTAAGTCGTCAGACTTTTCGCCCGGGGGAGTGGGAACTCCACCCGGAGGTATTTGCCCAGCTGACTCAGCTATGGGGCACTCCAGAATTGGATCTGATGGCGTTCCGTCAGAACACCAAACTTCCTCTTTACGGGTCCAGGTCCCGGGATCCCCAGGCGGTACTGATAGATGCTCTAGCAGCGCCTTGGTCCTTCAATCTGGCTTATGTTTTTCCACCGTTTCCTCTCCTCCCTCGTCTGGTTGCCAGAATCAAGCAGGAGAGGGCTTCGGTGGTTCTGGCCACGCAGGACCTGGTATGCAGACCTAGTGGACATGTCATCTGTCCCACCATGGACACTACCAGTGAGGCAGGACCTTCTAATTCAAGGTCCTTTCAAGCATCCAAATCTAATTTCTCTGCGTCTGACTGCTTGGAGATTGAATGCCTAATTCTATAAAAGCGTGGTCTCTCGGAGTCGGTTATTGATACCCTGATTCAGGCTAGAAAGCCTGTCACCAGGAAAATCTACCATAAGATTTGGCGAAAATATCTTTTTTGGTGTGAATCCAAAGGTTACTCATGGAGTAAGATTAGGATTCCCAGGATTTTGTCTTTTCTCCAAGAAGGATTGGAGAAAGGATTATCAGCTAGTTCCTTAAAAGGACAGATATCTGCTTTGTCTATTCTTTTACACAAACGTCTGGTCAGAGGTACCAGACGTTTAAACATTTAGTCAGGCTTTAGTCAGAATCAAGCCTGTTTATAGACCTGTGGCGTCTGAATTTAGTTCTTTCAGTTCTGCAAGGGGTTCCGTTTGAACCTTTACATTCCATAGATATTAAGCTTTTATCTTGGAAAGTTTCGTTTTTGGTAGCTATCTCTTCTGCTCGAAGAGTATCAGAGTTATCTGCTTTACAGTGTGATTCACCTTACCTGGTTTTCCATGCAGATAAGGTAGTTTTGCGTACCAAACCCGGTTTTCTTCCTAAGGTTGTGTCTAATAAGAATATTAACCTGGAAATTGTTGTTCCTTCTCTGTGTCCTAATCTTTCTTCGAAGAAGGAACGTCTGTTACACAATCTTGATGTGGTTCGTGCTTTAAAGTTTTATTTACAAGCAACTAAGGATTTCAGACAAACACCTTCATTGTTTGTTATCTATTCTGGTAAGAGGAGAGGTCAGAAGGCGACTGCTACCTCTCTTTCCTTTTGGCGGAAAAGCATCATCCGTTTGGCCTATGAGACTGCTGGCCAGCAGCCTCCCGAAACAATTACTGCTCATTCTACCAGAGCAGTGGCTTCCACATGGGCTTTTAAACATGAGGCTTCTGTTGAACAGATTTGTAAGGCAGCGACTTGGTCTTCGCTGCATACTTTTTCTAAATTTTACAAATTCGATACTTTTGCTTCTTCGGAGCCTATTTTTGGGAGAAAGGTTTTACAAGCAGTGGTGCCTTCCGTTTAAGGTACCTGTCTTGTTCCCTCCCTTCATCCGTGTCCTAAAGCTTTGGTATTGGTATCCCACAAGTAAAGGATGAATCCGTGGACTCGATACATCTTACAAGCGAAAACAGAATTTATGCTTACCTGATAAATTACTTTCTCTTGTGATGTATCGAGTCCACGGCCCGCCCTGGCTATTAAGTCAGGTAGTGTTTTTGTTTAAACTACAGTCACCACTGCACCCTATGGTTTCTCCTTTTTCTTCCTAACCTTCGGTCGAATGACTGGGGGGTGGAGCTAGAGGGGGAGCTATATGGACAGCTCTGCTATGTGCTCTCTTTGCCACTTCCTGTTGAGAAGGAGAATATCCCACGAGTAAAGGATGAATCTGTGGACTTTATACATCACAAGAGAAAGTAATTTATCAGGTAAGCATAAATTCTGTTTTTTTACTATTAAGATTGCATTTTAGTTTTGAGTACTTCCATATTAACCTTGCTTCTGGTGTTGGAACGCTAGCTATATAGTCTTTTGAATTTCTTACAAGCATTTCACTAGAAATGCTTGTGCAATGCATTTAACGATGTCGGCTGGCGGGAATGATCCGCTACAGCTGTCTGCCCGTATCTTAATAAATTGGCCCCTAAGTTTGTTCCTAGATCTGCCGGTGTTGTGTATTGCATTACTGAAGACTCAATTTGTGGCATGCAAGCAACTGCTGACTCTGAGAAGTATTATCAGTTTAAACTATTTACATGCAAAAAAAAAACATTTTAATTTCCCTATGTTGTGTACTTTTTTTTTATTTTTATTTAGCTCTAGAGATCTCCCATGTATTTTTAAGACTCTTATGACATTTCTAAATATTTTTTTTTTTTTCAAAACCCTGGGGCACCCTAAAATGTCACTAATAAAGTACAAAAGAAGTAAATTAAATTAAGGAGTTCATAAAAGCAGTGTGATGCAAATGGTCTCTCTGTTTTAATTAGGGGAAAATGCATGCATTCTATAGCAATTATTATACACCAAAGAATTTCCTTGTGTATTCTAATCCTTTTATACAGTATTGACTCCTGCCTACTTGTATAGGGTCAAATACAATATACACATTGTATTGTCTGGGATCCATGTGATATCCCCCCACACACAGGTGTAGTAGCTAGCTATGATATACCACTAGTACTAACAGCCTAGTCAAGAGTCACTGTATTAAATTATGCTGTTTTGTCTAGAAAAACAACATGCTATAGACTTGGGTTTGACAAAATTGCCTGGAGTTGGAGAATTATGGCTCCTAGAATTTTACTTCTAGTTAAAATTTGTTTTATTTATTTTACATAAACCTCCTAAGTTTGCTATAAATATGTTGACCCGTGACGTTACCATTAGTACAGTGCATATTAGGGTAAGCGTGAAATTGTGTTTTATAGATTTCTATTTAAGATCTGAGCTATATCAGCAGTTTGAATTTAGAACATCCAGAATCATTAAAAAAAAAACAATTATGTAAATAAGACACTGCAAATTTTAATAACAAAAATCTGGCCGCTTAAAAATAGAACATAAATGTCAGTTCAACAGCAGTATAAGCATGCTGGACTCCCTAACTTCATTGGAAATACAAATCTCAGATTGTGAACACACCTGCACAATACTTGTTGAGCTCAGTCTGCACCTAAACTATGTGCTTCCAGCACCTTACCAGCTTTATTATATACATTCTTCCAGCTCCATATCATTCCTGATTACCATAGCCTACTGGCTACTTACTGGTTGAGTTCTTCAGAACTTACCAGGACCCTATCATTTCTGTCCTTCAGAGCTTGTCAGCTCAGTTTATTAGCAAGTTGTTTATTAGCAAGAACATGGTTAGCAAGAAGCTGTCAAGTGTCAGTAAACTAGACTATTATGGCATTGCCAGACTCTTGATGAAAATAATTTAAACTGAGCTGACAGTTGAATACCGGTCCTATTCATCAAAGGCTCTCAGTTCATTGCTAGTCATGTTCTTGAGAACATGCCAGCTACAAGCCAGTCTAGTGACATTCAATCATTGTAGATCAAATGGTATATGTTGTGGTCTCCTGGCTAGTACTTTCATGACAGTAGACATCAGTTGCTGACCAGATTAATAAGAATTTACTGTGGTTAGAAAATCCATATTTTGCAATTTCATCTACTAAAAGCAAATTTGCTTAAAGGAAAACAATGGTCTCTTATGATAGTTTTAGTCAAATCTTTCTTCTTATAGTATGAAGGCAGCCATGTTGTGATTCACAAAGGATAAGTCACGCAACATCATAAAATATAGGAACATTTGTTTTTTTGTTGTTTTTGTTGTTGTTTTTTTATTGCTACAAAGGCTAGGTGTGTATCTGAATCATATCATAAAGTTCTTTATATGTGACCTTTATTTACAATTTATATTGTATGAATGAGAAGGCTATATCACTAAAGTGGCAGTCTACCTAGGTAACCTTTCTTAAAGCTTTGTGCTCTTCTGTTGCCACATTCTTTGTGCAAATATAATTTAATGGTTTTCTAGAGATGTAGCTGTTTGCATTTTAATTGTATAGTTAATATTCACAGTTATGTTTATAAATATCACGACTCATAGATTCCATTATGTGTCAAAGTGATTGAGTGCCATGAATGAGTAAAACAGGTTGCCATGCAGTCCTTTGCTCGTTACTCTGAGAAATAAGGGGCTAATTGTGTAGCTGATTTACATAGCATCATTTAAATAGCAGAAGTATGTTTATACATCACATTCAAGTTAATTTATAAACAGGAATGTCTCAGGATTGTGAGATACTTTGTAAAAATGAACAGTTTGACTGGTGCTCAGGTATGGAGAATGTGGGTAGGGAAAACAGTGCTTCCTCTAAACTCCAAATGCTATCTTGCCCCACTTGTTCACTCCTCTGTAGTGCTACTTTATTGTACCTCCACTGTGCTGTCTTTTCTTTCTTAAAGGGACGTGAAACCCCAAAAAAATATTTCATGATTCTATTACCAAATTGTCTTTGTTCTATTGGTATCTTTTGTGGAAAAACAGAGAAATAAGCTCAGGGGAGGTTGTGTGTCTGGAGAACTATACAGCACCAGTTTCGCTATAAAGTTATCCATTTGCAAGAGCAGTAGTTAGCAGCACTATTTCCTGCCATGCAGTGCTCCAGACTCCTACCTAGGTATCTCTTCAACAACAGAGAACAGAGCAAACGATCTGTCTAAATCACAAAATATATTTTTTAGGGTTTCATATCCCTTTAATGGTACATGTAATTTGATAACAAATCTACAGTGAAGCTTATTTTATGTCAAAGTGCCTGCGTATAGTTACATTTGAAGTAATACACTGGTCTCAGTCGTGCGCTTCCTACTAATGCAAATTTAGCATTACCATGAAGTGCCCATTAATTAATGTGATTAACAGAAGGTGCCTAACAGTCAGTAAGCATTAGCAGAAGGTACATAGCTGAAAGAGCTGTGATTTTCACTTTATGGGGTAGATTTATTAAATGTCGGACGGACATGATCTGCTGTAGCGGATCATGTCTGCCCGACATCGCTAAATGCCAACAGTATACGCTGTCGGCATTTAACATTGCACAAGCATTTCTAGTCAAATGCTTATGCAATGCTACCCCCTGCACATTTGCGGCCAAGCAGGGCATGTCAATCATCTTGATCGTATCTGATCGGGATGATTGCTGTCTGCTACCTCAGAGGTGGCGGATGAGTTAAGGAGCAGCGGTCTTAGACCGCTGCTTCTTAACTTTTGTTTCCGGCGAGCGTAAAGGCTCATACGGAAACAGCTGCATTCGCAGCTTAAAGGGACACTGAACCCAAATTGTTTCTTTTATGATTTAGATAGAGCATGCAATTTTAAGCAACTTTCTAATTTACTCCTATTATCAATTTTTCTTCGTTCACTTGGTATCTTTATTTGAAAAAGCAGGAATGTAAGTTTTGGAGCCGGCCTATTTTTGGTTCAGAACCCTGGGTTGCAGTTGCTGATTGGTGGCTACATTTGAGCCACCAATCACTAAGCGCTACCCAGGGGCTGAACTAAAGATGGGCCGGCTTCTAAGTTTACATTCCTGGGTTTTCAAATAAAGATACCAAATGAACGAAGAAAAATTGATAATATGAGTAAATTAGAAAGTTTCTAATCTAAATCATGAAAGAAAAAATTTGGGTTCAGTTTCCCTGTAATAAATCGGCTCCTTTATGTCAACCCCTTTTACTTCAGATTTGTTTCCGGGGAAAAAAGGAAGAGAAAATTATCATGTTTAGATGCTGCTCTGTCCCTTTAAGGCAGAAAATATATCCCATCTCTATTTAGCTTTTTTTTTTTTTTTAATTCTTTTTATTGAGAGCCAACATATGAGTACAGTAATCAAAAATTCCATACAGTATCATGAAGTTTACATCCATTAATATAGTAGGTATACCATTCTTTGAGAGACGATATTATTCAGAACATAGTAGAGATTCAGTATATCAGTACATCACAGTTAAGATATTCCGGATGCTAATGACAATTGACATTTTTGGTGTCTACATATGTTTAGCCCACTCATTTTACATTTTCATCCCCAACAGGTCCCAGAGCCCTCCCCCCAACTCCAAAACACTAACCACCTTATAACAGTAATAATAAAATAAATAGATAAAAAAAAAAAAAAAAAAAAAAAAAAAGGAGAAAAGGGGTGAATCTCTCCCTCCATCCCCTCCACCCCATCCCCCGCCCCCCCCCCTCCTACTGATCTAGAAGAGCATCTCTTCACAATTACCAGTCTCATCTCGAGATTCCATATAGCCGTCTAGGCATTGCCACTCCCCCTTTAATATAGCTGCCAGCACAACCTCCTGGTGCCTAAAAGGCCTCAGTACCTGTCGCTTCAGCGGCGGAGCCAGTGTGAGAATAAGGGGTCGCCACTTTTTAAGGAAGTGGGGGAGCCTTCGCTCTGTATCTAGCTTGGTGTCATATTGTTCAACAAACAGTTGTTTCATTAAGCTCCGTTTGAATTGTGCAATGGAAGGGGGCTGTCTATGAATCCATCTAGTTAGTATGCAGCGCCTCGCCAGTAAAACACATAACGTTAATAGTTTATGTAAATGCTTGTAGGAGTCCTCCCACTGAAAGAGAAACACCTTGCCTATGTCTAAGTTAAGGGAAAGTTGGAAACTTATTCGTACCCAATATTGAAAATGACCCCAAAAGCGTCTAATTAGTGGGCAAGTGAAAAGATAGTGTGGGAAAGAAGGGGAATCTTCTCTACATTTAACACATCTGTTAGGGCACCCCGAGTTCCATTTAGACAATCTGTTAGGGGTGAGGTAGTCCCTATGCAGCAACCTAATCTGCGCTTCTCTTAGTGGTATTTCTAGAGTGGCTGCTCTAGCCATTTCCAGACTTCTACCCAAGTCTTGGATGTCCAATTGTGGAGAGATGTCGGCCCTAAGCCTTTCTAATATTTGTGTCTGCATCCCCTCCTCCCCTCTTCTTATCAATACTTTATAGAGGTTGGAGATAGCAAAGACCCCTATCTTAAACAGGGTATGTGTGACAGCAAAGGGTGAAGCGTTCCAGAATGTGGGGTTGTCTCTCTGGAGTCCGGTGATATAATGCCTAACCTGTAGGTACGCATAGAAATGTTTGTGCGGGATGTGAAATCTGTCTCTAATGTCTTGGAAGGATCTAACGGAATGTAGCAAGGGATCCAACAAGTCACCCACAGTTTTAAGCCCCTCGGCGCTCCAGAGGCGAAACGGTTCACAATCATTACCCGCTGGGAATTCTTGATTACCGACAAGGGGGATAAACCTAGGAGATGGGTAGGAGACACCCATATATTTGTTAAGCAGACTCCACGCTTTTAGAGGGTCCCTATACAAGAAATTATTGCGAATTTGTACCGGTGCGTCCTTTAGTCTGACATAGGGCAAGTAGGATAAGGCCAAAGGGGCACATCCTGCCTCCTCCAGGTGTGACTCATAAAAGTGAGCAGTGTTAAGCTGCCAATCTGTGACAAGCCTTGCTAGAGCGGCCCAATTATATAATTTTAGATTGGGGAGACCCAAACCCCCACTAAGATAGGGCTGGCTAAGTTTGTGGACCGCTATGCGTGACTTCCTCCCTCTCCAAATAAAATTGATCATTGCCCTGTTAAGCATGGTTAAATCCTTTTTTGTCACAAGGAAGGGTAGCATCAATAGGAGGTACATTATCTTAGGCAAGATCGACATTTTTACCAGGTTAATACGTCCAGACAGCCCCAGAGGAAGATCAGTCCAGCCCCGGAGCTGAGTGGACAGTGCTTTACACCTGTCTGATATATTAAGGTCATAAATCCTTTGAGGATCATTGTGAAGCTGAATTCCCAGGTATGTGAGAGAATTGACCATCACCTTAAATGGGTATGCGTGAGGTGAGTCAGGATGTCTGTGCAGCCACAATATTTCTGATTTGGATGTGTTAACTTTATACCCCGAAAAGCTGCCGAATTCCGAGATAGCTTGTAATATGGGGGATATGTATAGAGCCGGTGATTCCACGAACAAAAGCATATCGTCAGCATATAATGCCAGATGTGTAGGGACACCCCGTATCCGCATTCCAGGAAAGACTTGCTTTAGCTTGAGCGCCAAAGGTTCCAATGGCAGGTCGAACAGTAGAGGGGAGAGTGGGCAGCCCTGTCTGGTCCCTCTCTGTAGAGCAAAGTCAGGGGAAAACAAGCCGTTAGTCAGTATTCTAGCAGTTGGGGAGTCATAAAGTTTGTGGATAATATTGAGAAAGGGGCCGTCGAATTTAAACTTGGTCATGGTATTGGTTAAGTGTGTCCAGTCCACTCTGTCGAAAGCCTTTTCTGCATCGAGGGAAAGCAGAAAGGCCTCCAGTCTGTCCGTCACCCCACCCTCAGTCCCCTTCGTCCAGTAGTGATTGATCGCATGGAGAACCCTGCGTAAGTTGACAACAGAGGTACGCTTGAACACAAAGCCTGTTTGGTCAGGGTGAAGTAGGGATGGCAATATAGTTTTCAGTCTGGTGGCCAGGATTTTCGTGAAGATTTTGTAGTCGGTGTTTAGTAATGAGATGGGGCGGTATGACTCTGGCATGGAAGGGTCTTTCCCAGTCTTAGGAATAAGGGGGATGTGGGCAGCGGCAAAATGTTGCGAGGGTAACACGTCTTCCAAAAAGTAAGTATTATATAGTTTAGTTAAAGTCGGTGTAATCTGCGCATGTAGAATCCGGTAGAATTCAGATGGTAAACCATCTGGGCCCGCCGCCTTACCCAATGCCAAGGACTTTAGGGTGAGCGTGACTTCATCTGGAACTATGCGAGCATTCAGAAGGTCCGTTTGTTCCCTCGTCAGCTGCGGGAGATTAATGGTCCTCCAAAAAGAGCTCTGCAGCTCAGGGGGGCCTGGTTGTTGTCTAAGATATAATTGGGAGTAATAATCCGCAAAGCACCTAACTATGCCGTCAGGTGTACGGAATGTTTTGCCCTGGAATCGTAATGCCACCACATTAGACCTAGTAGTCTTTGGTTTTGTGAGAGTCGCCAAAAGCTTACCCGATCGAGCCCCAAAGCGGTAATATTTGCTAGCCGTACGAAGCAAACCCGATGCAGCCTGCTGCCCCATAAATGCATCAAACTCTGACTTTACCGCCACATAAGCCTCATAGGTGTCTCGCGTCTTAGATTGACGGAACGCCAGATATGCCCTACCCAGTTTCTTACTAAGGTCATTATATCTCCGTCGTGTTCTATGTCTGAGATTGGAGGTGTAGGAGATGATGGCACCAGAAAGTACTGTCTTAGCCGCTTCCCAAAAGAGTTGGGGGTTGTCTAAGTGTGCTATGTTATCCGAATAATAGTCTGTCCAGGACTGTGTTAAAAACTTAATAAAGTTTGTGGAGGATGCAAGGTAGGAGGGAAATCTCAAGGTGTTTCTATTAGGGCACGGTCCCCTAGCTCCCATCACCAATTCGATTGGGGCGTGGTCCGATATAACTATATCTCGTATACGACACATCTGGACTTTGCTAGTCAGAGAGTTAGGAATTAAAAAAAGGTCAATTCTAGACAGAGTGGATTTAGCTCTAGAAAGACAAGTAAAATCCCTGCCCTCTGGGTGTAGCAACCTCCAAATATCACACACATCTAAAGATGATTCAAGCATGTTAAAGATCTTAGTTTCAAATCTAGCCTTATAATTGATCTTGGGGTCCCCTCTAGTCGGGTTTTCAATCCATAATCTGTCCAATGTGTGAGATGGGGCAATATTAAAGTCACCTCCGACTATAAGGTTCTCACCCATATGGGGGAGCAAAAATTTCGTTAAGGTCTCCCAGTAATCCTGGGATCTATGATTGGGGGCATAGATGTTACATAGTGTGTAGTCAAGGGAATTAATCCGTGCTTGCACCAATATGAATCTCCCCTCAACATCAGTCTGTACCAGATTAACCTGAGTATCTAAGCGTTTACCAAAAACTATGGCCAGGCCCCTACTAGCGCTAGAATGAGACACAAATTCCACATGACCCACCCAATCTGATCTAAGCTTAAGGTGTTCTACATCAGTTAGGTGTGTTTCCTGTATAAGCGCCACGTCTGCCCCTTGTCGCCTCAGATGGGTAAGTATAGCTTTGCGTTTTATGGGGGAGTTAATACCCCCCACGTTCCATGAGACAAATTTTAATGACATCTTAAATCACCAGAGCACAGAGTACACCCGGGGCATCCCGGGAGTAGCGAGGGACAGGGGGAGGAGAGAGAGGAAGAAAAAAAAAAAAAAAAGGAAAACTGCAAAGATATGAGATCTGAAAAAACATACTGAGTAATATAAATAACAAGTATAGACCATCCCTGAGATCCCTTGAGAGAAAAGAATCATCCATTGTGTAGGACATAAATACTCATACAATGATATAATCTGCGTTGCCCCATTACGTACAAGCATGTCAATGACATCAAATATTGTAGCCAAACCATCAGGAACATCCAGGGGTACAGGAGGGGGGGCGGCCGCAGGCAACCCCACATCGTAGTGTGACATAGCAGTAATAGCTTGAGTTTTACCCCCCCCCCGAGCCAGACAAAGTCCGTCCACGAGGGAGAAAGGAATGCACACGGCCGCCCCCCCACAGAGCCCATGACATAAAATTGGACAATACCTGCGAACAAATGGGTGAGCAAAGTAAATACAACAACAAAAAAAGGCAGAACGAGTGATAATGAAACCAGCAATAATACAACCAATAACAATAGCAGTGACAGTCCCAACAAATCAGCAAAACCTCCCGCCACCCCCTCCATCCCCGTCTTTTTGAAAGTCAAGAACCACCCTGGTTTCCTGGGTTTCAGAGGGAGGTCAGGCGCCCCTAAGTTATTGCCGAGCAACAAAACCTCAAAAGAGGTTAGGAGTATGCCCCTCCAGGGCCGCCCGTAGGCAGCCCAGGAGGGATAAAGGGTAATCTGCGCCCACCCCATCAGGAAACCCAGCAGATGACAACAAGTAGAGCCTGCACAAAAGGAAAACAACAAAAGTTTAACAATAACATTTTGTATTTTTTTATGTAGTATACTCATCTGGGCTTGGAAGTCCATATAGAGGGGGAGCAGGAGGCTCCTACATAGCGTTTTTTCCCCAAGTGAAGTGCCCCCACTGAGCACAAATCCCCCTCCCCTTGAGAGCCAGGAGGGGGGTGAAACATGTTGAATAGAGAGGTAGAAGACCTCCATTTGCGTGTCCTATTTTGACAGTTATTGTCACTTAAATTAACCCTCCAGGGGTCCGATCATGTGGGGGGTTGGTGATCCTCCGTAGCAAGGTAACTCTGAAGTGCTTGAGGTGTATGGAAGAATTTAACCCCATGAGGAGTATGCAGACGTAACTTAGCTGGATAAAGCAAGGCCACCTGACGGCCCCGCTCGTGGAGCTGTGAACAAAGAGGGGCGAAGTCCCTTCTCTGCTTAGCGACATCCGATGAAAAGTCTTGGAAAAGCAACAGACGGGAGCCCTCAAAGCTAGTTTCCTTACGGGCTCTGTAGGAGCGAAGTATCCTGATCTTCTCCTGGAAATTTAAACATTTAAAGATAACCTGTCTAGGTTTTGAGTTGAGGTGTTCAAGTGTACGTTCAGGCCCAATCCGATGGGCTCTTTCAACATCAATGGGAAGGATGTCGGAGGGGATCCCCAACATTCTCGGGAAGGTCAGAGCAGTGAACTCTAAGAGGTCCTTCCCCTTGACAGATTCTGGGACGCCAATGATGCGTAGGTTATTACGCCTGCTTCTGTTCTCCAGGTCGTCAACCCGATCCTGGAGTAATTTGTTTTGTTTAACCAACTGCTTGAGAGTAATCCCCTGGCTATTCTGTCGATCCTCCACATCAGAGATGCGCAACTCCGCCGTGTTAAGTCTTGAGGAGAATTGTCGCACCTCAGATGTCAGGGTATCCACTCCTGATTGTAAAGACTCCATTTTAGGGAGGAAGAACGATTTAAGCTCCTGCAAGAGAGAGGCCTGATCTGGGATCTGAATTATGGGGTCCCCCATGGCTTGCTGATCATGCTGTAGTTCCACAGGTTGTTTTTGCTTTTTCTCTGCATTTTTCACTCTGTGACTCATGGCGGCAGAAGTAGCAGGGGACAGTCTTTGAAAATATTTGTCAACTTTCATGTGGCCCCACTAGACCGTTAGTCAAGCAATCTCAGCCTAGTCTTGATGACAGAGAAGCAGTGTGTTGTCTAGGAAAGCAGGTTTACTCTTTTTATCGTGTGTGCCAGCTCCAGGGCAGGGCCCCCAGCAGCAAGTGGAATGTAACCAGAATGAAAAAGAGGTGTGTAACAGCAAGGATGAGGGCAGCTAGTGAAGGGCTTTATACTTTATTAAGAACGGTGACTTGTTTCCCTTCGAGTTTCCCCTCCGTTAAGATATGTGGCAGCGCCAAGCAGGGCCTCTCTCTCCTCCTCTGTTTCAGAGGCAAATCAGTCCTATAAGTGCAAGCCCCCTGTATGATGAGCAGGGGCAGCACCCACAATAATAATGCCAGTCTTTATAAGTCCCAAAAGTGTGGCTCAGTATCTGCCCCTTCCACACTTAGTAAGTCTCTAAGGCCAGGTCTCAGGGGAAAAAGTAATCACGTGAGGCCCCCAGGCCCCGGGTCATTCCTCCACTTTTCTCCTAAATGACCGGAATTGTAAAGCAGCAGTTACACGGATGCGGTATAAGCAAAACCGCTCCGTGAAGATAGGTTGTTACCTGCCCTCCGATACTCCGGCAACAGCATGGTGTGTGTGGTGCGGCCCGCCACGCTGGAAACAAAGATGGCGATGATGCGGCCGGAGCGCGATGCGTCTCAAGGCTCCCGGTTGCCAGGACTGATGGTATGTCCTGCTCACTTAGGGTCGATGGCCGGCGCAAGTAGTCTCCTACCCGGCAAATCAGTTGTGAGAGGCTGGGCAGCGTCGTAATAGCATGCAAAGGTACTTAGTTATCTGCTGGCTTGCGGAGCTCCATCTAAACACGTCTGCCCTGTAAGCCTGCCCACCGGAAGTCCTCTATTTAGCTTTTATGCAAACATTTGCCCTTTCATCAGCACTAGGCTACAGCCTGCACGTGATAGACTCTTATGCATGCACGTTTCTGCTTGTTATTGCTCTTGACTGGAAGAGATACCTTTTAATATTCAAATATTCTGTGTTAAGATTAAATTAATGGGACGTTCTAGTCAGAATTAAACTTTCATGATTCAGATAGGGAATGTCATGTACTTTCCAATTTACTTTTACATTAAATTTGCTTTGTTCTCTTGGTATTCTCAGTTGAAAGCTCAACCTAGGTAGGCTCATATGCTAATTCCTAAGCACTTGAAGGCCACCTCTTACTTGAATGCATTTTTCACAGCTATAGGGCATTAGTTTATGTGTGCCATATAGATAACATTGTGCTTACTCCAGTAGAGTTAATTATAGGTCAACACTGATTGGCTAAAATGCAAGTCTGTCAAAAGAACTGATATAAGGGGGCAGTCTGCAGAGGCTTAGATATAAGGTAATCACAGATGTAAAAAGTATATTAATATAACCGTGCTGGTTATGCAAAACTGGTAAATGGGCAATCAAGGGATTTTTTAAATCTTTTTAAACAATACAAATTCTGGAGTAGACTGTCCCTTTAAATTAATGATACCACTATCCATCCTTTGTTGGTCTTATACACCTTATTGCCTATATGACACTCAGTTAAAGGGACAGTTTAGTTAAAATTAAACTTTCATGATTCGGATAGGGCATGCAATTTTAACAACTTTCCAATTTACTTTTATCATCACATTTGCTTTGTTTTCTTTGTATTCTTTGTTGAAAGCTAAACCTAGCTAGGCTCATATGCTAATTTCGAAGCACTTGAAGGTCGCCTCTTGTCTCAGTGCATTTTGACAGCTTTTCACATCTAGTTAGTGCTAGTTCATGTGTGCCATAAAGATTATGGGGTAGATTTAACAAGCACTGCAGCGAATGCTGCTTTCTACGCCCATCGTTTCTGGCTCTCCAGAAACTGAAGTTAGGAAGCAGCAGTCTTTAGGTGGCGGACTGAAATCATCCCAATCAAATCGGGATGATTGACACCCCCTGCTATGGCCGCCGGTGAGCAGGGGGCGGCATTGCACAAGCATTTAACTAAAAATGCTTGTGCAATGTTAAATGCCAACAGCATATGCTGTCAGCATTTATCGATGTCGGGCGGACATGATTCGCTACAGCGAATCATGTCTGCCCTGCACTTTTTAAATTGACCCCTATGAGAGAGCACTGACTGGCTAAAATGCAAGTCTGTCAAAAGAACTAAGATAAGGGAGCAGTCTGCAGAGGCTTAGATACAAGGTAGTCACAGAGGTAAAAAGTACATTAATATAACCATTTTGGTTATGCAAACTGAGGAATGGGTAATGGTATCTTTTTAAACCATAAATGTTCTGGAGTAGACTGTACCTTTAAATAGTAGAACAACATTAGAGGCAAGATCACAATCATTAAGGGGGAAAAGGTCAAATGCTGACTCCCCTGTTAGCGTATAGTTCTTTTTTTCTATATTGGATACAAACCACCCTCTACTATGTAAAATTTTATATGCGTGCATTTTAAAATAGAATAGTAGTATTTTTTTTTAATATACAGGTGGAATATGTTCAAAGGAGGGCTAGTAATGGTACATGGTCTAAAGAATGAAACTTACTAGGAAAGGCTCAATTACCTAAATATGTATTGCTTAGAGAAGGGAAAGAGGTGGTATGATAGAAATCTTCAAATATATTAGGGGTTTATTAAAATGAAGACTGTAAGCATTCACAAAAAAAGTTTTTTCAGAACAAGAGGCCATGATCTCAAGTTGAAGGGTAATACATTCAGGTGTAAGGGTTGTTGATTCTTGGAATGAACTTCCATTAGGGTTAATGAGGAAATACACTGTGGGGGACTTCAAGAATGCCTGGGATAAGCAGAAGACTCTCCTACAAACTAAGCTTACACTTTTAGGATATTTTGGACAGATTTCTTGGGCCTGTTGTTCTTATCTGCCATCAAAATCAATGTTTCTATTTTGCCAACTTTTCCTGTAGTTTATATCCCTTTAAAGGGACACTAAACCCAATTTCTCCAACATAGGTGTGTCCGGTCCACGGCGTCATCCTTACTTGTGGGATATTCTCTTCCCCAACAGGAAATGGCAAAGAGTCCCAGCAAAGCTGGTCACATGATCCCTCCTAGGCTCCGCCCACCCCAGTCATTCTCTTTGCCGTTGCACAGGCAACATCTCCACGGAGATGGTTAAGAGTTTTTTGGTGTTTAAATGTAGTTTTTATTCTTCAATCAAGTGTTTGTTATTTTAAAATAGTGCTGGTATGTACTATTTACTCTGAAACAGAAAAAAGATGAAGATTTCTGTTTGTAAGAGGAAGATGATTTTAGCAGAAGTTACTAAAATCGATTGCTGTTTCCACACAGGACTGTTGAGATGAAGTAACTTCAGTTGGGGGAAACAGTTGGCAGACTTTTCTGCTTAAGGTATGACTGGCCATATTTCTAACAAGACTATGTAATGCTGGAAGGCTGTCATTTCCCCTTATGGGGACCGGTAAGCCATTTTCTTAGTTAAATAAAAGAATAAAGGGCTTCATAAGGGCTTAAAAAACTGGTAGACATTTTTCTGGGCTAAAACGATTGCTTTGCTAGGCATATTTTGCAGATTCTAACTATTAATGGTTATTATAATCTTGGGGATTGTTTAGAAAAACGGCAGGCACTGTGTTGGACACCTTTTTCAGATGGGGGCCTTTTCTAGTTTTAGACAGAGCCTCATTTTCGCGCCACTAATGCGCAGTTGTTTTTGGAGAGCAAGGCATGCAGATGCATGTGTGAGGAGCTAAGAATCACTGAAAAAGCTTATAGAAGGCATCATTTGGTATCGTATTCCCCTCTGGGCTTGGTTGGGTCTCAGCAAAGCATATAGCTGGGACTGTATAGGGGTTAAATGTAAAAACGGCTCCGGTTCCGTTAATTTAAGGGTTAAAGCTCTGAAATTTGTGCAATACTTTTAATGCTTTAAGACACTGTGGTGAAATTTTGGTGAATTTTGAACAATTCCTTCATACTTTTTCACATATTCAGTAATAAAGTGTTTTCAGTTTGAAATTTAAAGTGACAGTAACGGTTTTATTTCAAAACGTTTTTTGTGCTTTGTTGACAAGTTTAAGCCTGTTTAACATGTCTGTACCATCAGATAAGCTATGTTCTATATGTATGAAAGCCAAGGTGTCTCCCCATTTAAATTTATGTGATAATTGTGCCATAGTGTCCAAACAAAGTAAGGACAGTAATGCAACAGATAATGATATTGCCCAAGATGATTCCTCAAATGAGGGGAGTAATCATGATACTACATCATCCCCTTCTGTGTCTACACCAGTTTTGCCCACACAAGAGGCCCCTAGTACATCTAGTGCGCCAATTCTTATTACCATGCAACAATTAACGGCTGTAATGGATAACTCTATAGCAAACATTTTATCCAAAATGCCTACTTATCAGAGAAAGCGCGATTGCTCTGTTTTAAACACTGAAGAGCAAGAGGACGCTGATGATAACTGTTCTGACATACCCTCACACCAATCTGAAGGGGCCATGAGGGAGGTTTTGTCTGAGGGAGAAATTTCAGATTCAGGAAAAATTTCTCAACAAGCTGAACCTGATGTTGTGACATTTAAATTTAAATTAGAACATCTCCGCGCACTGCTTAAGGAGGTATTATCTACTCTGGATGATTGTGACAATTTGGTCATTCCAGAGAAATTATGTAAGATGGACAAGTTCCTAGAGGTTCCGGTGCCCCCCGACGCTTTTCCTATACCCAAGCGGGTGGCGGACATAGTAAATAAAGAGTGGGAAAGGCCCGGCATACCTTTTGTCCCCCCCCCCCTATATTTAAGAAATTATTTCCTATAGTCGACCCCAGAAAGGACTTATGGCAGACAGTCCCCAAGGTCGAGGGGGCGGTTTCTACTCTAAACAAACGCACTACTATTCCTATCGAAGATAGTTGTGCTTTCAAAGATCCTATGGATAAAAAATTAGAGGGTTTGCTTAAAAAGATTTTTGTTCAGCAAGGTTACCTTCTACAACCAATTTCATGCATTGTTCCTGTCACTACGGCAGCGTGTTTCTGGTTCGAGGAACTAGAAAAGTCGCTCAATAAAGAATCTTCGTATGAGGAGGTTATGGACAGAGTTCAAGCACTTAAATTGGCTAACTCTTTTATTTTAGATGCCGCTTTGCAATTAGCTAGATTAGCGGCGAAAAATTCAGGGTTTGCTATCGTGGCGCGCAGAGCGCTTTGGCTAAAGTCTTGGTCAGCGGATGTGTCTTCCAAGACAAAATTGCTTAACATCCCTTTCAAGGGTAAAACATTATTTGGACCTGATTTGAAAGAGATTATTTCAGACATCACTGGGGGAAAGGGCCACGCCCTCCCACAGGATAGGTCTTTTAAGGCTAAAAATAAGCCTAATTTTCGTCCCTTTCGCAGAAATGGACCAGCCTCTAATTCTACATCCTCTAAGCAAGAGGGTAATACTTCACAACCCAAACCAGCCTGGAGACCAATGCAAGGCTGGAACAAGGGTAAGCAGGCCAAGAAGCCTACCACTGCTACCAAAACAGCATGAAGGGATGGCCCCCGATCCGGGACCGGATCTGGTGGGGGGCAGACTTTCTCTCTTTGCTCAGGCTTGGGCAAGAGATGTTCAGGATCCTTGGGCGCTAGAAATAGTTTCTCAAGGTTATCTCCTGGAATTCAAGGAACTACCCCCAAGGGGAAGGTTCCACAGGTCTCAATTATCTTCAAACCAAATAAAAAGACAGGCATTCTTACATTGTGTAGAAGACCTGTTAAAGATGGGAGTGATTCATCCTGTTCCAATAAGAGAACAAGGGATGGGTTTTTATTCCAACCTGTTCATAGTTCCCAAAAAAGAGGGAACATTCAGACCAATTTTGGATCTCAAGATCCTAAACAAATTTCTCAAGGTTCCATCGTTCAAAATGGAAACTATTCGAACGATCCTACCTACTATCCAGGAAAATCAATTTATGACTACCGTGGATTTAAAGGATGCGTACCTACATATTCCTATCCACAAGGAACATCATCAGTTCCTAAGGTTCGCTTTTCTGGACAAGCATTACCAGTTTGTGGCACTTCCATTCGGATTAGCCATTGCTCCAAGGATTTTCACAAAGGTACTAGGGTCCCTTCTAGCGGTTCTAAGACCAAGGGGCATTGCAGTAGTACCTTACTTGGACGACATCCTGATTCAAGCTTCGTCTCTGTCAAAAGCAAAGGCTCATACGGACATCGTCCTAGCCTTTCTCAGATCTCACGGATGGAAGGTGAACAAAGAAAAAAGTTCTCTGTCCCCGTCAACAAGAGTTCCCTTCTTGGGAACAATAATAGATTCCTTAGAAATGAGGATTTTTCTGACAGAGGTCAGAAAATCAAAAATTCTAAGCTCTTGTCAAGTACTTAATTCTGTTCTTCGTCCTTCCATAGCGCAGTGCATGGAAGTAATAGGATTGATGGTTGCAGCAATGGACATAGTTCCTTTTGCACGAATTCATCTAAGACCATTACAACTGTGCATGCTCAGACAGTGGAATGGGGATTATACAGACTTGTCTCCGACGATTCAAGTAGATCAAAAGACCAGAGATTCACTCCGTTGGTGGCTGACCCTGGACAATCTGTCACAGGGAATGAGCTTCCGCAGACCAGAGTGGGTCATTGTCACGACCGACGCCAGTCTGGTGGGCTGGGGCGCGGTCTGGGAACCCCTGAAAGCTCAGGGTCTATGGTCTCGGGAAGAATCTCTTCTCCCGATAAACATTCTGGAACTGAGAGCGATATTCAATGCTCTCAAAGCTTGGCCTCAACTAGCAAAGGCCAAATTCATAAGGTTTCAATCAGACAACATGACGACTGTTGCATATATCAATCATCAGGGGGGAACAAGGAGTTCCCTGGCGATGGAAGAAGTGACCAAAATAATTCAATGGGCGGAGGATCACTCCTGCCAATTGTCTGCAATCCACATCCCAGGAGTGGAAAATTGGGAAGCGGATTTTCTGAGTCGTCAGACTTTCCATCCGGGGGAGTGGGAACTCCATCCGGAAATCTTTGCCCAAATAACTCAATTATGGGGCATTCCAGACATGGATCTGATGGCGTCTCGTCAGAACTTCAAGGTTCCTTGCTACGGGTCCAGATCCAGGGATCCCAAGGCGACTCTAGTAGATGCACTAGTAGCACCTTGGACCTTCAACCTAGCTTATGTATTCCCACCGTTTCCTCTCATTCCCAGGCTGGTAGCCAGGATCAATCAGGAGAGGGCTTCGGTGATCTTGATAGCTCCTGCGTGGCCACGCAGGACTTGGTATGCAGACCTGGTGAATATGTCATCGGCTCCACCATGGAAGCTACCTTTGAGACAGGACCTTCTTGTTCAAGGTCCATTCGAACATCCGAATCTGGTTTCCCTCCAACTGACGGCTTGGAGATTGAACGCTTGATTTTATCAAAGCGTGGGTTTTCAGATTCTGTAATAGATACTCTGATTCAGGCTAGAAAGCCTGTAACTAGAAAAATTTACCATAAAATATGGAAAAAATATATCTGTTGGTGTGAATCTAAAGGATTCCCATGGAACAAGATAAAAATTCCTAAGATTCTATCCTTTCTACAAGAAGGTTTGGAGAAAGGATTATCTGCAAGTTCTCTGAAGGGACAGATCTCTGCTTTATCTGTTTTACTTCACAAAAGGCTGGCAGCTGTGCCAGATGTTCAAGCATTTGTTCAGGCTCTGGTTAGAATCAAGCCTGTTTACAGACCTTTGACTCCTCCCTGGAGTCTAAATCTAGTTCTTTCAGTTCTTCAAGGGGTTCCGTTTGAACCCTTACATTCCGTAGATATTAAGTTATTATCTTGGAAAGTTTTGTTTTTGGTTGCAATTTCTTCTGCTAGAAGAGTTTCAGAGTTATCTGCTCTGCAGTGTTCTCCGCCCTATCTGGTGTTCCATGCAGATAAGGTGGTTTTGCGTACTAAGCCTGGTTTTCTTCCGAAAGTTGTTTCCAACAAAAATATTAACCAGGAGATAGTTGTACCTTCTTTGTGTCCGAATCCAGTTTCAAAGAAGGAACGTTTGTTACACAATTTGGACGTAGTCCGTGCTCTAAAATTCTATTTAGAGGCTACTAAAGATTTCAGACAAACATCTTCCTTGTTTGTTGTTTATTCGGGTAAAAGGAGAGGTCAAAAAGCGACTTCTACCTCTCTTTCCTTTTGGCTTAAAAGCATTATCCGATTGGCTTATGAGACTGCCGGACGGCAGCCTCCTGAAAGAATCACAGCTCACTCCACTAGGGCTGTGGCTTCCACATGGGCCTTCAAGAACGAGGCTTCTGTTGACCAGATATGTAAGGCAGCGACTTGGTCTTCACTGCACACTTTTGCCAAATTTTACAAATTTGATACTTTTGCTTCTTCGGAGGCTATTTTTGGGAGAAAGGTTTTGCAAACTGTGGTGCCTTCCGTTTAGGTGACCTGATTTGCTCCCTCCCTTCATCCGTGTCCTAAAGCTTTGGTATTGGTTCCCACAAGTAAGGATGACGCCGTGGACCGGACACACCTATGTTGGAGAAAACAGAATTTATGCTTACCTGATAAATTACTTTCTCCAACGGTGTGTCCGGTCCACTGCCCGCCCTGTTTTTTTTAATCAGGTCTGATGAATTATTTTCTCTAACTACAGTCACCACGGTATCATATGATTTCTCATATATATATTTCCTCCTGTCCGTCGGTCGAATGACTGGGGTGGGCGGAGCCTAGGAGGGATCATGTGACCAGCTTTGCTGGGACTCTTTGCCATTTCCTGTTGGGGAAAAGAATATCCCACAAGTAAGGATGACGCCGTGGACCGGACACACCGTTGGAGAAAGTAATTTATCAGGTAAGCATAAATTCTGTTTTTTTTCTTTCATGACTCAGATAGAGAATACAAATTTAAACAACATTCCAATTTACTTCTATTATGTATTTAGCTTCATTTTTTAGATATCCTTTATGGAAGAAATAGAAATGTACATTAGTGAGCCAATCACACAAGGCTTCTAAATGCAGCAACCAATCAGCAGCTACTGAGCCTATCTATATATGCTTTTCAGCAAAGAATATCAAGAGAATAAAGCCAATTAGATAATAGAAGTAAATTAGAAAGTTGTTTAAAATTGCATGTTCTTTCTAAATCACGAAAGAAAAAAATTGGGTTTCATGTCCCTTTAATGGTACATGTAATTTCCTGTAGAGGCTGGGTTTATCCTATAGGGACTAGATCCCTAACTTTGCAACATTCTGCACTGAGATTGCTTGATTAGGGCAGAAGTATATTTATATGTATCTCTAATTGCTCACAGAAGAGGAGAAAAGGCAAACACATAAGAGATTCTTTTCAAGGTTCCTTAGCAGTAAAACAATGCAAATTTTATCATCAAACGTTTACAGTTTAAAAGCTTTTAAAACATTTAGGGCTAGATTACAAGTGTAGCAAATTTGCCCATTTACGGGCACACTTTAAATAACCAGCCATTAGAAGTGGCTGGTTAATGCTCCCACAAGCTTGCGGTTTTACTTTGCTTTAAGCACAATTAACCAGAGATCAGAAATCTGGCTAATGATAAAATGTTGCGCCGATTGCCGCCAAATAAAATAAACAGTTCTTTAAAATAAATAAAACATGAGCATTTTTATTTTTTTAGTCCCTTTGAAAATCTATGTCTTTTTTTGGGTTCCAGTACCACCTCTAAAGCTGATGAAACCTAAAATCTCTCACTCTTTTATTGTTATTTCTCCTTCTTTACTCAACCAGGTCTCTTGGTAATTAACGCCCTAGTTGTCCTCAGAGTACCTCCAGCGCAATCTCTCAAACACTGAGCTTTTCCGTTTTACTTTCCTCTCATAGACAATGTGCACCAGAAATATCAATATCTCTTGTTATGACTGAAATCTTCAACCCATATTGACTGTCCCTCGCACTACATATATGCTCACTTACCAATTCCGGACAAATATTAATTTACATGATATGTCTTAAAGTGACCGTAAACACCTTGTAATTACAAGACATTTATGTTGTTTTACTATAGAATAACACATCAGCCCATTCTTAAAGAGGCACCAAAATCAAATTAAACTTTAATAATTCCGATAAAACATGCAATTTTAAAAAACTTTCCAATATAGTTCCATTAACAAAATTTGCTGTCTTTTTATATATATATTTTTTTGTGTTACCAGCTCCTACTGAGCATGTGCAAGAATTCACAGAATATACATATATGCATTTGAGATTGGCTGATGGCAGTCACATGTTACAGGAGGAGTGGAAAAAGACATAACTGAAATTTTTCAGAAAAAAATCTTCTACTCACTTGAAGTTCAGACTAAGTGCTATTGCACTGTCTTGTTATGATGCAGTTGTTGATTATGCAAATCTACTGTATTTACTGTTTTTTTTTCATGTTTTTAAAACAAATTAACATTGCAATTAATTCTCAATAGCCAAACTCTACCCACCATTTGCCTTATTTGGAGGAGCCAATCTGGGCTTTAGTCTGCAGACAACAAGGCTAGCTACACTTGGTATCCTGTGTTGAAAAGAATATATTGGTAGGCTCAGAAGCTGGAAACTAGTTGCTTGATTGGCAGCTACATATATATATATATATATATATATATATATATATATATATATATATATATATATATACATACAAGTGAGGAAAAAAGGCTGCAGCACTCCAATTTTCTTTTTAGTGGTTTATTGTCAAGCAGCAATCATAGGCAACTTTTCGGGCTGTGCCCTTACAGATGTGCTCAGCTAGCTCTCAGTAGTGAATTGCTGCTCCTTCAATAAAGGATACCAAGAGAATAAAGCAAAATTAATAATAAAAGTAAATTGTATAAAAAAAGTTGTTCAAAATTGTATGCTCTATCTAAATTATGAAAGAAAAAATTTGGGTTTCAAGTCCCTTTAAATCTATCGTGAATGCTTCAGTTAGATTCATCCACCTAGGCTGCTGATCCTCATTAGTTACCCCTCTATACTACACTGCCTTTAAAATCCAATTAAATTCTCTTCTCACACCTGTCTGTTTTATTACCTATCTTTATTCTGTTCCCCAACTTGCCTCTCAACATCCAACCTCTGCCAATTTGCTCTTGTCATTACTTCCCTTTAGCCTCCAAGATTTTTCCTGTGCTGCACCTACTCTCTGGAACTAACTGGCTCCATCTATCTCCCACATTGCAAACACTCATTGAAAACCCACCTATTTTGACAGACTTAATGCCTTTCTCCTGAAATTTCCTATTTATCTTAAAAGGACAGTAAAGTCAAAATTACTATTACATTATTCAGATAGAACATGTAATTTTAAACAACTTTCCAATTTATTTCTGTTACTAACTTTGTTTTGTTCTCTTAGAATACTTTGTTGAAGATTAAACCTAGGTGGGCTCATAGGGCTTCAGGAGCGTACACATGTCTTTAGCAGTATTTGTAACTATGGTACTAGTATTTGTAACTTTTTATAACATTTTTAAAAAACAATGCTGCAAACCCTACTTTCATACACTGCTAAACACAAGTGCACTCTCATTAAGTCATATGAGCCCACCTAGGTTTACTCCTCAACAAATAATATCAAGAGAATAAAGCAAATTTGCTCCATCTAGATCATGAAAGTTTAATTTTGACTTTACTGTCCCTTTAATCAACAAAAATACATCTTGAAATGGCTTGTCTAACCACTGCATCTACAAATTACATCACAAGCACTTTTATTTAGTTTTGCCGTAGAATAAAATACATTGTTTAGCACTAAATCGACATGCAGTGTTTTAATTTATGAGTTAGAGACCAATTTTATATTATTGCATCAGAAATTAATCTCTGCATTGCCAAAAATCTGTCATTTTGTTGGCAAAATTGATACACACCACTTGAAAAGCATCTTGATTATTGTTTATCTTATCTCCTCTGTATTACTATATGAGGATCTGGGTTCTGAAATGCTTGGAATGGTTTATATGTTATTGGGGGAGGGGTGTGTAAAAACTAAAATTTTCAGAGTCAAGTTATAGAGAAAGGGAGCAAAATAAAATAATAATTAAACTTTATGGTGAATATTTTTTTGAGTTGAATCATGTCTATTAAATGTGATTAGTCAAATTTACATGTTTCTCATGAAAACACAATCAGCAGCACTAGATTCCCTTTTGCATGCTCGCTTCAATGCATTGGTAAGTTTAATTCCAATACTTGATTTTGTGGGAGTAGAAAAGCGGAAATGCATGTTAAAAATTGATTAAAGTAGAAGAGTATATGATGAGAAAGGAGGGATTTGCGGTCAGTTATACCACAGAGAGATGCACAATTTAGCTTTCGTTAGATACATTGCATTACTTATCATATATTATTCAATCTAACTTTATTTTAAACACACATCCCGGAAAGTAAAGCTAATGGGTCTGTCCAGATATAAAATACATTATATTTACAGCTCTGGGATTTTAAATGAAAGCAATAAATGTGGAGTTTTTTTACAAACTGGACATGGTTTCTCTAAGACTCTATTTGTGCAATGTGTGTTGCTTTTAACAGCCATAGGGGTAGATTTATCATAGTGCGAGCAGACATGATATATGCTGTTGGCATTTATCATTGCACCAGCAGTTATTTTGAACTGCTGGTGCAATGCCGCCCCCTGCAAATTTGCAGGGGGGTGTCAATCAACACGATCGTATTCGATTGGGTTGATTTCTGTCCGCGGCCTCAGAGCAGGCGGACAAGTTTGACCACTGCTTCATAACTGCTGTTTCCGGTGAGCCTGAAGTGCTTTTGCATTGTCTTGTTATGATGCATTTGTTGATTATGCAAATCTACTGTATTTAGCTTTCGTTAGATACATTGCATTACTTATCATATATTATTCAATCTAACTTTATTTTAAACACACATCCCGGAAAGTAAAGCTAATGGGTCTGTCCAGATATAAAATACATTATATTTACAGCTTTGGGAATTTAAATGAAAGTTCGCACGGAAACAGGGACATTAATCTAGTAAGGTTGCAGCTGGGAGCTGCATCGATTGTAACATTTAGCGATAGACACATTAGGATCCCAAATTAGGGACTACATTGGATTTTCTATTTATTTCTTTATACTTCCAGAGCCAATTAATACAAGTTAGAAATTCAATCAAAACTAAAATATATACTTCTATATACAAATGAGAAATTGCTCAAAAAATATAGCCCAAGTGAGTGTGTGAATGATTTATAGCTATTTAAGTTAAATTGTCTATGCAAAATAATGAATTTTATCCTATATGATAAAAGTTATTCATGGGCATTTGTTTATGGTGAAATGGGCTACTTTTTAGACATTGCTACAGCCACAACTACTGCATCAATATTCATGAAGATTGTCAGGGAACTTAGCATATGGTGAGTTAAAGTGAATGTAAACTCACCTATAGTCGTTAATACAAAATTGTCAAACAATTGAAAATAGGGGGACTTTAATTCATGGTTTTTAAAAATTATATAAATGAAGATTAAAAATTAACTTTTTTTTCTTTATTTTCATGCAGCGCTTCCTCCGCCCGCCATATAGTCCCTCTGAATGTAAAAGATTGACAGCAACCATTGCGAATAAGCTTTTGCACCACGGGTCGTTCAGCCCCTTTTTACATATGTCATGCACTTCTTCTGCGCATGCGTTAGTCCATTATCTCCCTTGTGGAAGTGATGCTCGTTCACACAGTGAATAACCAGGGTTTTTAACGCATGCGCAGACTAAGTATTTCTGATTTCTGCACTTGCGTTAGAACATTAGCTCACATACAGTAGCGATGAGTGTTTACGCCGTAAGAAAACAGGGCTCTAACGCATGTGCAGACGAAGTAAAGCTGGATTACACGCATGCGCATAAAGATTAGCTCCACGGGTGCGCGCTTCACGGTGACGTACAAAGCGAGGAGGGCCGCTCTAACCATCACCCTGTAAATAACACGGAAGTGCCGGGTGGGAGGAGGAAGATCAAAATACAAACAAGTTAGTTATGCAAATATATAATAAATACTATTTATTTATTTTTTTTGTAAACCTAGCAGTTTAAAAACACATGTGTTAACGAATTATTAGAAGGCTTCAGCTATACAAAAATTGACATTCACTTTAAATGGGTGCTGTGTATTAATGGCAAGGTTTTAAAACACTAAACGCTATATAATCAAATTTATTTTGCCCTGATATAAACTCATGTAGTTATCTGTGCAGTAGAACACATTCTTTAAATGTGGTGTACATTGAAAATGCTAACACTGTAACTCTGATTTGATTTGTTAATGTTACTTTAGGATGTAGTCAATTTACCTATTGCAATGCCGCATTATGTATTTGTGCTTTATAAATAAATTATTATTATAATAAAAATAATACATTGAAAATGATTCTAGAGCACTGGCTTTAAAACCTGTACTCACGCCTCCCTAACAGGCCAGATTTTCAGGATTGTCTTAGGTGAGAGCAGGTAAAATAGCCATTTTTACTAATCAGCTGATTATTTCACCTTTGCTCTAGTTCAGATATCCCCAAAATCTGGCCTGTTAGGGAGCCAGAGGACGGGTTTGAAAACGTGTTCTAGAAGAATACAACATTTGGGAACACTTGACTGTGTATTTCTCCTGGTGTCCAAATACATAACTTTAGCTATATAAACCACTATTACTGCAACTACATATAAAAATAGCTTCAGCAAAACTGATATTGCATATTATCATTGAACCATTTGCTTCTCAGCATAGGCACCACTTTATGCTGTGGAAATAAATGGTTATTAAATCCCAAATTAATGTCAATCAGCTTCAGTTAAAGCCATGTGACATAAAATGCATAAAACATGGTATTTGGTTGCATATAATTGGTAACCACTACATTTTACATAAGTGCGCTTTACAGTTGCTGCTGGAGACACAGAATATTGCTATTTTTTGCTCAACCTGAACAACAAATATACTTAATAAATTATAAGATGACAAGAATAACAAAACCTGAGAATAAAGTATTAATATTATAGTAATTCATTTTCAGTATATTTTCCACAGCATGCAATTTAGGCTTGTAAGCATTTTATATTAAATCTTGTTAATGTAATAAATCTTATGGTGGTTTTTTTCCTATTAAAACAGCTCACAAAGCTTGAGAAGCAACAGCAAAGGAAGGAGAAGACAAGAGCCAAATCACTGTCCGAGTCCGGCAGAGAGAAGAGTGTTCCTCGTAGTAAGGATGACCCTAGCGCCAGCAGTGGGGCAGATGGAGACGTGTCTTCTGAAAGAGAACCATAGGGAGCCATAGAGAATCTGGTATTCTATACCTTCATGTCCTAATTGCTTTAGTTGCCCTTCATCCCACCTTCAGCAAAGCCTATATAGTTTGTCAATAAAACCAAGTTTAAATTCTAAAAAAAAATATTTAATGTGATGTTTTCACTCACGGTGCTGCCTGCTTAATTACATCCCAATCATCCTGCAATGTGCAAGATTACCCTGTATTGTGAGTAGGGTTGCCACCTCGGCCATGTTTTCCTGGACATTTATGAGTTACACATGCTGCAGGGTAAGCAGGGAGGAACATGTATTATTCACATGAATAGGGCTGAGGAAGAGCACAATACATGTTACTACCTGCACGCCCTACAGCATGTGTAACTCATAAGTGTCGAGGAAAAAATGGCCTAGGTGGCAACCCTAATTATGAGGTAATTTTCCCTTCTGTTTAAGTCCTTATTTCCCTGTGTGTCGCCATAACCCATCCTAGATCCAAACTCTGTTCCTAGCTGCCCCTGCTCTATGGCTAAGCCATGAACATCCACCCCTAACATTTTTTTTTCTCTGTATTAAAGGTGTAGGTTTTCTTATTCATGTGAGACTTTGTAAGCCTAACTCTGATACATTGTCCACAACTCTGGTCCTAATTGCCCTCAGCAGGGGCAATTAGTGACTTTTAAAAGGATGTGTCCCTAAACCAGAAAACAATGCAGATCTTGATAACAAAAATACAGTTAAATGCTTTTAAACTTTTTGTTTCATGCAGACCTTTTGCAATGAGATTTATATTCCTTTAATGTACTATTTTTGGATGCACGGGTTCCTTGTTCATAATAAATATTGTTTCTTCTAACCGTGCAGATGTTTTCATTATAGAAGGGAGGAGAGACACATACTAAAGTGGTGCAGTATGTGCGATTATTTATTTCTTGCATCTTTACATGTTTTTTGTTATGTTAGTATGCATAATTATGCACTATTTCAGGGCTTTGAAAGACGTATAGATTGCTGCTACATTTGAAATTATTTTGCAAATTTATATCAAAGAAACATATCATCCAAACTGAGTTCCTCTGTGCACTTGACGTGGAAAATGTGTTATGGTCAGTGTTTGAGGATAACAGTCTAAAGCCTCCATAACTGGTTCTCCAACTTGCAGAGGGGAAACCACAGCCTCTCACAAGTAGTCAATGTCAAACTGCAATGACCACTACCAAACTGCTGCTCCAGGGAAGTCATTTATAGGAGAGCTGCAGTGAAGCACTTATTCACAGGCCTCATCTCCTTCAACCATGCAGTGAAGAAGATGACCTTGCTTTAAAGGGACAGTGTACACCAATTTCCATATAACTGCATGTAATAGACACTACTATAAAGAAGAATATGCACAGATACCAATCTAAACAATTCAGTATAAAACCTTTTAAAAATGTACTTCGAAGCTCCCAATTTAAAGCTGTTGATGAAGTTGGGCTGTGACAACCAGGGAAAGGGGCTGGGAAAGCAGAAAGAGCAGACACCCGCCCCCTTCCCTGCATATGAAAAGACAGATTACACAAACACTAGCAGCAAGAATATGTAGACCTGGGTCTACATCTGATACACAATGTTATTATAAAATAAGCAAAACTATACATTGTGACAGAAACATTCTCAGATGGGTTATTTAAATGGATAATTGACAAAACATTTATGCAAAAAGAAAAATCTAGTGTGCAGTGTCCCTTTAAGAGCAGAACTCTTGTCAATCCTCTGTTCTGAGATATCCTCATTTCATCAGTAGGTAAACCAGTGGTGCTGCTAGTTGTGTACATTACACCAGCTTTAGGCACTGGTCTCTCATGTTGCACCGAGGGATCTGTGACAATGGGTGTATCTACTGATTATTCAAGGATATAGGGCAAACACAACTTTTCATTCAGTTTAATGAAAAATGTGTGATATCTTTCACAAACAGAAGGTTTAAGGCTCTGCGTTAACTCAGTGAGGTGCCACCACTGATACTTGTACCATTACGGCAGACTTTAAACCGCTGCCTTTAACTCTTCCCCTTAGAGAGGTAGTAAATCACACAAATAGTACATTCACACTGATCTGTATCTTTTAAGAATAATAATGATAAAGTAAGGTGATCTGGACACCATATCCAAACAGGGATGTACCTAGTATTGTTTAGTGCTGCCATAGACTAGCTAATACGCAACTATAAACTTGACCTCCAGAAATTCTCCTGAAGGGATTTTTTTCTTTTTGCCATCTATGTGAAAACTTTAAACTCCAGTAAAACCCATCAATTTATTAGAGTGGCATCAAATTTAGCAGAGAAATGCAAGACAAGTGTTTTTTAAGCATTGTAAATATGTGCAGTGCTTTCTTATATTAATATTTGGGAAGTGACAGATTGACATTTAATTCTACATGCACAGTACAAAACCTGAGCAGATTGTGACATTTTTTTGCCATCACTGCATGGGAAGGAACAATACAGTGTTTTGTTTGCATGAGCATTGCAATTTTTCTTTAATGATTATAGTTGAAAATAGTTATGTTGTGATTACTAACATTTAGTAATTTAAATTGCAACTGACTGAGTTTAAGAATACGTTGGTTAAATATTATAATATTGATTTATTCTAAATATTCAATATATGGGGGCCGATTTATAATTTGTCAGACGGACATGATTGGCTGTAGCGGATCATGTCCGCCCGACATCGCTGAATGCCGACAGCATACGCTGTCGGCATTTAACATTGCACAAGCAGTTCTGGTGAACTGCTTGTGAAATGCCGCCCCCTGCAGATTCTCAGCCAATCGTCCGCTAGCAGGGGGTGTCAATAAACCCGATCATATTCGATCGGGCAGATTGATGTAGACAGCCTCAAAGGAGACGGACTAGTTAAGGACTGTGCTGTGAAAACCTAATCACTGAAGGGGGCGCTCAAGATGCAGTATAATCACTAATCTATAACAGAGGTATATATGATGTAACAATGTTAAAATATCTCAAATGGGTATAGACACAATATAAACCGAAACAGTAAATTCTTAAATACTGTAGTGAAAATTCACTTGCAATTGTAAAAAGTATACCCATTTAAGGACTGTCTAACTTTTTACAATTGCAAGTGAATTTTCACTACAGTATTTAAGAATTTACTGTTTCGGTTTATATTGGGACTAGTTAAGGAGCAGCGGTTTTAAGACCGCTGCGTCTTAATTCCTGTTTCTGGCGAAGGCTTGCGCGGAGCTTGATGAATCGGCCCCTAGGTCTTTAATGCTTTATCTAGTGTACAAAGATGTGACTTAATAAAGCTTACTAAAATACCTTATTTTAATACTACTTTTTTAGACCATAGTCTATATTTTCCATTTAAAGGGGAGGAGAGTCCACAGCTTCATTCATTACTTTTGGGAAATAAGAACCTGGCCACCAGGAGGAGGCAAAGACACCCCAGCCAAAGGCTTAGATACCTCCCCCACCTCCCTCATCCCCCAGTCATTCTTTGCCTTTTGTCACAGGAGGTTGGCAGAGAAGTGTCAGAAGATTCTGATTAGTCTTTTATGAAGGGTAGTACTCTCTGAAATGGGACTGGAGTTTTAAGTAGTCCTGTCAGCCTCTCCGTGAGAGCTTGGGTGAAAGTTAGAGTCCAAAGATGCAGGGAGAGTATTTCTGCGAAACCATCCCCCCTCATATTAACAGATCCATAAGCAATCAGCAGTTTTGCTGCCTGCTGCCTACACTTAAGTCCGTGTCATTGCTGAGATATGTTTGAGATGAGGCTCTTGCAATGGGTGAACTTTAGTTCCCTTCCGGGAGTATTTGTGCGGCTGTTTTTGGCACGTTTTCTCCCTAGTGGTGGGGCGGTCCTGCGAGGCATTCCTGCTGACCGGGAGTGGCCTAATCTACTTCCTGCTGGGCTGACGGTGCAGGAGACGCTACGGTTTCTGTGGTCCGGGTCCTAGGAGGTGGTGAGTGCCCCGGCCATTGGTGGTTATAAAGGTGCCTTTATTCATTTATATTCTACTAGTCCGTATCACAGCCGCAAGCTATGGAGGACTCTGACGCGTTAGAGGGTACTCCCTCTTTAACTAAGTCTAGTATCTGTGTTTATTGTGAGAAGGTTCCGGTAGATTCGCCTGCTCAACTATGTTCCCCTTGCCTAGATAAGGTCTCGGCTTCTCGAAAGAAGAGAATGTCTAGTACTACTGAGTTGTCCACCTCTGAGGGCTCCCCGTCCCTTGAGGTGCGTCCCCTACATTCATCTCCGAGTACACATGCAGCGCCCCAGTGCATGTCTATCTCTCCTTCGGGGGAAATCCGTTGGCCATCAGACTTTGCGGATCAACTGCAAACGTGATCAAAGGTGATCAGTGCCTTACCACGTTCTGCTAAGCGCAAGCGTAGGGTAAAATATGGCAATCCGGCCTAGGAGTCATATACTCCTATGGATATCTCGGAAAGGTTATCCGCGGACGAGGACAACTCCGTCTCTTCGGAGGACGTTCCTTCTGGGTCGGAATCCTTGTCATCTAAAGCTCCGTCTACAGAGGAGCCTGATTTTAGGTTTAGGATGGAAAATTTGCGCTTTTTGCTAAAGCAGGTGCTTGCTACTCTCGAGGATCCGGAAACGAAACTACCGGAAAAAAACTTTGATTCCTAAGCTTGATAAAGTGTATGAGGACAGGATTGTACCTCATACCTTCCCAGTTCCTGTTAAGATGGCTAACATTATTAAGAATGAATGTGAGAGGTTCTTTTTCTCCTTCTTCTTCCTTTAAGAAACTGTTCCCCGTTCCGGACTCTCAGCTCGAGCTATGGGGGACTGTCCCTAAGGTGGATGGTGTAATCTCTACGCTCGCGAAGCAAATGACGATTCCTCTTGAGGATAGTTCGTCGTTCAAGGAGCCCATGGATAAAAAGTTAGAAAACATGTTAAGGAAAATGTTTCAACACACAGGGTTTGTTTTTCAGCCGGCAGCAGCAGTAGCGGCGGTCGCCGGAGCTGCAACATATTGGTGCGAATCTCTGTCTGATATGGTCGAGAGGGAGACTCCCCTCGACGAAATACAATAGACAATTAAGGCCTTGAGGGTAGCTAATTCTTTTATTTGTGATGCCAATATGCAAATTATTTGCCTGAATGCTAACGTTTCAGGGTTTTCTGTTCTAGCTTGAAGGGCTCTGTGGCTAAAGTCGTGGTCTGCGGACATGACCTCTAAATCCAGGATTGGACTCGATCATATCCACGGTGATGGGAGGCAAGGGTGCTTTCCTACCACAGGATAAGAAGGTTAAGCCTAAGGGATCTAGTTTTCGTCCCTTTCGTGTGGACAAGGCCCAACACCAGCAGCCCGCTGCGAAAGCGGATCAGTCCAAGGGTGCTTGGAAGCCAGCTCAGTCTTGGAACAAGTCCAAGCAGAACAAGAAGCCTGCTGAAACATAGTCGGCATGAAGGGGTGGCCCCCAACCGGTCCCCGGACCAAGTAGGGGCAGATTATCTCTCTTCTCAGAGACCTCAGAGGTTGTTGCCCAAGAATACCGAATAGGGTTCAGATCTCATCTGCCCAGGGGCAGATTCCTCCTATCAAACCTGTCTTCCAGACCAGAAAAGAGAGACACCTTTCTAGAATGTGTAAGGGATCTCTCTTCTCTGGGTACCAGTACCCCCAGCAGAAAGGGGTCTAGTGTACTAATCAAACGTTTTGTGGTCCCAAAGAAGGAGGTCCACAAAATGAATGTGAGAGGTTCTTTTTATCCTTCTTCTTCCTTTAAGAAACTGTTCCCCGTTCCGGACTCTCAGCTCGAGCTATGGGGGACTGTCCCTAAGGTGGATGGTGTAATCTCTACGCTCGCGAAGCAAATGACGATTCCTCTTGAGGATAGTTCGTCGTTCAAGGAGCCCATGGATAAAAAGTTAGAAAACATGTTAAGGAAAATGTTTCAACACACAGGGTTTGTTTTTCAGCCGGCAGCAGCAGTAGCGGCGGTCGCCGGAGCTGCAACATATTGGTGCGAATCTCTGTCTGATATGGTCGAGAGGGAGACTCCCCTCGACGAAATACAATAGACAATTAAGGCCTTGAGGGTAGCTAATTCTTTTATTTGTGATGCCAATATGCAAATTATTTGCCTGAATGCTAACGTTTCAGGGTTTTCTGTTCTAGCTTGAAGGGCTCTGTGGCTAAAGTCGTGGTCTGCGGACATGACCTCTAAATCCAGGATTGGACTCGATCATATCCACGGTGACGGGAGGCAAGGGTGATTTCCTACCACAGGATAAGAAGGTTAAGCCTAAGGGATCTAGTTTTCGTCCCTTTCGTGTGGACAAGGCCCAACACCAGCAGCCCGCTGCGAAAGCGGATCAGTCCAAGGGTGCTTGGAAGCCAGCTCAGTCTTGGAACAAGTCCAAGCAGAACAAGAAGCCTGCTGAAACATAGTCGGCATGAAGGGGTGGCCCCCAACCGGTCCCCGGACCAAGTAGGGGCAGATTATCTCTCTTCTCAGAGACCTCAGAGGTTGTTGCCCAAGAATACCGAATAGGGTTCAGATCTCATCTGCCCAGGGGCAGATTCCTCCTATCAAACCTGTCTTCCAGACCAGAAAAGAGAGACACCTTTCTAGAATGTGTAAGGGATCTCTCTTCTCTGGGTACCAGTACCCCCAGCAGAAAGGGGTCTAGGGTACTATTCAAACTTTTTGTGGTCCCAAAGAAGGAGGGCACGTTCCGCCCGATTCTGGACCTAAAATGTTTAAACAAGTTTCTGGCTGTTCCATTGTTCAAAATGGAAACGATCAGATCTGTTCTGCCCCTAGTTCAAGAGGGTCAGTTCAATAGACTTGAAGGATGCCTACCATGTGCCAATCCACAGGGATCACTTCAGGTTCCTAAAATTAGCGTTTCTGGACCAACATTACCTATTTGTGGCCCTTCCCTTTGGTCTGGCGACGTCCCAGAGAGTCTTCATGAAGGTTCTGGGGGCACTGCTTGCAGTAGCCAGGTCCAGAGGCATTGCTGTGACGATATCCTAGTCCAGGAACCGTCGTTCAGTCTCGCAGAGGACCACTCGAGGGCCCTTCTGCTTTTACTCCAATCTCACGGTTGGAAGATAAACTCAGGAAAAAGCTCCCTGATTCCTAGCAACAGGGTGGAGTTCCTGGGGAGGATAATAGATTCTATAGCCATGAGAATATTTCTCACAGATCAGCGACGGAGGAGGATTGCATTGGCCTGTCTTGCCCTTCAGTCCTACTCCAGTCCCCCTGTGGCTCAGAGTATGGAGGTGATCGGGCTCATGGTATCCAGCATCAATGTCATTCCATTCGCCAGGTTCCATCTCAGACCTCTTCAGTTGTGCATGTTAAGACACTGGAACAGTGATCATACAGATCTATCCTAACAGATTTCTCTGGACGATCAGATGAGGGAATCCCTTTCTTGGTGGATCCGTCCGAAACAATTGTCCCAAGGGACATCCATCCTGAGACCGTCCTGGGAGATTGTGACCACAGATGCAAGTCTAGCAGGATGGTGGGGAGCTGTTTGGGGTGCCAGGGTGGCACAGGGCAGATGGTCTCGAAGAGGCTCTCCTCCCAATAAATATTCTGGAACTTCGAGCGATCTACAATGCTCTGAAGGCGTGGCATCTTCTGGGGTCACGGCTCATTCAACTAGAGCTGTGGCTTCTTCGTGGGCCTTCAAGAATGAGGCCTCTATGGAGCAGATTTGTAAGACGGCTACCTGGTCCTCCTTCAGCGGAAGCAGTTTTTGGGAGAAAGGTTTTACAGGCTGTGGTGCCCTCAGATTGGGTCCGCCTTTTGCCCTCCCTTTGTCATTCAGTGTCCTCTAGAGCTTGGGTATTTGTTCCCAAAAGTAATGAATGAAGCCGTGGACTCTCCTCCTTTAGATTGAAAATATAAATTATGCTTACCTGATCATTTCATTTCCATCGTGGGGAGGAGAGTCCACGGCTCCAGCCCGTTGCTCCGGTGGCCGGACCTAAATTTAATTTTGTTCTTCTGGCACCATTTATACCCTGATATTTCTCCTACTGTTCCTTGTTCCCTTGGCAGAAAGACTGGGGGATGAGGGAGGTGGGGGAGGTATTTAAGCCTTTGGCTGGGGTGTCTTTGCCTCCTCCTGGTGGCCAGGTTCTTATTTCCCAAAAGTAATGAATGAAGCGGTGGACTCTCCACCCCACGATGGAAATGAAATTATCAGGTAAGCATAATTTATATTATCTAGCCCTTATAACTCCAAAAGTATAAAAGAGGCATAAACTTATATATTGCCAGAGCACATTGTTTCAGACTAATTGCCAACTGCCCTGTAGCTTTTATATATTAAAATAAATCAGGACCTGCTGCAACTAGTGAATGGCTAGGCCTACAGGCGTACCTCGGAGATATTTCGGGTTCGGTTCCAGACCACCACAATAAAACAAATATAGCAATAAAGTGAGTTACACTATTTTTTTGTTTTCAAGTGCATATAAAAGTTATATTGACGCTATACTGTAGTGTATTAAGTGTGCAATAGCATTATGTCTAAAATAACAATGTACATACCTTAATTAAAAATACATTTTGCTAAACAAAATGTTAACCATCATCTGAGCCTTCAGTGAGTCATAATCTTTTTGCTGCTGGTGTGTATATATGTGTGTATATATGGAAAAAAAGCACAGATAGAGTTACTCTACACAGGTTGCCACAGACCTTCAATTGTAAAAAGAGCAATATTTGTGAAGCGCAATAAAGTGAAGTGCAATAAAACGAGTTATGCTGTATATGTATTGTTTTAATATACTCAATCCACCACTTTAAGACCAATGCTGTTACTGAATTGAATATTTTATTTGTGTATAATTATTATTTATATTTATTGCCCTTTAATTTCTCAGTACATTCTGTCCTTATATGGCATTCTAAGACTCTGTTGAAGTTACTTTTAAAGCCATGCAGTAGAAGTTTATACATGCAGAAAAGCACAAAACCTTTTTTTAACGTACAGATAAACACCATAGTTTTGCTTCATTAAGAAACTTGGAAACAGTATATTTTTGTCAGCCATCCACCAGCTTGTTTCTCAGCTTCCTCTTCTTCTGACAGCTGCAGACGTTCCTGGGGGTCTCCCTGTGTCAGGAACATGAAAAATTGAGGGAGAATTCTGACAGGCTCAAAACAGTGGAAATAGGTGACCCTTCAAGCACAGCAAAAAATCATAGGGAAAAAAAACAACACATTTAATCCCTTTTAAAAACAGAAATGCATTCTATGCTGCTGCATAGCTAAGGATACAGGTGTGTGTGTATATATATATATATATATATATATATATATATATATATGAATGATGGCTCTCCAGGGGTGTGTCACTAGGATGTTCTGAACATTTTACTAACAAATTTATATCCGTTCCTATAAATTCAATCAGGGCTATATCTTGTTATGAATATAATTAACATCTTGATAAAGGCTCACTACAGCTTAAAGACATTGATGTTTAAATATGGAGTCCTCTGGGTATCATAACTCATTTTATATTATATGCAATTCAAAACAGCAATGGATTTGCCTATATAACATACAAGTGTAATTTTGGATTTAATATCTAAATTTTGGAACTTCAATATTTTTTTTTTTTTTTTTTTTTAAACTTTCAAATTTTTATTGAGGTAAACTGTACAGAATACATGAATGTTAAAACAATCGTGTCCCCTTGGGTTACAGGGGGGACCTGAGACACCCCTTACATATATGCATGTTACAATACATAGGAAAAAATTAGAGGCTGGTATGACGTCATATATCGCCAGCCCACACCTCAATTTGAATTTTCTGAGCATTAGAGTCCCTACTCATTCCACATCCCAGTTCCCTGCATATATCTACATTCTTCAATCATAAACAAGACGGGTGAAATACAGTAGTTCGCCCTCTCTTTCAAAACTCGAAAAAAAGTATTGTAGTCACCTATAAAACCATGAGGGAGAGATCTCTAAAGTATCTTAGGTTAAGAGGCCAGATATCTCCTTTGAGGCGACTATAGAGATCATAAGATATGTAGGTTAACTATCAGCTAATTTGAGAGGCCTAGGCAAACTGATCAGGTCTAAACATCACCCTCCAGTTTCCGCCTTGCCCCGGCAGGTGGAGTAGAGGAGGGGGGAGAGTGGGAGGGTAGAGAGGGGAAGGAGAATATAGAAGGGCATAGAAGAGGAGGGGGCGAGGACTAGGAGAGGGGAAGGGAAAGCCTCTCCCATAGGAGAGGTTCACGTTTAGAAGCCAGTCAACAAAAAGGTCTTAGAGTTAGTCAAGGATAGACTTATGAGTCACCAGAGGGTTTCTGTCTGTGGGCCCATAAATCCCAGATTTTCCAGTAGGACTCAATTTTGTTCAGATGTTGGTAGAATCCCCGTTCCATTGAAGCATATAATTCTAGGGTCTTTTGGACAGCAGTCAAAGGGGGCGAGTCAGTTTGCCTTCACTGTCTAGCAATTGAGATTTTGGTGGCTGCAAAGAAAAAAATGTCCAGCTGTCTCTGAATTTTGGGGATTTTACGTAGGAAGATATTTAGAAGGGCCACCTTGGGCTCTTTCGGGAGTAATTTCCCGGTCAAGTCGCACAATCGAAAAAACCCCTCCCACAACTCCTCAAGTACCGGGCAGGGCCACCAGATATGTAGGTCTGGGCCTACCTGACCACAATTTCTCCAGCATGAGGACGAATGGGACGAGGCCATCTGAGCCATGAGTGTAGTGCCATCTAAGGCACACTTTGACATATAGTTCCATTTAGTTGGCACAATGGAGAGTCTTCTTTGTAAGTATAAAGGCTTGCGACCAAGTTTTATCAGAAATTTAGATTTTTAGGTCCTGCTCCCAGGTCCTTAGCTGCCATACCTCCCCAGCACCCACATCCTTCATGATCAACATGTAGTGAATGGATAGGGATCTCGTCAGACCTGAACCGGATCTCCATTTCTGCTCCCAGATGGTTTGTTCTCTAAGGTCTGAGGGCGGGAAGCCCCAGCTGGAGAGGAATTTATGAAGTCTAAGCCTCTGAAATTGGAACCATGGTGGGGGGGATTCCCCCCTGTGAATGCTTGGTCAGCTAACTGTAGAATATTCTGCTGGTAGAGATCAGAAACATTTGATAAGTCTCATTGTCTCCACTGGGTGATATGGGAATTCGGGAGGCCCCGCAGCAGACCCGCGATAAAATGGATCGGGGAAGGATGAGGAGCTATTTCAGAGTAATGTCTAATAGTTCTCCAACAGTCTAGAGTTTGCTTAACGATCGGATTTTGGATAAGTGAACTATCAATTTTATAGTCAGGTATCCAGGGTAAATCGCTGAGAATGATCCCTGCTGATAGGGCAAACTGTTCAACCCTTTTCCAGCTCTGTGTCATATCCGTCGTACCCCAGTGAGAAATGTGTGTAAGGCGGGCTGCCTCGTAATAAGTGGAGACATTGGGGAGTGAGACCCCTCCCAGATGGTAGGGTTTTTGCAGCGTTTTCCTAGAGATTCTAGGCTTTTTCCCCTGCCAAATATATATGGTTATCAGGGCGTCAAGGAGTACTCGGGGCAGATTCAATGGGAGACAGCGAAAGTAATATAAGATCTTCGGCAAAATAGTCATTTTGACTGAAGCAATACGCCCCAACCAGGACACTTCCCGAAAGGTCCATGAGTTGAGCAAAGCCCTAATTTCATGTAGAAGCTTGTCATAGTTCTTCGCCCTAACCATGGCAATGTTCGGGCCTAGTTTAACTCCCAAATGGGTAATAGTTTCCGATGCCCAGTTAAATCGATAGGATTCCTGGAGAATCTCAAGTTCAAATAAGTTTATATGGATAGCTAACGCTTCCGTTTTGGTGAGGTTAAGTTTATAAAAGCTTAAGGAGCTGAACTGGGTAATGATCTCAAATAGCGCTGGGAGGGAACCCATGGGGTTTGTCAGAAAAAGGGTAATATCATCTGCAAACAGAGCAATTTTTTCACCTCCTCTCCCCATCTCCTCCCCCCGGCGGCTGAGGGGGACACCCCGAATCAGGGTTGAATTATTAATTATATAGTCCAGTGGTTCAATTGCCAGGGCAAATACAATAGACGAGAGAGGACACCCCTGTCTCTTCCCATTAGTGATAGGAAATTTTGATGAGCAGGCCTCTGACTCTGGCACTTGGAGAACTATATAGGGCTTGGATGGCCAGAACCACCTCTCTGGGAAACCCAAACTGTAGCAGAGCCTCTCGGAGGTATTCCCATCTGACCCTATGAAACGTGTTTTCTGCGTCTAATGACAGGGCCAGCATGGGAACCCCCAGTCTATCCGCCTCAGAAAAAATGTTTAGCATGCGTCTGGTGTTATCTGGACCTTCCCTGCCCCAAGTGAACCCCACTTGGTCCGGGTGGAGCAAGGTGGGGACAATAAGGCGTAATCTGTTGGCCCACAATTTAGAATAAAGTTTTACGTCAATATTAATGAGGGAAATGGGACGGTAGCTACCACATTGAGAGGGGCCTTCATTAGGTTTCGGAATAGTGAGAACCGTTGGTTCCAGGAGTTCGCTTCTAAAGGAGCCCTTTCCTCTGGCTTCCTTGAAGGCCTGAAGGAGCAAGGGCGAAAGGTCAAGCTGGAAGGTCTTATAGAATACGGCCGGGAAACCATCGGGGGCCCGGAGCCTTGCCATTTTGAAGTTGGTTAATCACTCCCTTCATCTCGTGGACCGAGAATGGGGCCAGAAGTGAATCTACATCCTTCTGAGACAGGGAGGGTAAGCCCAATCCCACCAAGAAGGCTTGAATTTTATCACGTGGGGGGATACCATCTTTTTCAGTTTTGTAAAGGTAGTACAAGTTGGAGTAAAAAGCTGCAAATGTTTCCCCTATGTCCTTAGGGGGAGGTAACCTGTTGACTCCCATTATCAATGGACAGGATGCGGGAGCTCGCACGTCTCCCTCTCAACTTCCGGGCCAAAATAGTGGATTCCTTATTACCTTGGTAGTATAAGAGTTGCTTAAATCTGCAGATGAACATATATTAGTGTCCAGAGATACTATGTGAGCATCATGGTCAGACCAGGAGCAGGACCTAATCGAAATATCCTTAATTATGTTTAGTGTCCAAGTATCTGGGAAAAAGTAGTCTATTCTTGAGTAGGAATTGTGCGGTCTAGAGAAATACGTATAGTCTTTAGTGGTGGGATGGCATGCCTGCCAAACGTCATATAAATTGTGTTGGGAAATAAGGTCTCTGAATTTCTTTGCTGTGGTATAAATATGAATCTATGGTTTTGCCTTCTAATGAGGGATCCCATATCATATTAAAGTCTCCTCCCACTAATAATCTCCCTGTCTTAATTCTGCTTATGTTTTGTAGAAGGGTCTTAAGTAACCTAGGCTGATTCTGATTTGGTGCATATAAGTTAACCAACGTGTATAATTGGCCATCTAATTTACATTTTAGAACAAGGAATCTACCATCTGGATCTGATTCTAAGTACATTTTCTCATAGCTAACTTGTCTGTGAATGAAAATAGCGACTCCTCTGGTCTTATCTGAGTGGGAGGCTGAAACATAATTGGTAAAGTGTTGGGATTTAAAGACATTGTGCAAACACAATTCTGACTTTGTTGGCCTTCATGTAATTGCTCAGAAGACTACGCTTAGTAGAGGAATTTAGTCCCTTACAATTCAGGGATGCAAAAGTAAGGTTATCTGGCTTCTTCTCCATATTGGGAGAGGAAAAATAGGGAGGCAGGCCAAGAGAAGTAGGAAAGATAGGGTCGCAAGAAGGAAAGGAGGGGAAAAAGGAACTCCACCTACCTGGACACTAGAACTCAGATGTGGCCGCTGGAGGATGAAGCGTTTCATACCGTGTCCGCTATATGTCCAGGTGTCTACTAGTGGGAGACAAATAGCACTTTAGTTTGGTAAGTATTTCCTCAGATACTCCCCGAAATCTTAAGCTATTCCTTCTGGATCTGTCCTCCAGGTCTGAGAGCTTAAGCTCCAGATCAAAAATTTGAGTGGCTAGGTTCTGGGAGTATGACAATAAATTTTCATAGTCAACCACTAGATCTTCTTGCTTCCTCTCTAAAGCTTCTGTTCTTTCTCCGATCACTGCCATATCTCTGCGTAATTCCGCCGCTGACCCCTTGATGGCCTTAGTAAAAGTATCCTGTAGGTTATTCATGCATTTTGAAAGAGTGTCCACTATATTGGCCGCCATGTTATCAAGAGGGGGAGTCTCAGCTATGTGGGCTTTGGACATAGGATCGTTTTTTTGATCGTCCAGGGAGTAAGCACCCTCAGAGGAGGAGCTTCTATCCTCTATAGGGGTAGCTTTAAAATGGTCAACAACGGTTCTTCTAGGTTGGCCCACCGATTTGGACTTCTTCCTATTAGATTGGGACATAATATTAACTGGATGTCTGTAACTTGGTTCACCTTTATTTCTTCACACCTTGTACATGGAGCAAAATTATGTAGTTAGAACTTCCCACATCTCACCTCCCTCTGGCCCCTGATGTCTCCCCTAGGCCATTATGTAGCTCCACATTCTCTTTAGGGAAAAGACCATCAGCAACTAGTAAGGACGTCTCCCCCAGGGGAAGGTGTCATCTAATGATGATGTAGGAAAAGGTAAAATGGATATGACCCACCGAGAGAACCTCAATGGGAAATGGCAGGAGAGAGGCTTCGCTGGTGCTGAGTATGAGTTAGAGGGGGTAGATGCGGTCTTAGTGCTTTACTGAAGATGCTCTAGGGCCCTGTGAGGGGGAATAGGAATAAGGATGAGGGTTGGCCCCACTACCCCGCTAGGTCGTGCTTTGCAAAGCGTAGATCTCATGCAGTCCAAACTGAGACCTTCAACTACTGTTTATATTGCTATACTAAAATGGTGTTAATCTCCCAGGCTAGTAGAGACCCTGTTCCCCTAGGGCAATAACTCACAAGAGGTTGTTGGGTCAGTGAAGCAATAGTAGGCCCCAGGTGTGTAGGTCTGCTGTAGGCCTGTAAATTGGTCTAGGATAACAGTTCCAAGCGCCTTAGCACTGAGTTATCAACTTGCAGTCTCTAATTCCCTTGCAAATATTATGCTAGGCTTGCATGTAATCTGAAAAGTGTATAATATGGACCCAGATGTGGCCAAGTGTACCTGGTATAGCGGATGACTGAGAGCTAGTGCTGGGTGAGGTAATCTGTAGCCCAGTAGATCTCTATCAATTTTCCCTTCATGCAGGTCTAGAACCCGATATAACGGTGGGAGGAGAAGTCTTTTACCGGGCTAGCCATGATGTCAGGAACGCTAGGCCTCAGTTAGCTATGTGAGCTTCATAGTAACTGGAGCGTCTGTCCGATGTGGTGCTGGGCCGCCCAGACAAATCTCAGGGAGCTCTTGTGTACCCCCTCAGCCGAGGAGCCGATCAGCAGACAATTAGGGAAGTGTCAGAAGCCCAGGAGGTGCCTGGGTGTGTAGTGGTGCGCGCTGGGCTGAGGCCTAAGATGGAGGCCGTTCGCGCCAAACCAAATTGCGGCGTCACTGTAGGTATCGCCTTTATGAGACGCTGGATGACAGTTTCAGGCCTGCAGGTAAGTTCACATAGGCTAAGTTGGTGGTAGCCACAAATGTCAGAGGGAGGTCTGGGACTAACACTAGGATCGGTGGGCTATCTACCTTTCTCCGGCTTATGGAGGCCGCAACCCGGCGGCAGGCTTGATCAGGGAACTGTCCTCTGTTGTCTGTGGTCGCAGGGACTCCTGAGCGGGTCCCCGTCCCACCGGAGTTGTGGATGCGAAGACGACTGTGGTGTAGCAGGCATTCTGCTCCGCAGCAATTAGTTCCTGGAGCTGGATCAGGGAATGAGACAAAAACAAATTACCCGGACCAAGGGCACATAAGTTGGCGGTATCAATCTGATCCTTTAGGAGAGCTTTACCCCCTTAGGTATATATCACATATTTTTATATAAGTTTTGATGGCTGAATTTGGCTTTAACCCCAAAACACTAACGGAGCTCCTCACTTATGCTGCTACTACGATCAGCAGTTAGCTCCGCCCCCGGAACTTCAATATTTTGTTGGTTCAAGTCAAGGAAGCAATTGGAAAATGCAGATGGGATTGGTTATTTATTCCTGTTACCAAACTTGCAGCGCATAGGAGAGGCTCGCTGCTTTGCTTGAGAATAATCAGTAAGTATTAGTCCGGGACTAATTGTTCTTATTTACATTTGATAACTCAGTGTGAAGGGGAACCTCACTTAGCTAAATTATTGTTTCTTTCATACAGGTGATGAGAGTCAGTGATCCATTACTCCTGGGAATTACTCTTCTTGGCTACTAGGTGGAGGCAAAGATTCTCAAACTCCAAGAGCTCTATAAAACCCCTCCCACCTTGCTGGAAATTAGTCTTGTCTTAACCTCCGCTGGAGGAAGTTGAAGAATGAAGATGCGCATGTTATTCTTCAGTGAGAGGGGTTCTCAGACTGAGTTGAGGCCCATTTCCCCTCAGAGTGCAGTGTTTGTCACAGGGTTGTATATGCAGTACAGCTAGTGGCTCTTTTTTTACCTCATGGGAAATTAGTCACAAGCCTTCCACGGGTGTCGCAGGGACTTTTCATTTGCCTCCTCCTGCTGGGTCTTCAGTATACTCCTATTCCATATCCTCTGATGTTTTTAATAATTGGAACTCTACAAGTCTATTGATAGTTAATAGTCTTTCTAAGCATTTTTGCTTCTGAAGATTTTTTTGAACCTTTTGGAATTGCTCAAGTGTGTTAATACTTTCATTTGTGATGTGATTTTTGTGATGTGACATCATGAAGATTAATGCCAACAGTTCTTTCCAGAAGGGCTTTACTTTTAAAGTCTTGGTCTGCTAATATGGGGGCCTATTTATGAAAGGCCTGTCGGACATGATACGACATTGCATATTAATACCAACAAGATAAGGCATTTCAATGTTAAGGTCTCTGTAGAATAGCAGCTTTGTATAATTTTATTATGCAGATATGCCAAATAGGAAACATTTTATAACAGCACAAGCATGAAACTTACACTAGAAGTTAATTAAGAATAGACTACTTCTCTTGGGTAAAAGGGAGCGAAAGAAAACTGAAAAAAATCTGAGTTCACACCTGACTAGCCACCAGTCCCTTCCTTCCAGATATACAACTATTAGAGTAAGCTCTAATGTGTTTAGGCCTGTGAGTAACTTAGAGCAGTGGTTCTCAACCAAAGTGAGCTCAAGGCCCGGTAAATTTTAGCTAGACATGTCCAGGGCCCGGTAGTTATTATATATATATATATATATATATATATATATATAGAAAACAAGAGAATGCACTCTCAGGACTTTTTTAAAAAAAACCAATTTAATGGAACGTTTTCGGGGTTCACAACCCCTTCATCAGCATACAAAACAAACAAAATTCAACTCATTTATAGTGTTACATATCAATTACATCACATCAACCTGAGTGTCTCTCCAAAGGAAAAGTGCGCCAATTTTTCGAGTTTGGAACGCATCTTCCGTTCCACAGTGCTATCCGAAACCGGAAGTTGTGTTACCTCACTTCCGGTTTGCGGATTCAATAAACAAACGTAAAATTAATGATAAAGTTATGCACTCTACAATTTTAAACGTATTTGAGTGACATACTAATGTAGAGGACTTCTTATAGCAAAAATGTGCCACATTATCATAAGTGCCTGAAAATTTGTGATAAATATACATTGTCAAATGTTACTGCATCCAGTCGGCATGGAGACAGTAACTATGGTAATCATATACAATCCAGATTACCCAAAAGTGCCATAACCTATGTGAAATTTACAATGATGTGCCAGCTGGATGGGACAACAATTTTCTCAGTGTCAGAAATAGCGTACAATCAAACTGTATACGATCATATCGCATATATAGAAATTAGGGTTGCACCGATACCGATACTAGTATCGGTATCGGTACCGATACCAAGTATTTGCATGAGTACTTGTACTCGTGCAAATGCACCGATACTTAAACCGATACCTCCACTTCCTACCCATATGCTATCTTGTGGTGTTTTTTCAAACTGCATGTTCCCATTTCATTTTAAACTGGAGTGGAGACTAAACTAAAAATTGTTTACTTCTGTTCTGCCAATACAAATTGCTGTTATTTGTATTATTGAAGTAGAGATCACTGTACCTCGTTCAGACAAACCCCTGAAGTACTGGGGAGTTAATAAACAGATTTCCAGCTCTGGCTAAAATGGCCCAAAAATATCTTTCTGCCCCATGCAGTAGTGTGGAAAGTGAAAGACTGTTCAACTTAGAGTCGAACCTCCATACAAATGTCAGATTGATGTTATATAACAGCTCAACAACCCAATTTCATCACCCCTTTAAAATGTAATATTTTACTGTAATATTTTTTATTTATAATCATGTTTAGTGAACTTTGTGACAAATAAAACTTTTATTATTTCATAATATCTTTTGAATTATAGTCCTCTATAATTATAAAGAAGAAATCTTAAATTATTATTATTACTGTATTGTGCTTGGTAAAATGTCACATGACATTAAAAAAAGTATCGGTAATTGGTATCGGCGAGTATTTGAAAACAAGTATCGGTACTTGTACTCGGCCATAAAAAAATGGTATCGGTGCAACCCTAATAGAAATAATCATTAAAAGAATAAAATAGAAGTTGGACCATATAACAGTACATGTGATTGGAATGGCAAGTTGTAGATGAAAAGCAAATATAATGTTGCAGATATGGGTGCTGTGACTTACAATGTATCGCCAGTGTATTAAAACAGAATGACGTTTGGCATGTGTGCTGCTACAATGTATGTGCAAACAAATAGATATATCGAATGGGAGCAGTATACAGGGAAAAGAATATATGTAGTATTGTAGGGCTGTGCTGTTAGGCTGCTATAACGCTGGGGCACCATTTTCATATGAATTCAATTTGGCCATTAAAGGATTATAGCTTGCATCGGCCAAATGTGGATGTAAATGACTATGCACAAAGTCATATAAGGAAGGAAACCTTATTTTAAAATTCTATCCTCAAGTATAATTGCAAAACAAACGGGGATCTGCAAAAAGAGGTAATTATGGTAATGGTCAAAAGGACATGTAGCTCATGTGGATACTATCCACCTCTGGGATTTATCCAAGTGGATGTGGTAATTTTGTATGTCCGTTTTTAGGACTGGTGGTGCATATTAAAACAATGGGTAATGGCTCCCAGCGGACCAGGCTTCCACGGAGAAGGTGGAGACAGATGTCCCCCCTAAACCATGCCGTTAGGCGCACAACACCTTCCCCTACAACTAGGGGAAAATGGAATGTGTGCCAAAACGGAGCCACAATGTCCACCTGGCATACCCCAAGTATGTAGCACCCCAGTTGTTGATCACATAATGCTCTTAAAGTCCGGCATGGTGTTCAGGCCACCTGGCTGTATTGTGCCTAATCTGAACATCCACTGGGCCTCTCGTTTCAGGAGTTGCTTGTTCCGGTTGCCCCCCCGATCCAATGGGGGTATGTGGTCGATTAGAATATAGCGGATGGAAGACACTGAGTGTCCCTTGTTAGCGCAATGTCGCGCCACTGGCTGTTCGGAATCACCGTTTTTAAGTGCTGTCCTTATGGCGTGGCGGTGATTGGCCATACGCTCACGGAGTGTGCCAGAGGTCTTCCCTATGTAGAAACAGGAACATGGACAAAACAATAAATATATAACGTGAGTGGTGGTACACGTTATGGAGTGTCGAATAGAAAATGTTCGGTTGGTGTGTGGGTGATGGAAAACTTTAGTACCCACTAGGCCATTACACGTTGTACAGCCCAAACAGCGATAGGAACCCTTTATATTCCTTTTCTTCCCAGTCGAATAACATTGTTTGGGATCCGTTTTCACCAGAAGATCTTTGAGATTAGTTCCCCTCTTAAACCCAACCATAGGTCGTAGATTATGAGTAAATGTGAGTTTTGGGTCTGAAGACATAATTGGCCAGTGCAGTCGGAGAATCTGGCCAATGTTTTTTGTCACTGGAGTAAAAGTGGTAGACATAATGAGCTTATCACTAGCGTCCCTTTTGGGTTTGGGTATAATCAATTCCGTCTGTGTTAGCATTGAGACGGATTCCATAGCGTCCTGTATTATCGGGATCTTGTAGCCCCTGTTCTGGAACCTCTCGCCCACTCCTTTCATTTGGGAGACCCCAGTTTCAGGATTAGAATTGTTGCGCATTGTTCTTATGCATTGTGATTTTACTATGCCTTTTAGTAGGGCTGGGGGATGGCAACTATCTGCCCTTAGTATAGAGTTGCGGTCGGTGGGTTTATGATATAATGTGGTTCCTAAATTGGTTCCTAAATTGTTGAAAAAGTCCTGAGAGTGCATTCTCTTGTTTTCTATTTGACGATATATTATTGCACCCAGGCGAGTTGGCCATTGGTGGGCTGAACTGGAAATTGTTTACTACTACTATATATATATATATATATATATATATATATATATATATATGCAGCAGGGGCGGGCTGATCTGCCAGGCAAATAGGACCTGGGCTGAGCTACCAGCAAGTAGGGGGGCCCACAAATTGCATCTCCACAGATCCTGGTGCATTCCTTAAGCTGTAGTTTTCAGTTGCCCTATCAGTAACTAAGCAAATAAGTGTGGGTTTAGTGGGGGCCCTGACGGGGGTCTGTCGCTGTGAGGGCCATAGAGTGTGGGGTCTGGCCCTGGAGGTTGGGTGGCCTTTCTTTGGAAATTAATGTTGGGGGTCCTGGCTCTGGAGGTTGAGGGGCCTGTTGGGGGCAGGTCAGGGAGGCTACCATATTCATTTGCATAAAATTTAATACATTTTGGTCATTGTGAGATAGTGTTCCTGGGGCCTTGATTGGTCTCAGTCTGCCCTTGGTATGCAGTGGGGTAAGAGTGTGTAGTGGATGCATGACAGGTCGGGGCCCACCAGCAGGGCTATCACGGCCCGGTACTGGGCCACGGCCCGGCTGTTGAGAAACCAGGACTTAGAGCATCTTAGGGTTATGTATGTAAGTTTTTTTTATTGCAAGTAAATCAAGGACTATACTTTACACATGTAGTGTTAATTTGCTTTGTTGTCACACTTTTTTATTGTGCTGATAAATATAGTTAACATGTCAGTAATCCCTCCTGATGCATATCTACTGTACACTGATGGTACTGTTAAAGGTACATTAACATATACACATCTTTACTGTGTATATTTAAACATGTTAAAAATGTCATGCTTAGAACATGCTTAACAATACGGACACAAACACACACAGACCGTTAAAGGGGACATCTATACTATAATCGCGTTTGTAACGCGTCCGTCATCAGTTGCACACTGCGCTGTGTGCGCAGCCAAAAGAATCACTGCATCCAGGTGAATTCCAAAAATGGCAGGGTGGTGAGAGAAAACAGCCGTGGATTCTTTCACCACCCTGCCATTTTCAGAATCCACCTAGCCAAACGAAGCATTAAGAAAAAAACACCCAAGGACCTGCACAAAATATTAACAAAAATACAAGCAACCGCCCGCACGAAATAGCAAAAAAACCTAACCGTCCGCACAAAATAATAAAAAAAAACCTAGGTGCCCTCACAAATTATTAACAAAAAAAAACCTAACCGCCCATATCAAGTATTAACAAAAAAACAGCTAAGCACCCGCGAGAAATATTAACAAACACCTAAACCACCAACTCCCCTCATATAATAAAGTAATTAACCCCTAATCCGCAAATTAAACAACGCAAATAACAATTAAAATATTAACCCCCTAAACTGCCAAGCCCCCACATCGCAATAAACCTAATTAACCTATTAACTCCTAAACCGCCAACATCCCACATAGGAATTAACCTATTAACCCAAATCCCCACATCCCAATAAACCTAATAACCCCTAAACCGCCAACCCCCCACATCACAAAAAAAGTATTAACCTATTAACTCTTAAACCGCACCCCCCCACAACGCAAATAACATACAGCTAGATTACGAGTTATGCGCGCTATAGAGAAATTAACGACTGCAACAAAAGTTGCGTTATTTAACGCCCTATAGCGCAGTCATTACAAGTTTTAAAAAAGCCAGCTTATGTGTGAAATGGTTGCGAAAAAGCCTAACACCTGCGAATCATCCAATAGAGTGAGAGCTGCTTAAATCCTATTAGCTGATTTGAACAGCCAATAGGATTTTAGCAGCTCTAATACCTATTGGCTGATTCAAATTTTTCAACCAATAGGAATACAAGGGACGCCATTTTGAAACGGCTCCCTTGCATTGAAGATTCAGTGTACGGCGGTGACCATATGAAAAGGATACTCCACGTCGAATGTCTTCAGGATGGACCCGCTCTACGCTGCCGGGATCAAGATAGAAGATGCCGCCTAGATGAAGATAGAAGAGGCCATCTGGATGAAGATAGAAGAGGCCGCCTGGATGAAGACTTCTCGCCGCCTGGATGAAGATCGTTGTTCAAGCGGGACTTAAAAAAATGTAATTGGATCGTCGGGGGTTAGTGTTAGTTTTTTTTGGGTAGGTTTTTTTTTTACATTAGGGTTTGGGTAGCAAAAGAGCTAAATGCCCTTTTAAGGGCAATGCCTATACAAATGCCCTTTTCAGGGCAATGGGTAGATTAGGTTTTTCTAGAATTAGGTTTTTTATTTTGGGGGGTTGGTTGGGTGGTGGGTTTTACTGTTGAGGGGGTCTTTGTATTTTTTTTCAGGGAAAAAGCTGATATCTTTTGGGGCAATGCCCCACAAAAGGCCCTTTTATTGTAGGCTAGGGTTTTTTATTTTGATAGGACTATTAGATTAGGTGTATTTCTTTTTTATTTTGGATAATTTTGTTTGTTATTTTTCGTAATTTAGTGTTTGTATTTTTTGTAATTAGATACTTTGTAATTTTTAGAGTAGTGTTAGGATGTTTTTAATGTGTAGTTTAGTTGTATTTAATTGGTAGTTAGTTTAATTTTACTTTGATAATTATATTAGTTTAATTGTTAGTTTAAATTTAGTTTTTTTAATTTGACAGGTAAATTTTAATTTAATTTAAGCTAGGGAAATTGTAATTTTAATATAAAGTTAGGGGGGTGTTAGGTTTAGGGGTTACTAGTTTAATTTAATTTATTGCGATGTGGGGGGCTTTCGGTTTAGGGGTTAATAGTTTACTTTAGTATATTTCGTTGTGGGGGGCTTGCGGTTTAGGGGTTAATAGGTTTATTATAGTGGCGGCAGTGTAGGGCTTAATAACTTTAGTACAGTGGGCGCGATGTGGGTGGACGGCAGATTAGGGGTTAATAATATTTAAATAGTGTTTGCGATGCGGGTTAGGGGTTAATAATGTTATAGTGGTGACAATGTCGGGGAGAGGCGGAATAGGGGTTAATAATTATTTTTAGTGGTGGCGATGTCAGGAGCGGCAGATTAGGGGTTAATAAGTTTACTATATTACTTGCGATGCGGGAGGGCCTCGGTTTAGGGGTTAATAGGTAGTTTATGGGTGTTTAGTGTACTTTGTAACACTTTAGTTATGAGTTTTATGTTACAGTTTTGTATCGTAAAACTCATAACTACTGCTTTTAGATTGCAGAACGGATCTTGTCGGCATAGGCTGCAACGCTAGCTTTTTAGGCTGACCGCAAAACTCGTAATGGCAGCACTATGGAAGTCCCATGAAAAAAATTAATTTTTACATGTGCGGGACTGACGTTGCGGTACAGGCTAAAAGGCTTGAGGTACAGCTATACCGACAAGACTTGTAATGGCTGCTGTGCTGTTTTAACGCTGAAATGGCCATTTTTTCAGCGTTTAAACGCGAAGGCACAACTTGTAATCTAGGTGTAATTTAATTACTAAGCCCATTAGCCTAACACCCCCTAAATTAACCCAAATTACATAAAATAAAAAAATACTGTTACAATTTTTTAAAAAACAACCTAAGATTAAATTAAATAAATCTAAAATTACAAAAAATAAAAAAGTCTAACATTATAGAAAAAAATAAACAAAATTACCAAAAATAAAAAAATTAAACCTAATCTAATACCCCTATGAAAATAAAAAAGCCCCCCCAAAATAAAAACAACCCCTAATCTAAACTACAAATAGCCCTTAAAAGGGCCTTTTGTAGGGCATTGCCCTAAGGTAAACAGCTATTTTACCTAAAAAAAATACCAATTACCCTCTAACAGTAAACCCCCCCCACCCAACCAACGCCCAAAATAAAAAAACCTAAGTCTAACAAAAACCTAAGCTACCCATTGCCCCTAAAAGGGGATATGTATGGGCATTGACCTTAAAAGGGCAATCAGCTCTTTTACAAACAGCTCTTTTGCGTCCATAAAATAAATTAGAAAAATACCTAATCTAAAAAAAAAAAAACTCAGCAAAAAAACCTAAGTCTAACCCCAAAATAGATACTCACAGTTCCTGAAGTCCAGCAGGGAAGGTCTTCTTCCAGGTGGTAAAGGTCTTCATCCAGCGCGGGGACATCTTCTATCTTCATCCGGAGCAAAGACGGCATGGAGCGGAGGTGATCGTGGAGCAGAGATGATTGTGGAGCAGGACCGGCGTGGAGGATCCTCTTCATTCCTATTGGCTGAAATTTTAAAATCAGCCAATAGGATGAGAGCTACTGAAATCCTATTGGCTGATTTCTAAATGCCAATAGGAACCAAAAAAATTAGACAATAGAAGTAAATTATAAAGTTGATAAAAATTGCATGCTGTGTCTGAATCATGGAATTTAAAGGGGCAGTCTACTCCAGACTTTTTATTCTTTAAAAAGACAGATAATCCCTTCTTCTTTCCTAAAACATGAAGAGTCCACAACGTCATTCCAATTACTAGTGGGATATTCTCTCCTGGCCAGCACGAGGAGACAAAGAGCACATCAGCAGAGCTGTTAAGCATCACTTCCCTTACCCATAACCCCCAGTCATTCTCTTGGCCCCTGTCAATGGAGAATGTGATGTTTCCTGTTGCTGATTCCATTCCAGACTTTACTGTCCTAGCCCGCAGGGCTCTGTGGCTAAAATCTTGGTCAGCTGATGTTACCTCCAAGTCCAAGCTCCTGTCCCTACCTTATAAGGGTAAGACCTGTTTGGTCCTGGTCTGGCGGAGATAATTTCTGAAATTACGGATGGAAAGGGGTCTTTTCTACCACAAGACAAAAAGAATAGACCTAATAGATGTCAAAATTCTAATTTTCGTTCCTTTCGTAACTTCAAAGGTCAAAAGTCTTCCTCTCCCTCCTCCAAGCCGGAGCAGTCCAAGTCCTCTTGGAGATCCAATCAGTCCTGGAATAAGGGGAAGCAATCAAAGAAGCATTCATCTGAGACTAAGTCAGCATGAAGGGTCTGCCCCCGGTCTGGGATTGGATCAAGTGGGGGCAGTCTTTCCTTGTTTAACAAGCTTGGATACGCGATGTCCCAGACCCTTGGGCTGTAGACATAGTATTTCAGTGTTACAAAATAGAATTCAAGACTTGTCCTCCCAGGGGCAGATTTCTCCTCTCAAGATTCTGAAGATCAAGTGAAAAAAGAGGCATTCTTAAGCTGCGTTCAAGACCTTTCCTCCCTTATAAATGATTGTTCCAGTCCCAGTAAGGGAACAGGGCCTAGGATTCTATTCAAATCTGTTTCTTGTTCCCAAAAAAGAGGGAACTTTTTGACCCATTTTAGACCTAAAATGTCTCAACAAATTTCTCAGAATACTGTCCTTCAAAATGGAAACCATTTGTTCCATTCTTCCTTTGGTCCAAGAGGTTCAGTTCATGATGATCATAGACCTGAAGGACGCGTATCTTCATGTTCCCATTCAGAGGGATCATCACCAGTTACGGAGATTCGCTTTTCTAGACAAGCACTTTTAATTTGTTTCTCTACCGTTTGGCCTTGCCACAGCTCCCAGAATTTTCACAAAGGTTCTGGGGGCTCACTTGGCAGTTGTCAGGTCTTAGGGAATTGCAGTGGCACCTTACCTGGACGACATCTTGGTTCAGACATCATCTTTTCACCTAGAAAACTCTCATACAGAGATCTTGTTGTCTTTTCTACGTTCCCACAGATGGAAACTGAATCCGGAGAAGAGTTGCCTTGTTCTAACTAAAAGGGTGTGTTTCTTAGGGACCATCATAGATTCCCTATCTATGAAGATTTTTCTGACGGAGGTCAGAAAATCCAAACTTCTCTCTTCTTGCCGCTCTCTCTAGACTACTGTTCGTCCATCAGTGGCTTAATGCATGAAGGTAATTGGTCTGATGATTGCTTCCATGGACATCAATCCCTTTGCTCTGTCTGAGAGCTCTACAATTATGCATGCTCAAGCAATCGAACAGAGACCATTCATATCTATCTCAGAAGATAGATCTTGATTAGTTAACAAGAGAATCTCTCTCGTGGTAGATTTCTCAGGATCATCTGTTTCAGGGCACATGCTTCTGGAGACCCTCCTGGGTAATTGTGACCACAGGCGTCAGCCTGCTAGGCTGGGAACCAGTCTGAGGCTCGTTAAAAGCTCAAGGCCTGTGGACTCGGGAGGAGTCTTCTCTCCTTATAAACATCTTGGAGTTGAGAGTGATATTCAATGCCTTGATGGCTTGGCTTCAGTTGTCTTTAGCCCGGTTTATCAGATTCCAGTCGGACAACATAACCTCAGTGGCTTACATCAACCACCAAGGAGGAACTCAGAGTTCCTTGGCCATAAAGGAGGTGACTTGAATTATTCAGTGGGCGGAAGCTCACATTTGTCTCCTATCTGCCATCCACATTCCAGGAGTGGATAACTGGGAGGTGGATTTTCTGATCATACAGACCTTTCATCCTGGGGAGTGGACTCTCCATCCGGAGATGTTCTCCAAGTTAACCCTCAAGTGCGGGATGCCGGAGTTGGATCTGATGGCTTCTGGTCAGAACGCCAAGCTTCCAAGTTATAGTTCAAGGTCAAGAGATCCTCAGGCCACCCTGATAGATGCTCTGGCGGTTCCTTGGGATTTCGGGTTTAGCATACCTGTTTCCTCCTTTTGCTCTCCTTCCATGAGTCATGGCTTGTATCATGTAGGAGAGAGCGTCTGTAATTCTAATAGCTCCTGCATGGCCTCACAGGATCTGGTTTGCAGGCCTGGTGAAGATGTCATCTCTTCCACCTTGGAGGTTACTTCTGAGGAAGGACCGTCTAACTCAGGGTCCATTCCTCCATCCAAATCTCATTTCTCTGAAGCTGACTGCTTAGAGAGTCAGTCATTGATACTATGCTTCAGGCTCCCAAACCGGTTACTTGTAAGATTTACCATAAGGTATGACGTAAATACCTATATTGGTGTGAATTGAAGGGCTTCTCTTGGAGTAGGGTCAGGATTCCTAGAATTTTGTCTTTTCTCCAGGAAGGTCTGGTGAAGGGATTGTCAGTCAGTTCTCTGAAGGGTCAGATTTCTGCACTGTCTATTCTTTACACAAACGTCTGGCGGATGTGCCAGATGTTCAGTCTTTTGGTCAGGCCCTGGTTAGAATCAGGCCTGTGTTTAAATCTGTTGCTCCTCCTTGGAGCTTGAACCTTGTTCTTAAAGTTTTGCAGCAGGCTCCATTTGAGCCAATGCATTCTGTAGATATTAAGTTGTTATCTTGGAAAGTTTTGTTCCTTATTGCTATTTCCTCTGCTCGCAGAGTTTCTGAACTCTCAGCTTTACAGTGTGATTCCCCTTACCTTGTTTTTCATGTGGATAAGGCCGTCCATCGTACTAAATTGGGTTTCTCCCTAAGGTGGTTATGGATCGTAACATTAATCAGGAAATTGTTGTTCCTTCTCTTTGTCCTTCTCATAAGGAACGTCTTTTGCATAACTTGGATGTTGTGCGCGCTCTAATATTTTACCTACCGGCTACTAAAGATTTTCGTCAGTCTTCTGCCCTGTTTGTTTATCTGGAAAGCAAAAGGGTCAGAATGCTACTTCTACTTCTCTTTTCCTCTGGTTGAGAAGTATGATTCGTTTTGCTAATGAGACTGCTGGACAGCAGCCTCCTGAGAGAATTACGGCTCATTCTACTAGGGCTGTCGCTTCATCTTGGGCTTTCAAAAATTAAGCTTCTGTGGAGCAGATTTCCAAGGCGGCTACATGGTCCTCTCTGCATACTTTTTCTAAATTTTACAAATTTGATACTTTTGCCTTTTGGGAGAAAGGTTCTTCAAGCGATGGTGCCTTCTGTTTAGGTCCTCCTGTCTTGTTCTCCCTCCCTGTTCATTCCGTGTCCTTTAGCTTGGGTTATGTTTCCCACTAGTAATTGGAATGGCGTTGTGAACTCTCCATGTCTTAGGAAATGAAACAAAATGTATGCTTACCTGATAAATTTCTTTCTTTCCAGTAATGGAGAGTCTACGACCCCACCCTTAAATAAGACAGTATTTTATTGTTAAACCTCAGGCACCTCTACACCTTTGTGTTAACTTCTTTTTCCATTTCCCTTTGGCCGAATGACTGGGGGTTATGGGTAAGGGAAGTGACACTTAAAGGGACAGTACACTGTAAAATTGTTTTTATATGAATGTATTTTCAATGACTTGTTATACCAACTGCAGAGTATAACATTTATGAAAAATTGCATTTTTCGGTTTATTTGTGTATATGAAGTAGCTGGTTTTGTGCTTTTAAACCACAGCCTATTACAATGGGTTGAGCTTCAGGTAATATCAGATCTCATTATGTTATCACTTTTATGTACACAGAGTTGCTTCCTTATCTTATATTTGTCTAGAAAACTAAAGCTCAATACTAAGAGAGAACAATGGAAAATTATCATTTTATTACTTAACTATCATGCCCCCCCCCCCCGAGAGTGTAATCTCTTCTGCTGGCTGTGTTTACTTAGGCTATTCATTAGCATATACTCCAGTATAGAAACTTTCATTATAGGTTGGGATACCACAGGCTAAATCAGCTATTTCAAATGCCAAAATAGGGGTAAAGGAGCTACTTGTAAATAATTTAAAACACTCCAGCAGGTAAACAGCTCTGCTGGGGTGCTCTTTGCCTCCTCCTGCTGGCCAGGAGAAAATATCCCATTAGTAATTGGAATGACGTTGTGGACTCTCCATGTCCGGTAAGAAAGAAATTTATCAGGTAAGCGTATTTTTTTATTACCCATTCCCCAGTTTTGCATAACCAATATGGTTATATTAATATACGCCTAGATTTAGAGTTTGGAGTTAGCCGTCAAAAGCAGCGTTAAGGGATCCTAACGCTGCTTTTTAACGCCCGCTGGTATTTAGAGTCAGGCAGGAAAGGGTCTACCGCTCACTTCCTTACCGCGACTCCAGGCTACCGCAGATCCCCTTACGTCAATTGCGTATCCTATCTTTTCAATGGGATTTGCCTAACGCTGGTATTTGGAGTCTTGGAAGAAGTGAGCGGTAGAGCCTCTACCGACAAGACTCCTACCGCCAAAAAAAGTAGTTAAGAGATTTATGGGCTAACGCCGGAATATAAAGCTCCTAACTACTGTGCTATAAAGTACACTAACACCCAAAAACTACCTATGTACCCCTAAACCGAGCCCCCCCCCCACATCTCAAACACTATAATAAACATTTTTAACCCCTAATCTGCCGACCGGACACCGCCGCCACCTACATTATCCCTATGAACACCTAATCTGCTGCCCCTAACATCTCCGACACCTACATTATATTTATTAACCCCTAATCTGCCCCCCCAACGTCGCCGCAACCTAACTACAAGTATTAACCCCTAATCTGCCGACCGGACCTCGCCGCCACAATAATAAATGTATTAACCCCTAAACCGCCACACTCCCGCCTCGCAAACACTAGAATAAATTGTATTAACCCCTAATCTGCCCTCCCTAACATCGCCGCCACCTACCTACAATTATTAACCCCTAATCTCCCGCCAGCAACGTCGCCGCTACTATAATAAATGTATTAACCCCTAAACCTAAGTCTAACCCTAACACCCCCCTAACATAAATATAATTTAAATTAAACGAAATAATATTCCTATAATTAAATAAATTATTCCTATTTAAAACTAAATACTTACCTATAAAATAAACCCTAATATAGCTACAATATAACTAATAGTTACATTGTAGCTATTTTAGGATTTATATTTATTTTACAGGCAAGTTTGTATTTATTTTAACTAGGTACAATACCTATTAAATAGTTAATAACTATTTAATAGCTACCTAGTTAGAATAATTACAAAATTACCTGTAAAATAAATCCTAACCTAAGTTACAAATACACCTACACTATCAATAAATTAATTAAATAAACTACAATTATCTAAACTAAAATATAATTAAATACACTAAACTAAATGACAAAAACAAACAAACACTAAATTACAAAAAATTAAAAAAGATTACAAGAATTTTAAGCTAATTACACCTAATCTAAGCCCTCTAATAAAATAAAAAAGCTCCCCAAAATAATAAAATTTCCCTACCCTAAACTAAATTAAAAAGTAATCAGCTCCATTACCAGCCCTTAAAAGGGCCTTTTGCGGAGCATTGCCCCAAAGTAATCAGCTCTTTTACCTGAAAATAAAAATACAATACCCCCCCAACATTACAACCCACCACTCACATACCCCTACTCTAACCCACCCAAACCCCCCTTAAAAAAAAAATCGCTAACCCCCTGAAGATCATCCTACCTTGAGTCGTCTTCACCCAGCCGAGCCGAATTCTTCATCCAAGGTGCACAGAGGAGGTCCGGTAGAAGTCTTCATCCAAGCAGGGCATGAAGAGGTCCTCCATCCGGTAGAAGTCTTCATCCAGGTGGCGTCTTCAATCTTCATCAATCCGGAGCGGAGCAATCTTCAAAGGAGCCGACGCGGAGCCATCCTCTTCAACCGACGACTTCCCGACGAATGAAGGTTCCTTTAAGGGACGTCATCCAAGATGGCGTCCCTTCAATTCCGATTGGCTGATAGGATTCTATCAGCCAATCGGAATTAAGGTAGGAAAAATGTGATTGGCTGATGCAATCAGCCAATCAGATTGAAGTTCAATCCGATTGGCTGATCCAATCAGCCAATCGTATTGAGCTCGCATTCTATTGGCTGATCGGAACAGCCAATAGAATGCGAGCTCAATACGATTGGCTGATTGGATCAGCCAATCTGATTGAACTTCAATCTGATTGGCTGATTGCATCAGCCAATCGGAATTGAAGGGACACCATCTTGGATGACGTCCCTTAAAGGAACCTTCATTCTTCGGGAAGTCGTATGTTGAAGAGGATGGCTTCCCGTCGGCTCCTTTGAAGATTGCTCCGCTCCGGATGGATGAAGATTGAAGACGCCGCCTGGATGAAGACTTCTACCGGATGGAGGACCTCTTCTTGCCCAGCTTGGATGAAGACTTCTACCGGACCTCCTCTGCGCACCTTGGATGAAGAATTCGGCTCTGCTGGGGGAAGACGACTCAAAGTAGGATGATCTTAAGGGGGTTAGCGATAGGTTTTTTTAAGGGGGGTTTGGGTGAGTTAGAGTAGGGGTATGTGGGTGGTGGGTTGTAAATGTTGGGGGGGGGTATTGTATTTTTATTTTCAGGTAAAATAGCTGATTACTTTGGGGCAATGCCCCGCAAAAGGCCCTTTTAAGGGCTGGTAATAGAGCTGATTACTTTTTTAATTTAGTTTAGGGTAGGGAAATTTTATTATTTTGGGGGGCTTTTTTATTTTATTAGGGGGCTTAGATTAGGTGTAATTAGCTTAAAATTCTTGTAATCTTTTTTTATTTTTTGTAATTTAGTGTTTGTTTTTTTTGTAATTTAGTTTAGTGTATTTAATTATATTTTAGTTTAGATAATTGTAGTTTATTTAATTAATTTATTGATAGTGTAGGTGTATTTGTAACTTAGGTTAGGATTTATTTTACAGGTAATTTTGTAATTATTCTAACTAGGTAGCTATTAAATAGTTATTAACTATTTAATAGCTATTGTACCTAGTTAAAATAAATACAAACTTGCCTGTAAAATAAATATAAATCCTAAAATAGCTATAATGTAACTATTAGTTATATTGTAGCTATATTAGGGTTTATTTTATAGGTAAGTATTTAGTTTTAAATAGGAATAATTTATTTAATTATAGGAATATTATTTTGTTTAATTTAAATGATATTTAAGTTGGGGGGGTTAGGGTTAGACTTAGGTTTAGGGGTTAATAACTTTATTATAGTAGCGGCGACGTTGGGGGCGGCAGATTAGGGGTTAATAATTGTAGGTAGGTGGCGGCGATGTTAGGGAGGGCAGATTAGGGGTTAATACAATTTATTCTAGTGTTTGCGAGGCAGGAGTGCGGTTAATAAGTGTAGGTAAGGTAGCGGCGACGTTGGGGGGGGCAGATTAGGGGGTAATAAATATAATATAGGTGTCGGCGATGTTAGGGACAGCAGATTAGGGGTTCATAGGGGTAATGTAGGTGGCGGCAATGTCCGGTCGGCAGATTAGGGGTTAATAATATAATGTAGGTGTCAGCGATAGCGGGGGCGGCAGATTAGGTGTTAATAAGTGTAAGGTTAGGGGTGTTTAGACTCGGGGTTCATGTTAGGGTGTTAGGTGCAGACTTAGAGAGTGTTTCCCCATAGGAAACAATGGGGCTGCGTTAGGAGCTGAACGCTGCTTTTTTGCAGGTGTTAGGTTTTTATTCAGCCAGCTCAGCCCCATTGTTTCCTATGGGGATATCGTGCACGAGCACGTTTTCCAGCTTACCGCTACCGTAAGCAACGCTGGTATTGAGGGTTGAAGTGGAGCTAAATTATGCTCAACGCTCCCTTTTCTGAGCCTAACGCAGCCACTCAGACAACTCTAAATACCAGCGTTGTCTTAAGGGTGCGCTGGGAAAAAAAGCAGCGTTAGCTACGCGGGTCTAGCCAATAGTTTTTACCACTGTGTTTACCTTGTATCTAAGCCTCTACAGACTGCCACCTTATTTCAGTTCTTTTGACAGACTTGCATTTTAGCCAATCAGTGCTGACTCATAAATAACTCCACAGGAGTGAACGCAGTTATTTGTATAGCACACATGAACTAGTGCTTTTTAGTTGTTAAAAACTGTGAAAATGCACTGAGATAAGAAGCGGCCTTCAAGGGCTTGCACAATCATGACACAAATGGTTGTAGCAGCTTATCTGAGATCCCCTTTGTTTAGAAATAGTGACATGCTTGACTGTGCCATTGCCTTTTGGTAATTAGAAGGCTGCCAATTGCAGCTGCGCACCACACATCTGAAATTCCCGGCAGTGAATGGGTTAATCAGGTAGCTTGTAAGGTATATTTTAGCTTTATTGTAGAGATTACACTCCCACCTGACACTTCCCACCCTCTAAACCCTACCTGGTCCCTCCCAAACAGCCCAAACAGGAATCTTGTAATACGACCAGCTGAAAATAAAGAATGGGTTAAATTTAACATGCCTTATTGTTCTCAAAATGGGAAGCAGGTTTCAGATAAAGAAAAATAATAAATCCAATTAATTCCAAAGCAACAATAACACATGGCATTATGAAAAAAAAAGTTTAATCCTGTTTTGCAGGAGCTTTCATTAGCATCATATTATCCAGTGTCGGTATAAAAATGTTCACCCTCCCAGATGAACATACATTTTACCAGCCCCTTCAATAAACAGCATCTTGTTTCTTGATGAATTTACTACTTACTTTATACCAGGATTGGATTAGACAGACAGATAGATATTAAATGCTGAAAAAATAGGTACTTTTGTCTCCTAACACTGAAAACAATTACCTGAACCTACAGCAAAAAAACACTGCACTAATCATTTGCTATAAAGATATATTTTGATGTCTAGCAGTACCTTTTGGTTTGGTGACAAACCAAACAGTGGTTGCTGAGATTTAAAGGTTACAAGTCACTTATATTAATAAAGTGCAAGCATGTTCATTAATACATTCAGAACATTTTCATACTCAGCTAGTATGTTAATTTCTTGCAAGTCTACACAAAAGTCTAATAATTAGGTGATATTTTATGTCTATTAAACTTTACAGATAGGATCATTTCCTGATGATACGTTTGTAGAAAGGAGCTTACTGCTAAAATGTAAGCTGCAAGGTGGTCTTTGTGTTCCATAAGTAGATTGGGAAGCCAGCAATGAAGAGCCAGCTAAACATTTTCAGGACGTAAACAGCATAATAGTCAGTATCACTCATGATTGACCTAAACATACAACTAACTTTTATCAATCCTCATAATGTTGCATGGGACTAATGTGTTTTTTGATGGAGATCCAAAAACCAATAATTCCACAGCGTATAACACACTTTGGGATCAATTACAAATCCAATATTTCCACTCTCATATATTGGCATTTTTTTCTGCTACTAATCCATGTTTTTCCATATTGCCAAAAGTTTAGATAGGATCCGAGCAGATATTGTGAAAATTACCTATTCGATGAATGACAGCAATGGCTTCCGCACCACTGGTTTTCTACGTTATTTCGGCAACAAAATGATCACATAAAATTCAGCACCTAAAGGTGTTAATAAAGCGCAAAAATGGCCATTGCAACAATTGTTTGCGTGTATTACAAAACGATATTGAATAATTCTATTATTTTGCGCATGTGCAATACAGTTTAAACCTCTATTTAGCACTATTAAATAATCCCTCAGTAGTGGACTGGAAGGACATTTACATATGTACTGTATATGTATTTAATAGACAGATATGTGATATCCAGTACAGTTAATGTACATTTAATGCTGCAGGAAACGCGAGAAAATGGAAATGTTGACTACAATAGAAATTGTGTTTAGCAATCATGCTCTTAAAGTGAAATGAAACACAAATTTTTTTCTTTCATGATTTAGAAAGAGCATGACATTTTAAACAACTTTCTAATTGACATCTACTATCTAATTTGCTTCATTCTCTTGATATAATTTGCTGAAAAGCATATCTAGATAGGCCTAGTAGTTGCTGATTGGTTGCTGCACATAGCTTACCCATGTGATTGGCTCACCCATGTGCATAGCTATTTCTTCATCAAAGGATATCTAAAGAATTAATCAAATTATATAATAGAAGTAAATTGGAATGTTGCTTAAAATTGTATTCTCTATCTGAATCCTGAAAAAAAATGTTTGGGTTTAGTGTCCCTTTAATATCTTTCGCCTAGATTTAGAGTTTTGCAGCCAAAGGGGTGCGTTAGCTACGCATGTTTTTTTTCCACCGCACCTTTTAAATAACGCTGGTATTTAGAGTTCTCTGAGGGGCTGCGTTAGGCTCCAAAAAGGGAGCGTACAGGCATATTTACCGCCACTTCAACTCTCAATACCAGCGTTGCTTACAGTAGCGGCTAGCTGGAAAAACGTGCTCGTGCACGATATCCCCATAGGAAACAATGGGGCAGTTTGGGCTGAAAAAAAATCTAACACCTGCAAAAAAGCAGCGTTCACCTCCTAACGCAGCCCCATTGTTTCCTATGGGGAAACACTTTCTAAGTCTGCACCTAACACCCTAACATGAACCCCGAGTCTAAACACCCCTAACCTTACACTTATTAACCCCTAATCTGCCGCCCCCGCTATCGCTGACACCTGCATTATATTATTAACCCCTAATCTGCCGCTCCGTACTCCTCCGCAAACTACATTATACCTATGTACCTCTAATCTGCTGCCCCTAACATCGCCGACCCCTATATTATATTTATTAACCCCTAATCTGCCGCCCCCAACGTCGCCGCTACCTACCTACACTTATTAACCCCTATTCTGCCGACCGGACCTCGCCGCCACTATAATAAATGTATTAACCCCTAAACCGCTGCACTCCCGCCTCGCAAACCCTATAATAAATAGTATTTACCCCTAATCTGCCCCCCCCTAACATTGCCGACACCTAACTTCAAGTATTAACCCCTAATCTGCCGACCGGACCTCGCCGCTACTCTAATAAATTTATTAACCCCTAAAGCTAAGTCTAACCCTAACACCCCCCTAAATTAAATATAATTTTAATCTAACGAAATCAATTAAATATTATTAACTAAAGTATTCCTATTTAAAACTAAATACTTACCTGTAAAATAAACCCTAATATAGCTACAATATAACGAATAATTATATTGTAGCTATTTTAGGATTTATATTTATTTTACAGGCAACTTTGTATTTATTTCAACTAGGTGCAATAGCTATTAAATAGTTAATAACTATTTAATAGCTACCTAGCTAAAATAAGTACAAAATTACCTGTAAAAAAAATCCTAACCTAAGTTACAATTAAACCTAACACTACACTATCAATAAATAAATTAAATCAATTAACTTCAAGTACCTACAATTAAATAAACTAAACTAAATTACAAAAAAAACAAACACTAAATTACAAAAAATAAAAAAAGATTACAAGAATTTTAAGCTAATTACACCCACAAAATAAAAAAATTCCCTACCCTAATCTAAATTAAAATAGTTATAATGTAACTATTAGTTATATTGTAGCTATATTAGGGTTTATTTTACAGGTAAGTATTTAGTTATAAATAGGAAGACTTTAGTTAATAATATTTAATTTATTTCGTTAGAATAAAATTATATTTAATTTAGGGGGGTGTTAGGGTTAGACTTAGCTTTAGGGGTTAATACATTTATTAGAGTAGCGGCTAGGTCCGGTCGGCAGATTAGGGGTTAATAAGTGTAGGTAAGGTAGCTGCGACGATGGGGGGGGGCAGATTAGGGGTTAATAAATATTATGTAGGTGTCGGCGATGTTAGGGGCAGCAGATTAGGGGTACATAGGGATAATGTAGGTGGCGGCGGTGTGCGGTCGGCAGATTAGGGGTTCAATTTTTTTATTATAGTGGCGGCGATGTGGGGGGACCTCGGTTTAGGGGTACATAGGTAGTTTATGGGTGTTAGTGTACTTTAGAGCACAGTAGTTAAGAGCTTTATAAACCGGCATTAGCCCAGAAAGCTCTTAACTACTGACTTTTTTCTGCGGATGGAGTCTTGTCGGTAGAGGGTCTACCACTCACTTCAGCCAAGACTCTAAATACCGGCGTTAGGAAGATCCCATTGAAAAGATAGGCTACGCAATTGGCGTAAGGGGATCTGCGGTATGGATAAGTCGCGGCTTGGAAGTGAGCGTTAGACCCTTTCCTGGCTGACTCTAAATACCAGCGGGCGGTAAAAAGCAGCGTTAGGAGCCCTTAACGCTGCTTTTGACGGCTAACGCAGAACTCTAAATCTAGGCGTTTGTTTTTATTTCATAACCACATTTTTGGACTTGTAGAGTACAGTTTTCTCGTCTTTAGGAACAAGGTTTTTCAATTAGGATCGAGAAAAAAGCGCATTTTAGATGATGAGAAAAGTTGTGGTCACTTTCTTCTTATGGAATATAATATCCCACACTGCTCTTCTTGATTTTAGATAAAAAATCCCTCTCCATAATAGAAAATGAGGTATTAAACAAAACACTTTAACATATTAAAATGGCATTCAGATTGTTTATCACTTATAAACACCACTCTATCCAATTTTAGCCAATCAGTGCTGACTCATAAATAACCCTACAGGAGTAAGCACAATGTTTTTTATAGGGCACACATAAACTAGTGCTGTCTAGCTGTAAAAAACTGTAAGAGGCGGCCTTCAAGGGCATAGAAATTAGCATATGAGGCTCCCTAGGTTTAGTGTTCAAGAAATAATACCAAGAGAACAAAGCAAATTTGATGATAAAAGGAAATTTGGAAAGTTGTTTAAAATTGCATGCCCTATCTGAATAATGAAAGTTTAATTTTTACTAGACTGTCCCTTTAATTGTTTTAGCCTTACTGCATAAGTTTTTTTTGTTTGTTTGTTTGAAAAGAAGGATTAAATAAAGTTAGTTGTATACACATTTTAGAAGCCAGGTAAAGCTTTTTATATACTAATATATGTAGAATATTCTACAAAAAATAGGGGAAAGAGGTGTAATTCTAAGAGTTGTTGCTCACTGGCTCCTAGAATTTGTCATACCCTACTTTAAAAAACAATAGCATACATCAGTATGCTATATAAATCAGTTTTTCATTGTGACTCCATGAGCAATGCCATCAATCATCAAGATAAACATTTCGAAGCAGGGCCTATTTTAATATGCTTCTTAGCACTGTACACTATGTTGCTTATCTGCATGCCTTTATTAATATACTGTATGTAAAGCTTATTATTATTTAAAAAACAAATACTTGGTAAACTGGGCTACAGAATGCACTTTTTTACCCTGACTAACTGATATTGTACACAGAACTGGTTTTTGTGTGTGGGAAATTATTTTTCTTTAAATAGATAGTGTTTCAGAAATACTTTCAAAGACATGACAAATGAAAAAGGCTGACATCTTTAGGGGACCACAAGTTGACAGCTTGGAATTTTCCCTCCACAATAATCCTCAAGACCCACATATAGGGCCAGAGTATAAGTGGAGTGCAAAATATTGCTTTCGCTAAAGCGATATTTGTGCTACACTTTGTAATACCCAGTGCACGCAAATTAAAGGTGAGGTGCAATGCGAACGCAACCTTAAAGGATTACTTTCTGTTATAATTTTTAAGCTAAACAACTAACATATTAAAGTTAATAAACATTAATTAAAACCTACTGACCTATATTTTCTCCAAAACGAAGTTTCATAACGTTCTAAAAGTTATATCTTTTATTCGTCGATGATGTCACGTTATCCTGCCCACTATTTTCAGCACTGCGTGTTCAAAATACTTAAACCAATAACTTTGTGTTTAAAGCGCCATTTTGAAACCTAGGTATTGTAAAAGGATTGGTACAGAGCAAAGGATACCCACGGAGTGGGTTTGGAAAACAATTAAATTTGCAGACAAGATTTCTGATATACGGTAGAGATATGTTAATGAAATGCTATTGATAAAAAGCGTATTTGGGGTAGTTAGTTAGTAACAGGCATAGAAAATATTTACTTACAGTGGCCCTTTAAGTTCGCATCGCACGGAAGCTTTGTGCTCACGAGAGCGTTGTTCCATAAGCTGCAATGGGGAGCCTCATTCTCATGCCATGAGACACGGCATGAAAACTAGCGCAGCAAAGGTGGTAAGTCGCACAGTTATGGGCAGCAAATAAAAATATATATTTATATATGCTTATAAACACATATTAACACATAAATATATTTTTATATAAGCATATACATATATATTTACAGGGAACACACAGTTCCCATAGACCACAATGTAAAGGCACTTTTCAGTGCCGTTTTCTTTTCTTTTTTTCAAACACCCCACAGCCCCCAAACACTGCTATGTGCAGTTGTTTTTTTTCTGTTTGTGTTTTTTAAAAGCTACATTTAAAAAATAAACAAACACACAAACAAAAAAACTAGCAGTTAAGTTTGGGGGCATTTAGGGGAAAATAAATAAAATTACAATTTAAAATTAGAGTAAAAATAGTATAAAAGAGTTTATGGTATGAAAAAAAACTACTTGATAAACGGTGCTACAAAATGCACTTTTTATCCTAAGTAAATATACTGAATGCAGAACTGGCTTTTTGAGGGGGGGGGGGGGGGGGATTTTTTTTCTTTAAATAGATTATATTATTTAAATACTTTAAAAGACATGACAAGTTAAAAAGGACAAAAATTCTTGATGCTTTACACCTTTTATTCTTCGTATTAAAGGGACAGTCTAGTCAAAATTAAACTTTCATGATTCAGATAGAGCATGCAATTTTAAACAACTTTCCACTTTACTTTAGTATTCAAATTTGTTTTGTTCTCTTGGTATTCTTAGTTGAAAGCTAAACCTAGGTAGGCTCATATGCTAATTTCTATGCCATTGAAGGCCACCTCTTAACTGAATGCATTTGATAGTTTTTAGAGCTAGAGGGCATTAGTTCATGTGTGCCATATAGATAACATTGTGCTCACGCCCGTGGAGTTACCTAGGAGTCAGCACTGATTGACAAAAATGTAAGTCTATCAAAAGAACATAAATAAGGGGACAGTCTGCAGAGACATAGATACAAGGTAATAAGGTAAAAAGTGCATTAATATAACTGCGTTGGTTATGCAAAACTGGGATATGGGTAATAAAGGAATTATCTATCTTTTTAAGCAATAACAATTCTGGAGTAAACTGTCCCTTTAAGATATTAAAATTGTATAAATATCTAGGATGAAATTATGATTTGTACCGATTTACAAAAAAAAATCAGTCTTCGATTACAGAAAAATGTCTAAAGTATATGAGATAAAATGCTGAATATTGTACTCGCACCAGGAATAATGTGTACTATCCAACACATAATTTAGGAATAGGTTAATAGCAAACAACTTCACTACTGTGTAAAAATAGCAGTCTGCATTATTCTGCTTAATAAAATACTATGACTTGTGGTGACAAAGATAGTCATGGGTGAATAACTAATGCTTTTGTTAATAAAAAGTCACTTCATTAAAGTGAGATTATGTATACTTGTGTGAATTAGATTTTCATATTGAACTGAAATCCTTACATATTCATACACTATATAAACTGCTGTTGGAAATTAAATTTATTTGCTGAACAAATACCATCTACTGTATGTTAAACATAAATAATATTAAAGTTTGGGTAGCTTAAGGTTTTTGGAGGTCTTTGAAAAGTAGGAAATGAATGAGTGCACAGGTCAAAGTAGGTTTGAATGCTTTATTAAAAGAACCAAAGTGTTGACATGTTTCAGACAGTGCGTTATGATAACAGTGCAGTTATAAACAGGGCCTTAAATGTCCACTAGTCCCGGACTTGTAAGTGTCGCGCCGCTCTAGCTGTTGCTAGGGACGCGGCGCATGCTGTCGGCTCCTCTCTGCGTGCAGCGGTATCGCCGCACGCTTCCCCCTGCAGAAGCCGGTCTGGATCTCCTGTGGCGCGAATCCTGCACCTATGTAAGTAACGTCAGTCCTACCTATCACTGCCCAAGTATAGGTGTTACTTACTGTTCTCCTGGGTGTTATTGATTTGTATGCTGGATTGTTATTTTGTTGCTGACCCCTGCTTGTCTGACCACTCTGCCTCTTTAACCCTTAACTGCTGGATTGATACTGCTGCTGAACTTTGCTTGTCTGACCACTCTGCCTCTTTAACCCTTAACGGCTGGATTGATACTGCTGCTGAACTTTCCCTGTCTGACCACTCTGCCTCTTTAACCCTTAACTGCTGTATTGATACTGCTGCTGACCTCTGCTTGTCTGACCACTCTACCTGTTAACCCCTATCTGCTCTGGATTGCATCACTGTTGCCAAACCCTGCCTGTCTGACCATCCTAGTGGTATACCCCTGGACTGCCTTACTGTTGCCGAACCCTGCCTGCCTGACCACCCTAGTGGTTTTTCTCTGGTTTCCTGCCTGTTGCCGCCAAGGACTGTCCTGCCTGTGGTGAGTGCCATTTATCTCATCTTGCAAACCTACTCTGCTCTGGGATATTCCCTATCATTCCGCCGGGATAACAAGACTACTGGCCGAGTTCAGTCTGATAGAGGAGTATCCCACGAGCATTACATTATACTTGGGCCCTGGAGCCAGATGAGGTGGCACGAGCAGTTTATCTTCAGGGACAGATGTTGGGAACCCATACCACACAGTTGCAGAATATGGATTCCAATCTAGAAGCTATAACCGCTCAACTCTCTTTACTAGTTACAGTGAGGAATACTGCCCCTGTTATTGTACCACAAGCCTCTGTTCCTAGTACTGCAGCGCCTTCCTCTGCTTCTGGAAGTATACCCCAGATACCATTGCCTGACAAGTATGAAGGTACTACTGAGTGCAGGGGTTTTCGTAACCAATGCAGGCTGCACTTCCGCAATGATCCTCACACCTTTCAGTCTCACCAGTCAAGGGTCACCTTTATCATTTCCTTACTGAAAGACAAGGCCCTAGCCTGGGTCTCTCCCCTTTTGGAACAAAACGCTCCACTTCTGCATGATGCTGATGCTTTTATTTCTGCATTATCTTCGGTCTTTGGGACTTCTGGCCGTACCTCTGCTGCAGAATTTTCTCTCCTAGACCTCCGCCAGGGCAATAGAACTGTGGCACAATTTTCCATCGAGTTTTGCACCTTGGCACCACTTGAAACCACTTGGGATGGCAGTGCTCTCTAGGCAGCCTTTAGGAGGGGTCTGCATGAACGCATCAAAGATGATCTCACTTATCGTGATGTTCCTTCTTCTTTGGATGACTTTATAATGATTATAATGATTCGCTTCCAGGAGAGACAAGCTGAAAGAGACAGAACTAGGAGGGTGCTTCCCTCCCGTCCTCCTATTCGTCCGAGTTCAGCAGTATCCTCTACCCCTTCAACAGTTCCAGTTACCCCAGTGGTGGAACCCATGGATCTCTCCTCCTTCAAACCTTCAGAATCTGAAAGACAGAGAAGAAGGAGATTGAGACTATACTTTTATTGTGGGTCTAACACCCACCAACTTAAGGACTGGGACCTTCGGCTGGGAAAAGCCAATACTTAGGGGATAACACTGGGGTACCTCTAAGCATGATCTCTACTAAATCCCCTCACTCCATTTGGATTCTGGTACCTGTAACCCTTACCTTTCTCCAGAACACTATCCACACTCAAGCCTTCATTGATTCAGGGGCAGCTGGAAACTTTCTAGATCACCGTTTTATGATTCAAGCTGGCTTGCCTCTTCTGCAGAAAAGGCATTGTCTCAAAATAACTACTCTGGATTGCACCCCCCTTGGTTCAGGGTTGATCCATTTTGAGTCAGCACCCCTGACCCTGACTGTGGGAGTCCTTCATACCGAACAGCTGCAGTTCAAGGTCATTCATTCTCCAGCACAGCCTGTCATCCTTGGTCTTCCTTGGCTTCGTATACACAATCCACAGTTTGACTGGGCTGAAGGACAACTGGCCTCCTGGGGTGCCTCCTGTTTCCATTCCTGCCTTGCTAAAGTCACTCCTCTACTCCATATCCCCACAGCCAGTATACAGACTCCTCCAAACCTTTCCTCAGTATATACGGACTTCGCAGATGTGTTTGAGAAAAAGGCAGCCGATGTACTACCACCCCACCGTCCCTATGACTGCAAAGTTGACCTCTTTCCCGGAGCCCCACTTCCTAAAGGAAGGACTTATCCACTTTCCAAAGCTGAAACCAAATCTATGGAGGAATATATCCAAGAGAATCTAGCTAAAGGCTTCATTCGCCCTTCCTCCTGTCCTGCTGGGGCAGGCTTCTTTTTCGTCAGTAAGAAGGATGGTGGGCTCAGACCCTGCATCGACTACAGGGCCTTGAACAACATAACTATCAAGAACCGCTATCCCATTCCTTTGATCACTGAGCTCTATGACTCGCTCCAGAATGCTCGCCTCTTCACCAAGTTAGACTTACGTGGGGCATACAATCTGATCCGTATCTTCCCAGGCCACGAATTGAAGACTGCGTTCAACACAAGATCTGGGCATTACGAATACCTCGTAATGCAACGCCCCTGCAGTCTTCCAGGCATTTGTCAATGATGTCTTCCGTGACCTCCTCAATCGCACTGTCATCGTCTACCTGGATGACATCCTTATCTTCTCTTCCACTCAGGAAGAGCATCATAAGCACGTGAGACAGGTGCTTCAACGTCTCAGGGACAATTCTTTAGTAGCCAAACTAGAAAAATGTGAGTTTGACCAAGTTCAGATCCAGTTCCTTGGCTATGTCATCTCGAAAGAAGGTTTTGCCATGGATCCTGCTAAACTCACCGCAGTTTTAGAGTGGCCCCAACGTACTTCATTATAGGAATTGCAGAGATTCTTGGGATTCTCCAATTACTACTGCAAGTTTATAAAGAACTTTTCGCAAACAGTCGCTCCACTCACTGAACTGACAAAATGGAACAAAGACTGTAAACATTGGCCTCCTGAAGCCATAAATGCCTTCTGTCGTCTGAAAAAAGCCTTTTGTTTTGCACCTGTGCTCTGCCATCCTGATCCTGACCTACAGTTCACTTTAGAGGTTGATGCATCCAAGATAGGGGTTGGAGCAGTTCTAACCCAAAGGTATCCTTTAACCTCCAAGTCGCACCCTGTAGCTTTTTTCTCTAAACGTTTTACTCCTGCAGAGAGGAATTATGATGTGGGTAATCGGGAACTCTTAGTCATTAAGATGGCCTTGACGGAATGGCGTCATTGGTTGGAAGGCACCGCTAATCCCATTCAGATTCTTACCGACCACAAGAATCTGACTTACCTAGAGACAGCTCATTGACTCAATCCTCGAAAGGCCAGGTGGGCCTTGTTCTTTTCCCGCTTTAACTTTGTGTTTTTGTGTTCTCTTATCTTCCTGGGACCAAGAACAAGAAGGTGCATGCCCTTTCCCGTCAGTTTCCTCACTCAAGTGATTCCTCTGAAGCTCATATTGAACATATCATACCTCCCTCCTGTGTGGTTGCTCAATTGAATACCACCCTTCTTCAAAGGCTGCAACATGCCCAGTCCAATAAACCTCCTGAAGCCCCGGTGACTTCCGATATATTTTTTGTACCTCTGAACCTACGCACTCCCGTACTGTCCTGGGCTCATGACAGTAAACTCTCAGGACATCCTGGTTTGACAAGGACTTTTAAGCGTCTTTCCCAACACGTATGGTGGCCTACTATGAAGGCTGATGCTCAGGATTATGTAAAAGCCTGTATAACGTGTGCTAACAACGAAACTCCCCAATCCTGGCTTGATCCAACCATTGTCCATTCCCAAACAACCATGGACACACATAACAATGGACTTCATTGTGGACCTCCCACCTTCTGACCACCATACAGTTATCTGGGTTGTGGTGGATCGCTTTTCCAGACTGGCTCATTTTGTACCCCTAACAAAACTGCCTTCTGCCAAAGAATTATTGTCTCTTTTCCTTCTGCATGTGGAACAACTCCATGGCATTCCTGTGAATATTGTTTCCGACAGAGGTCCACAATTCATTTCTACCTTTTGGAGAGCCTTTTGTAAGTTGATTTGAACCACGGTTTCCTTGTCTTCTGGCTACCATCCTCAGACCAATGGTCTAACAGAGAGTAAACCAGGATCTTGAGGCTTATCTTAGAGCCTTTGTCAACGCTCTCCATACCAACTGGTCTAAGTTGTTACCTCTAGCGGAGCTGGCAAGAAACACTCATTGGCACTCTTCTCTTCGATGTTCTCCATTACAAGCTGCAGCAGAGTATCAACCTCGTGCCTTCCCTCTTTCTGCTCAATCCACTGGGGTTCCTGCTGTAGACCGACACGTTACTGAACTCACCACTCATTGGCAACGTATTCGCTCTCAGCTAGGTTCAGCTGTCTCTAGATATAAGAAGTTTGCTGATCGCCATAGAGCTTCTGTACGTGCCCTCTCAGAGGGTGAACGTATTTGGGTCTCTACTCGACACATTCGTCCATGTCAACCCTGTCACAAATTGGGGCCTAGGTTTATTGGTCCTTACAAAGTCCTGAAAAGACTGTCTCCTGTTGCCTACAAAGTGGCCTTGCCCAAAACTCTGCGCATACACCCAGTCTTCCATATCTCACTACTCAAGCCTTACATCAGGAACAGATATACCTAGCTCCGAGCTCCTCCTCCTCTGCTCCTGGTCCGTGGTGACCCTGAATATGAGGTTGCTAAGATCCTGGACTCCAGATACAGGCGCAGACAACTGCAGTATCTGGTACATTGGAAGGGTTACTCTGTGGCGGATCGTTCCTGCCCGTGATGTGCGTGCTCCATCCTTGGTCTCTAGATTCCATGCTGCTCATCCTTTGAGGCTGACTCGGGTTCCCGGAGGGAACCCTTGAGAGGGGGGCTATGTCGCGCCACTCTAGCTGTTGCTAGGAAGGCGGCGCCTGCTGTCATCTCGTTGCCTAGGGGGGAGTCGGCTCCTCTCTGCGTGCGGAGGTGACATCATCGCCGCACGCTTCCCCCTTCAGAAGCCAGTCTGGATCTCCTGTGGCGCAAATCCTGCACCTATTTAAGTAACGTCAGTCCTACCTATCACTGCCCAAGTATAGGTGTTACTGTTCTCCTGGGTGTTATTTATTTGTATGCTGGATTGTTATTTTGTTGCTGACCCCTGCTTGTCTGACCACTCTGCCTCTTTAACCCTTAACTGCTGGATTGATACTGCTACTGAACTTTGCCTGTCTGACCACTCTTCCTGTTAACCCCTATCTGCCCTGAATTGCCTCACTGTTGCCAAACCCTGCCTGCCTGACCATCCTAGTGGTTTACTTCTGGACTGCCTTACTGTTGCCGAACCCTGCCTGCCTGACCACCCTAGTGGTTTTTCTCTGGTTTCCTGCCTGTTGCCGCCGAGGACTGTCCTGCCTGTGGTGAGTGCCATTTATCTCATCTTGCAAACCTTCTCTGCTCTGGGATATTCCCTATCATTCCTGCTCGACGCCGGACTACTGGCCGAGTTCGGTCTGATAGAGGAGTATCCCACGAGCATTACATTAAGAAATTTCAGGAAACAAGTAAAAAATTAGGTGTTTTCATATATTTAACATTATGTGGGCTGGTAACTTTTTTTTTCCTGACTAGTAACTTTTGCACTGGGTGGTGAACAAGCTCTGGGACAATAGATTTAAAGGGATATGAAACCCATTTTTTTTTTCTTTTATGATTCAGATAGAGCATGCAAATTTAAGAAACTTTCTAATTTGCTCCTATTATCATTTTTTTCTTCATTCTCTTGTTATCTTTATTTGAAAAAGCAGGAATGTAAGCTAACGAGCCTGCCCATTTTTGGTTCAGCCCCTGGGTAGCGCTTGCTGATTGGTGGCTAAATGCAGCATAAATGCATGTATACATAAATAGCCTGTGTGACAACCTATGTAGAATGCCCAACAGGACACACTGATGTGAATGATAAGAAAGACAAAATATATAGGAAAGCCAACAGGATAATATGGAGGGAGATCATTGGTACAACATGCACCTGGCACTGTAGGAGGGCTTGAGAAACGGTCAACACTAAAATTGTTATTGTTTAAAAAGATAGACAACGCTTTTACTACCCATTCCCCTAGCTTTGCACAACTAACTCTGTTATATTAATATACTTTATAACATTTAAACCTCTACATTTCTGCCTGTTTCTAAGCCAATACAGACAGCCTCTTATGGCATGCTTTTTTATTTGATTTTCACTAAATGCTAGTTCATGTGGGCCATATAGATAACATTGTGCTCATGCCCGTTGAGTTATTTAAGAGTAAGCACAACACAGCACTACTTGGCTAAAATGCAAGTCAATAGATAATAAATAAAAACTCATGTGATCAGAGGGCTGTCAGAAGATGCTTATATACAAGATAATCACAGAGGTTAAAAGTATATTAATATAACTGTGTTGGTTTTGCAAAACTGGGGAATGGGTAATAAAGAGATTATCTATCTTTTAAAACCATAACAATTCTGGTGTAGACTGTCCCTTTAATGCAGACCATAGCATAGAACACATTTATCCGATCTCCTTTCTTGTGGCTATAAAAATAAGCCCACGCTTTCATCTAGCAACCACTGTGTTGAAGGGGCAGGGTTCTAAATCCTAATTTAAGAGTTAAATGACTGGAATATTATGCAAAATAAACGAGGAAAATGTATTGCAAAGTTTTTGTCCTCTACACATTATTAAGCATTTAGGCCTAGATAACAAGTGAAGCATAGAACCAGTAAGGTGTGTTAACGTCACTAGAGTGCAATCCTTTCTACTTCCATTCCAAGTCCAGGGTTATTTTTATTAACTTCATGTCGAATAGCGCAAGTATGCTCATTCGCTAACATAACAGACTTCTATGGGGGCGCACAGTACAATTTATAACACTCAAGCTCCAAATCAATAGAGTGCAACAAATGCACCCAAGTAGTAGAGTTCTTCATTTGGTTCCGTTCTACTATTTCAATGAAACTTAAGAAGAAAACAAGACACCTACATACATACACCTTTAACCACTTCCTACATCCACCCCTTGCCATACACCATATCTTCCACAAAACCTTTCCATGAATAAACTTTTGTTTTCTAAGTATTATCAACATACATTTTAAATCCTCTATTTCTATAGTTTCAGACCAGACAACCAAGATTAAAAAAATGTATAGGCGGTGTTCAAGCAAACTCAACTAGTGTTATGTAGACCAGGATTCTTCAAACCATGGACCGGAACCCATTACTGAGTTGCAACACCATGGTTACTGGGTCCCGACTTGTGTGTGTGTTATATGAGAGTATGTGTGGCGGGTGTTATACGACAGTGTATGTATGTTGTATGCCAGTATGTATGGTGTGTGTGTGTATGTTAAATGAGTGTGTGGTATATGAGAGTGTGTGTTGTATGAGAGTCTGTGTGATGTATATGTGTTGTATGAGTGTGTGTTATTACCTTACAACACTTTAGAGCGCAATCAGGTATAAAGTATGCACACATTTTAGTCACTTTGCCAAACATTGCAGCTATCTTGTTGTATATAACAATTCATTTTCAGACCAACCATAAAAATAGGGTCGTGAAAATATGTGGTATCATTGCACTGGGTCTTGGGGGAAAAAAGTGCAATTCCTTCCAGAATATTTGTCTTATGAACAGAAGTGTCCTTTGCTGTCACCTGCAGACAACAGAATGCCCATCTGTTTAATGCACAAACCAATAAAGATAGACTAGTACAATAATATACAGTTGTAAAAGGTTCTCATTACAAAAACAGCAATGATCTATTTGTAATGCAAGTTGTATAATTAGAGGCTCATATGCTGCTTCCATTAAAGCAAACAAAAAACAGCTTTGTTAGGAATTTATGGGGAAAAAAAGAATTTGAAAAAAAAATGCATTACAAAATAAAAACAAGGCTGCCACCAAATTAATCACTATGAAGCAGTTCATGGTAGTGTGGTCATTATTCTCTTTTATCTGAGGGCATCTTGGCTCCTATTTTATAGCTGTTTTATGTGACAATACTACGCTATGGTTTTTCCCCTTTGTTTTTATAAGTGAAAGAAATGCCTGGACATTTGATGCGTGAGCCAGTTTGTATTTTTACAGTGAGATCTTTTAAAGCTTGACACTGCAGTAAAATACACATTTTCAATTAAATAATAACCACTAGAGAGAGATATAAATATACCATTTTATATTTTTACTTTTCTCTCATCTGCCCTTGAGTTCAATGTATAAAGTTTTATTATATCCTACTAATCCTTCATGCTTATAACAATAATGGTTGTATTTCTGTAACAATGTTAAAATCATCTTCCCAGTTACTTTATAATAGAAAACATATATAACATTATGTACAAAGGCAATGCATTTGTTTATCCAGCTAAGTATATCAGTACCAAAAAACTACCTTGGTTTACACTTCAACAAAGGATACCAAAAGAACAAAGTAAATTGGATAATAGAAGTAAATTGGAAAGTTGTTTAAAATTGCATGCTCTATCCTATTCATTAAATAAATATTTCAGGTTTCATGTCCTTGCCAAGATATGGATTTGCTGAGTGAGGAACCGCAGCTCACGGCGTGCAGCGAGGCAACCCCCGAAGTCAATCCAAAGCAAAGGAACACAAATATCCTCTGAGACCCAGAGTGCCGTAGCCTAAGTGGTGGATTAGTCCCCAACAATCAGAACAAGGCTAAGGGGAGCGGCAGGCACTACACCAAGACCCGTAGCTTAAAATTAACACATTTTATTGAAACATCTTAAAAAGCAGACAGACATGGCAGGAATGGTGGACAGACAGGCTGACGCATTTCGTGCCACCTACTGGTGCTTACTCATAGTCTACAGTCTATGTCTAAACCTACTCTATTTAAATAGAGTGAAAAAACAGATTAACTGTTACACTGCCACATAGAAAAAGGTTAAAAACATAAGACACCAAGCTAGGCACAGAATATGTAATAAGTTTACATTATGAAAGGCACATATTAACCTAACAGACTAAATTAAAATAGATTCTTATATGAAAATTTGCTTTGTGTATGAAGGAAGAACAGACACATGTTGTACAATATCATAATCAGTCAAACCTTCAGGAAGCATATGAGATAAGATAAATTGTGACATAATGAGAACATATTATTGAAGACCATAATTAACATTATATTCATTAATTTTGTCATATGTTAGTCTTATCTAGATGTTACTTAATACCTATCTATATGCAAAGAGAAGACAAGGGATGGGACCTGCAGTTACTGACAATGATTATTTATCAATAAAAAAAAAAAATTAATATTGCATTCTCTATTCATACCTGATGGATAAAGTGTATGCAATTTTAGGATCCAGTACAGCTCCTTTTTCTCTAGATTCTTTAATTTGTTACCTCCTCTAAGAGGAGTTACAGCCACATCAATTACTTGTAAGGATAAATTAGCACCATGAGTAAAGTGGAAATTGTTAAAATGATTTGCTATTTTGATTATAATTAAAAAAACGGTAGATGAGAAACTTTTTTTTTAATTTTTGACCTACTGTAATAACAATGAATTGGGATTGAAATTTACTGGTGAATATAGTAGGTAACAGGTGAACTATTTAGACCTGACATTACAGATTATAGACAATGAAATTGTCACAAGAACATTTAGAAAACCCACAGCAGGGAACACTATACTGCATGCAACATCTTAGCACCCCAAGCACCTTGTCTAATCTATTTCCAAATCACAATTTTTAGGATTAAGAAGAAATACTAAAGTAGACAGCATCTATGATCAATAATCATTAGAATTTAGGAATAGATTAATTGGACGAGGCTATAAATTTCACAGACTGGAAAAATGTAGAGAATCTGTTAAAGTTCACAGTGGAAATGGCAAACATACTGAAATCAGACAGAATAATTTTGAGGAAGCTATTGTCTTTACTACAGAATTTAGCCAGCAATATAATGACATAGTTAAAATCCTAAAAAGACATCTGCATATTTTGTCTGCTGATGATGCTTTACAGTCCCATATAAAAAATTGTAAATTTGTTCCCAAAAAAATCAAGAACTTTAGCACAAACTCTCTCTCCTAGTTTGGTTAAAAATAAGATCACCGGCCTGGCCAAGCATCCATTGCGGCAGGCAGAAAAATCCTGAAGCTCCACTATAGCTACAGACAATCCTTTAAATATCTCTCAATAACTCATACAACCAAAGAATCCAGCTTTAGAAACACGCACAGGAACCCTTACTGAGTTAATTAAAGCTCCTATTGATGTTCCAAAAACAACAAGGATTGCCTAAACTATCTTATTCAAAGCGGAGGTAGCTGACGTGCCTTAAAACATCAACCTTCCCCCCCCCCCCCCCCGGCTCCTCCAGGTGAAGCATCCAGCAATGGAGAAGGACATTGGGAGGCTACTCAATACCCTTCTTAGAAATCTGGGGCAACAGATGGATAACAATTTTGAAAAACCCTCGTCTATCTTGAGAGTGGAGTGCACTTCTCTTTGCAGCCCTTCCATCAAGATGGCAGACGACTCGACAAGTTAATTTCAGAGAGAGTGAGTACTCCCAATTTATGACTTAGAAAACACAGAGCCCTACCCTGCACAAAGTGACACCGCATAACTCGGGTGGAACGCCCAGTATCTGCACAACTATGAGGGATACCTCCCGCTGTAAGGTGATCCAATACCCCCATATGTAACAACCTCAAAGTCTCTAGGCATACCCCATGCTCCGCTCCCAGCCATCTTCGTTAATACAGCTCCCAAGTAGGTTTAATGTCTCCTCGGGAAGCTTGCATCCCCCACCCTTATCTCTTAGGGTACCCTATATCCACTATTATAGTATGGTCCTCCAATAGGGATAGTCTAAGTTAGCCCTTGTTTGTCTTATGTATATGTTTTGTTACTCACAGAAGGTCAGCTTACCCTATTTACATGTTAAATATTTAAGTTTAAGTATAATTGCAAGGTAAACGTATGCCGCACTAGTTAGTTCTCTCTTTGATGCCGCTCTACATTAGGACACAATAGGTTGTACCATTGTAGGACGTAAGGTTATTGTTATACTTATGTGCCTTCATTATGACCTGAGTATTGTGATATATGATGACCGCACTTCATTAATATTTTACTTGTCAACATTTTCCAGGCAATAACTCATTTCACAACACATAGTTAATATGTAACTGATATTTGGGATCATAGATTATAGAACTGTATATCCCCTACAATATAGGGTTACTCATAGTATGTCTCCACAATGGATGTTGGCCTTTTATTTATACATTTTACTGGCTTTTATGTAGGTTCCAAGAGACACCTGCTTGTTAATCTATCCTATTATAACCATAATTATAGCAATATCTTTAAAATCCCCTGGTCACGCCCCCCCTCCTCCCCTTCCCTTTATCTCTGGAGCGGCTTTTGTCTGCTGATACCACCCCAATTTTTTATTTCCATTTACTATTCCATACCTAATCCTAACCCTATCAAAAAAAGAAATTTCACTATGATTTGCCCACTTACCTTCTAATGGTTGTCCAATAGATACGTTCTTAGCAATCACATAAGTATAACTGTATTATTATACTCTAATACATGGTCACATATTGTTATATATAGAGGGATTTTCATCAGGTTCATAGTCACCACGTTATTCACTATTCCCTTCAAAGTAGTCATTACAGACATATATATCTTAGGTTCCCAAACCTGTTGTATAGATTATTATGTAATGTACCAACCTGTATATTTTATATATATATTCTCTGTCATTGTAAATGGACGAAAGCCTATTATTGTCATTATCTTAAATCTCAATTAAAAAATACATGTTAAAAAAAATAAAAAAAATAAGATCACCAACAAATCTACCTACTGGTTATCTAAAAAAAGTAACATTTAAATGTGGCAGTAGAATCTGCTATGCTTGTCCAAATATTTATCCAGGTAATAGTTTTATCTATCAGGTAAATAAGGAGAATACAACATTGAATTTTATGCTAACTGCGGCTCTCAGTTTGTTGTGTACCTTTTAACATGCAACTTATGCCACTGTTAGTATGTTGGCAAAACTACACGTCATGTCAGAACAAGATTCAATGAACACGTCAGAGACGTTAAAAATTACAATAAAGATTCCACAGTAGCAAATCAGTTTAACAATTTCCACTTTACTCATGTTGCTAATTTATCGTTACAAGTAATTGATGTGGCTGTAACTTCTCTTAGAGGAGTAAACAAATTAAGGCCTAGATTTAGAGTTCGGCGGTAGCCGTCAAAACCAGCGTTAGAGGCTCCTAACGCGGGTTTTTTACGCACTCCGGTATTTAGAGTTTATTTACCGCGACTCAAAATACACCTAACGCTCAACTTTCTACCGCCACCTCAGACCCAGTAGTAAACATATACCGCACAAAAAAACATCCACGAATCACAAAACAAATATTACACAAAGTACACTTACACTCATACAAACACAACACTATCTTTATTTTTCGGAATTGTTATTTTTTCTTTAAAATACAAAGGATTAAAGTTGCGAGATCTCGGGTGTTTGAAAAAAATCCACACAAATCCATTTTCCCATTGACTTACATGGACATACGGGAAAAGACCCTCATATACCTACATCTAATGAATAACATTATCACAAACATACACTCATCGATGCATACAAACAATATACACCACATTACATACACAAAATATTTATTTATTACAAAAAGAACACGATTTAGTTACTTTTTCACACAAGCTCATGACGTCACTCACTTTACGAGGAAAACCAGTCTTAGAAAAAAAAATATAGAAATCTTTGGAGCCTCCATTGACTTCTATTGGGAAGACGTGCTCGTGCACGCGAAACCCTCATTTCCCTAACGCACGCAAATAGCGTAGACGGAAAAACTCCAAATACCAGCGCTAGAAAATACATGCTTTTATGCGTTAGACCCAGCTATGATAAATAGATCAAGAAATGACTATTTCCCTATGGTGGATTTATGTTTTTTAATATTAAATATTCACCACACCATAAATATTTTTAACACTTTTAGATTACATCAACTACAAATCCCCATCACTAGTAACACATTATTATTTCAATAAAATTACATTTACAATTAAAATAAAATTCAATACACATTTCTGGATTCACAAACACTACACAATGGGAAACATCTCTCATTTACCTTTATTATTGCATTTCTGTTATTCAACTCATATGCTTGCAGCAACTGCATATCTACATAGGCTTAACACATGATCACTCATGGATGCACATACATTACTTTTAACATTCACTCATACATGTGCATTCAAATGATGGGGGAAAAACACATTACATTCTCTCGAGGAATCACAAAACACAACATATGGATTTTACTGTACTTTTAACATCATGATTCCATCACCAGAAACCATTAGGAATTACCTACAACAATAACATCATTACACCAGATTACAGATGTCACTTTATGGGAAGGAACAACAATGCCAGACCGCTATATAGAAGTCAGCATATGTGGGACACAATCACAATATATACGTACATGTACATAACACGCATCACCCATCACGCAACCACAAAGCACACATTTAGATTTTATTCAGCACACAATAACAATGTAGCACAATACAACAACACAATGAGGATTTCACAACTACATAGGCAGGTTAATAATATCATGACGTCATTACAAGATTCAACCATACACATCACAGATTCACCACTGTACCGCCCCTTTAGGAACTTTAACACTCAATACTACAATACAACATATACGTAAAACACACTTTTGAACAGCATTATTATGGAGATTTCAATGGGACAATTCAGAAATATTGTCAGATCGCACATCAATTATATATATATAATACTACAGATGGCAGCCGGAAGTTATTCAGTATTCGTGCAATTTTTATGGGACGCATACAATATCGTCAGATCGAAAATCACTTATATATATAATACTACAGATGACAGACGGGAAGTTCGGAATTATTATTGCGATTTTAAAGGGACGCGTACAATATTCACATCTCGGCAATCACTTATATATACAATACTACAGATGACAGCCGGAAGTTATTCAGTATTAGTGCGATTTGAAAGGGACGCGTACAATATTCACATCTCGGCAATCACTTATATATACAATACTACAGATGACAGCCGGAAGTTATTCAGTATTAGTGCCATTTGAAAGGGACGCATACAATATTGACAGCTCGGCAATCACTTATATATACAATACTACAGATGGCAGACGGGAATTTCGGAATTATTATTGCGATTTGAAAGAGACGCGTACAATATTTTACAGCTCGGCAATCACTTATATATACAATACTACAGATGGCAGACGGGAATTTCGGAATTATTATTGCGATTTGAAAGGGACGCGTACAATATTTTACAGCTCGGCAATCACTTATATATACAATACTACAGATGGCAGACGGGAAGTTCGGAATTATTATTGCGATTTTAAAGGGACGCGTACAATATTGACAGCTCGGCAATCACTTATATATATAATACTACAGATGGCAGACGGGAAGTTCTGAATTATTATTGCGATTTTAAAGGGACGCATACAATATTGACAGCTCGGCAATAACTTATATATACAATCCTACAGATGGCAGATGTTCCTTTATCATTTACAAACAATATTGCAGCAACATTGATCGATCACATTTGATGCACATTATACACAACTATGCACTTTCATTCATGTTAGCCTGGACGTGTGCTTGTTACTATAACATCGCGTTTAGGAAATATTGATTACGCATATGAACAAACATTACAAACATGCACTGTATGTGTGATATTTGACACTTTCACATTGAGAATCATTGTTTGAAAATAACATTTCAGCAAACAACAAATAAACGCCCACTGTGAAAGCATTCGCGCCGCTCACATACAAACAGGTGAATACAATCAGCAATCATTACAAACTCACTACCATTGGACTAATTGTACTATAAATCCCCCAAACAACATGGCCAATGCATCACTTGTGATCCACATCAGATCAAGTGCTTACCTTGTTACGCTGTTTTGAAAGATGGATGACGATGACATGGTAGACGCTGCTGGTGGTGCTATTGGCGAACTAGCTGTTGGTCGAATCAGGCAGCCTCGGCGGCTCAGACCGAGACGAAGGGGTCGTCTGGTTCGAGGTCCTCGTGTCTACAGGGTGAGACCCACCTTGGAAAACATGAGTGACTTTGAGGTTTTTGATAAGTATCGGCTCGATCGCGAACAGCTCATTGGCCTTTACGAGCTTCTTAAACCTCATTTGGAGCCACGTATACAAATAAGGACTGCTGTTCCCCCCATGAGTAAGATGCTAAGCTGTCTATACGTCCTGGCCTCCGGGAGTTTTCAATCCGGAGAACTGTACATGCATGGCCTGGCTCAAGGTACATTCTCTGGGGTGTTTGATAACTTTCTGAACGCCATGGTACGTATCAGTAAGCAATACATAGGATTCCCACAGAATGATGGTGATTGGAGGCGCCTGAAGCGGGAATTCTTTGATATTGCTCAATTGCCCAATGTCTTGGGAGCCATTGATTGTACCCACATTGCGCTGCGTGCTCCAATTGATGACTTGCCCTTCAGAAATCGCAAACATTTTCATAGCCTCAACGTGCAGTATGTTTGTGACGCACGGATGAGGATTATGCATGTGTATGCGAATTTTGGAGGTGCTTGTCATGATGCCCGCATCCTCTCTCTGTCGTCCCTGTGGAGACAGTTTGAGGAAAGACAAATGCCCCCTGGTTATCTCGTTGGTGAGTATTTGTGCACAACATGGTTAATTATTTTGACAATTGCCCCTGTATTTTTTAACTGTTAGCGTCATGTTCAGCTATAGGATTAAATTTAACCATTTGTTATTTACCGACGCTAATGTCTATTTTTATTGAAATGCAGATATGTAGCATGTCTTACCTTAAGTGTTCAGATAGAGAATGCAATGTAAACATGTAGTTAGCATTTTACACAAGGTTTGGTTTAGGAGAAATACGCATATGTAGCATGTCTTAGATGAAATGGCAAGATATTATCTCATGCAATTTAACCCTGTCATTGTCTTTTTCTGCTAATGTCTATTTTTATTGAAATGCAGATATGTAGCATGTCTTACCTTAAGTGTTCATATAGAGAATGCAATGTAAACATGTAGTTAGCATTTTACACAAGGTTTGGTTTAGGAGAAATACGCATATGTAGCATGTCTTAGATGAAATGGCAAGATATTATCTCATGCAATTTAACCCTGTCATTGTCTTTTTCTGCTAATGTCTATTTTTATTGAAATGCAGATATGTAGCATGTCTTACCTTAAGTGTTCATATAGAGAATGCAATGTAAACATGTAGTTAGCATTTTACACAAGGTTTGGTTTAGGAGAAATACGCATATGTAGCATGTCTTAGATGAAATGGCAAGATATTATCTCATGCAATTTAACCCTGTCATTGTCTTTTTCTGCTAATGTCTATTTTTATTGAAATGCAGATATGTAGCATGTCTTACCTTAAGTGTTCATATAGAGAATGCAATGTAAACATGTAGTTAGCATTTTACACAAGGTTTGGTTTAGGAGAAATACGCATATGTAGCATGTCTTAGATGAAATGGCAAGATATTATCTCATGCAATTTAACCCTGTCATTGTATTTTTCTGCTAATGTCTATTTTTATTGAAAAGCAGATATGTAGCATGTCTTACCTTAAGTGTTCATATAGAGAATGCAATGTAAACATGTAGTTAGCATTTTACACAAGGTTTGGTTTAGGAGAAATACGCATATGTAGCATGTCTTAGATGAAATGGCAATATATTATCTCATGCAATTTAACCCTGTCATTTTATTTTTCTGCTAATGTCTAGTTTTATTGAAATGCAGATATGTAGCATGTCTTACCTTAAGTGTTCATATAGAGAATGCAATGTAAACATGTAGTTAGCATTTTACACAAGGTTTGGTTTAGGAGAAATACGCATATGTAGCATGTCTTCGATGAAATGGCTAGATACAGATTTAGATATAATTTTTTATTTTTTTTTTATGTTTCTGACAACTTTTAATATGGATTATGGTTTTTAAAAAATATATTTATACAACAATATACTAGTTTAAGTATTCTGTTTGAATTATGTTCTGTTCTAAATTTATAGGTGATTCTGGGTACATGAGCCGGCCTTGGCTCATTACCCCCTTGCGTAGCCCAACTGATGTGTCTGAGGAGCGCTACAATAGGGCTCATAAGAGAACCAGGGCGGTGGTTGAAAGGATGTTCGGGCTCCTGAAGATGAGATTCAGGTGCCTGGACCGTTCTGGAGGAGCACTCCAGTACAACCCAAAGAAGGTGGCTAAGATCGTTGTAGCCTGTAGCGTCCTGCATAATATTGCACAGCGGGCTGGGATGCTGCAGGCCGTCCCGGTGGACAGAGACCTCCTCAGAGATGAGGAGGATGATCCTGTTCTAGAGGGGGAATTCCAGGACGAGGGACTTGATGTCAGAGCAGACGTCATCAACCGCCACTTTAGACGGTAAATAATAGAAGTTACACTGGAGTATTTTCAATAGATGTGAACTCTAGGGAAATGACAAGTAGAGAATTGTGCAAACATGTTAGTATTGATAAAATGTTATAATAATATTTATTTCTCATAATATAGGTGATGCTCTGGGCATTGGGTCCTATAGCGAGTCTTTGCCACCTGGTTTTTATAGAGGACATCAGATGGTAAGTAGAAATGTATGGACTGTTGCTGGCATGATTTGTACACAAATACATAATATGGCATAAATTTTTAAAAATATAACTTTGTTTACACATTACTTATGTACATAATCAGAAAGGGATACTCTAGAATGACTATGGTTCAATGTCACACAGAGGTTTGTTCTGCTCAATATGACTCATCTTCACACTTGATAGAAAATAACACAGGTTCATACACAGGCTTAGTAAGCTAGTGATAGATATTTATTATGAAATGGGGGGTGGGAGAGGGGTACAGAACTGATTCACACACTTGTATGAAATCTTTATATATAATTTCTTACATTAGGGAGATGACTTAATATAAAGACTGAAAGGGAACAATTTGAAGCCTGACAGTGAAGATTTCCAAGACTGACAGTGGGGAAAAAGCCAAGATTGAAATTGAAGTATACCAATGGGATCATGTCTGGCATATTTAAATTCTGCTGACCTTGAAAACCATACAAAGACATGTTCACATGGTAAGTGCAAACTATTTGATAGAATAAGGCTGTGGAGACATCCTATTGGAGACACTTAGATGATTTTCTATTTTGTAGATGGTATTTCCCAGTCCTCTATTTAATGAACTGATGAATAAGACACCTATTGAAGATCAACTGTTTACCCCTGAATTGACATTCAAAGACCATGCATTGTCCAGGTTGGTGTACCAATGCATGCTAGTGAAGACTGTAGAATATTAGTAGCTTACATACATTAGTCATATTTAGTTCTTAATTAGATATTTAGGGATCACAATCAGACACTTAGATGATTTTACTTTTTTAGATGGTATTTCCCAGTCCTCTATTTAATGAACTGATGAATAAGACACCTATTGAAGATCAACTGTTTACCCCTGAATTGACTTTCAAAGACCATGCATTGTCCAGGTTGGTGTACCAATGCATGCTAGTGAAGACTGTAGAATATTAGTAGCTTACATACATTAGTCATATTTAGTTCTTAATTAGATATTTAGGGATCACAATCAGAAAAAGGAATACATATTATAGTTGATATAGAGGTATTTGAATGGACATGAAATATTACATTTATGTTCAGCATACATATATTGTTTACATGTGATATACATTATTATGTATAAATTTAATTTTTGAAATTTAAATATTATTTTTAATCAACAATATAATGGTGTATGTATTTCATTAATTTAAAATGAATGTAATGATTATCTTTAAAAAATGTTGATCAAAGTTAGAGCATAGACACCATATGATTTTAAATGTATTTTATGAATATTTTACAACGTGTGTATTAACTTTGTTCCATTTTTATTATTTGTCATTTCAGATTGGCATCTGATGACTTCATGGAATATTTATTTATTTTCTATTAAATATATATTTTTTTTTTAGCAGATTCTAATATATATCAATATAATCTGTAAATAAATAAAACTTGGACTCCCATGACTGGTAGTTGGCTATTTGACAAGCACATGCATAAGAGAAAATAATGCATTAATAGTAGAAAATAAAATTCTTCAGAGAATATTAAAAGATATATTTTAACATTAATTGGGGAGTCATATTCTTCAATGCTTTTATATTGAAAAAGTATATATTAAAAATATTTAGGATATGTATTAATATTATGATTGTTTTAACATTTAATAAGGTGAAGTGGTTCAATTACATGAAAGTGACAGTGTTGTTGAATGTAAAAAGAATTGTATAAGATCATGTATCTTCCTTAGGTATCTCAAAACATTATTAGAAAATATTTTACAATTATTACATTTATAAATGGTAGGTCATTTAACTTTATAATTTTTAATAATTAGTTATTGGATGCCAGGTTAATCTATGTAATTTTCTAGTGGAGTCATTTAACTATACTTAGTAATATTATGTATTTATTACAATCTTACCTCTTGGGTTAGACATCAAATATCTATATAGAATGTAATTTCCCCTTTAGTTTATTTTGTCAATGTTAAATAAAAATACAATATGTTTGGGTCCTTAAAGGGGTCATTCAAAATGTATATTTTGTATACATTGTTACAAATATCATACAAGAATTTAAACATATTTAGAATGTACTATAGAATTACATTCAGTCTTTAAATATACTTGTTAAAATAAAAATAAATGCACATATCTTAGTGAATGATATAAGGCATCTATATGCAAACAACAATCAGCATCAAAATAGCCTATGTAGAGATGTATTTAATCCACGAATATATATAATTACAATATAATGATTGAATAACAAAACATATTAAGTTGGTCAAATATAAGATTATGATACAAAATGCATACATAACATATAGCTTAATGTCCCTCTACGCTGAAGGCTAAAAAATACCTCATTTAATAAATATATTTCAGTCAGTGTGTAAAACAATCTAGAAGTTAATCTAAATTTGCTTTACTCATATGTTAGACTCATTTAGCAAAAGGAAGGTGCCTAGGTTTATGATATATTAAGCATTATTGTGAAATGTTTATTTAAAGGGACATGAACTCAAAATATACTTAAAGGTAGCCATTTAAAAAAACAATGATTTATACATTCTGAATGAGTATTCTATTTTAATCAACTTTAAAACTTGTCTCATATTATGAATGCTCATTGTGATGTTGCTATCATTACTTTAGAAATAAGGCAGTAAATAGCTAATTTATTTGCTTCAGTACTCTGGACAGAACTTGATTGTTTGGAATAATTGATGCAACAATCGTCAAGGACAACCCAGGTTTTTATTAAACAATTGTCCGTAATATAAAATATCATTATTGATTTTCAAAGAAACATAACAAGATAACTTAACATTTGATAATCGTATTAAATAATAAAGTTGATTAAAATTTAATGCTCAATCACCAATGGTAAATTTGTTTGGACAGTGTCCCTTTAAGAGCTTGAAATAGTGTATTTACTTCTCTTCCTATCTTGACATACTTTGCTTGAAAAGCATATCGAGATAGGCTCAGTAGATGAAGATTGGTGGATGCACAGAGATGCCTTATGTGATTGGCTCAACCATGTGCATTTAAATTTCTTATGTTGAGGATATATAAATACTAAGAGAAAATGATTTACATTTTAAAGTCTAAACAATCTTCTATCTCTACAGATCATTTGATACAATTGTTTGTAATGTCTCTTTAAAACTAAAGACGCCATTGCACAATAACATATATGAGCACTTCAGAGAAATACAAGCTCGAGGTTTATTTGCGAATAACAAAGCTGTAGTTTAACATTTATAAACAGATTATCAAAGTTACTGACATTCTTCCCGGAATTTTAACATTAATAAATATTGCGTTGGAAACGCATCTTCAAACACCAGATTAGCATATTTAAACATTAGTGTAATGTCACGCAATAGCACACAATCAATGTGCATTATAAATACATTTAATAGAGCAATGTCAATACTTCACAATCAATTTATTTAAAGAACAATAAAGACATACAATATTAAATGTGTATTTGTATTAAAGAAACAGACCGTTATTAAACCGAGAAATGTCTACAACATTAATAATGTGACAGGATGAGATTTTAAAGAGTATTTAATCATTAATATTTCACGGATCACGGATATTAAATCTGCGTCACACATATCCGCATGACAGGCCCATGAGTTACAAATAAGTCTACATGAAAAATGAAGTTACAGCACCACCAAGCGGTATGTGTAAGGAAGTTACTAAGATATGAAACATTAAGGAACGGCCAATCAGAGTTCATCACACAAACACAACTTGAGTCAGGATGGTCTCACAGACATTATAACAATATTTCAAACTTTTATCCAATCAGATGTACAGATAAATTGTCCCATGGTGCATCTCATGTTTACTTCACCATATAAAAGTCCATTACACGTTGCCATCTTTGTCAGTTCTCTAATGCATGCAGGCAGTCTTATATATTAATATTATTATAATATATTTAGTAGCCAACCGAGCAGGCATGTCAGTTCCCAGGTTCACCAAGGAGGAGAGCGCTGCACTGGTCCACGCCGTCAAGGACTTTTATCCCCAGCTGTTTGGGAACAAGAGGAGCTCGACAGATGCGCCTGTTAAGAAGGCCCTCTGGGAGTCTATCACCAATGCGGTTAGATTGGTGTGTGACGTCCAGAGGACCCAGGATCAGATCATGAGGAGATTCGGAGATATGAGGTTGCGTTTATCGAAAAAAGTCAACCTCATAAGGGACTGGGTACAAGCCCGTAAAAGAGGGGGCCAAAGAAAGGCCCCGCGGAAACTGTACCTACTCCCTTATGAGGTGACTTTATGCGAGCTCCTCAATCTCCGGGTCCCCAAAAGATTTAGATCCTCGCCATCCTCGGCCTCCTCTTCTTCCCTCCCAGCTGCGGGATCTGAAAGTCCTGACGCGGGGGACAGGGCAGATGCTTCTCCGTCCGGTGGCCTGGGAGGACCCGATAGAGAATCTGAACCAGGTAATTATCCAACTTCATATAATATTTATAATGTTAAAAATCCAAAATGTGTATTTAGTCAGATACTAAACCTATACAGATCTCACAACATACACTACATATGATGTTTAGATATCTGATTTTACATTAGTGATACATGAAATTGGAATGATGTTTATTGCGCTCTACAGAATATGCGTCACAGAGCGGAAATCTAATTTCGCATCCACGTTAACATGGGTTTGCGGAAAGTGGCATTGCTTTATACATGTTGGTCAAATGACGGATGCGTAATTCCGCTTGGAATCATTGCGCAATGATCGCGAAAATGGCATTTCTCATCCACGTTAACATGGGTTTGCGGAAAGTGGCATTGCTTTATACATGTTGTTAAAAATTAAATGGAAAATCTTAGATTAGTGAAGAATACAGTATTCTTATTTTAAATATTATATCTAATAAAAAACGAATAATACTAATAAATTATAACATATGGCCATCAATTGATGATTATGTAATAACAAGCATATATTCTTAAAGATACAGTAAACAACACAACTGATTGAAAATAAGAGTCCAGGATATATTTATCATTCATTTAATTGCGGAAACTATTAACTCATGGGACTACCAAAGGATTAATATTTTTCTATTGATTTGTTATTAATGTAAATATTTTAAACATGGCATGATTAGTATTAATGATATGCAATCCTCATTTAATATATTACAGATATGGATGTGGCTGCTGGATCCTCAAGCCAGGGCTTGTCACAGTATGGTATGTCTCATTTTAATTGACATTTGTCTTAGAAACATGGAATGAACATTACATACTAAATACACATTGTTCTATATTTATATGTAATGTCTATTTAATAGATGAAAATTATATAATTATTCGGATATACTTAAATAACATATTTGATTTTAATTGCATGCTCAATACCATTCATTACATCAACATATGGAGTAGATAATTCATTAACAAACAACAACATTGTGGAATCTATTTAATTTTAGATTAAAGGGATACTGAACTACAATTATTAATATTGTCTTTCACATACAGTATGCAATATTAATAAACATAAAATATAATACTATCATCATATGTGACATATTCTATTGCTAAATGTATTTTAAAATAAATAAAGTACGTTTATGTGCATCTAAATATTTGTTGACCAACCTGGGTTTATATTGATGATTGGTGGATACCTTCAACAAACAATATTTATTGAATCCAATATTCCTTATCTGCCTTTAAGATTAATATCGAACAACATTCGAATTATAATAGGAGTCAATGTTAAATCATTTTTTACAGTTTGAACATAGAAATCAATTATTTAAATTAATCATGTCAGTGTCCCTTTAAGACAAAATAGATTCATTCATCATTACATTATTTTTATTAAAAACTATTGATATATAAATCTAATTATCTGTTGGAGTTACTTTATATATATCTGCATACTCTAACAGCACCATGATTACATATTTGTAATAATAAAGTTTGTTATGTATTGTGATAAATATGTGTTGTGTCCTAAACAAGATTACTGTACATTGAAAAAATGGCTCGATGTGACACATGTTTGTTTAGATTTGTCAACAGATGCTCCTCAATATGTGGTTTGTGTGTATTCTTGTAACTTCTTAAGGACATATGACGGAATTATTCCGTCATAAAACAATTGAGCTAAGTGAAAGCTGTGTCCTTAAAGGGTTAAGAACATTGATCATTGGGTATATTTAGATATGCAATAGCAGCATCTGAGATGAATTTGATGTCTAATGTAGTCTGACATTAAACATATGTTGAATACAGATATGTTTACAGAATCCCCTTGATTCAATCAAGCATTTTCTGGTGTAATGACTGCTCTATTCTTCACATTTTAAAGTTGATTAATGTTAAAATTCTAGACAGATGTGATTTAGTGATATCCAAAATGTGTTTAATAATATATATCTATATCATTCATAGAGAGAGTTGGTGTGGGGAGCCCACAGGAATCCAGCAGTGACATAGAGCCGCCTTTGCGGTCTCCTGGTAAGTCCATTGACTCATTTATATGTAATTGAAGGTGTATTGCTAATCAATATTATGATCATGATTCCGATGAAGCATAACATTATAAAAAATCATAGAATTTATCTTCTGATTATATATTTATTTTTTATATTGAGCGATTAATAATTTCTACTTTATTATTCTACACATTTGTTATTCATAAGATGTCTAACATATGTTTTTTTAAATTTTTTTTTTTTAACAACAGTCATCAAGTGATACACACATGAGAAATCTTAAATGTTCTATGTACTATGCTTTTATGAATTTAACATTAAGACAAACAATACATTAATATTCTGATTTATTGACAATAACAAATCTATTGTCATTTGTATGCTCCATCAAAATGATGTAAATCATAACTTTGTGTGTGTATATCTTTAATGCAACATTGATGTGCGTATTTGAGCAACAGTAACATATGTTATAATATCTGATCTTAAGGTGTACACAACATGTTATGTTTTACAGAGATTGATGTCACATGTGGGATGGAGGAGGAAGAGGCTGCCTTGGAGTCTGATGGTATGTGAAATATATCTATCATGTTTCCAACATGTTTCTTTTTTTGAAATCATTTTATTGAAGACATTCAAAGTCTACAGCTTTTTCCCTTTAAAAAGGAATATTATTTGTCTGTTCAAATACACTACTGCCCCCTTTCTATATCAGGCAGCATGAAAATCTGCTTGTATATATTTTTTTAAGAATATATAATTCATGACATCATTATGTCACATGCATATTCCATGCCAAAACACAATAATAAGTTTCACATTGTACAGACAGTCATTGAGATTCATCTGAGTGCCTATATAGATACCATATCCTCATTTCAGAATAGTTTACAGATTCAAACACACTTCGAGGTATATTGAAAACATAATCAATTTTAAATGCGTTGATTTGATGTCAGGATGTATGAGATGTTAATATATTTATTTTACATTTTCAGATGGATCCACCACTTCTGGTCATCTGGATTCCGCCCCTGCCCAGTCACAGACCCCTCCCCGTGCACACACCCCTGACCATGGCCACACCTCTGCACACACCCAGAGCCCTTCCCATCACCAAACCCATGACCATGCCCCGACCACTGCCAGCCCTTCCCATATTTCATATCCTGTCCCTCCCAAAAAACGCCCATACACCCCCCTTCGCCGCTCTCCCCGTATTCTGGCCCGTACAGCTGCCCAGACCCAAACTCCCCACTCCCCAGCTGTACGGCCTACCCTGGAGCAGCAGCTCACCACTCCCCAAGCCATTCCCATCCCTCCCCGAGCCAATCCCATCCCTCCCCCCTGTTTAAACCTTCATTGTCCTGGGTGTCAGATTGTCCTTCCCAGGCACAGCTGTAAGTATCATTCTAAATACACTTTATAAGATACTTAAAGGTACAGTGAAGTTAAATTGGTTAAATTGTGATTCAAATCCAGCATGCAATGTTAAGCCAATGTATAATAGAATACTCTTATGAATTATTCGTCATTCTCTTGATATATTAATTGAAAACAACTTATTCCTATAATTAGTTTAAACAATAAAATAAATGTGGCCATCATTTCTTTATTGTTGGATGAATGTATCCATCAACCAGCATGCACAAACAAGGTTCATCAACAAATATTGGCTTCCATAAAAACCAACATTCTTGCATTCAAAATATAGCTTGACAATTAAAACATATAATGAATATGTGTAATTTCTAAAGATTTGTCATGTCATGCTCTATCTGAATCAGTCCATTAAATATTTAGGTTCAGTGTCCCTTTAATTGGATATCACTACATATACCAAACACCACTACTTGGATACAAAATTTTATGTCCAAATGTGGATACATTATCTCTTGTCTAACCCAGTGGGAATGTAATTTCTTCTGGTTGCTATGTTTACACAGCTTGTCCTCAATGCCAAAATGTTTAAGGATATGTGTGCCTACCACAGTCTAAATTGAATTTTTAAATTGCTAATGTAAGTACAATGTAAATCCTTTAACAAGATTTGATACACTCAAGCTGTATAAGTGGATCATCTAAAACCAATTAAAGGGTTCAACATGTTTGAGTAACATGAGCCTTTAATGATTTCTGTCTGTCTGAATAACCTAATTCATGTGTAAAGAATATATGAAAAATAATTGATGTAAATAATTATTTGTCTTTATGATGACAATGTATGTATTAAAATCTTTTATTCTGTTGTGTAATTATCCTTAATATTAATTTTTATTTTATTTTAGGCTGTGACTCAGCATGGCTCATGCTAGAAGGGATAGCAAGAGTAGAGCAGGCCGTGTTGAGGAACGCAGCTGTCCTGAGAGGGATGAACGACACCATGCAGGCCCAGCTCCGGGTTCAGGACTTGACTCTGCGTGAAATTATGCAATTACGTTCAAGGCCTGAATCTGGAGCTGGACATGCACAGGACAATGAAGAGGATGACCAGTAAGTGGAGGATCTGGATATGCTCCATGGTGGCAGATAATAATCCTCTGTCCACATGTTGAATTTGTATTTATATTGTTGCCATTTGGCCTTTTTATGAGTTTTTTGTTGTGCCTGTTGCACTCTTTTACCTTGTCATGTGTCTCCAATGAGGCTATGCTGGCCCTTGGCAACTCTCTTCATGGACTGTGATGCACTGTGTTACCTTGTCATGTGTCTCCAATGAGGCTATGCTGGCCCTTGGCAACTCTCTTCATGGACTGTGATGCACTGTGTTACCTTGTCATGTGTCTCCAATGAGGCTATGCTGGCCCTTGGCAACTCTCTTCATGGACTGTGATGCACTGTGTTACCTTGTCATGTGTCTCCAATGGGGCTATGCTGGCCCTTGGCAACTCTCTTCATGGACTGTGATGCACTGTGTTACCTTGTCATGTGTCTCCAATGAGGCTATGCTGGCCCTTGGCAACTCTCTTCATGGACTGTGATGCACTGTGTTACCTTGTCATGTGTCTCCAATGAGGCTATGCTGGCCCTTGGCAACTCTCTTCATGGACTGTGATGCACTGTGTTACCTTGTCATGTGTCTCCAATGGGGCTATGCTGGCCCTTGGCAACTCTCTTCATGGACTGTGATGCACTGTGTTACCTTGTCATGTGTCTCCAATGAGGCTATGCTGGCCCTTGGCAACTCTCTTCATGGACTGTGATGCACTGTGTTACCTTGTCATGTGTCTCCAATGGGGCTATGCTGGCCCTTGGCAACTCTCTTCATGGACTGTGATGCACTGTGTTACCTTGTCATGTGTCTCCAATGGGGCTATGCTGGCCCTTGGCAACTCTCTTCATGGACTGTGATGCACTGTGTTACCTTGTCATGTGTCTCCAATGGGGCTATGCTGGCCCTTGGCAACTCTCTTCATGGACTGTGATGCACTGTGTTACCTTGTCATGTGTCTCCAATGGGGCTATGCTGGCCCTTGGCAACTCTCTTCATGGACTGTGATGCACTGTGTTACCTTGTCATGTGTCTCCAATGGGGCTATGCTGGCCCTTGGCAACTCTCTTCATGGACTGTGATGCACTGTGTTACCTTGTCATGTGTCTCCAATGAGGCTATGCTGGCCCTTGGCAACTCTCTTCATGGACTGTGATGCACTGTGTTACCTTGTCATGTGTCTCCAATGGGGCTATGCTGGCCCTTGGCAACTCTCTTCATGGACTGTGATGCACTGTGTTACCTTGTCATGTGTCTCCAATGGGGCTATGCTGGCCCTTGGCAACTCTCTTCATGGACTGTGATGCACTGTGTTACCTTGTCATGTGTCTCCAATGGGGCTATGCTGGCCCTTGGCAACTCTCTTCATGGACTGTGATGCACTGTGTTACCTTGTCATGTGTCTCCAATGGGGCTATGCTGGCCCTTGGCAACTCTCTTCATGGACTGTGATGCACTGTGTTACCTTGTCATATGGCTCATATATTCCTTATTTTTACAAGATTATTTATAAACGTTGTGTATGTTTTCTTACATACTAATAAAATAAATTTTATTTCACAAATATTTGTCCTCATTCTTCCTGTTATTTTTTGCAAGCTCTAGTTTATGTTGTTTATCCTTAAAGGGACCTAACAAATCTATTTGTTATAATGAAATCATATATGTAAGACAATAGTAAATGACTTTAAGATTAACATCTCCAATGTAATCTTATTATTTGTGTTTATATTATTTTCTCTTAGCTCTATCATTGCCTGATTATGATTAGCAGAGTAATTTCTTTATATATGTATATATATTTTTGTATTTGTGTATATATGTATATTTAAATGTTCATATCCATGTGTGTATTTATAAACTCTGCATGAATTGATGCACCTTTACCAAATGATCTGAGTATTGATACAATGATATAATCCCTGTAAAGTGTTCATTTTATTTAAATAGTATTGACTATGTGTATGCTCTTTTTAAAAACAAAATAATGTCCCTTTAAGTGATGTTGATCACTATTGTAAATGAATGTATTTCCATTTGTAAAGCGTTTTTGTCCTTTTTACAAGAACAAGGACATATAGTTTTATTAATAAACAATCTTATTGTAATGTTGACAGCACCTGTATTTCATTTTCTAATCTATATTATTGTCAAAGTGTAACCAAATCAATCTCTGTGTGTAATACAAATAATGTAGATGATGAATATTAGTTAACTAATATGTTAACAAAATACATCTCCTCCCATATATGGCTATAGGTAGGCTGACCATAATTAAACTTGAATAAATGACACGTTTAATCAATACATGTATAACTATTGTTATTCAACAACAATCCAAAGATATCTTAAAACATCAATGGCATATGTATTTCTCATGTGTATCTTTTAAATGTTAAAGATATACACCATAGCTATAGTTCAAGGGACAGTCAAGTCCGAAAAGATGATTCATGATTTGGTGACATTCCTAGATAGCAATCTACACACATACTAGTTCCTAAAATATAAATACGTTTCTTAATGATATGCCAAGATGTCACTGAGTCCTTGTATTGTCTGCGGTTTTTCAGCGATCTCGGATGCGCCATGTTGCTTAAGACGTCACCTGCCAGGCTGTCCAATGATTCCTTGTATTGACTGACGTTCTTACGTGATCAGGAATATGCCTTTTATTGGATTGCGTTTTGACGCGATCAAGGATGCGCCTTTTTTTTTTGGGCGTTCTTACGTGATCAATAATGTGCCTTTCATTGGATGGCGTTCTTACGTGATCAAGGAAGCGCCATGTTAAGACGGCACATGTAAAGTTAAAAAAACGTGTGATTGGATTGCGTAGTCCCGCAATATTTGTGCACGTTAAAAACGTTTGTGACTGCATGCAATTTTAAAAAGCTTGCGAATATGTATTATTTGCATCATGTTACATTGTTGACCCGTAGCTGATAAAGACCAACACATTCTCTTTTGCTGGATGTCTGGTTGAATCAACGAACGAAAGCAAAATGTTTTCATGCATAGGATATTTCTAGGCAAGTGCAAATCTCTACAGTCCATGTTTAATATGTTTGTCAACAATGTTCCTTTTTCTTAAAAATTAATGTTGTGTTTAATGTTGAACATATCTAATTAATAAATATGCGCTATTGTGTTTGAATAAAGTAATCAATATGCATTTATCATATGCTAAATATATGATGCCGACTTCTTCTAAATGTAATTTCGTTGTATATTTTATGAAAGGTTCATTAGACACTCACATTATAAATAAAAATATTTGATTTTGTCTCTAGTTAGATAGTCCATTGTTTAACCAATAGGTTTATTTTGTCTTGTGTTGTAAGAAAATGTAAGTAATTTTCTTACTCCTCGCAAAGCCAATGAGTTTCATGTGAGTACCATCTCCAGCTTTGTCCAGTTTGTGTAAAGGTTCTTTTCATATGTTAATGATGGGGTATTGTGTTTTACGGTTGTAATGGTGGTTCATCTATATTTAAAATATAGCTAACCCTATTTTATTTGCAAGTGTTTGAAGATTTTTAATATTGCTATCAGTATATGGTAATCTTGTTGTTTGTAGTAGTGTCTATTACATACAGTTATGTAAAAAATATAGGATACTGTCCCTTGAATGCAAATGTTGTTTTTTTGTATCATGTATGAGATCCACATAGTTTAATCTTCAAATATATTTTTGTTAGCATATTTCACCCCCCCACTCCTAAAAGGACTTTAAACCATATTCATTGTTAAAATAAAAATAGTTACAATAAAATATTAACACAATAATGTCTCTTAAAGAAAATAGACTTTATTTAACACGTCAATATAAATGTGATTTTCAAATATTTTTTTTTTACAAAGTACATGTAGATATAGCAACAAGCTTAAAATGTGTTAGCATATGTAATGTTGTTAAAGGGACAGTTTCGAAAAAAAATATTTTTACATTATTCGAAAAGTCAATTCTGTAATAACAAGGATATCAAATGTTTCTCAACAATTGAACATTTGCTATCTAAATTTGCTATCTAAACCTATGAGGTTGGTGTGCTCATTTCTTAAATCTTGAAGAGTGCTTGTAATCATTATACAATTTGAGCACTAGAGGGCATTTGGATAGCATTTGTATATGTAAAATCTTGTGCTCATACAGCATATTATTGACCATGTATTGATCATTGATATCTAAAATGTTGTTATGTCAGAACAACAAATAAGTGGTCATTTTTCATAGTCATAGATACAAGGGTAAGCACATAAGTCACACATGTATTTCTCCATGTTTTGTTGTTTCAAACTTTATAATGCGTAATACAGTGTTTTCTTTGTAATCAATAATTTTCTGACTGTCCCTTTAAGCTGTGTTATTGGCATTCAAACAGTAATATGCCATCATGGATAATTGTTATGGTAATTTAGTTAGCGATTCGGGAAACAGTTTGGACATCACATCACAGAAACCAATCAATATCATGAACAAGGATAGGTATGTGATGATGTGGTTTTCACACACTTATAACCCACACTCTGCAAAGAATCTTCCTCCATGGACCCGGTCCCATAGAAGTCGATTATATACAGAGTGTGGTCCACAAGTGTATGAAAACCACATCATCACATACCTATCCATTACACAAAAAACAAAATTTAAGATGGAAAAAAAAAATTACTTCCTCTTCCTTCCCCTCTTCCCACGGGGCTGAGGCTCTGGGAGAGGCAACTGCCGACTCCGAAGAGTCCTCCTTGGAGCTGTTGTGGGAGGAGTGGAAGGAAGAGTACTGGGACGACCAAGGTGAGGAGTAGATGGCTGAGGAGGAGGAGGAGAAGATGGCTGAGGAGGAGGAGGAGAAGATGGCTGAGGAGGAGGAGGAGTAGATGGCTGAGGAGGAGGAGGAGATGGGCCGGCAGGAGGAGATGGCCCAGCAGCAAGAGGCCCAGCAACAAGAGGCCCAGCAACAGGAGGTAGACCAGCATGCGCCTCCCGGAAAAATGTGAACATTTCCTGATGAAGATTGAACATTCTTGTTTGTCCTTCTTGTATTGTATTCAGTATACTGATTATTTCGTTTTGGCCTTGAATTATTTGATTCTGCCCATCAAGTATTCTGCGTCGTCCTTCTATGTTTTCTATCCGGGAGGTACGCATCTGGTCTATGTACTCCAGTAGAACCCGCACCTCCGCTATTTCTTCTTGTTGTGCCTGTTGAACCCGTGCACGGCGGGGTGCCCGTGCACGGCGGAGTGCGGGTCTTTGAGGGACCTCGGGTTCCGCGGCTTCAGCGGCATCCTCCTGTGCTTCCGGGGCCTCTTGATCATCTCCCGTGCGCTGTTCGTCACGGGGGGCCTCTTCCCTCCGAAGTGGGAATTCCTCACCACCACTCTCATCCCGGGGAGATGCAGGAGGCTGTGCTGCCTCGTCCCCAGACTCTGTATATTAAAAAAAAAATAAAAAAAGAAATGTATATATTAGCATATTTGCAAATAAAGGTTTAAATGACTTAGCTTACGATACAATTACAAATGCAGAATCATTAATCCACTTTGAAATCTAACAAACAATCAATACGATTTCCGCTTTTTCTAAACAGTGTTTGTGATATCTGGTCAATGTGAATGTTTTTGCGTTTGTTTTCAGTCTGTTTAAATGCACACCTAACCTATAGCCTAGATACTGATGTAACCGCTAAGTAATAGAATGCGTGTAAACAGCGTAATAGCATTAATCGGATCCTTAACACATGAAACCCAATGTTTTATCTTTCATGATTTATAAGCATACATTTAGTATCAACTTTCGAATGTACTTTTGTTATCTAATTAGCTTCATTCTCTGGATATTCTTTGCTGAAAAGCATATCTAAATATGTTTATAAGATTCTGATTGTTAGCTGAATATAGCTGCCTCCTGTGATTGTTTCACCGTGTGCATGGCTATTTCTTCATTAAAATATATCTCAAGAATGAATCAAATTATGTAATATAAGTACATTTGAATGTTTTGTCAAATTGTATTCGCTACCTCAATCATGAAAGTAAATGTTTGCGTATAGTGTCCATTGAAATACATTCGTATGTGAAATTATTGTTAAATGAGCTTACCGTCAGATGAGAGTGGCAGGTTCCCGGTATCGATTCCTCCGATACCGACTACTTCCACCTCGGAGATGCTGGGCCGCAACATTTCCTCCCATCTGCAGTACTCCATTTCAAGGGCAGGGCCGCCACCGGTCCCTGCGGCATGTCGGGCCTCCAGGCTTAACTTTTTTTTAAGTTCAAGTTTACAGTCCCGGTACCGATGTTTGATGGAATCCATATCCCTGTTCCGGCAACCCACTGCATTGACTGCATTCCGAATCTCGTTCCAGAGCCTCCTCCTGTCAGTCGGGGTAGTCTTCTGGTGCTGCAGCATCCTATACCTGGCCATATAGGCCTCTACGAGGGCCTCCTTCTCCTCCATCGTAAACCTCGCCTCCCTAGTCGCCTTGGCCTTCCCCTGTGACGATGCCCTCTGTTTCCCGGACTGTGAAGCCCTACTCTGACCGCCACTGGGCCCAGCCACTTGGTCATCTTGAACCAAGTGGCTGGGTCCACCCACCGCTTCCACCCCCGCTTCCTGCCCCCCTTCCTGCCCCCCTTCCTGCCCTGTTCCTCTCCCCCTCCCTCTACTCCCCCCTCTACCTGTCCCCTGCCTGGCCTCCATCTCCTCCCTAAACTAAACCCCAAATAATCAAAAAAAAGTGAGTGTGATGAAATGAAAGGGGGTCAAAATAAAGAACTAAAAAGACAAAAAAGGTGCTTAAAGTGTGAGGGATGTAAAAAAAAACAAAGAGGGTAAGGAGTATTTAAATAAACGAAAAGAATAAGACTAAAAGGAGGATATGTAAACTAAATGTAACTAGGGGATGGGTATGGGATGGGTATGGGGTATGGGATAAGAGTAAATGGGATGAAAGGGAATGGGACTACAAGGAATGGGGTATGGAGTGTAGTATGAGGGGGTAGGGGGTATGGAGTGTATGTAGTGTTATTGATAAGTGTATGTATGTATTGAATGTGTTTGCGTGTAAATGTGTTAAGTGTACAGATAAATCACTCGCTCGCTAACTAACACTACTTCTAATTCTCAATAACAAACACTCCCACTAACGCTCACTAACTACCACTAACTGACGCTCACACTAACAACTATCACTAATAACTCCCACTAACTCACTCACGCTCCCACTAACAGACTCTCTCCCACTCCCGCTACCTCCCACTAACTCACTCACTCTCTCACGCTAACACTACCAACTGACTATCTCACGCTAACACTACCAACTGACTCTCTCACGCTAACACTACCAACTGACTCTCTCACACTAACACTAACTCACTCTCAAAAAATCGCAAAATCTCTATTCTTAACTCTCCAAAGACCCACCAGCAACACAGTCAAAGAAGCCCTGCTTGTGTGGTGCTTATATACCCTGTGTAAATGTTTAATGATGTCCCAATTTCCATTGTAATTAGTGTTCAGGTGTGCTTTATTAGCAATTAATATTATTGCAATGTGTATTAGGTGTGTTAATTTGCGCATGCTCATTTTGAGTTGGTATTTGTGGAATGTGTAGAATGCGATGATGTCATAGTGGTCGTTTTCTCTAACATTGTCCAATAGTATTCTTTTTAAATGTGAATTTGCGATGGTGTGTTCTTCGTGAAGTGTTGTATATGTATGTTTTTCATAATATATAATGATATTGAATGCGATATTTTTTTTAGTGTATGTATATATTTTTTAATCCTTGTTGTTATTGTGCGATTTTCCGCATCTTAAAGTATATGCGTATTCCCCGTATAAATAGTATTAAAACTTCCCCCGCTTGTGAATGTGTAATGCTTGTGTGCTTTGTTGATTGATTGATGTTGTGACATTTGCGGCGTGTTATTGTTGTGCATGATGTGGTATGCGTCATATGACCGAGCTGTGCGTATTTCTCGCGAGATCGAGTGTTAGGTGAAAAAAGCTATTTTTTGCCTTTCCCATTGTTCTCTATGGGAGACTGTCTAACGCGGGCAGGATTACGCGTGTGACATACACGCGTTAGGAGCATCGTTAGATGGTCTTATATTAACTCTAAATACCGGAGTCAAACAATGCCGTGCGTTAGACATAAAACACGCGTGGCGTTAACAGCCCATCTACCGCCGAACTCTAAATCTAGCCGTAAGAGATGTACTGGATCCTAAAATTGCATACACTTTATCCATCAGTTATGAATAGAGAATGCAATATTATTATTTTTTTATTGATAATTAATCATTGTCAGTAACTGCAGGTCCCATCCCTTGTCTTCTCTTTGCGTATAGATAGGTATTAAGTAACATCTAGATAAGACTAACATATGACAAAATTAATGAATATAATGTTAATTATGGTTTTCAATAATATGTTCTCATTATGTCACAATTTATCTTATCTTATATGCTTCCTGAAGGTTTGACTGATTATGATATTGTACAACATGTGTCTGTTCTTCCTTCATACACAAAGCTAATTTTCATATAAGGATCTATTTTAATTTAGTCTGTTAAGTTTACATTATGAAAGGCACATATTAACCTATCACATATTTTGTGCCTAGCTTGGTGTTATATGTTTTCAACCTTTTTTTTATGTGGCAGTGTAACAGTTAATCTGTTTTTTCACTGCCTATAAATAGAGTAGGTTTAGACATAGACTGTTTGAAAAAAATGGGGCAAAGATGAGGCGCTAAAAGAAGCTCTAGAAGTTAATGATCTATGGATTAGTATACAAAAATTGTAGCTTCCCCTTTAAATTTTTAGAGGTGTATGTTCCCTGGATATTATTTTGTGAAATGTCAATTTTTGATACTATGCAATTTTAAGCTCACTATGAACCAAAAGGAATAAAGGTATTTGTATGTGAAGAAAATGCACTTGATAGATTACAAAATGTTCTATAACAATTTATTATACCTCATAAAAATTCAGGTCTGAAGTTCGAAAAATCCTGTACTTTCCAATGGAGTGACACATTACAAGGAGAATGGGATAAAGTACTATTTGAAGCAACAAATGAGTTAATAGAAATTATTTTTAAAAAATCAAGGTAAGAAACTTTGGTAAACATAAACAAAGAAATATTTAATATTTAAACCAAATTAAACAACATTCATGAACAACATCTCCTAAAGAATAGGCAAAAGATGATTATGGAAAGGTTAGACACATTGAAAGAAGAGATTATTACTAAAAGATGGAAAAAAAATGGAAAGGGATGAGAAAGAAAAAAATACCCCTTATGACCAAAATATGGAAGTTACAACAGAGACCAATGTTAACTGTAATTTGGAAGTAGCCGTGAATAGATCAGATCAAACACCAAGGGAAAAACAACACTATTATAGAAATAGGGGAGATAAATATTCTGACAGGGATACATATAGGAATTATGAACATAGGTTGTCCCTGATTAGTATAAAGTCTCCCATCCCTTCTATTTATCACAATTCAACATATAGAGGAAATAATACTTTTCATAACAACAATAAATGGACTAGACTGTACCCGAATAGACATCAAAATAGACATAATGGGCATTTTAAACCCCCTATTATAGAAAATACAACACATATAATGAAAAACATTATAGAAACAACTATGATGAAAGATGGAATACACATAGTTACAACAACACCAGGGAGGAAGATTCCAAATGGAATAGACAGATGAACAATAGACCTAGAGAATTTGAAGAAAGATGGAAAATAGTTACACATAATAGATTTAAGGCGTTAGAGTAAAAGACTTGATAGTCCAAGGAAGGGCCATTCATTAAGATCCAAAGAACCTGTAAAAACAGACAAATCATCAAAGATAAGAAAAAGAACAATAGAGGAATAAAGAGAAGACAGAATAGAAACAAAGAGACAAAAATATGAACAAAGAGAACAACACAGCTAAAAATAATGGTATTTTTAACCTGAGTGAAAGAACCCTTACGGATAAAGAGACTAAACCTTAAATAAATTTGAGACTCACATTAATGTTAGAAAATTTGTAAGGAATCTGACCCTTAAAAGGCATTTTTTGAAACATCCACTTGAGAATTATGCAAATCCAAATATGAGTACACAAAGTTTTGAACATACAGGCCTTAAGCCAAAATTGAAATGTTATCCACTAAATGATAAGGGTAGTAATATTGAAACATTTGAAAAACTTGTATTGTCAGATTTAAGGAAAATCTAAAAATAACTCAAAATTTGAGTAGAAAAGAAAGACCCTTAAAAAACTTAAAAATTACAATACAATAACCATTAAGTCCGCCGATAAGGGCGGAGGGCTAGTAATAATGGACAAAGCCAAATATTGCACAGAACCTGAAAGACTTTTATGTGATAGGAAAACATATAAAAAAACTTGAAATAAATCCCACCGAGAAATTTAATAAAAAATTAACATCTATCTTGGACAGTGGAAGAAGAACCGGCATTCTAAAAGAAGGAGAATATAACTTTATTTAAAATAAGTTTCCCATAGTGCCGGTCTTCTACTACTTACCAAAGTGTCAGCCTGTGGAAGGTAATCTCACCCCTGTAAAGGAGAGAGGGAATTTTTAGGACCACAACTGCAGGCTTAGGAGTGTTGTGAAAGTATCAGTGATTCTGTGTAGGTGAGGGAAGGCAGCAAGGTTCAGAATCATTAGATACAGTTCACTTTTATTATAAGGATAGGTGTGACAATGGCTGAGACCTCAGAGCGTATAGCCCCACTCAGTATTGACAACCCGGTTCCCACATATAACAAACATGCAATTGCAACGTTAAAGTTTTAGACAGACAATAACTGATCATATTTGGCAGCAGACATAGTTATACGAAATTAAGGCAAAACAGAGCTCATGAGATTTAGGCTGTACTTAGGTATTGAGACTGAACAATTAAGAATATAAGTAGTATTAGAGCTTTTAATTATGAAGGTAACCTAACTAAGATTCTGAGACATGTCAGGAGTAATTACTGAATATTCATAAGTTACTGCGGTATAGGTATGAAGGAAGCGCTTTTGAAACTTACTAATAGAAGTAATGGGTGAGCGGTGTCCGGACAGAGAGAAGTTCCCCTGCAGAGTTTGGGAAAATTGCAGCGTGTGCGATGGCGTGTGACGTCACCGCTTGCCGGTTCCGGTCTTGTGTTTGGTAGAGAGGTGAGCTGCGTCTGTCTCAAAGGTTGCAAGGAGGTTAGAGGGTGAGAAGCTGGATTCAACAATCAAGCAATTTGGTATGAGTAGGAGGGAAATTTAAACTGCTTGTTGGGGAGGAGTTATGTAAGTGTGAAAAGACACAGCTATACAAAGGATAAGGCAAAGAACTTAGGCAGTTATGACACAAAGATACACAAAAGCCTTATCAATCACCCAGGGAGACCCACAATTTCTGGTATAGGCTCAATGACGTCCAACTTATCTAAATATGTAGACCCTTTCCTACAGAAATATGTAGTAAATCTGAAAACCTATCTTAAAGATTCCACAAGTCTCCTAACATTACTACAAAATATAGAATGGGAAGAAAATATGCTGTTGGCTACATGTGACGTCACAGCGTTATACACATCAATAAATCATAATTTTGTAGACTCCTTTCTAATAAAACATGCTGATCTACCCAAGGAACAAAGGTAATTTCTGTTACAGAGTATAAGGTTTATACTGGAACACAACTATTTCTCATTTAATAATAGATATTACCTCCAAATTGAGGGTACAGCGATGGGCACAAGGTTTTCACCAAGCTATGCAAATTTGTTTATGGGTGATTGGGAACAAAGATTCCTTAATCATTCTGAGCTTGGTGCGAATCTTGTGCTCTTCAAGAGATATATAGATGATATCATTATTATTTGGAAAGGGGGGGTGTACAAGATCTTTTGGAATTTTTTGAATCCATGAATAGTAATGACAGGGGGATATCATTCACATGTCAATACAGTGAGAAACAGATAACATTCTTTGATTTAGATATAATGTTTGAGTCAAAAATCATTGAAACCAAAACACACTTTAAAGAGGTAGACTCAAACAACTTTATACATGCCTCCAGCTGTCATCTCATGAAATGAAGAGAGAATATACCCATAGGCCAGAGTTTGAGAATTCGAAAAAATTGTTAAAAAAATTAATGATTTTGAAAGCCAAATAAATATTCTAGAAGAGAAATTTAAAGATAGAGGTTATAAACAAGAAGTAATTGACACAGCAATAAACAGAGCAAGAGCCACTGAGAGGAAAGAATTACTGAAATATAAACCAAAACAAATAAGGAACAGTTTTGATGAGTTTGATGTGCCATTTGTTAATGATTTTAGTGAAGATCATATAATAGTAAAAAAGATATTGAGAAAACATTGGCACCTTCTGAAAAGTGACCCAATTTTAGGGGATAAAATACTACTGTATCCAAGGATGATCTATAGGAGAGCGAAAAACTTTAAGATGATTCTAGCACCCAGTGAGTTTAAGAATAATCAAAAGAAAACCTTTGACAAAGATCTAAAAGGTGTAGAGGTTAAAGGTTTCTTCCCTTGCCATATTTGTAGGGCCTGTCGTTTTAGTACAAAAAAGAAAACTATCAATGTTCCAGGTAAAACTGAAGAATTTGTAATATAAAATACCATAAGATGCACCAATGAGGGAATAATATATATGCTACAATGTTCCTGTGATTTGATCTACATTGGGGAAACGACATGTATGTTAAGGGATAGGATCAGGGAGCACCTGTGTAACATTAATAAATGGAATTTAGACACCTATTTATACAAGCATTTTAGGGAAGTGCATAACAATAACACAGTGGCAATGAAATATTGGGGTTTGTATTAAGTAAAACAAAATTGGAGAGGTGGTAGTTTTGAACAAACCATTCTGAAAAAAAGTTAATCTATAGTTTCAACACTATCCACCCCCATGGGCTAAATTCAGAATCAGATATATCCCCTTTTTTGGGACCCTAGGTACTGGAATTAGCCAGTAACAGATCATGTTATACTTTTATTTATTGTTAGTTTAATCACATTATTTATACACTTTTAGACACATTCAGCCAGATTACGAGTTTTGTGTTATGAGTGGCTCGGTAATAACTTGCAAGTTATTTCAACTGCTCACCTTTAATAGCACTGCTAGTACAGGTTTTCCAATAACCTGCGTTTGTGGGCAATATTGCAGCGTTGAGCTCCATACCACACACAAATACCAGTGCTTCTTTGAGCTGCTTTTACACGCTCCTGCACGATTTCAATGGGGAGAGTCAGGCTAAAAAAAGCCTAACACCTACAATAATAGAGCGTAACGCTCCATAACACAGCCCCATTGATTTCTATGGGGAAAGAAAATTTATGTTTAAACCTAACACCCTAACATAAACCCCGAGTCTAAACACCCCTAATCTGCTGCCCCCAACATCGCTGACACCTACATTACACTTATTAACCCCTAATCTGCCGCCCCCGACATCGCCGACATCTACATTACACTTATTAACCCCTAATCTGCCGCCCTCGACATCGCCGCCACCTACATTACACTTATTAACCCCTAATCTGCCGTCCTTGACATCGCCGCCACCTACATTACACTTATTAACCCCTAATCTGCTGCCCCAACGTCATCGTCGCCGCCACTATACTAAAGTTAGCAACCCTTAAACCTCTGGCCTTCCATATCACTAACACTAAATAAATATATTAACCCCTAAACCTAACCCTAACACCCCTAACTTTAATATAATTAAAATAAATCTAAATACAAATTACTGTTAATTTGTAATAGCTATTTAAGACTAAATACTTACCTATAAAATAAAACCTAAGCTAGCTACAATATAACTAATAGTTACATTGTAGCTATCTTAGGTTTTATTTTTATTTTACAGGTAAGTTTGTATTTATTTTAACTAGGTAGACTAGTTAGTAAATAGTTATTAACTATTTACTAGCTACCTAGTTAAAATAAATACAAAGTTACCTGTAAAATAAAACCTAACCTGTCTTACACTAAAACCTAACATTACACTAAAATTAAATAAATTAAATTAAAATACAATTATCTAAATTACAAAAAATAATAAACACTAAATTACACAAAATAAGAAAGAAATTATCAAATATTTAAACTAAATACACCTAATCTAATAGCCCTATCAAAATAAAAAAGCCCCCCCAAAATAAAAAAAAAACCTAGCCTACACTAAATCAGCTCTTTTACCTGTAAAAAAAATAAAATACAAACAACCCCCCAACAGTAAAACCCACCACCCACACAACCAATCCCCCCCCCATAAAAAACCTACCTAAAAAACCTAAGCTCCCCATTGCCCTGAAAATGGCATTTGGATGGGCATTCCACTTAAAAGGGTATTTAGCTCTTTTACATTGCCCAAAGTCCCTAATCTAAAATTAAAACCCACACAATTAAAACCCACCAAATAAACCCTTAAAAAAACCTAACACTAACCCCCGAAGATCCACTTACAGTTTTTGAAGACTGGACATCCATCCTCATCCAGCCGGTAGAAGTCTTCATCCAAGCGGCAAGAAGTCCTCAATGAATCCAGGAGAAGTCTTAATCCAAGCGGCAAGAAGTCGTCCTCCAGGCGGGCAGAAGTCTTTATCCAGACGGCATCTTCTATCTTCATCCTTCTGATGCAGAGCGGCTCCATTTCCAAGACATCCGGCGTGGAGCATCCTCTTCTTTCGATGGCTCTTCCAGAATGAAGTTTCCTTTAAATGATGTCATCCAAGATGGCGTCCCTTGAATTCCGATTGGCTGATAGAATTCTATCAGCCATTCGGAATTAAAAGGTAAAAAATCCTATTGGCTGATGCAATCAGCCAATAGGATTGAGCTCGCATTCTATTGGCTGATTGGAACAGCCAATAGAATGTGAGCTCAATCCTATTGGCTGATTGGATCAGCCAATAGGATTAAAGCTCAATCCTATTGGCTGATTGCATCAGCCAATAGGATTTTTTACCCATTAATTCTGATTGGCTGATAGAATTCTATCGGCCAATCGGAATTTAAAGGATGCCATCTTGGATGACGTCATTTAAAGCTCAATCCTATTGGCTGATTGCATCAGCCAATAGGATTTTTTACCCTTTAATTCCGATTGGCTGATAGAATTCTATCAGCCAATCGGAATTCAAGGGACGCCATCTTGGATGACGTAATTTAAAGGAAACTTCATTCTTGAAGAGCCATCGAAATAAGAGGATGCTCCTCACCGGATGTCTTGAAGATGAAGCCGCTCCGCGTCGGAAGGATGAAGATAGAAGATGCCCGCCTGAAGGATGACTTCTTGCCGCTTGGATGAAGACTTCTCCCGGATCCGTTGAGGACTTCTTGCCGCTTGGATGAAGACTTATCCCGACTGGATGAGGATGTATGTCCGGTCTTTAAAAACTGTAAGTAGATCTTTGGGGGTTAGTGTTAATTTTTTTTAAGGGTTTATTGGGTGGGTTTTTATTTTAGATTAGGGACTTTTGGCAACGTAAAAAAGCTAAATGCCCTTTTAAGGGCAATACCTATTCAAATGCTCTTTTCAGGGCAATGGGGTGCTTAGGTTTTTTAGGTAGTTTTTTGGGGGGGTTTGGTTATGTAGGTGGTGGGTTTTACTTTTGGGGGGTTGTTTGTATATATTTTTTTCAGGTAAAAGAGCTGATTTCTTTGGGAAAATGCCCCGCAAAAGGTCCTTTTAAGGGCCATTGGCAGTTTAGTGTAGGCTAGGGTTTTTTTTATTTGGGGGGGGGGCTTTTTTATTTTGATAGGGCTATTAGATTAGGTGTAATTAGTTTAAATATTTAATAATTTCTTTTTTTATTTTGTGTAATTTAGTGTTTATTATTTTTTGTAATTTAGATAAATGTATTTTGACAAATTTAATTTATTTAATTTTAGTGTAATGTTAGGTTTTAGTGTAAGACAGGTTAGGTTTTATTTTACAGGTAAATTTGTATTAATTTTGACTAGGTAGCTAGTAAATAGTTGATAACTATTTACTAACTAGTCTACCTAGTTAAAAATAAATACAAACTTACCTGTGAAATAAAAAAAACATAAGCTAGATACAATATAAATATTAGTTATATTGTAGCTAGCTTAGGTTGTATTTTATAGGTAAGTATTTATTTACTTTTAAATAGGAATAATTTAGGTATTAATTGTAATTTTTATTTGGGGTTATTTTAATTTTGTTAAAGTTAGTGGGTGCTAGGGCTAGGGTTACGTTAGGGTTAGGTTTATGGGTTAATAACTTTAGTATAGTGGTGGCGACATTGGGGCAGCAGATTAGGGGTTAATAAATGTAGTTAGGTGGCAGTGATTTTGGGGGCAGCAGATTAGGGGTTAATAAGTGTAAGTTGGTGGCGACGACATTGGGGGCAGCAGATTAGGGGTTAATAATATTTAACTAGTGTTTACGATACGCGAGTGCGGCGGTTTAGGGGTTAATATGTTTATTATAGTGGCGGCTATGTCTGGAGCGGCAGATTAGGGGTTAATTATTTTGTTTTAGTGTTTGCTATGCGGGAGGGCCTCGGTTTAGGGGTTAATAGGTAGTTTATGGGTGTTAGTGTACTTTGTAACACTTTAGTTATGAGTTTTATGGTACAGCTCTGTAACGTAAAAACCATAACTACTGACTTTCAGTTTACTGTACGGATCTTGTAGTTATAGGCTGTACCGCTCACTTTTTGGCCGGACAGGCAAACTCGTAATACCGGCGCTGTGGAAGTCCCATTGAAAAAGGACTTTTTAAAAAGTGCGGTAGTTACGTTGCGTGACGGCCAAAAAAGTGTGCGGTACAGCTGTAGCTACAAGACTCGTAATACCAGCGGTAGTGAAAAAGCAGCGTTATGAAGCTTTTTCACTCATAACGCAAAACTCATAATCTAGCCGTCTGTTAGTTAAGTCACATTTTTATACAACCTTGGCTGGATATAATATTTTCTAATATTTTTATAACTTTTAAATTTTATGGAGTAACATTTGACAGTTTTTGAGACACATATGAAGATTTATGCACATTCTCCATTATACACAGTATATCTTAAAATATAAATACACCCATTAATCGATATTTAGGTAAATATATATTTTTTGTATCTAGGACAGTTAGCACTACATTTGAATGGAGACAACGTAATGGAGATAGATATGAATCACATAATTCACAATTTTTTCACCACCATAGGGATATAATGATAAATATTTACTAAGGCATTCACAAATCGAGGGAATTACTGTGAAATATCAGCACACTCCACTCCATTATTTAGACCTGACCTTTACATCTGCCTCTATAAGTTTCAACTGTATGTATGAGTATACCTTGCATCTACTTAATCTGCACTTTCTTCTTAATACATAGACCTGTTTATATAGCTATTGCATGTCAGTATATGCTGGCTTAGTTCCGATAGATGCTATACCCCAAATTAGGAAGGTATTAATCGATACACAATCCTTTTCAAGGGACCACATATAGAATAACTCTAATACACAATCGGGGTCAAGCCAGTGATATATAAATTTGGATAGTCACATTCTTAATGAATAGTGACAGGGGTTATAAAGTTAAATAATTAATGTAGTTACAAAATCAAAAGTAAAATATATGCTTAAAAATATGTATAACAAATGCCTCTATATGGAGAGCATTATAAACGGAGATATTGGGCTAAAAAGAGCTAGCCTGTTTGAAATTAAGCCGCTGAAAAAACAAAAGGAAACGGATGCTTAATAAAATAGTATCGATGATAGGAACAAACTTTGCCATACGGAAAACATCATAAAAATTGCTTGAATATTTTAAGTAGTAACTAAATAAGATCGAGTTACATATACAGTCTATGGAGTCAATTAGAATAAGAGGGTGTGACAGGCAAACCAATGAAAATCAGATCATTGCCATTTAAAGGAGGACCTGATATTCACACAGCATCTTGATAAAGCCAGAGCACCTGGTGAAACGCGTTGATGAAAGTGTGAGATCCTGTATCCCCTGTGGATAAAGACAAGGACTGAAGCTTTGGAGTATATACAGAAAGAAACCTCTTGTCTGTACATAAGAGAAATTTTTCAATTGAGGAGATATATACCTGCGTACATTCAGTACTTTAGTGCAGGTTCAAGTTGCCTCAGGAGTCACGAATAACTTGCACAAGTTACGGAGTAATCAAGCTGATAAAAGTGTGACGTGATCATTATTCGCTCCTACCGCCGATGTGTGTGTAAATGTCCAACGGTCCTGGGAGATACGGCACAGGGTAAGCTTACCTATCATAAACACTTTGTCCCCTACGCACTTATCCGAGCCAAATTTCTCGGAAGAGCTTGTACGGATGACCACAGAGAACGTATTACAACGGGACTGAATATATGGTAAGAGAACCGGCCCGATACGGTGTGACATCACTTGACACACCTGAACAAATTTTTTTTAGTGAACGAGCTTTTGACTGAAGAAATACTTCTAGAAAAGATACAATCATCCATAGCTGTATATTAATATAACACATTATCCGATTAAGTATCAGAAACTGATCTCCTAAAATAACGAATACGCATCCTATACTTTTGTGGACAATAACTGACATGTACTAAAGAAAGACATTGTTACAACTAAAAAGACATTGCTAAAATTTGAACAAACATTGTTGCAACAAGAGGCATTGCTACAATTGCACAAACAGAGTTTGGATTTCAAATACGCTAGAAGTAGCGACTTTTAAATGATTTTGTATATAGAAATTAAATAGAGCCCATAACGCATCTAATTGGGAAAATTTATATTGTGGAATTTCTATTGTGATTTTTTTATTTCCCTATACATGCTAGCTTGGTTTTAAGTAAACACATTTTTAGAGTTCTATTTTTAGTGTTGCAACACTAATTTTTATTTTCTATTTTTTATTTTCTTGTTTTTTATGAAGGAAGTTTACCATATTCATTCTATACTATTTTCAGAGATGAGTTTTTATGAGGTATAATAAATTGTTATAGAAAATTTTGTAATCTATCAAGTGCATTTTCTACACATACAAATACCTTTATTCCTTTTGGTTCATAGTGAGCATAAAATTGCATAGTATCAAAAATTGACATTTCACAAAATAATATCCAGGGAACATACACCTCTAAAAATTTAACGGGGAAGGTACACTTATTGTATACTAATCCATAGATCATTAACTTCTAGTGCTTCTTTTAGCGCCTCATCTTCACCCCATTTTTTCAAATATTTTTACTATACTATCTAGGAAGAAGATAGTTTGAAGAAGAGGCATAGAAGTTATTGACTCTAGCGCCTTTTTACTTATTTATTCTATACGTAAGACCAAGGGGCCTAGTTATCAAGCCGTCAACCTCAAATACGCTGGAATTCAGCGCAGCGTATTTGTGGCGAGGCTGATTCGCCTTAGTTATCAAAGGCTAGAGACCGGAAAAAGTTGAATTTTGTGACGTAAGCTTCGATCCGCCGGACTCAGTCCGACACAGATCGATTCTTACGTCACTCCAGATGTTCCGCACTCAAGTGCGGCACAATCTGACTACTTTTGCTAGTTATCAAAAAACTAGCAGGTACGCTCGGCACTTTTACGGCCCAGCGTACCTAGTTTTCAATCCGCCGCCCTGGAGGCGGCGGATCCCATAGGAATCAATGGGAGTCTGACCATAGCGAAAGTACAAGTTCGCTGCTGACAGACATCCCATTGATTCCTATGGGAGATTTCTGCACCTAACACCCTAACATGTACCCCGAGTCTAAACACCCCTAATCTGCCCCCCCTACACCGCCGCAACTAAATAAAGTTATTACCCCCTAAACCGCCGCTCCCGGAGCCCACCACCACTATAATAAATATGTTAACCCCTAAACCGCTGCTCCCGGAGCCCACCGCAAGCTACTCTATACATATTAACCCCTAAACCGCCGCTCCCTGACCCTGCCGCAACTATAATAAATGTATTAACCCCTAAACCGCCGCTCCCGGACCCTGCCGCAACCTATATTAAATTTATTAACCCCTAATCTGCCCCCCCTACACCGTCGCCACCTATAATACATTTATTAACCCCTATCCTGCCCCCCACTACACCGCCGCCACTGTAATAAAATTATTAACCCCTAAACCTAAGTCTAACACTAACCCTAACACCCCCCTAACTTAAATATTAATTAAATAAATCTAAATAATATTTCTATTATTAACTAAATTAATCCTATTTAAAACTAAATACTTACCTATAAAATAAACCCTAATATAGCTACAATATAAATAATAATTATATTGTAGCTATGTTAGGATTTATTTTTATTTTACAGGTAACTTTCAATTTATTTTAACTAGGTACAATAGCTATTCAATAGTTATTAACTATTTAATAGCTTACCTATCTAAAATAAAGAGAAATTTACCTGTAAAATAAAAACTAACCTAAGTTACAATTACACCTAACACTACACTATCATTAAATAAATTATTCCTATTTAAAACTAAATACTTACCTGTAAAATAAACCCTAAGATAGCTACAATGTAATGAATAATTACATTGTAGCTATCTTACGGCTAGATTTAGAGTTTTGTCGGTAAGGACCCGCGTAGCTAACGCCGGCTTTTTTCTGGCCGCACCATAAAAATAACTCTGGTATTGAGAGTCCATATAATGTCAGCGTTAGGCTCCAAAAAAGGAGCGTAGAGCATATTTAACGCAACTTCAACTCTCGATACCAGAGTTGCTTACGCAAGCGGCCAGCCTCAAAAACGTGCTCGTGCACGATTCCCCCATAGGAAACAATGGGGCTGTTTGAGCTGAAAAAAAACCTAACACCTACAAAACAGCCGCGTTCAGCTCCTAACGCAGCCCCATTGTTTGCTATGGGGAAACACTTCCTACGTCTGCACCTAACACCCTAACATGTACCCCGAGTCTAAACACCCCTAACCTTACACTTATTAACCCCTAATCTGCCGCCCCCGCTATCGCTGACCCCTGCATATTATTATTAACCCCTAATCTGCCGCTCCGTAAACCGCCGCTACTTACATTATCCCTATGTACCCCTAATCTGCTGCCCTAACATCGCCGACCCCTATATTATATTTATTAACCGGTGCATGGGGGATGACGTAGCTACAGCTTAGGAGATGTGTAGGTAGCTAGCCAATTGCAGTCCTCAAAAGGCCGGTCTGAAGAAATGTACTTGTGGCGGGGTGCCAGCTGAAGGAAGCCGAGCAGGCTTCGTAGAATACAGGTTCAAGGATTAGCAGCACTCCAAAAGGTAGAGTAAAACACAGTCTTTTATTCTTAAGGTTTAAAAATTCAACCAAATTCAGGATCCTATGATTAAGTGCTGAATAGCACGAAACATGTCAGGACCTCGCTCCCCTTCCATGTAACCTTTTTTTCTGATGTGCTGTGCTGTGCTGTGCTGCATTGCACTATTTCTTGTGTGTATCTTTTTGAATTTTTAAACCTTAAGAATAAAAGACTGTGTTTTACTCTACCTTTTGGAGTGCTGCTAATCCTTGAACCTATATTTATTAACCCCTAATCTGCCCCCCACAACGTCGCCTCCACCTGTCTACACTTATTAACCCCTAATCTGCCGACCGGACCGCACCGCTATTATTATAAAGTTATTAACCCCTAATCCGCCTCACTAACCCTATCATAAATAGTATTAACCCCTAATCTGCCCTCCCTAACATCGCCGACACCTAACTTCAATTATTAACCCCTAATCTGCCGACTGGAGCTCACCGCTATTCTAATAAATGTATTAACCCCTAAAGCTAAGTCTAACCCTAACACCCCCCTAAATTAAATATAATTTTAATCTAACAAAATTAATTAACTCTTATTAAATAAATTATTCCTATTTAAAGCTAAATACTTACCTGTAAAATAAATCCTAATATAGCTACAATATAAATTATATTTATATTATAGCTATTTTAGGATTAATATTTATTTTACAGGTAACTTTGTATTTATTTTAACCAGGTACAATAGCTATTAAATAGTTAAGAACTATTTAATAGCTAAAATAGTTAAAATAATTACAAAATTACCTGTAAAATAAATCCTAACCTAAGTTACAATTAAACCTAACACTACACTATCAATAAATAAATTAAATACAATTCCTACAAATAAATACAATTAAATAAACTAACTAAAGTACAAAAAATAAAAAAGAACTAAGTTACAAAAAATAAAAAAAATATTTACAAACATTAGAAATATATTACAACAATTTTAAACTAATTACACCTACTCTAAGCCCCCTAATAAAATAACAAAGCCCCCCAAAATAAAAAAATGCCCTACCCTATTCTAAATTACTAAAGTTCAAAGCTCTTTTACCTTACCAGCCCTGAACAGGGCCCTTTGCGTGGCATGCCCCAAGAAGTTCAGCTCTTTTGCCTGTAAAAAAAAAACATACAATACCCCCCCAACATTACAACCCACCACCCACATACCCCTAATCTAACCCAAACCCCCCTTAAATAAACCTAACACTAAGCCCCTGAAGATCTCCCTACCTTGAGTCGTCTTCACCCAGCCGAGCCAAATTCTTCATCCAAGCGGAGCAAGAAGAGGTCCTCCATCCGGTAGAAGTCTTCATCCAAGCGGGGCAGAAGAGGTCTTCCATCCGATTGAAGTCTTCATCCAAGCGGGATCTTCTATAGTCATCCATCCGGAGCGGAGCGGCAGCATCCTGAAGACCTCCGACGCGGAACATCCATCCTGGCCGACGACTGAACGACGAATGACGGTTCCTTTAAATGACATTACCCAAGATGGCGTCCCTCGAATTCCGATTGGCTGATAGGATTCTATCAGGCAATCGGAATTAAGGTAGGAATATTCTGATTGGCTGATGGAATCAGCCAATCAGAATAAAGTTCAATCAGATTGGCTGATCCAATCAGCCAATAGGATTGAACTTGATTCTGATTGGCTGATTCCATCAGCCAATCAGAATATTCCTACCTTAATTCCGATTGGCTGATAGAATCCTATCAGCCAATCGGAATTCGAGGGACGCCATCTTGGATGACGTCCCTTAAAGGAACCGTCATTCTTCAGTTGGACGTCGCCGGATGAAGATGGGTCCGCGGTGGAGGTCTTCAGGATGGAGCCGGTCCTCATCGGATGAAGATAGAAGATGCTGCTTGGAAGAAGATGGTTGCCGGTCCGGATCTACTCTTCTTCCCAGATAGGATGAAGACTTTGGACCCTCTTCTGGACTTCTTCAGCCATCGGATGATGGATGTCTAGCCCCCTCTTGGGTTGGATGAAGATATCGGAGCCAGCACGGATCGGTGTGATACCCGGTGAGGTGAAGACAAGGTAGGAAGATCTTCAGGGGCTTAGTGTTAGGTTTATTTAAGGGGGGTTTGGGTTAGATTAGGGGTATGTGGTTGGTGGGTTGTAATGTTGGGGGGGGGTATTGTATGTTTTTTTTTACAGGCAAAAGAGCTGAATTCTTTGGGGCATGCCCCGCAAAGGGCCCTGTTCAGGGCTGGTAAGGTAAAAGAGCTTTGAACTTTAGTAATTTAGAATAGGGTAGGGCATTTTTTATTTTGGGGGGCTTTGTTATTTTATTAGGGGGCTTAGAGTAGGTGTAATTAGTTTAAAATTGTTGTAAGATTTTTCTTATGTATGTAAATATTTTTTTATTTTTTGTAACTTAGTTCTTTTTTATTTTTTGTACTTTAGTTAGTTTATTTCATTGTAGTTATTTTTAGGTATTGTATTTAATTAATGTATTGCTAGTGTAGTGTTAGGTTTAATTGTAGGTAATTGTAGGTATTTTATTTAATTAATTTAATGATAGTATAGTGTTAGGTTTAATTGTAATTTAGGTTAGGATTTATTTTACAGGTAATTTTGTAATTATTTTAACTATTTTAGCTATTAAATAGTTCTTAACTATCTAATAGCTATTGTACCTGGTTAAAATAAATACAAAGTTACCTGTAAAATAAATATAAATCCTAAAATAGCTATAATATAATTATAATTTATATTGTAGCTATAATAGGGTTTATTTTACAGGTAAGTATTTAGCTTTAAATAGGAATAATTTATTTAATAAGAGATAATTAATTTCGTTAGATTTAAATTATATTTAATTTAGGGGGTGTTAGTGTTAGGGTTAGACTTAGCTTTAGGGGTTAATACATTTATTAGAATAGCGGTGAGCTCCAGTCGGCAGATTAGGGGTTAATGTTTGAATTTAGGTGTCGGCGATGTTAGGGAGGGCAGATTAGGGGTTAATACTATTTATTATAGGGTTAGTGAGGCGGATTAGGGGTTAATAACTTTATTATGATAGCGGTGCGGTCCGCTCGGCAGATTAGGGGTTAATAAGTGTAGGCAGGTGTAGGCGACGTTGTGGGGGGCATATTAGGGGTTAATAAATATAATATAGGGGTCGGCGGTGTTAGGGGCAGCAGATTAGGGGTACATAAGTATAACATAGGTGGCGGTTAAAAAAATTTAATCGAGTGGCGGCGATGTGGGGGGACCTCGGTTTAGGGGTACATAGGTAGTTTATGGGTGTTAGTGTACTTTAGAGTACAGTAGTTAAGAGCTTTATGAACCGGCGTTAGCCCAGAAAGCTCTTAACTACTGACTTTTTTCAGTGGCTGGAGTTTTGTCGTTAGATTTCTAACGCTCACATCAGCCACGACTCTAAATACCGGAGTTAGAAAAATCCCATTGAAAAGATAGGATACGCAATTGACGTAAGGGGATCTGCGGTATGGAAAAGTCGCGGCTGAAAAGTGAGCGTTAGACCCTTTTTTGAGTGACTCCAAATACCGGAGGTAGCCTAAAACCAGCGTTAGGAGCCTCTAACGCTGGTTTTCACGGCTACCGCCAAACTCCAAATCTAGGCCTTAGGATTTATATTTATTTTACAGGCAACTTTGTATTTATTTTAGCTAGTTAGAATAGTTATTAAATAGTTATTAACTATTTAATAACTACCTAGCTAAAAGAAATACAAAATTACCTGTAAAATAAATCCTAACCTAAGTTACAATTAAACCTAACACTACACTATCATTAAATAAATTAAATACAAATAACTACAATTAAATACAATTACATAAACTAACTAAAGTACAAAAAATAAAAAAAGCTAAGTTACAAATAATAAAAAAATAGGTTACAAACCTTTAAAAAATATTACAACAATTTTAAGCTAATTACACCTAATCTAAGCCCCCTAATAAAATAACAAAGCCCCCCAAAATAAAAAAATTCCCTACCCTATTCTACATTAAAAAAGTTCAAAGCTCTTTTACCTTACCAGCCCTTAAAAGGGCCTTTTGTGGGGCATGCCCCAAAGAATTCAGCTCTTTTGCCTGTGAAAGAAAAATACAACCCCCCAACATTAAAACCCACCACCCACATACCCCTAATCTAGCCCAAACCCCCCTTAAAATAACCTAACACTAATCCCCTGAAGATCATCCTACCTTTAGTCGTCTTCACTCAGCCGAGCCACCGATGGAACTGAAGAGGAGATCCGGAGCGGCAGAAGTGATCCTCCAAGGGGCGCTGAAGAAATCTTCCATCCGCCAAGATGGCGTCCCTTCAATTCCGATTGGCTGATAGGATTCTATCAGCCAATCAGAATTAAGGTAGGAAAAATCTGATTGGCTGATTGAATCAGCCTGGATCAGCCAATCGGATTGAACTTCAATCTGATTGGCTGATTCAATCAGCCAATCAGATTTTTCCTACCTTAATTCCGATTGGCTGATAGAATCCTATCAGCCAATCGGAATTGAAGGGACGCCATCTTGGATGACGTCCCTTAAAGGAGCCTTCATTCATCGGTAGTCCGTCGAGAAAGAAGGATGTTCCGCGTCGGCGGGATGAAGATTGAAGACCCCGCTTGAAAGATGACATCGCCCGGATAGAAGACTTCTTCAGCGCCGCTTGGAAGATGACATCGCCCGGATAGAAGACTTCTTCAGCGCCGCCTGGAGGATCACTTCATCGGATGGAAGATTTCTTCAGAGCCCCTTGGAGGATCACTTCTGCCGCTCCGGATCTCCTCTTCAGTTCCATCGGTGGCTCGGCTGAGTGAAGACGACTAAAGGTAGGATGATCTTCAGGGGATTAGTGTTAGGTTATTTTAAGGGGGCTTTGGGTTAGATTGGGGTATGTAGGTGGTGGGTTTTAATGTTGGGGGGGTTGTATTTTTATTTTACAGGCAAAAGAGCTGAATTCATTGGGGCATGCCCCACAAAAGGCCCTTTTAAGGGCTGGTAAGGTAAAAGAGCTTTGAACTTTTTTAATGTAGAATAGAGTAGGGAATTTTTTTATTTTGGGGGGCTTTGTTATTTTATTAGGGGGCTTAGATTAGGTGTAATTAGCTTAAAATTGTTGTAATATTTTTTAAATGTTTGTAACCTATTTTTTTATTTTTTGTAACTTAGCTTTTTTTATTTTTTGTACTTTAGTTAGTTTATGTAATTGTATTTAATTGTAGTTATTTGTATTTAATTTATTTAATTTATTGAATGATAGTGTAGTGTTAGGTTTAATTGTAACTTAGGTTAGGATTTATTTTACAGGTAATTTTGTATTTCTTTTAGCTAGGTAGTTATTAAATAGTTAATAACTATTTAATAACTATTCTAACTAGCTAAAATAAATACAAAGTTGCCTGTAAAATAAATATAAATCCTAAGATAGCTACAATGTAATTATTAGTTATATTGTAGCTATCTTATGCTTTATTTTACAGGTAAGTATTTAGTTTTAAATAGGAATAATTTATTTAATGATAGTGTAGTGTTAGGTGTAATTGTAACTTAGGTTAGTTTTTATTTTACAGGTAAATTTCTCTTTATTTTAGCTAGGTAAGCTATTAAATAGTTAATAACTATTTAATAGCTATTGTACCTAGTTAAAATAAATTGAAAGTTACCTGTAAAATAAAAATAAATCCTAACATAGCTACAATATAATTATTATTTATATTGTAGCTATATTAGGGTTTATTTTATAGGTAAGTATTTAGTTTTAAATAGGATTAATTTAGTTCATAATAGAAATATTATTTAGCTTTATTTAATTAATATTTAAGTTAGGGGGGTGTTAGGGTTAGTGTTAGACTTAGGTTTAGGGGTTAATAATTTTATTACAGTGGCGGCGGTGTAGTGGGGGGCAGGATAGGGGTTAATAAATGTATTATAGGTGGCGACGGTGTAGGGGGGGCAGGATAGGGGTTAATAAATTTAATATAGGTTGCGGCGGGGTCAGGGAGCGGCGGTTTAGGGGTTAATACATATATTATAGTTGCGGCAGGGTCAGGGAGCGGCAGTTTAGGGGTTAAACTATTTATTTAGTTGCGGCAAGGTGCGGGATCAGCAGGATAAGGGTTAATAACTTTATTATAGAGGGCGACGGTATAGGGGGGGCAGGATAGGGGTTACTAGGTATAATGTAGGTTGCGGCGGTGTCCGGGAGCGGTGGTTTAGGGGTTAATACATTTATAAGAGTTGCGGCGGGGTCTAGGAGCGGCGGTTTAGGGGTTACTAACTTTATTGAGTTGCGGGGGGCTCCGGGGGCGCCGGTATAGGGGTTAGAACAGTGTAGTTTATTGTGGGTGCTTAGTGACAGGCTAGCAAGAAAGCTGTAAAAAAGCCGAAGAGCAGCGAGATTGGATGAGTGATAACTCTCACAGTCCGCTGCTCATCGCCCCGTACTTGGTGCGTGGCTTTTTGACAGCTTTTTTGATAACTTAGGCAAATTTTTGCAGGTCCGCGGCGGCGATGTGAGGCGAGCTTAGGCGGGCGTATTGGGCCGGCGAAGGCAAGTAAAATAGACACGTTGATAACTACCGCCCCAAGACTGTAGTCTATGAGTAAGTGTCTGTAGGGGGGTGCGAAATGCCTCATACTGTCTGTCCACCGTTCCTGCCATGTCTGCTTTTTAAGATGTTTCAATAAAATGTGTAGTGCCTGCCGCTCCCCTTAGCCTTGTCAAGATATGGATTTCTTTGTATGTATTTAACCCCATACCCTGTATATCACTGGTCTTTCTATGGGGTTGCCACTTTCAAAATAATTCTAGAAAGTCTTCCGGAGGGAGGGTTTAATAGCGCGGTCTTGCCGCTTGTGGTATGACCCGCATTATTATAGCCACACAATCCCTCAATAACCGGCGACGTAAATGGTATGTTGTGGTCGTCAAGGGGTTAAAAAATTGCATGCTCTATCTGAATCATAATGAAAATTTTATTTTGACTTTACTGTCCCTTTAATATATTTGTAAACACATAAGGATGCAATAGTATATTACAACAGAATGATGTTTAGTTAAAATTGTTTAACCTTTTTTTTTAGATTTTATCTTATTCTAGGTTTCCATTCTTATTTTATCATTAAGTGAAGAACATCCTGAAGATTTTTTGTTCTTACATTATTCACTAATACTTGTTATTTATTTGCATGTTACCTGATATACTGCTATACATTCTGCTATACATTCTTTAAATATCAAACATTATCAATATTTTAATATCATTTCTAAAATGTTTTCTTTTTTCTTTTTCAGAATACCTGGTCCCAGTTGGCAAAACCGAAGTTTGAAGAATTCCTGTGACACTAAAGTTTCTTTATAGTTTTTTTATTTTTTAATGGACTATGGAGGACAACTTACAATGTTATCTAATTCTGTGTTGAGAAAACAAAACCAAAGGAATTCAAACTTTGTTTCAGAAAACGATAAATACAAACACTGTACAATTAATATTTCATCTTGTCATAACAATCGTCCTTTCCATCTGTTTCATAAGATACAGGAAAATCTTTTTTTTTTTCCCAACCACATCAATAGATAAATAGGCACACAACTTTTTAACAGGTGCAGTGTATCCCCCCCCCCCCCCCTTTGTGTGTATTTTACTCCATTCTTCACTTGAATTCTGAAAATGATACTGTTCAAGGACTTCACATTCTGTTTGGTTAGCTATATTTTCTCTGAGATTTATATATATATATATATATATATATATATATATATATATATATATATATATATATATATATATATATATATATATATATATATATATTCAATGTTTGATAATATAGACTTATGTTAAACTCAATTATTTGTGCAGAAACATCTTTCTCTGTATCTCTTTGCCTTCATTAAACAGGTTGTGCTCTGTGTATATTTTTCTAAGATTCTTCAAATCAAGATTAATGATTGTTGCCATTAATCATAGTATCCCTAAGAGTCCACTCTATATTGATATATATATATTTCTAATTAGTTTGTTATTCTGTTTAGTAGAAAACCAAAATTAAATGTTCATGATTCAGATAAAGAGCTTAATTTTAAACAACTTTTCAATTCACTCTTTTTATCAAATTTGCTTTGTTCTTTTGGTATGTTTTGCTGAAGAGTAAGGCTAGGTAGGCTGATATCTCAGAATCTTAGTGACTCAGCACCATGAAATAATTTCAAAATAGAAGAATGTTATTTCTATCTCATATTTATTTCCTACTCACATTTTTGTGATTGCAAGTTACAGTTATTTGTATTTTTAAACAAGATCATTCTTAGCAAATGTGGCGTAGTGATTAGGATTTAACAGTTTGTCGTTCCATCTTGTTTATTGACAAACTAGATTGTTTATACAGCTTTTTTTTTAATAATACTAAAGTCCTAAGGTAGAAACTTGTGTTGTCATCTTCTTACAGTAATATATATTTAGCAAAGACAGACCTCGTTCTTTACAATAAGGTTTGGAACTTTTGCCCATTTTATTTATTTTTTAATTCTTTTTATTGGAGACAACTTAAAGGGACAGTCTACTCCAGAAATGTTATTGTTTAAATAAATTCATAATCCCTTTATTACCCATTCCCCAGTTTTGCATAACCAACACGGTTATAATAATATACTTTTTACATCTGTGATTACCTTGTAGCTAAGCCTCTGCAGACTGCCCCCTTATCTCAGTGCTTTTGACAGACTTGCATTTAGCCAATCAGTGCAGAAATTAGCATATAGGCCTACCTAGGTTTAGCTTTCCACAAAGAATACCAAGAAAGAAAAGCAAATGTGATGTATGTTTAATTTTGACTAGACTGTCCCTTTAAACAAATAGCAAAACTGGATGACCACCGCAAATTCAATACACTGTAATTGAGAATAAACTAATCAAGACCCTTCAACATAAAGATTTGTTGATATCTTTTGCCCATATTTTAAACCTTGTACCTCAGCGGTTTCATAATTTACAGTATAGGAACTGTTAAAATCCCAATATAGAAGATATTATAAGATGCTGCAAGTTATGTCAATTCATTTGCCACAGTGATATTCTTGATTTTAGAAGAAAAACTTGTAAAATCAGAAAACAAGGTTTTCTCATTGATTAAATAAAATGTAAAAAAAAAAAAAAAAAAAAAAACTTCTATTAAATGTCTAAAAAAAGGAATTGCAAAAATGCCCGCCAAGTATACTCATCATGCTCGCATAAATGGCATTCACATTATTCAGAAACACCTCCAAATACATAGAGGCTGCTTCTGACCCACTCCGCTTCAGATTCGCCTGAAGCGGAAGTTAAGAAGCAACAACGTTATACATTAGCAAGAGCACTAGATGGCAGCACTTTCCTATAAAGCGGATCAGCTTTTTGCCGCTTTTATATTTCTATAGAGGCCCGCACTCAACTCAGTTTTGCGCGCTCCACTCATGCAGATAGTTTATTTGGCAGTGCAGCGGGAAATCTTTAACTACCATTCATTTTATGAACTTTGCAAATGGTCATTATTGCATAACTTTTAGCAAACCACTTAAATGTTTCTGTGATAGGAATTAATTTCCTTATTCGAAAAGAGCCTGTATTTTTTATGCATACATATTTTCTTTGATGTTTTTCTTTAATCTATCATTTTTAAATTCATTAAGAAGGTTTTAAAGTGAAATTGCTCATATTTATCACTTTTTTTTCTGTCCTGCTCAGGACACTGATTATTCCCTCATTTGTCTCTGTATATTGTCTGTATTTTTTCTATTACTGAAGCATATTGGAAGCGTCTCCACATTTGTTTAATTAATCCCTTTAGATGGTAGATCCACATTTCACTTATATACCCAATTTGAAGTGTATTTTATGCAAAATGTTAACTGTGAATCCCTCCAGCTCAGTTTTGCATTTTATGAATGGATGACCTTATGCATGCTAAACAAATTACGGTGCTCTTGCCTCTAAAGGAGTCTTCCCTTCCTCTACTGGTACTGTACAAAGTGAGTTCTCCAGCTTTTGCTTCAGGGTTTAAAGTTGTTTGTGCATTCAAAATGTGTCAGAGATGTTGGCAGCTATGCCCTCTTCAAGTAAGTGCAAATGAGTCTCTGACAAGCAACCTACAGTTGTATTATTTAAGCATTCTGAATCACTAAGGATCAGATCAGCTATACAATTGTTTTCAGACTCAGATTCTAAAATTTCAGATCCGTTCTCTGAAGGTGAAGTCGTTTTAAATGATAAGGAGTCCGCTGCTGATCAGAATGCAAGCTTGAACATCTTGGCTCTCTTCTAAAGGAGGTTTTGTGTACTTTAGGGGTACAAGACTCAAACCCTTCTAAGGAAAGATTTATAATATTATTGGATTTAATTTTCCTACCTTCTGTTAAAGTGCCAAAGGTTTTTTCCTGCCATTGTTGAGTTACTTTCCAAAGAGTGGTCTAAGCCTGGGTTTTCTTTTCTTTTTTGTAAGGTGGTGAGAGTCCATGAGTCCATTACTCCTGGAATTCAATTCCTGGCCACCAGGTGGAGGCAAAGATTTCCCAACACTCAAAGAGTATTCCATCCGTCCCACCTGACTGGTTAGCCAGTTTTATATTTGCCTCTCATGTGATGCCTGAAGAATTTAGGTGCTCCAGATTCTATGTAGAGAGGGGTCCTCAGACTGATTTAAGGTCCATTTTTCCCCTCACAGAGCTGCTGCAGAAAGACAAAGGGGATATTGGAGTATAGGGTAGTGACAGAATAACTCCAGGCAGCCATTTCTGGAAATTAGGTACTTGCTTTTCAAAATAAAATTGCCCCACCCAAATTAATTGTGAACTCTACAGCTTGGGTATTAGTTCCCAGGAGGAAAGAAAATTTACACTTACCTGATAAATTAATTTCTTTTATAGTGGTGAGAGTCCATGAGACCCACTCATTTTTTTCTCAAATTTTTTTCGGACGGCAGTTCTAGTTTGCACCTCATTTCCCCTGATTTTTTCTTTCCTACCTTTCTTCTAATCCTGTCTTGGCTATGCATCAGATTGTCATACTTGACAAGTGGGAGGGATTAAGTACTCTTCGAGTTTTGTGAATCTTTACCTACAGGTAAAGTACAGGTTTTATATATATTTTTAATGTTTGCATTTATATATATATATATATATATATATATATATATATATATATATATATATGTTATGGGTAAAGTCAGATATCCGGTTAATCCTAGGATTACCAGGGTAAAACTGACATTACCCATGGGGCTGTGGGTAAAACTGATGTATTGTAATTCCCCCATCTACACTATTTTTGTGCCCCCCTTGAACCCCCAGACAGAAGCAAAAAAGATACTGAAGACGGGGGAGATGGGGGAATTACAGTGCATCGTATTTATGTTTGATGCGGTGAGTCCACATTCTGAGAGGATTTATGATCTTACTTCATAGCAGCCAGTTCCAGGCAAAGGAAGGACCCTCTGGCAGAGCTACCTAGTCTGGGTAGCCGGAGTCTGCCACAGGGTGGGACCCTGAGTACTGGTGCTGTCGGGCATCAGGGGTAGCTACAGGCTGTGGTCACTTGCCAGCTACATAGCTGCAGTCGACAGGGAGGAAGCAGGACCCGTTTGGCGGAGCTACCCAGTTGGGGTAGCCAGGTATCCGTCACAAGATGATTTGAGCTTTTTGACATGTTTATTATCCTGCTGGAAGTAGCAATCAGAATGGGTACACTGTAGTCATAAAGGGATGGACATGCTCAGCAAAAATAGTCAGGTAGGCTGGAGCGTTTAAACGATGCTCATTTGGTATTAAGGGGCCCAAAGTGTGCCAAGAAAATATCTCCCACACCATTACACCACCAGCCTGAACCATTGATACAAGGCAGGATGGATCCATGCTTGCATGTTGTTTACGCAAAATTCTGACCCTACTTTCTAAATGTCATAGCTGAAATCAAGACTCATCAGACCAGGCAAAGTTTTTCCAATCTTCTATGGTCCAATTTTGGTGAGCCTGTGCAAATTGTAGCCTCAGTGTCCTGTTCTTAGCTGACAGAAGTGGTACTTGGTGTGGTCTTCTGCTGCTGTAGCCCATCTGCTTCAAGGTTCGACGTGTTTTTCATTCAGAGATGGTATACTGCATAGCTTGGTTGTAACAAGTGATCATTTGAGTTACTGTTGCCTTTCTATCATCTCGAACCAGCCTGCCCATTCTCCTCTGACATCAAGAAGGCATTGTCGTCCACACAACTGCCGCTCACTGGATATTTTCTCTTTTTCGGACCATTCTCTGTAAACCCTAGTGATGGTTGTGCGTAAAAATCCCAGTAGATCAGAAGTTTTTGAAATACTCAGACCAGCCCGTCTGGCACCAAAAAGCATGCCATGTTCAAAGTCACTTAAATTCACTTTCTTCCCCATTCTGATGCTCGGTTTGAACTTCAGCAAGAAGTCTTCACCATGTCTAGATGCCTAAATGCATTGAGTTGCTGCCATGTGATTGGCTGATTCTTAGCAATTGAACAGGTGGACATCTTGATCTTGATAAAGCTGCTGCTAACGGCGAAACGCGTTGATGGTAGCAAAAGAAGTTGTTGACGGATAAATTATAAAGCCTATTTGGAGGATTAATATGGATCCTAAAAGAGACTATTTTTCATTATCGGAACCAACTATACTCTGCACAGAGTAAGGATATGTTTACCACTACGGAAATATTTGTCCCTACAATGGACGCAGCGAGTGACGTCACCTACCCGGCAAACCAGCTACATGGAGCTGCACAGACACCTGTGCCCTGCTACAACATAAAACGGCAAGTAATCAACTGGATTCAGGTAGGCACACAGAGGTGTAGCAGCTTGTGAGTGTGGCTCTTTTTTGGGATTATTCTTTCAACAGTTTCAATATCACAGAATAAAACCAGTATTTGGAGGGACTTTATAAGTTAAATCACAAGAGTTTTAACTCTATACCTATTGGAATTAGAACTTATAAATGACATTTTCGGCAAGTGTATTTTCTACAAACATAATCCCATTGAAGGATTTTTTATAAAGTTTGTAAAGTTTTTAACACCAGTATTTTAACAAAGATAAAAGAAAAATCAGTGTTTTTCCAATCTTCTATGGTCCAATTTTGGTGAGCCTGTGCAAATTGTAGCCTCAGTGTCCTGTTCTTAGCTGACAGAAGTGGTACTTGGTGTGGTCTTCTGCTGCTGTAGCCCATCTGCTTCAAGGTTCGACGTGTTTTTCATTCAGAGATGGTATACTGCATAGCTTGGTTGTAACAAGTGATCATTTGAGTTACTGTTGCCTTTCTATCATCTCGAACCAGCCTGCCCATTCTCCTCTGACATCAAGAAGGCATTGTCGTCCACACAACTGCCGCTCACTGGATATTTTCTCTTTTTCGGACCATTCTCTGTAAACCCTAGTGATGGTTGTGCGTAAAAATCCCAGTAGATCAGAAGTTTTTGAAATACTCAGACCAGCCCGTCTGGCACCAAAAAGCATGCCATGTTCAAAGTCACTTAAATTCACTTTCTTCCCCATTCTGATGCTCGGTTTGAACTTCAGCAAGAAGTCTTCACCATGTCTAGATGCCTAAATGCATTGAGTTGCTGCCATGTGATTGGCTGATTCTTAGCAATTGAACAGGTGGACATCTTGATCTTGATAAAGCTGCTGCTAACGGCGAAACGCGTTGATGGTAGCAAAAGAAGTTGTTGACGGATAAATTATAAAGCCTATTTGGAGGATTAATATGGATCCTAAAAGAGACTATTTTTCATTATCGGAACCAACTATACTCTGCACAGAGTAAGGATATGTTTACCACTACAGAAATATTTGTCCCTACAATGGACGCAGCGAGTGACGTCACCTACCCGGCAAACCAGCTACATGGAGCTGCACAGACACCTGTGCCCTGCTACAACATAAAACGGCAAGTAATCAACTGGATTCAGGTAGGCACACAGAGGTGTAGCAGCTTGTGAGTGTGGCTCTTTTTTGGGATTATTCTTTCAACAGTTTCAATATCACAGAATAAAACCAGTATTTGGAGGGACTTTATAAGTTAAATCACAAGAGTTTTAACTCTATACCTATTGGAATTAGAACTTATAAATGACATTTTCGGCAAGTGTATTTTCTACAAACATAATCCCATTGAAGGATTTTTTATAAAGTTTGTAAAGTTTTTAACACCAGTATTTTAACAAAGATAAAAGAAAAATCAGTGTGTATCCTAATTAAGGACTCCAGAATGTGCAAACAAGTGTGTTTATAAAAGGGATTCCCTAACTAATCATAACAAGGACACACGAAAGCATACACTGTAAAAGGCAAATAATTTTTTGGTCTTGTACTCACTAAAAGGATTTATCTATGTACAAACAGTGTAATTGCTACTCAAGTACATAATCGCTATTTTAGTACCACAAGGTGTCGCATAAGGTGGAAATTGTTTATAATGGTTTACAATCGTTTAACATTATTTATACATAGGATTTCATTTAGATGACCGGTCATATGTGAGAAGAATTTTTAATATCTTTTCTTGGTGTATTGTATATTTGTATTATTTCTTTTATATGTTTCTTTTAGTAAGTAATAATTCAATATATTTTATTACCATCCTTTTGTCTCTTTAGAATACCTAATATAATAACCACCCCTTAGCTGTTAGCGCACATATACAATCCATTTTTTGTGTTCTTTCGGTCTTGATCTTGTTCTGTTTTATGGGAGCAGAATAGTATATGTGTAGGGGCTCGATTTGCGCACCATTTTAACCCCCCCTTCTTTCTTCAATATACAAACATCATCAAACAAGAGTCAACGTTTCGGCTATTTATGTTAGCCTTTTTCAAGACCATCAACAAAAATAATGTTGATAATCAATCATGTGCAATCCTTATATACACATATAATCATTAGACACAACTTCACAAGCAATTAATGTCTTATCCTAAACTTCCCATTATGTGTTATTACTTTATATATATCATCAAATCACCCTTGCTATGTGGGGTACCATTTACAACACAAAATGTACTTAAAAACGAACAATAAAAACACAAACAGTATTAAAATGACAAGGAAGTTGGTTTCTTATTCAAGCTGTTTCTTATTCGTGAAATTTTGTTTCTTATTCATGGAAGTTGGTTTCTTATTCACATTTTTTTCTTCAGACTGCTTTAAATTGACTTTAAAATAAAAATATAGGTTTTATTTAAATAACAATGATTCATATAATGTAGTAAAACAGAGGTGAATTCCCTTTATACAACAATTGGATATACAAACTGGAAAAAAGGGCATACGTTGGCACCAATACAAATATTACAATTTCAAATAAGTAACTGTTATTTTCAAACGGGTAATGACCATTCAGCCACTGATTTTACTGTTAATATATGTAGGGTAGATCCCCCTCCATGACATACAATTGTTTTGCAGAGAAATTGATGCCAACCCTGGCATAGGTGCTGTAATTCTCATTTTCTAAATAAGTAACTGATATTTTCAAAGGGTTAATGACAATTGGGCCACTGATTTCATTATGAATATATACAGTATTGAACCCCTCCATGACATGCAATTGTTTTTAGCCTGGCCCAATGGAGTTTTGGGCACAAAAATGGATGCCAACAATGGCATAGGTGCTGTAATTACCATTTTTGAATAAGTAACTGATATTTTCAAAGGGTTAATGACCATTGTGCCACTGATTTCACTATGAATATATACAATGTAGATCCCCCTCAATGACATTCAATTGTTTTTAGCCTGGCACAATGGAGTTTTGATCACAGAAATTGATGCAAACACTGGCATAGGTGCTGTAATTCTAATTTTTGAATAAGTAACTGATATTTTCAAAGGAATAATAACCATTGGGCCACTGATTTCACTATGAATATATACAGGGTAGATCCCCCTCCATAACATGCAATTGTTTTTAGCCTGGCCACAGAAATTGATGCTATTCAAAATTCAAGTCTAAATCCAAGTTTGAACCTAGTAATACACATCCAGCCATTAAACATATACAACAGTGTGTGCTAAAGAAATAAGCACGGGATGTAATGCAGTTAATAAACCTCATGGTAATATGAGTGGCCAGGAATAGCAAGCTTTACAATCTTTACGAGACGATACTTCAATCGTCATCCGATCTGTTAACAAGGGCAAAGCGATTGTGGTTCTTGACCACCCATATTACAGAGAGGAATTGTTAAATCAACTTAAAAACACTGAAACATACGCAGATTTGTCAAGAAATCCGACATTGCAATACAAGGTGGCATTGGATAAAATTCTTTTGATGGCCTTACAGAGTGGTTTTATAGACGAAACCATCTGCAAGTTCATGATCACTGATCACCCCAAATATCCTTTCATTTATACCATTCCAAAAATACATAAAGATTCTCTCAGACCTCCGGGACGACCAATCGTGTCTGCCATTGGGTCATTATATCAAAGTGTTGCTCAATTTTGAAAGTTAAAAAAAACCTAGGCATGTGTACTAAATTCTATTGAATTAATAAAGATTTTAAAGGCCAAAACATTTCCGTATAACAGCATACTGGTCACCTTGGACGTGGCCAGTTTATACACGATTATTCCCCATAAATTAGGCTTGGATGCTGTAAGAGACAAGCTGGTGTCTGATCAGGAGTACACCAACCCTCCGATTGAATTTATTATTGAGCTACTCAATATCTGTTTAACCCATAACTATTTTAGGTTTGAAAATACATATTATTTACACTGCCATAAGGGTCTCCAATGGTCCTGGCATATGCAAACCTGTTTATGTCATGGTATGAAGACAGGTTTTTATGTCTGAAAAATAACCCAAACATTCTATTATATTGTCTGTATTTAGAAGATTTACTGATAGTTTGGGGGGGGGGGGGCAGTGTATCTGAACTTGTAGACTGGCATGAGGAGTTAAATAAAAATTTGTCCAATGTACAATTTAAAATGGATTTTAGCAATATTGAAATACAGTTCCTAAACCTTTGTATTTATAAGCAATCAAAGGAACAAGGATGTAAATTAAACACTAGATTGTATTCAAAGCCCACTGATAGTAATACATTACTTATTTCAGAGTTACCACCCTCCACAGTTGAAAATGGCTATTCTAAAATCACAACTGTTGAGGGTCATACGAAATAATACGGATGTAACTGACAAACTATCACAATATAATCTCATGAAGGAAAAGTTTCTAGCCAGAGGTTATAGATTGAAGGATATTAACAAGGTGTGGGTTGACATTGGACATTTGGACCAAAGTCAACTCACCACAAACAGTTGAAGACAGAAAAAACAGGATGAACAGGTCTTAAATTTTGTTACTACTTTTACACCAGCTAGTGCAGTGGTTAAAAAGGCCTTGAGAAAAAATTGGTTTATATTATCGGAAGACCCCTCTTTGCCCTTTGGGGAAACCAAACCCCCACCCGCATGGTGTATAAGAAAGGCAGAAGTCTTGGAACCATGTTGGTGAGGAATGGCATTCAATTTGAATAAAAAATTTTACCCAAAGGAAAAATGGGATGCTTTAAATGTGGCAACTGTTTCACTTGCAACACTATGCTGTCTGGTAATACCTTAAGTCACCTGTAAAGGTCTAAAAAAATATTCCATCAGGCACAGATTAACCTGCACCTCTGCTTTTGTAATTTACATAATTATTTGCCCATGTGGAAAATTTTATGTAGGCAAAAACCTGTACCTTGTTTAGAAAACACCTGGTGAATCACAAAAGTGCCATCAGGGCCGTATTTAAGTATGGTTGTAGTGACCAGCCTGTGGCTCGACATATTTTGGATAATGGGCATACTGTGGCCATGCTCAGAACAATGTTAATAGATAGGGTTCCCCCTCAGAGAAAGGGAGGTAATAGGGACGAAGAACTATTAAAAAGAGAGGCCCAGTGGATCCACAGGTTAGGCACTATGAGCCCTAAGGGGTTAAATACTCATTTACATTTCTCCTTGTTCTTTTGATGGGGGTTTAATACATAGACTAACAAAAATCTTAGGTAGAGCTATGAACCCTGGTGGATCTTCGTAGGACCAGGGTGCAGGGCTGTGTGACAAATACAGCAAAGTATGTGTATTTGTCAGGGTTTTTCCCCTGTTTTGTTCGTTATGTGCTGCTGGCAGCCATTTTACTCACCTCTCTTGCTGACTCTGGTGCATACTGTGTGATGCTGCTCATTTCCTGCACTTCCTTTTATTGCCAGACTGGTATACATCATCCGTGTGAGACAGGATGCAGTTTCAGAGTTGTGATGTCATCACTTATTATTTAAAGGACCTCTGTTCAGTATGCTTTGCCCTTGCGTTGTCTCAGACCTGTTTGTGAGAGCTCCTGTGTATTACCTGGCTGTCTGACGTCCCTCCTGGTTCCTGATCCCTGGCTTGTTCCTGACTCTGCTGTTCTCCTTGTTCCTGATTCCGACTCGTCTGACTACTCGCTTTGGCTCCTGACTTGGCTCGTCTGACTACCAGCTCTGGTTTTGATTCTTGGCTTGTTATTTGACTTGTGGACTTTTTATTATTTTTTTGCTATTAATAAAGGTGTGATTATTTTTGCACTTCTCGTCTCTGTCTGTTGCAGAGAATTGTGCTATGAAGGAGTATGTTGCCAATGCTCTGTCACTGGGGATAATCCGCAAATCCTGCTCTCCTGCAGGGGCTGGTTTCTTCTTTGTGAAGAAAAACGGTGGCGAGCTAAAACCATGCATAGATTATAGGGGTCTTAATCGTCTTACCATTAAGAATGCTTACCCTATTCCGCTCATTACGGAACTCTTTGACCACCTCAAGGGAGCTACGGGCTTTACTAAACTTGATTTGAGAGGAGCGTACTATCTCGTTAGAATCAAGGAGGGCCACAAATGGAAAACAGCATTTAACACCAGGAGCGGGCATTATGAGTATCTTGTAATGCCCTTTGGCCTATGTAATGCTCCTGCTGTTTTCAAGGAATTTATTAATGATGTCCTACAAGATATGTTGCAACAGTGTGTTGTGGTGTACCTAGACGACATCTTCATACACTCACCCACACTTGAGGCTCATCGTTCTGATGTCATACAGGTTTTTCAGAGACTACGTGAGAACGGCCTGTTTTGTAAACTCGAGAAATGTGAGTTCCATCAGACTCAAGTAACCTTCCTAGGTTATGTTATCTCCGTTGCAGAGTTCTCCATGGATCCTGACAAGTTATCTGCAGTTCTGAAGTGGCCTAGCCCTGTTGGTCTTCGGTCTATTCTACGTTTTTTTGGGGTTCGCCAATTACTATAGAAAGTTTATTGAAAACTTTTCTTCCTTGGTCAAACCTATTACAGACATGACCCGTAAAGAGAATGATCCACTCCATTGGTCACCTACTGCTATTAAGGCCTTTGATGACCTTAAGACTGCCTTTGCTGCCGCTCCAGTTCTGGCTCATCCTAACCCTGTCCTGCCTTTCGTTCTTGTGGTCGATGCGTCTGAGACTGGAGTAGGTGCCCTCTTGTCTCTACGTCCTACGCCTGATGGTTCCTTGCATCCGTGTGGTTTCTTCTCTAAGAAATTGTCTCCTGCGGAGTGCAATTATGAAATTGATGACAGGAAATTACTGGCCATAATTTTGGCACTCAAGGAATGGAGGCATCTTCTCGAGGGTACTAGCATGCCAGTGCTCATTCTTACTGACCACAAGAATTTAACTTATCTATCTGAAGCAAAACGTTTGTTGCCCCGACAGGCCAGATGGGCGCTATTTTTGTCTCGGTTTAATTATGTGGTCTCCTACCTGCCTGGTAGTAAGAATGTTAGGGCTGATGCCCTCTCTCGACAATTTTCGCCTCTGTCCAAGGAGGAGTCTGTACCTACTCCTGTTATACCTCCTGACCATATTTTGGCTACCATACGTACTAATTTGACTTCTCCCTTGGGGGAGGAGATCCTGGCTGCACAAACCAATGCACCTCCTGAGAAACCTAAACTTTTGCACACTTACCACTATCTTAAAGCCGCAGGTCACCCAGGCAAGAACCAAATGATTTGGTCTGTCACTCGACAATTCTGGTGGCCAGGTCTTCGTTCTGATGTTGCTGCGTATGTTGTCTCCTGCTCAGTTTGTGCACACAATAAGACTCCTCAACGTCTTCCTGTGGGTCTTCTTCAACCTATTGCTAATGGTGAGCATCCTTGGACACATCTTTCCATGGACTTCATTGTCGAGCTCCCTGTTTCCAATGGCAATACTGTTATCCTTATGGTGGTTGACCGTTTTTCTAAAATGTCACATTGCATTCCCTTGAAGAAGTTGCCTACCTCTCAGGAGCTTGCTTCAATTTTTGCCCGGGAGGTCTTCCGTTTACATGGGTTACCCAAGGAGATAGTGTCGGACGGGGGTATCCAGTTTGTCTCCAGATTTTGGCGTTCCTTTTGTGCTCAAAAGGGGATCCAACTTTCCTTCTCCTCGGCATATCACCCTCAATCCAATGGGGCTGTGGAACGGTCTAATCAAGCTCTGGAACAGTTCCTCCGTTGCTATGTCTCAGATCACCACAATAATTGGTCTGAACTGTTACCTTGGGCAGAGTTTGTAATGCTTCCTCCAAGTTATCCCCGTTCATGGCGAATTATGGGTTTCAACCATCCTTGTTGCCCGATTCATTCATGTCTCAGGGTATTCCGGCTTTGGAGGAGCATCTCTGGCAACTCCGTTCCACGTGGGTGCAGATTCAAGACTGCCTTGATCGTTCTATGCAGCGCCAATAGTTCCAGGCTGATTGTAGGCGTCTGCCCGCACCTTCCTAGCAGGTTGGTGAGAGAGTTTGGCTGTCCTCCCGCAACTTGAACCTTCGTGTGCCTTCCAATAAACTGGCTCCCCGTTATGTTGGTCCTTTTCGAATACTCCGACTGGTCAATCCTATGGCCTATGCTCTTGACCTTCCTCCTGCAATGCGCATCTCCAATGTTTTTTCATGTCTTCCTCTTGAAGCCATTGGTTTGTAATCGGTTTACCACTGTGTTGCCTAGTCCCCGTCCTATCTTTGTTGACAACCATGAGGAGTATGAGGTCAGCAGCATTATTGACTCTCGTATGTCCAGGGGCCGTGTACAGTAGAGCTGTGGGCTGTGGAGTTTGCTGTGGCTTAGGATGTGTACCCAGATCCAGTCTGTGAGTGCGGTCCATTCCTGTGTTTTGTATTTACCGTACATAGGGGAGGTTACAAAAGCCTGTGTCACCCTAGGAGGTTCCCAGTTGTTGTTTTTTTAAGTATGCATTGTGTGGGTGCTGGTTTAGGGTCCCAGGAAGGGGGAGACCTTGTTGTGGTCCTGGGCTTGATCCTTTGGCGCCAAATGTAACTGACTTTCTCCAGTTTTGCTTTTAAACATTACTGCTGGATTGTGCCAGGTTTTCTGTGTGTTTTATATATATATATATATATATATATATATAATGTGCTCACTTCATAAAATCAAAGTTTATGGCTCCAAAGCATTTTGGGCGACTACTAAATTGTAAAGGTTTATCAAGAAATCTTGTGGTATATTTCAGTTGAATTTAAAGAATTCTAGTCTACAAATACATTTAGCAGTTACATAACCTTAACCCCTAGATACTGTTAGGACATTCCGTGCTGTTAGGACGGCATGGAAAGTCCTACCTTATATGGCTCCTGCAGCCTCCCCCTTTTTTTCACAGTCAAGAATTGGACTGGGGGGTGTGCCTAGCGGCATAGGCAGTGCCCACTGATTCGATCCCGGGTTTGAAATCACGTGATCGCATTGACGATCGTGTGATTTCATTTTTACAGCAAGTGTTTAGAACTTGATGCCAGCACAATGGGGTTAAAGTTTGTAAATGTTTTTTTCCTTCAATGTTTTTTTTTTTGATTAATGACGTATGCAGTTAAATGCAACAAGTTCAATTCTCTCCACCATAATACAAACAAACATACATCTTCTACCAGGTTTATTTTAACTGCTGACTACAAAAACTTTTAGTTTAATGATAAATTGTAGTGTCAAAGCTGCTGAATCAGCTGTTTGCAAAAGCACAGGATCGGTGATTTCCTCAGTGTGCGCTGAACTGTTGTAAGAATCAGAGGTAGTTTGTGTTTTATATGATTGTATTTTTAATTGGAAGTGTACTATGCATATAATCAAATGGAATAATTGGCTAGTTTGATTAATCTGATGATTTATGTTGTAGTTTAAATGTGAGATCAAGAATATTATAAAGTTATAATCTATATCTAATCATGTTTATATAAACTTTGGTTAGGATTTAAGTAGTAAGATGGTGAGAATAAATAATTGTATAAATTAGTGATATCTCTGACCACCTGGCATCACTAATCAACCCACTTTTCAGTTCAGCACAGAATTTTGTTTAATTTTCAATAGGATAAACTGTTTGAGTTTTCTGTGATTTAAGTTCTGTATTAAATTTAGGTAATTTCAAAATTGAACTCCCCCACCCAAGATAAAAAAAGAATTGCCACAGAATATAATAGATGACAGACAACTGAATATAACACTGTACACTGATTTTAGCTCCCTGATTGTCTCATTTACTAAAGATAAACAAAGCATGCCCTCAATGTTCAGACTGCAAAATCATCATCCTATGCAAACAATACAAGAGCATAAAATGGCTTCAAGGGGGGAACAGTCTATTTCAACTCAACATCAGAACAATTATCTATTAGTTGAGTGAGTGCACAATTACTCTTGGCAACTATGCTAACTGTGGGGGGCCTCGACTCTGGAAAAAAGCAAAATGTAATCAAGAAGGAGCTTAAAGGGACTCTGAACCCAAATTTTTGTCTTAGAAAGTTGCTTAAAATTGCATGCTCTATCTGAATCACAAAATATTTTTTTTTACAAGCTTGAAGAAAAGCCAAATCCTACTTTATGCGTACAATTTTGTTTAAAGTAATACTGATTTTGATCAGCACATTATGTACATATTAATGGTTTCTTTTCCAATGACACATATTTGTTTTCTATCTAAATTAACAGAGAAAATGTGTAGGACAGATTATTTCTTTATATGAGATCTATAAATCATTCCTACTTTTACTGATATTCACTGATAGAGTCCCTAGATAGTTCAGCATAGTATACGCTGAGAACACGAATGAAAAGAACAATACATACAAATCCATCTTTCTTGTTATTAACCTTTAACAATCTATGACACATTTCTCTACACTTTTCTTCTTGCCTCATCTCACAAGTAGCCCTTGCCATTTCTCTGTTCATCACTATAGATCTAGTGAATAAATATATCTAAATAAGACTCTTAAAGGGATCATTAAAATAAAAAATTACAATTTCTGTATCATTAGAGCGCACAACATTTTTGCATTACTGAATATTTATATGGTAATCAATCCCTTTTCTTTCATACAGGTGGTAAGAGTCCACAATCCATTACTCCTGTGAATTGTCCTTGGCTATTTGCATACAGGGTTTAGCCATGCTAAATCCTTTATAGCTGTTTTTTTCATGCACATTTTTCTCATTCTGATGAGCGTTATCTGCCTTTCAAATGTAATGTCAATGTCTCCTGCTTTGTTTTGCAGTTTGGCTTAGTGCACATTGTACCTGTGAGGTTATTTAAAAAGCTACTTTAGAGGGGGTGATTTCCATTCCTCTAGAGCTTTTTAAGAGGGTTATAGTTATAGTGTTAATTGCATTGCATTGCTATTTGCTATAAAGGAGCAGTCTGATTTTTTTCCCTAAATCTACTTGAGAAACTAAGTCCCCTGAACATCTTTCTACCATTATTAGGTGTGTGTATTCTAAAAAAGGCTGGGGTTCCTTTTATAGCTCTTGTATGTGACACATGTTTAGAATTATTAATGCAATTAGATCAATCTAATGCTGTTTTAATGCACCTTCTGTTTGCTCATTGCAGAAGAATATTGATAATGTTTCACCTAATGTGTAAAATGTTATCAAGGCTGCAGTTTCTGTGGCACTAGCTGTTCTCCTACCTTCAAACAAGCGTAAAAGGTCAGTTCAGATTTTACCTTTTACAAGTTCTATGTGCCCTGAAGCCAAGGAAACTCTTATGTCTTCAGATGGTGAACTGAAATTGAACTTTATATTTCCTCTTTTTTGTTTAAAGTTAAACATATTCATTCTCTTTTAAAGAAGGTCTTATTTACTTTAGGTGTCAATCTAAATAAATGTAGTTTTTAAGACTTTTGTTCAGGGCCGGACTGGGAATAAAAAGCAGCCCTGGAAAATAAAAAGACCAGCCCTATTTTCCGTTGAGTCTGTAGAATGCACATGCCCCATTTTTCTCAAAGGGGATACTAGGATACTCCTTCCCCAATATTTCTTTTAGAATTAAATTATATTACTTTGCATTAAATAAAAATACCAGATTGATGTTATTTAGGCAGCCTACAACCCAACTGCATCCATTAATCACCACTTTAAATTGTAGCTTTCCAGCCCAAGCTGCCACAGCCCACCGGGAAATCTCCTGGTATGCTGGTAGGCCAATCCGGCCCTGCTTTTGTTAATCTCCCTGAGGTTCCCCTATTCCTGATGCTGTCTCTGACATGATTTCTAGGGAATGGTCTAAGCAAGGTAATTAATTAACTCCTTCTGCAAGGTTTTAAAAAGTTATATTCTTTACCTGCTGCTAACATTGGTGTGTGGGAAAGAGTTACCAAGGTGGATGGGGCTATTTCCACTCTAAAAGAAGTACTGTCTTCCAAAGCAATAGTAGTAGGTTTAACCAAAGACCCTTTAGATAGAAAATTAGAGTTTTTTCATAGAAGGGCCTTTTTTACAAGCAGGGTATTTGCTCATGCCATTAATTTCTATTGCTGATGTGGCTGTTGCTTCAACTTACTGGTTGTCTAGTATATCAGAACAGTATTCTGATGACTCTGCTAGTGCAAATCTTTTGGGTTTACTCAAAAGTGCCAATTCTTTTATTTGTGATGCTGTATTTGATATTATGAAGATTAATGTCTTTGGCAGTCCTTGTCAGATGAGATTTATGGCTTAAATCCTGGCCTGGTGATATGGAGGCCTATTTAACAATGGTCTTGCGGACCTGATCCGACAGTGCGGATCAGGTCCGCAAGACCTCGCTGAATGCAGAGAGCAATACGCTCTCCGTATTCAGCAGTGCACCAGCAGCTCACAAGAGCTGCTGGTGCAATGCCGCCCCCTGCAGACTCATGGCTAATCGGCCACCAGCAGGGAGGTGTCAAACAACCCGATCGTACTCGATCGGGTTGAATTGTGGTGATTCCTGTTCGCCTGCTCAGAGCAGGCGGACAGGGTTATGGAGCAGCGATCTTTAGACCGCTGCTTCATAACTGCTGTTTCTGGCGAGTCTGAAGACTCGCCAGAAACACGGGCCCACAAGCTCCATAAGGAGCTTGATAAATGGGCCTCATGGTGTCAACATTCAGATTATCATCTCTTTCCTTTTAGGGAAAGAAGTTTTTTTTTTTTTTTCCTGTTTGATTTATTTTATGCATTTAAAAAAATAAATAAAAAAAAAACATTTTTGGGTTGTGGATTTAATTTCTCAGTGAAAAAAAGATGTTTTTAAATCCCTCCCTTTATGTTATTACTCATGGACTTCACAACTTTGGTATTAGTTCCCAGGAGTAATGGATTGTATGAAAGAAAACATACATGCTCAAACACAACACATAACTACGATACAAAAGCTAACGTGACTTGAGACCTACAGTAAAGTGTTAGGAGTAGAATAAAAGTATAATAAACACATGTAAACATATTAAAATAAAGTATTACATTCATATATAATAGACATGTGCACTCAAGTTCGACATGAATGCAAATTCAAGACAAAACAGGGATATTTCTGAACGAATGCACCCGAACCAGGTTAGCGCAACTCTCCAGCTCGCTAAAGGTAAGTAAAAAGTTCACCTGTAGCTTTGGAACATTCACATTAGTTTAATGAAAATAAATGTAAAATGTGTTCTAAGAATATTCAGTATGCATTTAGTATAAAAAAATGAATACCCAATAGTGCACCAAATGAATTTCCCGATTATATATTCAGAAAAATTCTGCCAAACCGAAGTTTTCACAGCTGCACATTTCTAATATTAAATGTAAAATATATGTGTATTATTGAAATAAATGTATTAAATGTGTTTTAAAGAAGTATGGTATATGTCAAGGTGTTTGACAGGGAAAGGCTCACAGATTTGTATAAATTTGTATGTGTGTATTCAATGTGTATGTATGTGTACAAAATGTATGTGTACATGTAAAAATAAAATTTTCTTCTAAGTGAAGAACAATGCTATTTCAAGTATTTCTTAATACACCTTCGGCTTTAATGCACTTGGCTTAGTGCACCTTCGGGTTAGCTCACGAAAGGCAGAACAAGGTTTTGTAGCAAGCCCCATAGAAGTCTATGGGGAGAGGAACCTAGCGCAGCCACACTATCTGACTTCCAGATGTTAGTGCGCCTGAGACTTTTCCTCAAGCAAAAACTTTGTATTTTCAACTTGTAGTATGAGCGCAAGAATAGGAGCCGGGTTAGAACTCAAAAGCAATAATATTTTTGTGCTCCACTTGTAATCTTGCCCCAAATGGGTTAAAAGGACCAGGACTGTATTCACTCAAAAAGCTTTGAGCCCCCCAGAAAGGCTAGCATAAGCTTTTCTCCATAGGACTTCTAAACAACTCTCCGGTAAAAGACAAACCTTATCTGTGTCTATGGGTCTAGTGCACGGACCGAAAGAGGAAACAGACGGACCAAACCGGAAAGCAAGAGAAGCCTTTGCTTTTTTATTTTCAATACAAGGTACCGCACTTTGCACATCACTTTGTAACAACAAAAGACATTCAGAGGTAATCGCACTTTTGCGACAAAGAAACAAAAGGAAACAGCCAGAAGGATCACCCCAACACAGGATATCTGTGTGAAATCGCTACTAGCGATATTTTTTCTAGTGGATCAGCTGTTATTCTCCTAAGGATTCTATCTCTGACCTCTGATGTCACGTAAGGAAATCACGTGTCTCCAACGACCTCAGGCAAACGGAGGAGAGGAGACACCAACTTAGCATCCATCAACATCACTGTCTCACAGAGACAAACTCTAAAAGCATTGAAGATATCAGGTAAATATCCCTACAGGTACAAAGTCCCCCTCCGTTAAGGGGAGAAAATTTTACACTGGCAAGACACACATGGCACGGATGCCAGGACAGCATCTCATAAGGTAACAAACCTATGTCTGTTTGGAAATAGAGTGATATTTTTCCAATACCACCACAAGACATACTTTGACTGTATTTGCAACATAGCGGTATATACTTTTCTCTTGTAAGATGTATCGAGTCCACGGATTCATCCATACTTGTGGGATATTCTCCTTCCCTACAGGAAGTGGCAAAGAGAGCACCCACAGCAGAGCTGTCTATATAGCTCCTCCCTTAGCTCCGTCCCCAGTCATTCTCTTTGCCTGCTTAACTGCTAGGAAGGGTAAAGTGAGTGTGGTGACAAAAATGTTAGTTTTTATTTTCTCAAGCAAAAGTTTGTTATTTTAAATGGTACCGGTGTGTACTATTTACTCTCTGGCAGAAAAGGGATGAAGATTTCTGCAAGGAGGATGATGATCTTAGCATTTTGTAACTAAGATCCACTGCTGTTCTCACAAGGGCTGAAGAGTACAGGAAAACTTCAGTTGGGGGAACAGTTTGCAGGCTAAACTGCATTAAGGTATGTTCAGTCTATTCTTATCTAGACAGACTGTGTTTTTTCTAGAAAAGGCTGGCAATTTTCCAATGAGGGAGGAAAGGTAAGCTGTATTCAGTAAAAGAGGAATCCAAGCTTGCATAAAGGGCTCATAGTTACTGGTGACACTAATAGGAAAAAACATTTTGGTTTAATCCTGGTCTGCTGATGTGTCATCAAAATCTAAGTTGTTGAACATCCCTTTCAAAGGAAAGACCCTATTCTGGCCTACACTGAAAGAAATTATTTCAGACATCACTGGAGGGAAAGGCCATGCCCTCCCTCAGGATAAAACAAATAAGATGAGGACCAAACAAAATAATTTTCGTTCTTTTCGGAACTTCAAAGGTCCCGCTTCAGCTTCCCCTGCAGCAAAGCAGTCCAATCCAAGTCAGTCTGGAGACCTAACCAGGCTTGGAACAAAGGTAAACAGGCCAAGAAGCCTGCTGCTGCCTCTAAGACAGCATGAAGGGGTAGCCCCCGATCTGTGACCGGATCTAGTAGGGGGCAGACTCTCTCTCTTCGCTCAGGCTGGGGCAAGAGATGTTCACGATTCCTGGGCTTTAGAAATTGTGATTTCACATTTCTCAATTGTCTGCAAACCAGACAAAGAGAGAAATCTTACGCTGTGTAGAAGACCTACATACCATGGGAGTGATCCACCCAGTTCCAAGAGTGGAACAAGGGCTAGGTTTTTACTCCAACCTGTTTGTGGTTCCCAAAAAAGAGGGAACTTTCAGACCGATCTTGGATCTCAAAATTCTAAACAAATTCCTCAGAGTACCATCTTTCAAGTTGGAGACTATTCAGACTATTCTTCCTCTGATCCAGGAGGGTCAATATATGACTACCGTGGATTTAAAGGATGCGTATCTACACATCCCTATTCACAGAGATCATCATCAATTCCTCAGATTCGCCTTTCTGGACAGGCATTACCAGTTTGTGGCCCTTCCTTTTGGGTTGGTCACGGCTCCCAGAATTTTCACAAAGGTGCTAGGGTCCCTTTTGGCGGTTCTAAGACCGCGGGGTATAGCAGTGGCGCCTTATCTAGACGACATCTTAATTCAGGCGTCGACTTTCCAGCTAGCCAAGTCTCACACGGACATCGTGTTGGCTTTTCTGAGATCTCACGGATGGAAGGTGAACATAAAAAAGAGTTCTCTCATCCCTCTCACAAGAGTTTACTTCCTAGGGACTCTGATAGACTCGGTAGAAATGAAAATATTTCTGACGGAGGTCAGAAAATCAAAACTTTTAATCACTTGCCGAGCTCTTCATTCCATTCCTCGGCCATCAGTGGCTCAGTGTATGGAGGTAATCGGACTCATGGTAGCGGCAATGGACATAGTTCCTTATGCCCGCCTACACCTCAGACCACTGCAACTATGCATGCTCAAACAGTGGAATGGGGATTATGCAGATTTATCTCCTCAACTGCATCTGGACCAAGAGACCAGAGATTCTCTTCTCTGGTGGTTGTCTCAGGACCACCTGTCTCAGGGAATGTGTTTCCGCAGGCCAGAGTGGCTCATAGTAACGACAGATGCCAGCCTGCTAGGCTGGGGTGCAGTCTGGAAATCCCTGAAAGTACAGGGTTTATGGTCTCGGGAGGAATCTCTCCTCCCGATAAACATTCTAGAACTGAGAGCGATATTCAATGCGCTTCAGGCATGGCCTCAGCTAGCTGCGGACAAATTCATCAGATTTCAGTCGGACAACATCACGACTGTAGCCTATATCAATTATCAAGGAGGAACACAGAGTTCTCTAGCGATGATGGAGGTAACCAAAATAATCCGATGGGCGGAGGATCACTCTTGCCATCTCTCAGCAATCCATATCTCAGGGGTAGAGAACTGGGAGGCGGATTTCCTAAGTCGTCAGACTTTTCATCCGGGGGAGTGGGAGCTCCATCCGGAGGTATTTGCCCAGCTGACTCAGCTATGGGGCACACCAGAATTAGATATGATGGCGTCCTGACAGAACGCCAAACTTCCTTGTTACAGGTCCAGGTCCCGGGATCCCCAGGCGGTACTGATAGATGCTCTAGCAGTGCCCTGGTCCTTCAATCTGGCTTATGTATTTCCACCGTTTCCTCTCCCCCCATGTCTGGTTGCCAGAATCAAGCAGGAGAGAGCTTCAGTGATTCTGATAGCGCCTGCATGGCCACGCAGGACTTGGTATGCAGACCTGGTGGACATGTCATCTGTTCCACCGTGGACTCTGCCAATGAGGCAGGACCTTCTAATCCAAGGTCCATTCAAGCATCCAAAATCTAATTTCTCTGCGTCTGACTGCTTGGAGATTGAACGCCTGATTCTATCAAAGCATGGTTTCTCTGAGTCGGTCATTGATACCCTGATTCAGGCTAGAAAGCCTGTCACCAGGAAAATCTATCATAAGATTTGGCGCAGATATCTTTGTTGGTGTGAATCCAAGGGTTACTCATGGAGTAAGATTAGGATTCCTAGAATTTTGTCCTTTCTCCAAGAAGGATTGGAGAAGGGATTATCAGTTAGTTGCTTAAAAGGACAAATATCTGCTTTGTCTATTCTTTTACACAAACGTCTGGCAGATGTCCCAGACGTTCAAGCGTTTAGTCAGGCCTTGGTCAGGATCAAGCTTGTATTTTAACCTGTTGCTCCACCATGGAGCCTAAATTTGGTTCTTAATGTTCTTCAAGGGGTTCCGTATGAACCTATGCATTCCATAGATATTAAGCTTCTATCTTGGAAAGTTTTGTTTTTAGTAGCTATCTCTTCGGCTCGAAGAGTTTCTGAGTTATCTGCTTTACAGTGTGACTCACCTTACCTAGATTTCCATGCAGATAAGGTGGTTTTGCGTACGAAACCTGGGTTTCTTCCTAAGGTTGTTTCTAATAGGAATATCAATCAGGAGATTGTTGTTCCTTCTCTGTGTCCTAATCCTTCATAAAAGAAGGAACGTCTGTTGCACAATCTTGATGTGGTTCGTGCTTTAAAGTTCTACTTACAAGCAACTAAAAATTTCCGTTAAACATCTTCATTGTTTGTTGTTTATTCTGGTAAATGGAGAGGTCAAAAGGCTACGGCTACCTCTCTTTCCTTTTGGCTGAAAAGCATCATACGTTTGGCTTATGAGACTGCTGGCCAGCAGCCTCCTGAAAGAATTACTGCTCATTCTACTAGAGCAGTGGCTTCCACATGGGCTTTTAAAAATGAGGCTTCTGTTGAACAGATTTGTAAGGCGGTGACTTGGTCTTTGATTCATACTTTTTCCAAATTTTACAAATTCGATACTTTTGCTTCTTCGGAGGCTATTTTTATGAGAAAGGTTTTTACAAGCAGTGGTGCCTTCCGTTTAGGTTACCTGTCTTGTCCCTCCCTTCATCC